>NW_026137864.1:657403-1314806 GCF_019393585.1 Leptopilina boulardi
AAATCTGTGAAAGATTTTTCAAAGGTCTGTATTTTAAAAGAAAAGAAAAATGAATATTTCAATCAGTAGAGTTAAAAAAAAGATAATTCTTTTTTTTTTTAGATATTTTGAAATACAATTTTTGTTTTGTGCAGAGTATTTGAACGATGATGTGAAATAAGATCATACATAGTATAATCCTATTATTTTACACTCTTATTTAATAATAATTAGATAAACATTTTCAAACAGCAAAACAGACTCATACTCGAATAGGGAATGATTCAAGCTGTGAAATGAAACCACCACCACCACCTTACTTATGATACAACGTCCTAATTAAAAATGATTATACTAAATAAATATAGTCTATATTGAATCTCATTTTTTATCTATGCGCAATTTTTTTTTTTTCGCTAGTTTCAAAAAAGAAATTCTCATCTCACGAATTCACAGCATAAATTTAAAAAAAAAAAAAAAAGACGATTAAAATAACATACCTTATATTTACAGGAAAATTGATTTTTTACATGTTCAATTTTTTCTTTTTTTTGCATTATAAATTATTCTTGCGCCGAAATAGTGATGGTCTTGCCCTTGGGATCATCAAATCGATCCATTGTACGAATATCAACAATCATTGAAAGACCCCAAATCATAATTAATGCAAGAATAAATGTTACAAATAATCCCGTCCATATTGGTATTGATGTAAATCCAATGCAATCGTATACTTCGCCAAATTTACCATTGGCATCAAATTGAATTTGTAAATCAGAAAAATTCAATTGTACACTATCTTTTAAAATTTGTTCATCAAAGAGAAACCATTGAAAGAGAAATTCTCTACCACAATGATATGAAAAATTTTGTGGTATATATAAATTATTTTTCCATGACAATGAAATTTCATTTGTATGATCTGCTGTATCGAAATATGAAATATTCATTAAATTATAGTAACCCTGTGATTTTGTGAAATTCATTTTTATCACTATTTTTGCATAAGACGGCGATGAAAATGTTAGATCAAGTAATACTGAATTATTAACACGTTTAGAAACTGATGCATTTGATAATTTTGTTAATTCCTCAAAACTTCCATTTAAACTTGTCTGAAAAATAAAAAGAAATTTTTTTTCTGTATTATAAAAAAACATGATTTTTTTTTTTTTTTTTAAATCTTTACTGTTATTTACGTAAAATTTTTCAAAAATTAATTTTTTTTACATAAATTTTAATATAATATTTATCATTTATATTTTTATTAAAGAAAAAATAATATATTTTTGAATTAAAAATTAAACTTTTTTTTTTTTTATTGAATTTTGGAATAAAAAAAAAAAAAAACGAATAGAAAAACATTAAACTCACCTTAATGGAGGGAAATTTACTCGAATAGAGTAATACCTCGCCGTCGGATGAATTGAAAAATAATGAAGTATCATTTGAAACATCGACTTCTGCTCTTCGTACTCTTCTCACTGGTTCAAGATTAATATTACAAGAATTTCCTGTAAGTATTGTCACTAAATTTGGACTTGATTCACGAATAGATTTATAAGTTTTTAAAGCCTCTTCCAAATTTTTCACATTTACAATTGCCATTTGATTATTGACAATAGACTCAAGTTGTGACTCGTCTATTTGCTGATATGAAAATAAATTCCTCAAGTACTTTACTGGTGATTTAACAGCACTGCGATACAGAATACTGGCATTTTTTAAATCCATTAAACTCTGTAAAAAAAAAAATTATTTATTTTTTTCATCAACAACAAAAAAATTATCTCTGTGAAATAATTTAAGATAACCAAAATTACAAAAAAATAAGGAAAAATACACGAAAAAATTGTTTATAAATTAATTATTTTATTACATTATTGGTAATTTAATAATTAAATATAATTGAAAAAAAAACCTCATAAAAATAACCAAATTAACTAATTTTGTAATACAAATTAAAAAAAATATATATTACCTATAATAAGTATAATTATAATAATAAGAACTACAACAGAGCGAGCGTTCGCTAGTAATAATAATAATAATAATAATAATAATAAAAAATACTAAAAAGTGTTACTAGTCAAGTACTATAAAATAGTATTATAATCAAAATATACAAAAATAATATGTATAATTCAAAAATAGATATAAAAAATAATAAACATTTATGTCTAATAATAATTAAATCTAAAAGTAAAAGCAAATAAATATTCAATAACAGCAAATAATAAAAATTTCCATTAAAATAAATTTTAAATAAAATAAAAATAAAGACAAACACAAAAAAAAAAAAATAATTATTGATTTCAACAAAAGTTGACTGATAGTCACGAGTTATTCGTATATATAATGAAATATTATACTGACCTCCTTGTTTCGTGTAATATCTTCAGTGCAAAGAATATCCTTAACAAGTACTAATACAGGTGGTGATGAATTATATAATTTTTGTTTCAAAATCTCTTTAAATTCATCCTGTGTAGTTGTATGAAAAGGATTAAAAGGTTCAAACGATGATATTTTACCATAATGATCCCACAATAAAATGGGTACAGAATCAATTGCACTGACGGTGAAAATTTGACACCCAATCACAATACCGAGTGTTAATAGTAATTTTAAATTAATAAACATTTTTTTTTATTTATCTGGCTAAACACTAATTTTAATTTTTTTTCTACTTTTTTTTTGACAACTTTTAATAAATTTTAATATTAGCAGAAGGCTCTCGACACTGGAGACAGCGCCTTTGGTTCGTTCCCTTCATCACATGACACAGGAACGATGGAACACGTGATGCACGTGATCATTCACACGTGATATAAATCACACTTCCGGTTATTTCGGTTGGTATGAGTGTATTTGAATAAAAAAGAGGAGAAAAATTATGTTTAAATAAATAAACAATTTAGAGATTTTAAATAAGTGTAAGTTCCAGTGCAAGTGTATTTAAATAATCTACTTTTTAATTTAAAATTGCATTTTAAAATTACAATTTCCTGTTATACAATAACAACATAACCTATAATGTTTAACACATAAACTTTTATGTAATTTTTAATGATTAAAAAATTATTGCAAATGACATAACTAATACAAGTAATCACTTTAAACATTAAATATTATTTTTATTAAGATATTCTATAAAACAAAATATTTATTTATTAAATAACTTCAGATCATTTGTGCTTAAAAATTTTGACAGGTATTTTTTATTTCCATATTTAAAATTATAGTTTTAATATTTCTCGCAATTATATTTTTCTATTTAACTTTACTATTTGACAATTTTTTTTCCTACCCACAAATTTGATTACGTGGCAAAAAAATGGAGTTAAATGAAATCGTTAAAAAACAAGATGAGATGATTATGTATACAGTAATTATATTTTTTTTATCTATTTATTATTTTGTAATTAAAAACATAAGAAACAAGAATAAAATTAATTTTATTAATTATTAATTATTAATAATTAATATTAAATTAAAATTTCAAAAATATAAAAATACAATATTACAAAATTACAAGAAATGGAAAAAAAAATAATATTGAATAAAAAGCAAATTAAAGCCTTGAAAATTATGAAAACAATTTTTTAATTACTTTTTTAATTTAAAATTGATCATTTAATTAACTTAATAAATAAATAAATATATTTTTTACATGTTAATTACTCAATAAAATTAGAAATAAAATTAATAATGAAGTAAAAAATTTAAAATAAAAAAAAAGAAAATTTAAATTTTTAATCAGCAACTTCAACCATGGAGTTCAGTTGGAGCTTCTTCATGTATGGAACAAATTTCTGGTGATTCTAAATTTAAAAAAATTGGCGAATATTATAAAACACCACGACCTCATTCATGGAGACCAACATTGGGTTATGAGAACATTGAATTAAATCCTCTGTAAAAAGAAAATATAATTTTAAATAATTTATATAAAAAAAATATTTTGAGTTTTTGAGATTTTTTCTTTTTTTCTACTAATTTTTCAGTTCATCCAAGACAATGACAAATTTTCTTGTTGATTCTTGTTATTCTTCAAAAGGCATATTAATGGAACCATTGAAATTTCCAAATTTAATTACTGGATTTGATCGAAATCCTTCTCACGCTTCTAAAACTGCTTTATACACAAGATACACACCATATGAATGGGTTGAAAATCAAATTAAATTATATAACGAGGCCGATTCAAATAGACAATATTCTTCGAAATTAAGAAAAGACACTGAACAATTAATGCGGTAAAAATTTTTCTTTTTTTTTTGTAATTAAAAATTTATTTATAATTTTATACAAATTAATAAAATTTATATTGTTTATATAATATTTATAACAATATTGTATTATGCAATATTTATTATATTAAAAAAAAAGATGAAAAAGTAGTAAAAAAAAAATTTTTTTTACCAACAAATATTATTGTACAAAAATAGCAATTTTTTTTTATTGACAAAAATTCTAAACATATATTAAAAAATATAAAAAGTGATTTAAGTCAAATATAGATAAAATTTGCTTTAATAATTCATTCAAATATGAGATAAAAAATATTTTTATATTTTATATATATTATAAAATATATTTTATGAAATAATGGGATTTTTATTAAAAATAAGGGAAAAATTGAAATACAAATTTTTTTAATAATATTAGTTATTATTAAAATGAATAAAAAATCTATAAAAGAAAATAGATATTAAATTATTTACTAATATAATGTAAACTAAAGAAAAATAATTACAATTTCTTTTATTTAATATTTTATAATACATGAAAATAAATAATAAAAAAATTAAATCAGCGAAGCGAATGAAAAAGTACAAGAAAATCAAAAAGAATCTGGACGAAAACTTGGTGAACGAATTATAGATATTGGATTTTGGAGGAATGAAGTTAATTTTGAATTGGAACGTCTTATAAATGAAAATCAAAAAATGCAAGAATGTTTTCAAATTTTAGAAGAAGTTATTAAAAATATCGATCAACCTTTATACATTGCCCAAGAATGTTTATATCAAAGAGAATATAGAATAGGTAATTCGAATTTATTTTGTAATGAATTTAATTCTCTCGTTTTTTTTTTTTTTTTTTTTTTTTGCAAAAAAATTAATTTAATTTTTCGAAAATTTAATATTATATATTTGAAAAAGGATCGGAATTAGTTCACGATGAGACAGAACAATCTTTGCTAAATGAGATTCAAACAATTCGTAATTGTCTAAAGAAACTCCAAGAATATATTGAGAAATGCAAAAATCAAGTATACAGTTTCTCAAAATAATAATAATTCGAAAAAAATAGATAAATATTTTTTTTAAATTAATTTTTTTGTATTTTAAAAGCTAAAAAATGGAAGAGCTGCTCAAAATGAACTTGAAATTGACATAAAAAATAAGGAAATGTCTTTGGGAATAGATACAATGTGTCATAAATTAAATAATTTCAGTAATGATCTTCAATATTTCGGAGGCATTGAGAAATATAATAATAAGTAAGTTTGGAAAAAAAAAATAATTAAATACCACCAAAGAAGAATTTTTACAAATATCTAAAGAATTTTTTTTTTTCATTTTCCGTTATTTAAAATCTAGAAATTTTTATAGGTGAATTTATTTATTTTTAAACAAATAGATTAGGTGAATTTAAAAATTTTTGTAATCAATTATAAATTTTATTTGTAAATAATTTTTTTTTTCAATTTAATTTAAAAAATTAAAGTATTATGAATGCTGAGACCTGGTCGGAATATTCTGAAAATATAGTGAAAAAATCCCATATTGAAAGATCAAAATCCAATCAATTACGAAATGATATTGAAGGATCAATAAATTCAGTTCTACAAGAAATTTGGAATTCCTGGAAAAATTCTAATAATTCGTTTGCCACAAGAATAACAGAATTAATAGACGCAAAATGCAAAACACAAGTTCACTTGAGTCGAGTACAGTAAATTTTTATTCGAAACTGATATTTTTTTCCGAATAATTATTTTTAGGGTATTATTATTCTATAAAAATAGAGAAAATAATGATAATTTTCATTATATGTATAGGTTCAACAAGAAATTTTCAACATCGAGAAAAACATTGATTTAATGAAAAAGGCAATTATCGACAAAAGTTTGTCATTAAAAGTCGCTCACACAAGATTAGAAGCAAGAACACATCGACCAAATTCTGAATTATGTGAAGATTATGCCTATTCACGGTAATTTAAAAAAATAAACTAAAACAAAATAAATTCTTACAATTAGAAAATTTTCAAAACAGAATGATACGAAAAAAAAAATTGCTATTAATTATATTTACAGAATAGTTGATGAAATCGAGACAATTAATACACTGGTAAATGAAATACATTTCAAATTACAAAAAAATGAAGCTCAACATCAACAATTATTGAAAATCAGAAATAATTTAAAAGAAGATCTAAAAATTAAAATTGATGCTCTCTTTATTGATCGAGAAAAATGTATGGGCTTAAGAAGAAGTTATCCAATAACCAAAAACATTTCATACTAGAAATTATATATTTTAACGATTTTCATTTCTGAATTTATATATAATATAATATAATTAATTTTTCTATTGACTTTCGATACGAAATTTAATATTGTAAATTGTTTTTTTTATTGACACACTATTGATCATGAAAAATATAATTTTTATTATAATAAGATGAATTTTCAACAAAAATTCCCCGTTTATAACAAAAGAAAAAAAAAAAAAAAAAAAGAAAATGATTTATTCGTATTCTTGCACTCATTTTCAGTCATAAAATAAAGACACATTTGTAACAAAATTTTTATATAACTAGAGAGAGAAAGAGAGAGAAAAAAAAAAGAAAAGTCACTGACATTTTTCATTCGCCCGTAGAAAATGGCCCGAGCTCTATAAATATATATACTTAATTTCTTATGTCGCATATAAAAACTATATATATATGTATATAAGTCTTTGCCTGAGAAACTGAATTTTTTTTTTTTCTCTTATATAATTCGTACTAAAAGGAAAAACAGTCTAATTTTTTTTCTTGTTTTTTGAGCGTTGCATTATAGCAATTCCGCGAATTGTGCGTGTTTTATATTTTAACCAATTTAAAACATAAAAGAAACTCAAATAGAGTTTAATTTCATGTAAAAAAAAAAAATTGGTTTACCATTAAAAAACGGAATATAAAAAAAAAAAGTTTTATTTTCCACTATCTCAATCAACGCTACGCGTCCATTTGTAAGCCGCTATTTTCTCATATATTCTGTTTATGGCAACATCGTCATCGTATTCATCCTTTAAGTAAAATAATTTTGTCTTATCTTGTGCGTAACATTCAAGGACATTCCATTTTTCAAAGAGTTTCAGAGAATTTTTCACTGGATCAATCGATAGACTTTCACCTAAAATTTAATTTAAAAAAAAAAAAATTATTATTACTCATTTCAGAAATTTTTTTTTTTTTAATAATAAATTATTAGTTTTCAATTGAAATATGTGAAATATTTCTAAATTTGGAATTAAAAAATTTGAATTTACAAATTAAATACAGAAAAAAGATTTCTTTCATACAAAGAAAATTTATTTATTACAAAAACAAATTTTCATTGATTCAAGAAAAAATTATCTTTGTTTCAAAGAAATTTTTTATTTAATTTAAATAAATATTTCTTTGACCCTCTGTGTCAATGATAGAATTTCTTTGATTTAATGGACAAATTTCTTTAATTCAAAGACAATTTTCTTGAATTAAAGAAATTTTCTTTGAAACTAAGAAGCTTTCTTTGTTTCAAAGAAAATTTTATTTTAATTTAAAGAAAACAAGTCAAAGAAATCTTTTCTCTGGATGTAGAATTTTAAATTTGAAAAATTTTCATTGCTATAAGCAGCAAAAAAATGTTATTACAAGTTGAATATTAATAATTCAAACAATGGAAAAAATCGATTCATTGAAATTTTTAAATTTTAAGAAAACATTTTTATAAATGAGAAAAAAATAGTAATTTTTTTTTTAATGAGTTTTGTTACCAAATTGTATTAATATTATTATTATTTTTAAAATTACCATAACTAATTGCACCTCCATCGATATTGGTTTTAATTTCAGTTAAAATTTCTTGAAGGAACTCTTTCTCTTGCAAAGAGCGGCTCACCAATTTTTTTAATGAAAATGCACTAAACGTGTAAGTGTCTATTAAAGGTCTCGATATTCTATGGAGAAATTCCATGCGGTCTGAATGCTCCGGAATTAGACTAAGCTGCAAAATTTTTAATTCAAAAATTAACTTCCTACTTTTATAATTATTAATTATTTTTATTTTATTATTTATTATTGATTTGTAAAATAAGTTAATTTTTATGTTAAAAAAAGAGCATTATTATTTTATCTCTTGCCACAAAAATTTATTATAATTTTCCCTGACTTTCAGACAATATTTTTTGTTTTTCCCTGATATTTTCGAATTTTGTTCATTTCTATCAAATGTGAATTCTAAATAAACATTGTATAAAGAAAAATTCAAATTCATAAAAAAAAAATTCAATTACATATTTTCAAAAGTATTAATGAAATTCTTATTAAAATATTCAATTATTTTCAAAGCTTTCAATCAAATTTTACAAAATTTCAATTACTTACAATTATTTTAATTCAATATACTTCGATAATTCAATTATTTTCAAAAATATAATTTAAATTATTATGATTTAAAAAAAACTTCATTATTTTATTTTATTATTACATATAATAATCGTGAATATCTTTCGTTCATTCTGTCCACACCTGAAGTTAGTATTTGTTATAGGTCTTTTGTTTTTTTTTAAATGTATTGTTTGACATTATTTTGTGTTGGTTAAAATTTTTCAATGTTTTTTTGGCATTGTTTCGATAATTAATTTTGAATCGAAATTTTAAAAAATAATTGAATTTTATTTTATTTTAAATTGAAAACTTGGTAAATAATTGAATTTTAAATTGAAAATTTGAAAATAATTTAATTTTAGTTGATTGTTGATTGAAAATTTGAAAATAATTAATTTTAGTTGATTGCTGATTGAAAATTTTGATAATAATTAATTTTGACTCGAAATTTTGGAAAATAATTAAATTTTAATTGAAATTTTGGATAATAATTTAATTTAAGTTGATTTTGGATTAAAATTTCGGGTAATAATTGAATTTTAATTGAAATTTTTGGATAATAATTTAATTTAAGTTCATTTTTAATTGAAAATTTCGATAATTAATTTTGAATAAAAATTTAAAAAAATAATTGAATTTTATTTCATTTTAAATTGAAAACTTGGTAAATAATTGAATTTTAAATTGAAAATTTTGAAAATAATTTAATCTTAGTTGATTGAAAATTTTGATAATAATTAATTTTAGTTGATTGTTGACTGAAAATTTTGATAATAATTAATTTTGACTCGAAATTTTGGAAAATAATTGAATTTTAATTGAAATTTTGGATAATAATTTAATTTAAGTTGATGTTGAATTAAAATTTCGGGTAATATTTGAATTTTATTTAATTTTAAATTGAAAACTTGGTAAATAATTGAATTTTAAATTGAAAATTTGGAAAATAATTCAATTTTATATATAATTTAATAACATATAATAATAATTTTCATTATTATCATTTAATATGAAATAATATTCTAATAAATTTAAATTATTATTGATAATATTAATCTTTAATTTCTTTATAACAAACAATTAAATACTCAATTTGGCGTTCTTGCGCGCGTTTAATATTGCTAGTTATTTCATAATTTTGAATAAAATTCTTTGATAATTGAATTATTTTGGAAATTTTTAGTTTAAAATCTTTTAACAATAGAAAAAAGTCAAAACTTTTAATTTGCAACTCTTTCAAAATTGAATTATTTCTATTAAATGGATATAATTGTTATTTATAAAAAAAAAAGTTAACTAAAACTCTTTACAAATATAATGTAAATAAAAACACTTACTTTGTACTGAATTTTTTTTGTGCGATTAACATTAGAGTATTCTTCGTCTGAGCTATCGTCAAATGTTTTCGCATATCTTCTACTCCATATTTCCTCTTGTAAATATGATTCTTCAATTAATGAAATAATGCCAGATGTACATAGACTACGAATCACGTCAACTAATACGTGCTCCAATTCCTGGCATGGCCTACAGAAAATAAATTCATACTTAAGAATATCACAGACTTCAAGTGCTCTCTCCACCAAATTGTCTTGAAATATTATTATATTATTTTCAGCAATTGCTCTCGGATCATTTATTTTGGATTTTAGGTCTGCATACAACGCTGTCACTGAAATTAGAATAATATTTAAATATTTCTTTCAAATGTAACAATAAATTATTAATATTATATCAAAATAGAATATTTTTCACTTTGATAGCGAAAAAAAAAAATTTCAAAATTCTTACCAACAATACTTTCTAAAATATAATGCAAAACCATTGTGTTTCCATAGTATGAGAGCTCGATTACATTTGGAAGAATTGAAATTGGCTGTATCGCAGTTCTAAACGCTGATTTTATTATTTGATGATTAACCGTTTCAGTGACTTCCTGTCTTTGTTGCTTTACTAAACCAGGCCCCAAAATATCCAGCTTTAAATATTAGAATTGTTAATTATTAATTTTTTTTTAATATTGGAATTTTTTTTAATGTAAAATATAAAGGAATTTTTTTTAGTTTAAAATAAAAATAATATATTTTTTTTCATTAAAAATTTATCTAATTTGTATTTACTGGTATCTAAATTCATTTATAAATTTAAAAATAAAACTAGTAAAGATGGAAATTGGTTTTTTTTTAAAATCATTAAAACGTTGGATCTCTTCAGATTTAAAATACTGAAATTAATTTTATAAAGAAAAAATATCAAAATTGTAAATAATACTTATAAACGAAATTCAAAACGTTGATATTCAAATTTTTAAGGAAATTATTATAAATTATAATTGTAAAATCAAAAACAAAAAAAAAAAAAAAAAATTAACATATCTATACTACTTTAAAAATAAAAGTTGAAAAAAAACTCACAGCATGATTTATGACATCAATACTTTCACCCGAAAAGGCTACATCCCTTTTTGCAAATTCCAATTCTTGTCTCATTGAATCAAGAGCCTCAACTAAATCATCCAACGTACAACCGTCTCGAAATTTGTAAAGTAGCAAAAAAGCGATTACATTTGTAGACATAATTGGCGTTGATTTTGAGCCATCTACACAGAAATGAAACACAATTTTCTTTAAATAATAATTAAACTTGTAAATATTTTAATTTTTCGTATATTAATTCATTAATTAGGAATACCAATATTAAATTATTTTTTTTTATCTGAAGGTTATTTTTTTGAAAAAATAGTCTCAAGGATCACAGCAGTTTTTATTCTTTAAAATAGATGAAAGGGCTGAATTATATTTTGCAAAAATAAGTGACCAAAAGGAGGCAAAAAAAAAAATTTACAAATAAATTAAATTGCAAAATTAAATTTGTATCTATTGAAATTTGAATTAATTAAATTTTTTATTTTAAAAAACAATTTTTGGACTCCTGGTGATCAAATAACATTCAAAAAATTTACAATCAGAAATTTTTTTCCAACACCATGCTTTTTCAATACGAAAGCAAAATATAAAATAAAATTTAATATAATTAAAAATTTTTTTTATTAAACTATTATTAAATTATAAAAATTTGTTAATGTAAAGTTGAAAATTTTAAGTAGAATTTAATCAAGTAAATTTAAGTAAAATAGAATGTGATTCAATTAAAAAATAATATAATTTCTTATTTCAACTTTTTTTCATCAAATTGTCTTACCATTTTTTTTTTTTTTTGAATCAAAAACTAAAATTATCTAAACAGTCATATATTTAAAATTTTTTGATTATTTTTTCAATATAATATCCAAATTGAAATTTCAAATCAACCCTTTATATAAAGGTTTTCCAATAACCTAATTTCAGTATCCTTTGAATCTCTCTAACGCTATTTACTTCCCTTTTAGACCCGAAAATTTTCAAAAATGAAAATATTCCGCTATATTTGAGAATTTAAAAAGGTTTTGAAGAGGAAATAAAAAAGCGTTATTCAACAAATAAATTAAAATTAAAGAGAATGAAGGCCCTAAATAACTATTTTTTTAACATTTTGATTTTTTTCTTTGAGCTATTTAAGAATAAATTAAAATATGAATACTAGTTTAACAAATTTAGATAATTTAAATTTTGGAAAAATTAAGATTTACATAAACTGAATTTGAGATAAAATTTAAGTTTTTAATAGATTAGAAATTGGATAAATTAACGATTAGAATTTTGACAAAATATTGAAGTTTAAAAAAAAATACGATTTAAATAGATTTTATTTGGAAGAATTAAAATTGAAAGAAAGTGAAATTTAAATAAATTAAAATTTATATAAATCGAATTTTCGATTTATTGAATTAAAGGTTAATTCAAAATTGTAGTGAATTTAAATTTAGATTAATTATAAAATTTATTAATATAATTTAATAATTTAATTTAATAATTCTGCAATTTGAATCCTTAATTTAAATTAAGATTCACTGAAATTTAAACTAGTTAAAATATTTAAATCGATAAAAATTTATGAAAATTTCAAAACTTGATGAATTAAAAATATTTCTAATATATATATATATATATATTTCGTAAATATTATTATTAAAAATTATAAAATTATTATTTCTTACCATAAACGATATGTCGCGCTATACTTTCAACTAATTGTCGATCTTCTACAACAACGTCTGTACCAAATAGAGAAGAACTCGACATTGAGTACTTTAAACATTTTTGTGAAGGATCATTATTCGTAGGATTTAATCTCGTTTGCTGCTTTTGGAAAAACTTTAGCATCTCCTATTGACAAAAAAAAAAAAAAACATTTCGAAATAAAAATTAAAATAAAAAATGATATTCTTTTATAAATTAAAATTATTCAACGTATTTACTTTCAAAAATATATTTACAATTTACAATAAGAAATGAATTTTTATCAAAAAAAAAAAAAAAAAAAATTAGTATAGAAAGAATAAAAAAAAAAATAATAAAAAATATATATATTCCTTTATAATAGATAAAATATATTTTAGAACAAATTTTCGTTCATAAACATTAATTTTACAAAAAAAAAGATTTGTTTAGAAAGAATAAAATTTACGTTAGACAAAAAATTTTCATTTCGAGAGAATAAAAATTTTTTTTTTAAACAAAAAATAAACAGTAATTAGAAAGAAAAAAAATTGACTTACCCTCAATGAGAATGGCTGACAAATATCAACTTTGACAATGCCATAATTTCCCATAAATGTTGTCCACATTGCCTTAATTGCCGATTTAAAAGATTCCATTTTCTTCGGTTGACCCAATTGTTCGCGAACAAAATTTCCATCAACTAAACGCTCATAATTTATTGACATGGGAACTAATAATGCATCTTCTATCGTACCATCCATATAGGCATCAATAATTACACTAAGAACTCCTCCCTTTGGCATACACGGTTTTCCCGTTCTCGTTCTTCCGCCTTCGACAAAGAACTCAATATTATGACCAGCTCGCAAACATTCCATTATATATGTATGCAATGTTGCCCTATAAAGTTTATCCTTCTTCCCCTGAACAGGATCAATTCGTCTTTTTATGAAAAATGCCCCTAAACCGCTTAAAAGCCACCTAAAATTTCACAACACAATTTCATTTTTAAATCAAAATTAAAAAAAAAAATTACTTTCTATATTTTTAATGTTTTCTTTAGAAAATACAAGTTTGGAATTATTTAAAATAATTAAAAAAAAAAAAAACAAATTAAAAATTTCTAGATTCTCATCTAAAGATCTCATCTCAAATGTTCTGCACAAAAAAAAAGAAAGAAAAAAGTACAACTTACCCGAAAAAGGGAATTCGAAGATTATCGCCAGCAGCAACTAATGGTGATTTGATATTATTACACAAGAGAATAAATGTCGTCATAATGTAATCCAAATGACTTCGATGTAAAGGAATAAAAATCAATGGTAATCCTGTGTCATTTGCTTTTTGAAGCATTTCAATTTGCGATGGTTGAACAACGGCTGATTGTATAAAACATGGAAGTACTTTAAAACAAAGCCATGCAACTATCCTTAAAACTTTATCGCTCAAGCTACTTTGCATTTTTAATAAAATTTGCTTTGCCCTTTCTTTTGCCTTTTTTATTTCATCCTCTTCATTTCCACCTTCGTGAGCTGCATTTTCAGTTGCTGTTAATTTTATTGCTTCCTGTAATCTCTCATCGTTCAATACCTAAAATAAAAAAATTTCTTTTTTTTTCACAATTTAACAATTATTTAATAATTATTATTGAATAATTAATTATATTTAATTATCTATTAATTATAAGAGTAAAATATTACATTTCTTTTTTTATTTCTCATAATAAAATAATTATAGTTTTTAGGTATATATTAAAAAAGAAAGAAAATAAGAACAGACATCGATAAACAAGGTTAATTTTTTGATTGAATAAAATTTAACAATACTTTAGAAAATTTCACATTTTTTTCCACAATTTTTTATTATTTTTAGCTTGATAATTTTTTAAAATATTTTTTTTTCATGATTCTAAATAATATATCCAAAGGATTTTTAAAAATATTCCTTTTTTCTTCTCTTATTTATTTTTCTAATTATCTCTCTTAATTTTAATTTTCAATATTTCGTTTCTTTGTGCCCTAAATAAAAAAATTTATTTCTTAAATTTCAATTTTCTAATTTGTATAAAATTTCCTATATTATTTATTTCAATTATTTCTACTTACGGTTTCCGTTACTTGAGGATAGTCATATTTTTTGAAATTGTAGACTTGGCTTATACAATTGCAAATTTTACTGAAAACAGTTGAACCCGATTTCACGAGAAGAATATTATTGCCATGTGTTTGATATTGAGTTGAAATTTTATTAACCAATGAATCCTGAAAGAGAAAATTAACAATATTTAAAAATATGTATATATGTAAAAATTATACAATTTGATGAAATTAAATGTGGAAAAAAAATGTCGATGTAGTTCACAAATATTTAGAAGAAAAAAAATACTTTTCTATTGCAAATTATTCTAATTTTTTTTTTCCCGTTTCTCGATCAACAAATTTAAAAAATTTCAAGGCAAAAAATTTTTATTATTCGAAAAATATATTTTTTAATTTTACCAACGTGGGAAAAATAAATTGCAATAACAAATAAAATTAAATTCCATTGCAGTGGAAAATAAAAATAAATTTTGTTTATTAATTTATAGATACATGGTAATTTGTTTTTCAAACTCACATGTTCAGGGTATCCGCGAATAACAACAATTCGCAACCACTGATTGAAAAAACGTAATTGGGCATCGTGCATTTTTTTTTTAAATAAAACTTCTAACATTAATAAAAATATTTATAATTAATATAATTTTTATAAATTACCATAAGTTACTTATTTGCTAAAAATATAATATTTTATTTTTCATTAAATATTTCAGTTAATTAAATAGTAAAATATTTCTTATAAAAACAAATTAATTTGAAAAAAATACTAATAATTAATTATCCAATTATTAATCAAATATTTTATCTATATTAATATCATTGAGGAATTTATTCAAAATACCAAATAGATAAATTTCATTTTACTCTCGGTGAAAAAAAAAAAATGTAAAATCGATTTCATCATAATTTCGCAAACATTTTTTTTATCACTTGAAATTGTAATATTATAATATTTTGTTTCAAAAATAAAAAAAAAAGATGATTGTGAATTTTGATTAAAAAAAAAGAGCTTTAGAGATTTTTCAGAGATGAAATGCAGAATAAAATAATTCAAATGTCAAATTTATCTTTTTAAATCATTGATATCGTCTAAATGTTTGTCTAAAAAAAAAAAAAAAAAAACTGAACAAATTATTTGCAGGGCATAAAAATAATAATTATCTTAAATAATAAAATGAATAATTAAGTTTAAAAAATTAAAATTTCTTCAAGTATAATTAGGAGAAAATAATTTTCTTCCAACTGTTATATTATAGACATAAATTTTTAAATTATATTATATATATGTATATCAGTCTCTAAAAGTTATATATATATATATGTAAAAACTCAAGAATTTTAATGACACTCTCAATAGATCTATAAGAATTTCTATTTCTTTTAAATCGTAAAATAAATAAGTAACAGAAATTACAGTTTCGCGTTAGTTGTACAAACGATTTCAAGTACGTAACGGCAGCAACTAGAATATTAGTTTTTATTTTTAGAACTTTCAAACGGTTAGTGCGATTCTGTGCCAGAATCGTGAATGACTTAGTAACAAATTTTGTGTCATGTTGGAAAATATGTATATTAAAATGAAAAATAATAATAAAAACAGTTATTGGAAATTGAAATTTCATTTCTCTTTGAAAAATTCAGATAAAATTTTTTTTGATTTTTCTAAATCAAAGTAAAAGTGAAAAATTTTTTTAAAAAAACTGGATTGTTTAATCTAACAATGTGATTACATTGTAATTTAATAATAGATATTTTTTTTCAAAAATTAATCAAATTTGCATCTAATATATATATAAATATAGCAGGTAAGAGGAAATATAAAACATGGCAAGTGTAGGCTCGTAGCGTAGGTATACAACTGTATTCAACTGCAAAACTTGCGAAATCTAATAGGCGTCTAAGAATGTGAAAAAAAATTCTCAGATAAAAACAACCTATATTGATGATAATTACAAAAAATCTTCAAGAAGCTGTCAAAATTTTAATTACCAACACATCTTTCATTTTAATATATTGAAAATAAAAATTTCATTCATAATTAAAGGAAAAATTATCAATTTCTAAAAATTGAAAAATAAAAGAATGCTTCTTATTGCAAAAAGTAACTTAAAGCTTTTTTAATTTATTTTTAACAATAAAATAAAATAAATTTTATTATTTTATAATTTTTAAATTTTATATTATGTAATTAATTAATTTTGTATTTTAAAATAAAATAAATTTTTTTTTATTATTTTATTTTATCTTTAACTGTAAATATTTAATAAATTGTTTATAATGTATAAATATATTTTATTTATCGATTAATAATTTTTTTATTATATTTATAAAAATAGTTTAAATTAAATTTAAGTAAAAATATTTCTCTTATTTGAATTTTATATCTTCTTTCTCTTTCTATTATTTTGCTCGTTTACTTTTCTATTATATTTCTTATCACTGTCTTTTTTTCTTACTAGTATATAATATTTAAAATTATATTTCACTTACAATTAGCTAAAACTCAATTCTAAATATAATTTTTAAATTAATATTTTATTTATAGTTATTTAATTGTTTTAAAATATAACTTTTAATAATTTTTAATATTTTTTTTTTTTTATATTTTGTAAGAATTAATTCTTGACAAATGATATACTATTTTATACTCTGCCCTTGTAAAAATAAAAAAATTTCTTGATAACAATATAAAAATGAAATAAAAAATCTCGTTTAATGAGAAATATTTTTATTGAAATAAAGAAACAAATGACTGCTATGCAGATAAATGACATATAAAATATAGTTACTGTCAATTAAAAATATTTTTTTTTTTTAATTAAAAAATTACGGAATATTTCAATTCAATTATTATTTAAGTTTTATTTATTTTTTATTTAAATATTTTAAGTTTTTAAAAATTTTTTAAATTAAATTACTTGGTAAACTCAATTACTTTTATTTTTCTTGCTCGCTTAAAAAAAATTAAATTCGCGCTATTGACAACTAAAAAAAAAAAAAAAAAATTTCAAATTGTTTTCTTTAAAACAAAAACAAAAAAAAAAACGTATTTAAAAATAGTTTCTTAAATAAATATTTATCTCTTCTATGTAGGAAACTCATAAAAAATTAGAGAATTTAACTTAGGATTTGGAGAAAAACTTATACAATAACTGACTATTTACAAAATAATAAAATATGAATTTACAAAAAAAGAAAAAATGAATTAAAAAGTAATTAACTTCTAAAATAAGTGAATTTTACAATAATTAAATTTAAAAAAATAAAACTTTTTAAACAATAAAAATTTTAATATATAATTTAGCTTCTGTTTCTGGTACTGATTTTAATATAATTTGAAGAAGTTAACCAAATATATTTGAATTAAATTTTTTATTAGTGATTGATTATTATTATTATTATTAGTGAAAAAATTATTTAAAAATTTATATTCGAAATAAATTAAATTTGAATTAAAAATTGATTTCATAAAATTTTAAAAGTTTTCAATTGCACAATCTTTTCAACAAGAAAAAATTATTTCAATCCAAAATTTGTTGTTGCAAATAAAAATTATTTAACATTTTTTTTTTTGCTTTTCGTTTTAAAATTATTGAATCAAATTGTAATTTTTAACCAATTTTTATGCTCATTTTACTATTTTTAAAGATTCTCTACAATTCTGTTTGTTAGTTGTCTGTTTAATAATATTTTATTAAAAAAATAAATAAAATAAAAAACACCAAATTTCATTTGTTCAATATTTTTTTTATAAAATATATTTGTTAATAAAATTGAACAAACTAAACAAAATCGTTCAAAGAACAAAATGAGCTATTGTTTGTGAAAATTGAATAAAAATTATAATTGTTTTTTAACTTTAAAGAAAGAATCATATAACTGACAAGAAAATTTTAGCTTAATATAATTTTTTTTTTTTTAAATATTGTACAACTGAATGTGTCAAAATTTTTGATGAAATCAATTTTAATTGTAAGTATAGTTTTTTTTTTTACTTTTTGTTAAAAGTAACTTTTTTTGTTTAAGGTTATGTCAATGTGTTGAACCCTTCTTAATTGGGGAGAAAAATTAAGTAACTCCAGTTGAAGAAAAAAGAAAGAAAAATATCGAAAGTAAAAATTTTAAAAAAATATGTATATATTGTTTTAAAAATAGAAAATTTAATTTTTATCAGCGACTGTGCCTAAGGTGAAATACATTATTATCTTAATTATGATTAATATATACGTATATAGAAGTATGCAATCAAGAAGCGAAAAAAAAGCACGTGACTTAAACTTGTAAAGTGAATGTCTTCTTTATTGTTTATCACACATAAGTCAATCACTTTTATACGTAAATTAGTGGAACTTTGAATTAAAAAAAAAATTATTATTAATTATTATTATTATTATTATTATTATTAAATTAATGAATTTTATTTGCACTTTTTTTGTAAATATAAATAAATATAATATATTATTTATTCATTTTTACAAGAAGTTTATTTAATTTTTATTTATATCTTAACTTCATTTCAAATATTTTCATTGTCTTTAAAAAGATGTTTAAATGTTTCTTTAAAAACAAATATATTTATAGCTGCTTTTTGTAACAAATTATTTTATGTTTTGTTGTTAAATTCTCAAATGTTGTAAATGTTTTTTATCACAAAAAACGTGATTAATGTGATAAATAAATTTATAATTATTTTTTATGAATAATAAATATTATTTTAAATAATTTACCCTTGAGGACGGTGTGCAACTACTGCAGCAGTAGAAGAAAAATGGTGTTGTTCTTGTAGTTTGAGCAGCAATTGGTTCAGATTCTTTAATTTTAAATAAACTAGCCTCTCGAACTTTTCGTGCTTGTTCCTTATTTTGAAATCTTTTTCTCTGCATTTGTTGACCTGCTCGCCGAAGTCCTATGTAATTCAAAGTTTTTGAAAAATCTTTTCCTTTTCTTTCGGGAATTGTTTTTTTTTTATTATTAATTAAGCACAATTAGAGAATTAATTAAAAAATTAAATTATCAAATTGATAGTTAAATTAATTTATTATTGTTAGATTAATTTTATTAAATTGTAAATTTTCGATTAAAAAAAGCAAAAAAAAAAATGTGAAAACTGATTAAAATTTTTTATTTTGTAATAAATGAACTTTGAATAATTTAATAACAATAAATTATTGTTCTTACCACCGAGGGAAAGTCGAGGTGTATTAGAATCCAAATTTCTTGGCACTTCTGTTTGCCTTTCCCATTTTGCATAGACTTCATGCAAACGTGTTGACATTACATCCACCATGTTATTAGCTCTGAAAAAAAGTTAATTTATCAAAATCAATGCTTCCAATATAAAATGTACATTTTTTTGAAATTTATTCGAATTTTTATTTATTTATTTTCTTATTTGCATCAAGTTGTCAAGTCAAAAAAAAAAAAAAGAAAAAAAATTTAAATATAATTTTTTTTATTAAAATAGCATTTTTTTTATATTTCAAATATAATGAAAATAAAAATTGGATAATTTTTATTCAATATTTATAATAATATCTAATTTATCATCTAATATCTAAAAATATAATTAAAATATCAAAATTTTCTAAAATATTACAACATAATTATTTTATCAATGCTGGCAAATTACAAAACCATAATATTGTTGATAAAACTTATCAATTTCAATTAAACGCATTTTCGATAAATATTGATACAAAAATTTGTTTATTATTTGAAACAAATTTGCTGTAGCTATTCATCATCGATAAATTTCAATAATAAAATATCAATTACATCATAGTATAAGTGATGATGATAACTCAACAAAAAGATATAATTTTTCACTTTTTTCTTTTGTTGCTATTGTAAATTAAAAAAAAATAAATTTTCTAAACATAATTTTTTTTGACAAAGAAAATTAATATTTTTAATAAATATCCTTTTTTTAACTAAATACTAAATTTTTATACTATAAAGAATGAAAAAAAATTCTAAATATACCTATAAATTTTCATTAAAAAAAAATTAAGAAAGAAAAAATTAATTTTTTTTTGTCATTGAATTAAAGAAATTATTATAAATATATAAAAAATAAACAAAAATAGAAAAATATATTTCAATTGTGAGGACAAAAATAAATTTATAAATAAAAAAAGAAAAAAAAATATCTACAAATTTTAATAATGAACGAGAAAATTTTATTAATTCATAATAATTACTACTTTGAGCTCTTGAATAAATTAAAAATCCAGTGACAGCTGTTTTTAAATTATAAATATTATAATATTTCAAAAAAAAAAAAAAAAAAAAAACATTTATCAATTCAGATTATATGCTTTATGAAAATAAGTCAAAGTTTATAAATGATTAACATCTTTTGTGATATTTTTACAATGCATCTTTGTTATCTAAACATTCAATGATCGCATATACCTTATTGTTTTTTTTTTGATTAAATAAAGAACCAAATATTAAACTTTGATGTTTGGACTTGAAAAATATAATTTTTTTTCTCAATTCAACATTCGCTTCAAATTCTGTAATATTCTTTGAAAAAAAAAAAAAAATACAAAAAGCATTACGTTTTAGCTCAAATGTGATTTCTTTCTTTTTTTTCTGGAACCGATATTTCTCTTCAATAATGTATTGCAAGTATATATAACATGCGTGTTGAAAGAATTTTTTGAAAAAAAAATATAACCAGATATGCCCACAAAATGAATAATATATCATCGAAGTGTGCAAATGACGTAAATATCAAGTTTCGTCGTTTGCAAATAAATTTATAAGCGTAGAAAAAAAATTGTTCTCTTTGTAAATAAACATTTTTTTTTTTTTATTATTAAAAACGTTTTTTCCAATTGTAAAACAAAAAAGATAATAATGAATCGTTTTCTATTCTAATTTATTAAAAAAAATTTTGGTTAATAAAAAATAATTTAATTTAAGAAAATTTTTTTTACTCAAATTTGAGAAAAAAATATGTTAATTTAATAAAAATTATAAAAAATTTAATTTTCAGAAAAATAAATAGGTAATAAACATTTTTCTTTATTACGATTTTTTTCTAAATTGCAAAACAAAAAAGACAAAAATCGTTTTCTATTCTAATTTATTTATTGGTCAATTTAATTTATAATAAAACTAAATTTTTTTTCAATTTTTTTTAACCTTTTTATCTTAAATTTAAAAAAATAAATTATAAAAAAAACAGTTAAAATTTTTACTTAGGTATATATATTCTATTTTTTTTTTTTTTTTTTTAATTTTTTTCTGATTGTGAAAGCAAAAAAGAGATAAAAAATCGTTTTCTGTTCTCTAATTTATCAATTATTATAATTTTTTACAAGAAAAAAAAAATTGACAATTTTTTAAAACTTTTTTTCATTTAAAATTTAAAAAAATGTTAATTTAAAAGATACATCATAAGAAAAAAAATTGATATAATTTTAATTAGTTAATTTTCTAATTTTGTTTCTTGAACTTTTTTTGTTTTCTTTTTTTTCTATTTCTTTTATTTTATTTTGTTAATTTTATAGCCGTGCTAGTGATAACAGAAAGAGAATGAAATTTTTTTTTGTAAATAAACAAAATTAAATTCGAACAATTTTATTTAAAAAAATTAAAACTAAAAATAATTTTAATTAATTAGTTTTGTATATAAATTTTCTAGTTTGGTGCTTTTTGAATAAATAAATAAAAAATAAAAAATAAAATAAAATTTTCTACTTTAAAAATCTTTTTTTCTTCAATACGATAAAAAAAACCAAGTTTCGTTCATAAAATTTTTTAACAAAGAAAATATGTATAATGACCACATTAAATATACATAAAATTAATATTTGTTGCTTTATTACTTTTAAGTTAAACAATTAAAAAGTTAAGATTATTTTTTAAATTAAATTATTCCATAAAATTATTATTATTATTATTATTTTTATATTATACTTCAATATAAAAATTATTATGATTATTACTATTACTATTATTATTATTATTATAATTATTATTAATATAAAAAAATTATATCTTCAAAAAAATTGAAAAAAATTAGAAAACATTAATTAGAATATTTAAAAAAAAATCTTTTTATCATTTTTATAGCAAAAGATATTGCAAAAAATTTGTTGCGACGTAATATTCAATTTAGAATAAAATTTTCTCAATTTCCTTTATTTTGACATAATAGAAATCATTATAATTTCAAATAATATGATTATTGAAAAAAAAGTATAACGTTACGTAAAAATTGAACCAATTTTATCGAACTTATTTTGGAAGGCATAATATATATATATATCGGATTCTATTTTCACGTTCAATAATACATTTGTAAACAATATTCAGTTAAAACAGGAAATGTTCGACTTTGTATTCAATTCAATTGTTAATGTTCACCATGATTTTACAATTAGCAGATAATACGAAAAAAAAGAAAATTGATATTGTATAAAATACACTAATTGTTATTGAATGATGAACGAGAATCGATCCTTCAATATTTTATTCTGAAATTTTATCATCTTTCAGAAAATGTCATCAAACTCTTTTTTTTTTTTTTTTTTTAAAAAAAGTAATTAATTAATCGAATTATCAATTACTTTTTTTTAAATATAAATTAATTATAAAATCTATCTAATATATAAATAAAATAAATAAAATAAATAAAATAAATAAAATAAATAAAATAAATAAAATAAATAAAATAAATAAAATAAATAAAATAAATAAAATAAATAAAATAAATAAAATAAATAAAATAAATAAAATAAATAAAATAAATAAAATAAATAAAATAAATAAAATAAATAAAATAAATAAAATAAATAAAATAAATAAAATAAATAAAATAAAATAATCGAGGGGGATAATTTCTAATTTTTGACAATTTTTTATATCAATTTTGGGAATTTTTTTTTTTTTCTAAAATTATACAAATTATAACAGTTTCGAATCATTTAAAAATTGAAAGAATTTTCCGGAAAAAAATTTTTTTTTCTGACTCTTTCTATAATAAATTCGTAAATGAAAATTTTCAACAATTAGCTCCTTAATTTTTCATGAAGCTGAAGTATGCAACGTTTATATAAACGATTTTTAAAGAAATAATTTTTTGAAAATGAAAAATTCTATAATTTTTTTTGCCTTAAAAAATATTTTTTTTTATAATTTGTTGATTAATGAAAAAACTACAAGAAATATTTTTTAGGCAAAAAATTATTTCTTTAAAAATCGTTTATATAAATGTTGCGTACTTCAGCTTCGTAATTTTTCCCCCCCTTTTTGGTGGTATATATAATATATATTTTTTTTAAAGAATCTCATCAGATTTCAATGAACCTGAAATGTGTCTCATACCTGTCATTAAATAAATAATAGAGAACACCGCAAAAGATGAGAAGCTCCACCAAACCGTACATATTGTCGCATCGGTAAAATAAATTCTGCAAAAAATTTTTTCTTCCTAACAAAAAAAAAAAAAAAACAAAAAAAAAAAATACACAAAAAAACAAGTTCACAGTTTAATCACAGAACAATAACATTGAATGAGGACCGCACAAATGAGTTTCATTTCCACTTGTAAGAGATGTTGTGAGACCCTCATCGATAATAAATTTATCGTCACATTGAAACAGTCAACAGTGGGAAAAAGATTATTAAGCTGATCCAAGCATTGATTAAATGACATATATATATTATATGTTGTATATCAAAAAAATTGTCTCTGCCAATTAAATTTACAGTTCTTTTGTTTTCTTCCGAATGGCATATTTTATTTATATTTATAATCGAGAATCACTCTCATCTCTGATGTGTCTACTCTCTTCCTGTGACTTTTGAGCAATGAAAAGACTTGCACTATAAGTAAGCTGTGTCACTTTATTTTTCTTGTACTCTATATATATATAATAAAATACAATCACTAACTTTCTAGAGAGCCTAAAGTCTATAATTCTCTGTTATATTTGCCCTTTGATCACTTATTCAACAACAATGCGCTTTTCTGTGGTACAATACAAAATTATATTGTTACAGATAATTCACCACTTAGAGGGGGAAAGAGAAAGAGAAAAAAGAGCCGAGTCCCGAAAAACTTATAAACGGTTTCCTTCAAGGACATTATATTTCTCCCCCAAGATAATTATAATTGAGCTCTCTCGCATTGCTGACAATGAGTGAAAATAATTTTTAGAAAACGAAGAATTTTAAATCAACAAATATTTTTCAAAATGAAAATAATTTCGAATCATATTCCACCTTTTTTTTTTTTCCAAAGAAGGCTGTGAATTATTTTTTTTATAAAAAAATTCTTATATACACTTTGTAGCATTAATTTTCATTTCACAGAAATGACAATATTTACCAAATTTCCTTTTAGACTGAATTTTTATTTAACAAAATTATTATTTTGCAGAATTTTCATTTAGCAAAATAGAATATTCAATGAATGAAATTTTTTTTTTAGATTGAATTTTCATTTAAAAATTTTTTTATTTAACCAAGTTTTCTTTTACGTTAAATTTTTATTTAGCAAAATTTTTCATTTTACAGAATTGACATTTTTTTTATCAAACAAAATTATTATTTAGCAGAATTTTCAATTTAACGGGATTTTCATTAAGCAAACATTTTTTTTATCAAAATTTTCTTTTACGTTAAATTTTTATTTAGCAAAATTTTTCATTTTACAGAATTGACATTTTTTTTATCAAACAAAATTATTATTTAGCAGAATTTTCAATTTAACGGGATTTTCATTAAGCAAACATTTTTTTATCAAAATTTTCTTTTACGTTAAATTTTTATTTAGCAAAATTTTTCATTTTACAGAATTGACATTTTTTTTATCAAACAAAATTATTATTTAGCAGAATTTTCAATTTAACGGGATTTTCATTAAGCAAACATTTTTTTTATCAAAATTTTCTTTTACGTTAAATTTTTATTTAGCAAAATTTTTCATTTTACAGAATTGACATTTTTTTTATCAAACAAAATTATTATTTAGCAGAATTTTCAATTTAACGGGATTTTCATTAAGCAAACATTTTTTTTATCAAAATTTTCTTTTACGTTAAATTTTTATTTAGCAAAATTTTTCATTTTACAGAATTGACATTTTTTTATCAAACAAAATTATTATTTAGCAGAATTTTCAATTTAACGGGATTTTCATTAAGCAAACATTTTTTTTATCAAAATTTTCTTTTTCGGTAAATTTTTATTTAACAAAATTATTATTTAGCAAATATTTCACTCAATAGAATTTTATTTTATTTTCAATTTCTTTAAGCAGAATATTATTATTACATATATAGAATAATTGTAATTTAGCTGAATTTTTTTTAGCTTGAATATTTAACAGAATTTTTATTTAGCAAAATAGAATATTTACAGAACCAAATTTTCATTTAACAAATTTTTTATTTAACCAAGTTTTCTTTTACCTTGAATTTTAATTTAACAGAATTTTTATTTAGCAAAATTTTTATTTAGCAAAATTTTTATTAAGCAAAATTTTTACTCAAAAAAATTTTCATTTAACCAAATTTTCTTTTAGGTTCAGTTTTTTTAAACACAATATTATTATTAAGGAGAATTTTCATTTAGCAAAATAGAACATTCACTGAACCAAATTTTCTGTTAGATTGAATTTTCATTTAACAAAATTTTCTTTTAGGTTCAATTTTTTTTTAACAATATTATTATTCAGCAGGATTTTAATTTAGCAGATATTTCTTTGTGGTTAAATATTTAACAGAATTTTCATTTAGCAAAAAAAATATTCACTGAACCAAATTTTCATTTAGCAAAATATAATTTTCATTACTGAACAAAATTTTTTTTATATTAAATTTTCACACAACAGATTGTTCATTAATTTAAAATTTCCTTTAGGTCGAATTTTTATTTAACAAAATTAATATCGAATTAATATTATACGAAATTTTACTATAAATAAATATTAGCAAAAATTGTTTAAAAAAAAAACTAAAATTTGCTCCAAAATCTTATCATGAAAAATATTTTTTAAAATATAAAATTAAAAATTTGAACTTTGAAAATTCTATCAATTTGATTCCTTGTTTTAAAAAACTCAATTTTTTTTTTTTTTGCTAATTGAATTATATTTTCAATTATTTAGTTATTATTTATTTTTATTATTACCTATTTAATAAAATTATTTTTAAAAATTAATTATTTTAAATTAAGTATTCTGTAAATTCAATTATCAAATTTTAATTTTTTTATGGTTAATTATTATTTTTTTTTTGAAAATTTTTTCAGAAACTAGAAATTTAATATTCTATTTTGAATTTATAAATAACATTTTTTTTCTCCATAACACAACTCAGCTTTTTTTTTTTTTTTTTTTTTTTTTTATTTTTAAAATTGAAAAAAAACCAAAATAGAAAAAATTGTTATACAAAAACAAAATTGACAAAAATTTATTTTAGACATCCGAAATTATTTTTTTTTTTTTGTTTTTTTGATACAAAGTGTTAGAATTTTCTAATAAATAAATAGTGCACTTTGTGTAAAAAAATATATATATTGGAATTGTGTTTGAAACGAAAATAATTTATTTTCAAAAAAAAATTTCAATCATTTATAAATAATAATTATACTTTCTCCATATATAGGAATAATTTGATTAATAATTTTAATTAAAAGGAAAAGTACCGCTTAAAAAAATATAAAATAATATATAATTGAGCATTTTATCCGCGTGATTTCTCAATGCAATTTTCAGATTTCCATTCAATTATATTATCAGCATCCACATGTTTCTAAGCATTAATTTATATTCCAATCTCTTTATGTCAAAACAAAAAGTCATTTTTTTTCTTTTCTTTCTTTCAAGATAGTATTTAACTAATTCAAAGAATTTCATTTAAACGTCCTTTATTATATTTGAAAACATTCTTTGCACGCATTATTGTTTAAAACACGTTTTTATCGTCAAAATTATATACTTATATTCCATGCATTTTTTTAAACTTGGTTAGCTTTTAGAGTTTTTATTTTTTTCCTCTCATCATGTATTTAGCAAAGAAAATATTATAAAATTTTAACATTGTTTGACGTTATTGTCAAATATTGAAAAAAATAATATTATGACGCAATATTAGTAGAAAAAAAAATAATAAATTAAAATTTTTTTACTTATTCAAAATAATACCACAATTTTTTCAGTATAGAAAATATAAAAAAAAGGAAAAAAATAGAAATAAATAAATACAATTAATTAAATGAAGCAATTAATAGAAATTAAAAAATAAACAAATAAAAAACAAAATTATTTCTTGACTAAGAATTTTTTTTCAATTAAATTACCTATTAATTATTAATATAATAATAATTATTATTATTATTTTATTCTTATAATTTCATTCAAAATTATTATATTATTTCATTGTTAGTTGTTATTATTATTGAATAGAAGTATTAATAATAATAAAATAATAGTAAAAAAATAAACAATTTTGTTTTTTAAAAAATTATAAAATTTTTATTTTAATTTTTCATTTAATTAAATTTTATTTTAAATTTAAAAACCCAAACTATTAAAGTTGAGGACAGTCATCAGAATACAAAGAAAAAAATCGAGTTTCCGTTTTTTTTTGAAGATAAGATAAAAAAAAGAAAGAAAGAAGAAGAAAAGTCTAGAAAGAAAAAAAAAAATTAAAAATGAAACAAACTTTTTTTCTTTTTGTCTGCGGCCGAAAAAACGTGCCAGTGGCGTGAGCAGAAGACTTGACCTCGACCCGATAGTGTCTTATTGTTGCAATCTTTTGACCCCTATTGGTTTGCAATATTTATATCAAAAATAGTCATTCTATGTTATTATATATAAAAATTACAATTTACTTACTCAATTTAATCATTGATTATTAATTTCTATTTTCACTTTCCAATATTTCATTGTTCGCGAATTTATTCATTTTTATTTTCTATTTCCAAAATTTAATTACAAAAAAAAAAAAAAATATTTTCTTACATCCAAAAAAATTTTTTAAAAACTATGAAAAAAAAAAAATATTTAAATGAAATTGAAAATTGCATTAAGAAATGTCACGTGGAAACATACAATCTTTTAATGTTGAGCATTCTTGTCACTTGAAAATATTTTATTGCAATGAAAAATCTTTCCGGTGTTTTATCATTGAGTCACTTTATGTGTTGTCATTGGAATTGATTAATAATTAATTATTCTTATTCACAAATCGCACATAATAATTTTCCGCAATTTATAAAATGTTTTAAAAAAAACATTATTATATTTAAATCGCGTTTTTTTTATTTTTTATAGATTTCACTTGAGTTGTTTCCTCTTTATATAAATCGCGGATTATCAATTAATATTTTTTGCTGAGGTTAGCACAATTTTTTTTTTTTTTAAATTTCTACGATGTTTGAATTTGAATAAAAAAATAAATAAAATAAAATAAATTGCCTCACAAGCAAATAATTATGCCAGAGAACACGCTGACAAAACTGAAATCATCGCATTGACTGTGCGTTTTGAAACGCAAACATCAACTGTCTTGATGAGAGAGGTGTCCCTTGCGTTATAGTCAAAGTAGTATACAATGCATTAAAAGAGTACCTTTCACATTTTCTAAAAAAAAGAAGAAAAAAACATTTTTTTCAAAAAAAAAAAAAAAAAAAAAAAAATAGTAATTAAATTGAAAAGAAAATTTTCAAGTTTAAAAATCATTTTTTTTTAAATTCAACTGTTAATTAAATTGACAAAAAAAGCTGTTTTTTTAAATTAATGTTTCCTTATTGTTAAAACCGTTTTTTAATTAATTTTATATGAAATCAAAATAACCGAAAATTTTTACTATAAAATTACCAAAAAAATTAATATTTGTAATTTTTTTTTTTTGTAAACAAGTGTAAAATATTAATTTAAAAAAATTGTTTGTCAATTTTTGTTTTTTAATTTTTCCAATACTAGAATTAATTAACAATCGTAGTTAATGAATTTTGAATTGTGAATCACAATGATTGTACATACCTTGAAGATTCAATTTAAAGATATAAACTAATAATAAATGCATGAAAATTGCTGGACAATATGAAGCGTCGTAAAAACGCTAATAGCTCTCAATAGGATTAATTGGAAATTGCTAACAATTTCTAGCTCTACAAAGTCGTTTGAGTTTATATGAAAAGATTTATCTTATATTTCGAGAAGATAAGATTTTTTTTTGTCTAAGATTTGAAAAATTTCTTCTCCCTATTTTAAAAGAACAAAATTTCTTTTAAATATTCTCTGAAAATAAATTCAAAATTTAACACATAACAATTTATTCTTGCTGTGAATTCAAATATATTGAAGGTTATGTCGCGTTCCTAAAATAATTATTTTATTATTTATTTATTTTTTTTTTCTTAACATTCTCTCATTCACCTCATCAAGGGAACAATGGTAACCTGCTTCTAAAACGAATTTCACCTCGGACTCGTTACGTGAACAGAGTAAATTCATTAATCCCCCACCTTTTTTTTTTTGTCAAATAATAAACAAACATTGAATTTTTTTTTCTTTGATAAACTATTATTATTATGTATTTATTTTTAATACTAAAAGCGATGATAATAAAAATAGTAATAATAATAATAATAGTAGCAATAGATATATATATATATATATATATATATATATACGAAAAATAAAAAAAAACAGTTTGATCGAATTTTCAAAAAAAAAAAAAAAAAAAAACTGAATATATCCATTTATAATTGAACAAATAATACAATAGCAAAGCAGAAAAATTGAAAATTCAAAGAAGTGACAGGACAATATTCTAAAACGAATATAAAAGGTTTTTAGAATTTTGAAATTCTTTATTCTCCGAACAAATGAAAGTTGAATAAATTATCAATAGGAATGCAACAAGTTTTACTTGCATTATTTTTTCTCGAAAAAAAAAACACAAGCAACAATAATTACTATATAAGTAAACAAAATATGCGGTTTTCTCTTTTACAATGCAAGAAAAAATATATTGTAATATAATTCAAAGATGAACGCAATAACACATGAAAAAGCATCATAAATATTGAAATAAGATTATTTAATTAAGTAAATATAAATTAAATAAACTTTTATATTAAAATGAAGAAAAAAAATTATTTTTCCTTATTATATTTATGTAATTTACACTTGACACGTGATATCAACAAAACATAACCTAATTTAACACACGACAAGCCAGATTATAGAGAAAAATTAAAATGTAATTAAATTTTACCTTTTGTAACAGTCAAATTAGAAACAAATCACTATTGCATTCATTGATGTTTTCACTTCACTAATTATTAATTATTTTACTCTAAAATATAATATTGATAGAAAATGAAAAAGAGAAAGATATATATATGTTAAAAATGTTTAAACAAGTACTTTGTTCACTAGTTGACGCCATCGACGCCATTCGAATGGAATCTCGATGCAAAATGGACAAATGGCGGGGGTAGAAATCAGGTGATTCTCAGCTGATTGGTTGAATAAAAGTCACGTGACATTGGCGGGTTGTTTACAACTAATTATAATTGCAGGTAATTGTACTTCATTTAAATGTCATGTTTAAAATTAACTTGCTAATAAAAAAAAAAAAGAAAAAAAGTAAATAAAATCAGGACCACAATACATTGTTAGCATAAACCGTTTGTGAATGAGGTTAACCGTTTTGTTTAACAATAATATTAGAAAATTTTAAAGATTTCATTTACTGTAGGTTTTAAATTTTTTTTGTGCAAAATTATTTAAAATAACAAAAATTGTCATTTAGGGGAAAAAATACATATATATATAAGAGGTTAAAATAAATTTGTTAATTATAATTTCAAAAAAATTTTCGGTTTTTTTTCTATTATTGTTACAGAGATAAAAATAGTTTGTGCTATTTACAAACCGGTTTGTAATTTTTACAAACTGCTTCGCCTAACATAACTTCAAATTCTTAACTAAAACTGTTTTTTTTTAAACATAAAATTGCAATAGAAAACTTTTTTTTGTGAAAAAAAAAATATAATTACTGACTTTACTGTAAAGTTGTAATAAAAAATTAAATTTAATTGAGAAATTTTATGAAAATTGCTTTTGTATTTTATTTTTCAATGAAGAAAAATTAATTTTTCATATTAAATTTATGTTTTATACAGTATTGATTTTAAATTTGAGGTTATGATTTCTGAATTAGATTGTGGAAAACCCAAAAAATTTGTAAATAGCACAAATTTTTTTGTAGAATTATTTAATTTAATTCCCACGTAGAATTGTATATTATGTAAATTTCATTTACTTGAATTTAATAATTAAATTTAGTTATTAATTAATTTAATTTTGTAATTAATTAATTATAAAATAAAAAAAATTGTTAAACGAATAAAAATAAAAACAAAAATATGATTAAATAAAATAATTAAATTATAAAATTATTAAAACTTATTATTCCACATGACATTTTCAATTAAAAAAATTTTTTTTTGCTTGGAACATTTTTTCGAATTCTTTATGATAAATAAGAGAAAAAGAATTATTTTTTTTATTTGATAAAAGTTATTTTTTTTTTTTTTAATTTAACGTCATTAGAAGCAGAGAATTTTTGAAATTTATTTTTCTCTTTCTGATTAAATTAAAATTTAATTAATTGAAATTAAATTTCTTAAATAAAAATAATTTTTCATATATGAAATTTTATTCGATTTTCATGAAGATTTCGAAAAAAAAATGCATAAAAAATTTTTTTTCAATAAAAATCTCAAATGGAATTCCCTCTTTATGGAAATAAGAGGAAAAAATTGTAAAGAAAAAGTTTTACTTTCATAGATTTCTTTTAATATATATAGTTATTGTACATTTATCTTTTGTATAACACTAAAAGAATTTAAATGATTAACTTTCAATTAATTACACACGACAGTTGAATCACTGACATTTATTAACAATGATTGCTTCGGAACCTCATATCAAACAGGCGTTGCAATTTTAATTTATTTTTTTTTTCTTTGCGAATAAATTCTGACTTTTCATTTCAAAAAATCAAGCAATTAATTTTTTCTCGTTTAATCACATACTATATCTAAAAATTTACAATAAATTTGATAGAAAATGTATATCCGATGAATCTTGTACATTTTTTTTTTTTTTTTTTTTGAGAGAGAGAGAGAAAGGGAAAAGAAACTGTACATTTGGATGTTGGGCGACAATTCTTTTTTTTAAGGATCTTTCTATAAATAAAAATTTTCATTTTTTGGAATGTGCGGGGGGAGGCGCTTATTATTGAAACAAAAAATGTTTATAACGCACTTGCTCTTTGTTTTTCTCGTTCATAATACTGACTTATATATTACAATTTACAATTTCATGATTTTTTTTTTTTTTTTAATTTAACAGACGTAATTCTTTTTTTTACGATTAAAAAGAACGATCATTGGAAATTTATTTCAAAGATGTTTCAAATGCGCGCATACACACATGGCCTTGGTGTTGCTTGAAATATTTTCGTGAATTGAACGTTCTTTTTTTTTTTCTTTTTTGAAATTAGCGACGTTAATTAAAAATTGACTACTATAAATTTAATCGTTAATAAAATTACAAACTTTCCGATGAATGGAAAATAAGTGCGCTTTGCTAACTAAATTATATTTATTTATAATCACCCTTTTCCAATTTTAATATAAAAGCGTGATTTTAATATTTGATAAAATCTCTCTTGTCGCTATAGTTTTTTTTTCTTTCATATTATAGAATATATTCAAAACAAACATAAAAACATATTCAGCAGCTATAATTTAAAAATTTACATTTAAAATATTCACCTGATCTTCTTTTTTTCGATCTTGACGAACCATATAGTATGTATATTATTAATACATAAATTTGAAAATATTTTTCTTATATTGTCTTCGAAAAAAAAAAAAAATGGTTCTCAATTTATATATTTTTTTTATTGTTGTACTATTTAGATCAAAATTCATGAAGCAAGAAAATGTTTTTTTTTTCCTTCAAATTTTAATTTAAAAATAAATGAAAATATTCTTGCAACACAAATCAGGTGTTTTTTTTTTGTTTTTCTTAAATGATATTTATTAGAACTAAAAATCAAATTTTTTTTTTGAAGTTAATTAATGACGTGAGTCTCTTGGATAGAATTCAGCGAGTGTAGTGGCTGGAATTCTCTTTAACATTTCCTTCGGGAAGATACGAAGGAGTTGCCAGCCAATGTCAAGTGATTCAAAAACTGTACGATTTTCATAACTTCCCTGAGAAATGAAATTCTTTTCGAATTTCGATAAAAATTCGAGATACAATAAATCATCGGGCGTTAATGCTTCCTCACCGACAACAGCCTTCATGGCCTGTACATCCTTACCGATGGCGTAACATGCGTACTGAAAAAAAAATTTTTTTTATCATTTATTTTAGATAAATATTTAATCAGATATATAGATCTCACTGAAAGTATTCACCTATAGAAAATGTTAACTACATGTTTTTTTTTTTTTTTTTTTTTTGATGAAAATGAATGAATTTTTTTTTTTTTTATGAAATGTAAAAAATTATTTTTCATACAAGAAAATAAAGTTTCACCTATTTATTTTTTCATAGATTTCAAATAAAAAAATAGAAAAATATTCTTTTTGTACTTAGATAAATTATTATAAATGATGCATGATGAGAAATTTAACAATATTGAATACCTTGATGCAAAAACAGGATATAACCCATTTTATTTCAATGGGCTATGTCTGTTTCTTGCATCAATCTGAATTTTATTTTCATAGAATAACATCTACTTAATTAACCAAACAAAAAAAAAATTATCTAACAGAATTTCCATTTAACTAAATTACTATTTAACGAATTTTTAATTTAAAGTTATGCAGAAAGAAATTTTCATTTAACTGAGTTTTTTCAATTCAAATTTTATTTTTCAATTTTTAATTCCTTTATTTGGACAAATTATTTAAATTCTTGCTTAATAATAATAATAATACTAATAATAATTTTCTGAAATTTGATAGTTTTTTTTAAATCCCTGATTTTTTTCTGAGTTGCAAACCTACTCTGTTAATTATCAGAGTTGCCACAAAAATTTCAATATAACTTCCCTGATTTCCAGACAATATTTTCTTTGCCTTCAATTAAATTTTAGAAAATTTCAATTACTTATAATTCTTTTAATTCAATAAACATATTCAAAAATTCAATTATTTTCAAAAATAAAATTTAAATTATTATTGTTATTAAGAACTTGATTACCTATTTCTTAATTTGAAATAAATTCTTTGATAGTTGAATTATTTTTGAAATATTAGTGTAAAATCTTTTAAAAAAATAGGAAAAGTAAAAACTTTTAAAATTGTAACTCTTTCAATATATATATTATAAATATTTAAAAATTTTTATTATATTATCAAAAATTTTGATTGCAATTATTCGAGATATCAATTATTTCCAAATATTGAAATTAAATGTTTACAAAAAATTTGTACCTATAAAGTTTTTCAAATTTTTAAATATTTTCCAAATTTTCAATTGAAAATCTTCTAAAATTCAATAATTAACAAAAAATTTAATTGCTAACCTTCAAAAAATTTAATTAATTTAAAATTTCAAATCTTCTAAAATTCAATTAATTCTAAAAATCTTAATTGGAATAATTCGAAAATTTAAGTATTTATAAATTTGTGTTTAAAATTCCGCCAGGTCAATAATTTTTAATAAATTTAATTATTTAAAAAAAAAATAAAGCACAAATTTTCTAAAATTTAATTATTTGTCTGACATTGTAAACAATTGTTAAGTTTCATAAAATTTTTAATTAAAAAATATTTTAAGATAACTGAATTTGTAAAGAATTTTATTAAAATTATTTAAAATAATTAATTTAGAAAAAAAATTGTATTTTGTTTAAAAATTTTGTAAAAAAAAATAAATGTAAAAACAAGTCGAAAAAGTCGCATTTTATTAAAATAAATCGAAAAAAATCCGAAAAAGTCGTATAATTGGAGGCCTGAAATTTTTAAATTGATACATTTTTAATGTATCAATTTCAATTTTCAATTAACATTCAAAAATTTCTGAAAAATTCATATCTCGAAAATGGCTTGTTAAAAAAAATTTGAAAAAAATCATGGAAGCTAGTATCAATTTAAAAAAAAAATCGGAGACGCAATTGAGCCGCCGGAAAGTAAAAGGGCGCATAAAGTTTGTACGGCCATTTGAGTTGGCCGGCTGTACAAATTTTATGCGCCCTTTTACTTTCCGACGTAGATGGACTTCGAATATGGCGTATAAATCATAAATAAGAAAAAAAAAGAATAGATTGTAATAAAATCTTACCAGTTGATTTGAAACATCCGAATGATCCTTACGAGTCATTCCTTCGCCAATAGCCGATTTCATTAAACGAGACAATGACGGCAACACATTGACCGGTGGATAAATTTGTCTGTTATGTAATTGACGATCGACGTAAATTTGTCCCTCGGTAATATATCCAGTTAAATCAGGAATAGGATGTGTAATATCATCATTAGGCATAGTAAGAATTGGAATTTGTGTAATTGATCCGTTACGTCCCTCAACACGTCCAGCACGTTCATAAATTGTTGCCAAATCAGTGTACATATAACCGGGGAAACCACGACGTCCGGGAACTTCTTCACGGGCAGCCGATACCTCACGAAGTGCCTCAGCGTACGATGACATATCAGTGAGAATAACCAACACATGTTTTTCGCATTGATAAGCTAAAAATTCAGCTGCCGTTAATGCAAGACGCGGTGTAATAATACGTTCAATGGTGGGATCATTGGCGAGATTTAAAAAGAGGCACACATTTTCCATTGAGCCATTCTCCTCGAAATCCTGCTTAAAGAAACGTGCCGTCTCCATATTTACACCCATAGCGGCGAAAACAATAGCGAAATTGTCCTCATGTGAATCCAATACAGATTTACCAGGTACTTTAACGAGACCAGCTTGACGACAAATTTGAGCAGCAATCTAATTGAAAATAGAAAAGAAAAAATTAGTTTTTATTAAATTTACTATTCAAAATAAAAAATTAAATTTATTTTTATATTTTAATCAAAAACAATTTAACAAGATGTTCATTTAAGAATTAAATTCTTTTTCAGAGGTTTTAAAAAAATTCAAGATTTTCTAAATTAAAATTTTTAAATATTTTTTTATAATTATAAAATTATTCAAATAATTATTAAAATATAATCATTTTTTAAATATATTGTTTCAAAGTTATATGAACAATAACAGGGTTGACACAAAAATATTATTTTATTATTACTTTTATTTATTTTTTTTAAATTGAATTATTAAAAAAATATAATATTTACTTTAATTGTTTGCAAAATCAATAATTTAAAATAAATTCATCGAAAATTACATGATTTATAAGATTTCAATTGAAAATTCACTAAAATTCAATTATTGTCCAAAGTTTTTAAAAATATTTCACCAAGTCAAAATGAAAGTTTCAATTATAATCACCTGAAATTCAATTAATATTTCTAAAATTTTTAACTTCAATTTCTTTATAAATTAATTATTTCTAATAATTTTTATTCAAGTTTTTCAAAAATTCAATTACATAAAACATTTTTTAATTAATAATTCTTTAAAATTAAATTTTTGTTTATATAATTTTTAAAAAAACTTAAATAATTCAAGTCTATTAAAATTTTATTTAAAATTCTTCACTAAATTAATTTTTTGAATTACTTTAATACAGTTTTTCAACAATTCAGGGAAATAAAAAGTATTTTAATTAAAAATACTTTAAAAAATTTTATTATTCTTTAAAGTTTGTAAACAAATTTTTTATCTGTTAAAATTTATGAAAGTTTTAATTTAAAATCTTTCTGAAATTTAATTACTTCCAACAAAATTTTAACTCGAACTCTTTTAAATTCAATTGAAAATTTTTTTCCCATATTTTTATATATATAAAATTTTTTCTTAATTAATTATTTTAACAGTTTTAATTCAATTTTTCAAAAATTCAATTATTAAATTATTTTAATTATTTTTTAATTAATGTTTATATTTACAACAAAATTCTAATTTTTGAAAACTCAAAAAATGCAATCATTTCTAAAAATCTAAACTGTAACTCCATCAAAATTCAATTATTTAGAACAGATTTCAGTTGAAAATTCTCTAAAAATTAATTATTGTCTGAAATTTGTAAAAAAAAATTTCATTATTTCAAATTTATAAAAGATTCAATTAAAAATCTCCTGAAATTCAAATATTTTTTAAAATTTTAATTAAAAATCTTCTAAAATTCAATTATTTAACAAATTTTAATTAAAAAAAAAAATTTTTTTTTTCAATAACATTCTTATTAAGGAATTCCTAAATTTTATTTAATTTCTAATAACAAATTGTTAATAATAATAAAATATTTATCAACTAATTAAATTTATTGAAAATAAAAAAATGGACTTTTTAGATTTTTCTTGTAATGAAAATCGACTAAAATGAATTTTTTTTCTTACAAAAGTCGATCCAAGGCCTACAATAATAAAAATGTAAGAAAATAATTTTTAGAAGCAAAAGGTTGAATTGAAAATTTCAAAAATTATAATTTTAATAGCATTTTTAGAAATTTGATATTTTTTCAGTACTTTTCATAAAATTCCCTGATTTCCCTGTATTTTAAACAAAATATTTACATTTTTCATGTAGAAATTTTCAAGTCCACTTCTGGGCCGAAAGGCTGAAGCTTAATTAATAAATAAATATTTATTTTATTTCTTGTAAAACAATTCATGTAGAAATTTTACTTTTTTTTAAATTTTCTATTTAAAATAAAATATTCCATAAATTTTTTTTTTTAATTTTTGAAAAAAATCTCCTTTTTTACAAAAATTATAATTAAAATATGTTTTCTCAAATTCTTGATGAAATTTTTCATTAATTTTCAAATAATTTTTAATATCAAACTTTATCGAAAATCATAATTCATCACAAGTTTGAATTATAAAAAAAATCAAAATATCATTCTTAAAAAATGAAATAGTTTCAATTAGTTCGAGATTTAAAAATATAGAAAAAAAAAACAAGATAAATTTATCTTTTTTATAAATAAAATTAAATTCACGTCGTTTTTTTCTTATCGGTTTTCAAGGTACAAATTAATTTTTTTTTTAACAATTAATACCAATTAAATCAATAAAATAATTGAATTAATTAAATAATTAATTAAACGGGAAAATTTGTTAGGGTAGAAAAGTGATTTTTTTTATACCTCGTTATGTGGTAGACCAGCTGCTGAAAAAATGGGAATTTTCTGACCACGAGCAATTGAATTCATAACATCAATTGCAGAAATTCCCGTTTGAATCATTTCCTCGGGATAGATACGTGACCAAGGATTAATGGGTTGTCCTTGAATATCTAAGAAATCTTCAGCAAGAATTGGAGGTCCTTTATCAATTGGTTTACCAGAGCCATTAAATACACGACCCAACATATCCTCCGAAACTGGAGTTCGTAAAATATCGCCTGTAAATTCGCAATGAGTATTTTTTGCATCAATACCCGATGTTCCTTCAAAAACTTGTACAACAGCTTTTGATCCTGAAACTTCAAGAACTGATCCTGAACGTAAAGATCCATCGGCAAGTCTCAATTGAACAATTTCAGCGTATTTGGGAAATTTCACATCGTCCAAAATTACCAGAGGTCCATTAACGCCAGACACAGTTTTGTAGACTGAAAATAGCCCCCAAGAAAAAATTATTATAATTTCTTATTTAAAAAAAAAAAAAAAAACATTCATATTTACAAAATAAAAAAAAAAGGAAACGCCCGCACCTCACGTGAATCTTTTCATTGTTGACGTTTCTTTCTCAAAAATTTCAATCGCATTCATTCACAAATAAACTATTTAATATTCATCTAATTCACAATAAAAATAAAAATAATAAAAATTGAAAATTGAAAAAAAAAATTCCTCATTAAAATCAATTTTGACTGTTAAAAAAAAAGAAAATATCCCGAGGTATAATAGATCACGAAAAGTCACATGACTTTAATGAGATACGAAACGTATATACACACACTTGAATTGACAGAATGTTTTCTCTTATTTTTCCTGAACGAAAAATAAATGAAAATGAATCAAAAAGATTATTTCTTCTCTTTATATTGTTAACGATATTCTAAAATTGTCAAAAATAAATAAAACAAAAAAGAAGAAATTCGGCAATCAGCTGACCCATTTGTAGGATCGATCAAAATTGCTACGCCCACTCTTAAATAAGTACCTCGCTGTCAATTTTTCACTGAAATAATTTTTTTTGTTGCAACTTACCCAAACGTGGCTGTGAGATGAAATCTCTGGAAACTGCCAAAACATGTTCCTTAGCAGCTTGACGACTCCCGATGGTATTGGGATACATATTTGTTAAATTTGTTTTAACTAAATTTCTATCACGAGTTCACAAGAGAAAACCTTACCAAACAGTGTTGGTGCCGAAGAAACAAGCAGAAAGCAAGAACTTCTGATGTGCGCGTTGTAATACTGCGCCGATTAAGAGTGAGAGAGAAAAGACGATAAAAATCGAAACACAAAAAAGAAGAGGGGAAAATTGGATTTTTATTTTTAATAAAAAAAATTAATTTCTTTTTTTTTTGAATTATTACAATGAATATAAGAAAAATAGTTGAAATATATTTTTTATAATCATTTTTATGAATACTTTTTTATGAAAATCATAAAGAATGGCTAAAAAATGATTTTTAATGATTACCCTTTTTCAAGATGAGAAAGAGAGATGATAAAGCACGTGGGATCACGTGGCTTTAATTTGTTTAGTCAATTTCGTTTCAAATTTATTATAATATGAAGAAAATATATTTATTTCACTAGGTTATCAAATTTATTCAATGAAAACAAATTAGTCAAATTATATAAAATGTTAATATACCCTTAATATTTGTCTATTTCTCCCTTGAAGTTAGTCGTATTTCTGACTCGAGTTGTCATTTCATAAAATCGCGGGAAATTATTCAAAACTATTTTTTTACAAAATAACATTTTTTTATAGAAAAATATTTTTAATTTTTTTACAGTATTACGCTTGCTTTTCACCGAAATGTCAATACGTCGAACAGACAAAATGTCGAATGGACAAAATGTCGAAAAGCCATAACCTAGAAAAGCCAAGACGTCGAACAGTCAATACATCGAACAGACAAAATATCGATAAGCCAAAATATCGAAAAGCCAAAACATCGAACAAACGTCGAACTGACAAAATGTCGAAAAATTTTATTGTCTCAAGTATAATTATAGTTAAGTCAATAAAATTTTTCGACATTTTGTCAGTTCGACGAATTGGCTTTTCGACATTTTGCCTATTCAACGTATTGGCTTTTCGACATTTTGTCCATTCGACATTTTGTCTGCTCGACGTATTGACCGTTTGGTGAAAAGCAATCGTCTCATATTTTTTAATAAACTATTATTTTATTAATATTATTTATTATGATTACAATTATTACTAATTATTATTATTCGAGAAAAGTATTAATTTTAACTATTTTATTGAATAATGGACTTTGTACTTACGAATTTTCGATAGACCAACAGACTTTGTACTGTGCGCAATATAGAAGAATAAAGGAAATAAATCTTTTTTTTTGCCGCCTAAAAAAAAAGTATTTTTAATTTTTCTATTTTTAGATATTTATTATTTATAAAATTTTTCGAGATTTTTCTCGAATGTAAATAAAATTAACCTAAAAGAAAAATGAGATAAAATTTGAATAATTAGTTTTAAATTAATTAAAAGCAGGAACGTAACAAGAAAATGAATGTTTGAATTTTTTCTAATTTTCAAAAATATTGAGATTATAATTTTTAAGTAAAATTCAAAACCAAATTTATATAGTATCAATATTTATTGTCAATTTTATTGATTATTAAAAATATAGGAAATTTATCGCGTTTTTCATTCAATAAAATATGATCAATGGCGATTGAATAACATTGTTCGTCCTTGATTAAAAAAAAGTAGGGGTGTCTTGAAGCGCATGGTACAAGGTTGGGATTAAACTCCCACATATTTTAGTTAGTTGCTGGTGGTTGCTGGTCGTCGCTTCGTGTTGTTTGTTGTCCCTTGTGTCAAAACTCTTGTCATTTTTTTCCATCGGTTTTAATTATAATAAATTTTTATTTTTATTTTTCATTCAAACTTTGAACAGAACAAGTACAACGAGAGACGTGAAGCAATTAATCTAAGTGTGAGGTTAGGAAATTTTCAAAATTTCTCAAACTTGTCTTTTTAGATATTTATTAATTTAGTATAAAAATTATTTCCACGAAAAAAAAAAAAAAAATCTTGTTCTAATATGTGTGTGAATTAATAAGCGGGTGTTATATGTATAGTTTCTTGACAGGTGGAAATAATAATGGCAGCTTTAAAGCAAATCACCAGCTTAACAAAAGCCTTTAAAGCCGTAGCGGCTTCACGAACAACTCAGGCACTCGTTTCCAAAAATTATTATACTTACTCCAGAGAACCTGCATATCCAATAACTGATAAAGAACCAAGTTGGGTTAAAAGTGCCGAGGAAGCTCTTCAACAAGCTGGACTAGCATCAGGTTAGTTATAATAAATTCATTGTCATTGTTTTATTTTCCCTTTCATTTCTTACCAAAAAAAAAAAATAATGTATTATTTATTTGTCGAGAAGTTTTAAATTAGCATGATGACATAGCAATTGCCATTTAGAATTTAGTTTTTTCTCTGTTTTTTAAATCAAAAAAAAAAAAAAAAAAAAAATTTCTGACCTAAAATTTACAATGTACCAAAAAATTTGATGAGTTAATGGGGTTATACAATCTTTATTTTATATAGATCATAAATGGAATTTTATTGATTAATTTGTGATCGTTCGGCCAAGGTTCGAAGAGCTTGACCTAAATTTTATTGCTCGATACTTTTATTTTCTAAACTTGTTTCGATCGTTAAAAATTAATTAGAATTTTTCGTTGATTTTTAAATAGTTGAGAATTTTTAAGAATAGAAATTTTTTTTTTTTTTTTTTAATCGTTTGATAATTTGATGGACGTTGAAAACATTTTTTAACGACGCTAAAAGATAAAGAGTTTTCTAATCAGTTCCTCTTGTTGGATGAATTATTATTATTATCATTATTATTGAAATATTATTCCTTCATTTGAAAAACTAGTTCTTTAGTATTGTTTTATTTATAAACTGCACAATAGGAGGGTCTGGAAAACAAGTTGTGCACATTATAAAATTGAATTTAATTTCTTGAAGCGGTGCATAACAAAATTTTTTACCTTGTACAGTCATTCAAGGTGTATTTTCTTTTTTTTTTATTGGAATGTTAAAATTTTATTTTGTTTTTTTTTTTTTTTTTTTAATATTTTTATTTTATTATTCGGATATTGCAAAATTGACGATTGTTTTATTTAACCATTATAAAATGAAACGAAAGTAAATTGATAGTAATTGAAGTGTCTTTTATAGCGGATATTTTTCATTATAAAAGGGCATTACACTGTTGCAAAAAAAAAAAAAAAAAAAATTGAATATATTTTCAGAAATGTATTTTTTAATTTTATTTCTTTTTCAATTTTTAGAATTTATTGAAAGAATAAATAAAAAAAAAAGTTTAAACAATTTTTTTAGCAATTTTATAAATTTGGAATAAAATAATAAAATGTATATGATAATTAAAAAATAAATAAAAAATTATAGAATTTAAATAGTGGGTCGAGTCTATTCAACATTCCAATAGCTGATTCAAAAATTTTATTCTGTAAATACATATTGGCTTGGCAACTTCTTCTGATATATAATATGTAAAAGACATTGAAAGACTTTATTAAAAATTTATGTAAAACAATTCAATTTCTTTTGTTCTTTTTCAAACCAAAAAAAAAAGAAGTCGTTCAGAATTATAAATAAAAAAAATATCAATGAAGAATAATCTTTATAAGTCATTAAACTTGAATCTTTAGTTTTTTAAACAACTTTTACTTTGTTTGATTGACTTAATCAGCAGAAAAAAAATGTTTTCCTCTTTTATTTCACCGATATATAATGAAAATAAAAGAGGTTATATTTACGTTGGCTAAGTTCACAACGATTTAGAGGAAAAAAAATTTTTTTTTTATGCAAATTAATATAATTTTCTATTTCAAAAAAAAAAATCGTTTCTTGATCAACAATTTATAAATTAGAAGAAAAATTTACAGATAAAAAATTAATCCTTATTTTTCGAGTGGAAAATTATTTTTATTTTCAATCGTTTTGTCATCGCTTTTTTGCAATTTTTAAATTAATTATAGAATAATTATTTAAAGAAAAAAAATATATAAATATTATTTAAAAATTAAGTTAATGGAAATTTAACCATTTTTTTTAAAAAATGTGTTTTTTTTTTACTGTACACAAAAGTTATATTCTAGTCTAGCATTAAAATTCAGTCAACAAGTTATTAGTATTTATTACTCTATTAAGAAGCTAAAAATATCTTAAATAAGAATCTACAGCTATATAGCAATAAAATGTCGAGAAAATAATTTTAAAAGAAACAAAAATTTTTGAATTTTTTCTAAAGTTATTGCTGAGACAATGATAAATAGTAATTTACTTTAAACGTACACAGTATGAAAAAGATTAGCATTAGAAACAAATGTAGGTCAAGTACGATCCAAAAATATTTATCTCCTTCAAAAATTTTTTACACTAGTGACAATTAATTCAAATTTTTTTTTTTTTTTTGCATATTCTTATAATTATAATAATTCTTTTTTTTTCATTTTCATTATAATTTAATAAAAAAAAAGACGATTTAAATATATAATTATGAATTTTTTTTAGTAAATAGAAATTGGAAAATTGTTTCATTAAATATCTGTAAAAAGATAATATTTTTCTTGACAATGATCTTGAAAAATAAGACACTGTAACCATAGCTTTGACATTTGTATAAAAAATTCATATGACACTGAATTGCAAAATGTTTTTTTTTTCCACAATCCGGCTTCATATTGCATAATTGATCATCTTGCATAATTCAATAAATTTATTGTTATTTTGATTTTTTAAAAAAAGTGCTCTATTCTTGTTTATTTGTTAATTTTGTCAATTATTTTTAATAAAAAATTAAATTTTTTTGGAAATTACGAAAATTGAGAAATTTTACCTTAAAATATCACAAATTATTTTGTTTTTTCATTTAAAAATATAATTATTTATAATGAATAAATATTCTATAAATATTCTGTTTCTTTAATAATTTTTTGGGGATATTTTTTTATGCAAATTATTTTAATTTTTTTGAATAAAAAAAATTTTTTCAATCCTTTTTAATTAAACATTTTTTCAAGAAAAATTAATAGGACAAAAATGTTATTTTATTTATCATAAAAATATTTTTTTGATTTGTCTAGAAAAATTTTCATATAAAAAAGAATATTTATTTATCAGAATTTTTATTTTATTGAATTTCTATTAATCTGAAAATTAAAAATTAAATTAATTAAAATTAGAAAAAAAAATATATTTTTCTATACAAATTATTATAATTTTTTGTCTGAACATAATTTTTGCAATTTTTCTTGATCAACAAAAACAAAAAAAAAAAAAATTGGAATCTTCACCGACATCAACAATGGTTTTGTACTACGTAGTGATTTTGCACTATTTGTCAAGTTCAGCTTATCAGTTTCACATGATCCATTGTAAATAAAAAATTTGTTTGTGTTCAATTTTTTTTCATTGATATCTCTAAAAATTTTTAGCAAAAAAAAATAAAATAAAATTCGACAATAATTAAAAATTGTATGTTAAATAGAAATTTAGTTAAATAAAATGACTAAATAATAGAAATACAAGTAAAAATTTGGTTCAATATAAAATTCACAAAAATTAAGCTAAATATTAGAAATTCGATAATTTGAAATTTGATGCCACAAAACATTCATACATATTTAATTATTGATTAAATTGTATTTTTTTAAAGTTGAAAAAAAATGTACTTATGAAAATAATGATTTATTTTGATTTGAAAATATAAATATTTAACAAATATTTGTTTATTTAATTTTCAGAACAAAAGATTTACATTCAAGGAGCCGCAGCAACTCCATCCGAATTATGCCGAGGAATGACAGAAGTTGGTAAATCGTCTAATGTGAAAAATGTCAGACTTTATCATATGCATCTTGAAGGTGAAGCCCTTTTTGCAATGCCCGAAAATGCAAGTAAGTTTTCCGAAATTATATAAAGATATTTTTTTAAAAATAATAATTCACGCACATTAAAAAAAATCATTTAAAATTAACTTATAAATGATTTTAATTATATTATAATTTATATTAATTGAGTTATTTCATAATTAAATAATTATTTTTATGTATGTTGCTATAAATTAAATTTATAATTTTAATATATTTACAATTTCATTTATTTATTTATTTGCAATAAAAAACGGACAAATAAAAAATGCCTATTCATATATAAAAAATATATAAAAGAAAAAAAATTTACAAATACAAAATTAAAATACTACGCTTTGTTACTATTGAAAAGTAAATTGAGCAATTTATTTATTTATTTAGATAAATTCAAATTAATAGTTATTTTTATTACTAAATAGGTATATTTAAATAAATAAATTTTTAAAAAAAATTCTACGCTTTAAATAATATTCCAATTATACTTTTGTAAATATTTGTTTTCAGAACATTTTAGATCGATAAGTTTATTTATTGGCGGTAATGTGAGAAAGGCCGTAAATGAAGGAAGAGCCGATTGTATTCCAATTTTTTTACACGAAATTCCAAGACTTTTTAACGAGGGAATAGTGAAACCAGACATGGCTCTTATTCATGTTTCTCCACCTGACGAACAGGGATATTGCTCCCTCGGAACTAGCGTTGATAGTGTCCGCTCTGCCGTCGTTAATGCCAAAGTTGTTGTAGGTAAGAAAATTTATATTTCATTTTTTTTTTTTTTAAGTCAAACCAGGGTCAGGGAAAAGTCAGGGATTTTTTTTTTATTATTATTAAAAACACTGGAAAATAGAATTTTTATCCAATTTTTTATTCGAAAAAATTTAATTTAATCAAATATTAATTTAGCGGAATTCTCATTCAACAGAATTTTAAATGATTTGAATTTTTAAATTCTAGAATTTCGAAATCATTGAATTTTCAGTTGTCCGAATTTTTATGTACACCAATTTTTATTTGACGGAATTCTGAAAACGCCAAATTTCTATTTATTCGAAATTACAAATGTCCGACAAACAACCAACAGATTTTTAAATGTAACCAATAAAAAATTTTCTAAATAATTTCTTATTGGTTAATTTTTAAAATTGGTAAAGAAAATTTTTTTGTTGATTGTTTGTTCATTTTGCAGTTTTGAAAAAATGAAAATTTGACGTTTTAAGAATTCTATTGATTTTTTCAAATAAAAATTCAGACAAATAAAGATTGGTGAGATTGTAAGTGATTGGAATTATAATTCGAATCACTTAAAATTTTGTTGAATGCGAATTCTGCTAAATTAATATTCGGTAAAATTAGAATTTATTAAATAATTAATGAGAAATAATTAAATTTCTGATTTACAATAACAAATCCACACATTTTTTTTTTACAATTATTAGCACAAAAATACGTACAAAATTTTTTGAAAATATATCAAAATAATTAAATTTCAGAAAATTTGAAATTTTTTATAAATTTGAATTGCTTTGAAAATAATTGAATTTTTCAAAAGAATTTCATTAAAACATTTTCAAAATATCTAATTGAATTTTTGTAATAATTTGAATTGTTCTTTTTACAATGTTTGTTTAACATAATTTTTATTTGATCGAATTTCTATTTAGCACAATTTTTTTTTTTAAATATATCATTCAAATTTTAAAAAAAAAGAAAAAATTTCAGGGAAAAACACAAAATATTTTCTCAAAGTCAGTTAAAAGTTATAATGAAAATTTTGTTGCCTGAAAAAGTTGAGTGAAGAGAAATTTTGTAAATTAAAATTTCTGTCAAATAAATATTCGGTACCAAAAAATTTTATTAAGTAAAAAATTCGTTCAAAAAAGAAATTACTGTCAAATGCTTATTCGAAAAATGAAAACTCTTCTTAAAAAATAATTATATTTATCTAAAATTCTTTAAAATAAAAATTCTAACTATTTTTATGGGAAATTCTTTCACCCCGAAATTTTTTCTTTTTCATTTTTAAACTCACCTTTGGTGTTCAAAATGACAATTAAAGTGGAAATTTTAAAAGTTTTAAGCAATATACAGACAGAATTCTGATTTTATTTAAATATAGCTAAATAATTGAAATTGAAATTAATTTATTGATTTTTTTTTTTTAAAGCACAAGTTAATAAACATATGCCAAGAACATTTGGCGATGCAGTGATTCATCAGAGTCATATCGATGTTGCGATAAAACATGATACACCACTTACACAGCATAAAACTAGTGAACCAAGTAAAGAAGAGGTTCTAATTGGAAAGCATATTGCGGAAAATCTTGTTGTTAATGGTGCCACATTACAGTTGGGAATTGGAAGTATTCCCGATGCTGTACTTAGTCAATTAAAAAATCACAAGGACTTGGGTATTCATAGTGAAATGTTTGCTGATGGCGTTGTTGATCTTGTTAATCGTGGTTGCATCACGAATAATCATAAAACCATGCATCAAGGACGCACCGTCGGTTCATTTTGCGTTGGAACACAAAAATTGTACGATTACATGCATAATAATCCAACAATTGGTGAGTTTTTTTAAGAAAAATACAAATCAATATATTCAACTTAAATTACAATAAATTAATTTGTTTGAAAAAAAGGAAAAACAAAACTTTTATAGTAAGAGAAAAAAAAAATTCGAAATTATTCAAAGGAAAAATAAAAGTGATATGTTTTTTTTTAGGGAAATAATAATTATAATAATTTATTTATTATTTGATTATTTTGTTTAGAAATGTTGCGAGTGGACTATGTCAATGATCCAAGAATAATTTGTCAACAATCGAAAATGACGGCTATTAATTCCTGTATAGAAGTCGATATTACAGGACAAATTAGTTCCGATAGTATTGGAACAAGGATGTATTCAGGTTTTGGTGGACAATTAGATTTTATTTTTGGCGCTGCCATGGGTACAGATGGATGCGGAAAACCCATCATTGCACTACGTTCAACAACAAATAAAGGCGCTAGCAAAATTTCACCCGTTCTTCAATTAGGTGAGTTATGGCTAAAAAAAATTCAACAAAAAAAAAAATTACCATTTTAAACCATTTTTTCAATTTCTATTTTAATGAATTTTCAAATTTCTATTTTACTCTTTTTTTAAAATAAATTTATGTTTACATTTTTTTTTTTTACTTTTCATACAATTATGAACTATATTTTTAAATATTCTTATTTACCATAATATTTTTTTTTTCATTGTTTTATAATATAATTTTTAAATATCAAATGCTGTTTTTTGAAACAATCAAAATTTGATCGAGAATAAATTATGATAACAAATTTTTGGAATTTATTCTTTTTAACAACAATGAGAATACAATTACTAAAATTCTAAATTCAATTATTATATCACTTACTTATTTTGTAATTTAATTATTTTTATTTTATTTTATTGTTTATTTTTTTTATTTATAAAATTTAATAATTTTTAAAATTCAGTTTTATTCTGAAAACTCATTTATTTTTATAAACATTTAATTTATGAATTCAATTATATTTAATTTTAAATTTGTGTGCGTCAGAAATGAATTGTACATTTAAAATAACTGATTTTGCACTTTTCTGTGGTCAATGTTGAAATAGCGCAATTATTTTATTTCTTTAATTCGTTCAGTAAAAATTTACCTAGAATAATAATTGAAGTTACAAAAGAATATAATATTAAAACAATTTATTAAATTTACAAAATAATTGTAATTTATAATAATTCAGTTTAAATAACAATTAAAATTAAAATAACTGAATTTATAGAATAGTTAAATTTTAAAAATGTTAAAATTTTAATTAATATTTAAATTAGTTGTAAAGAAAATAATTAACTTTTAAAAAATTTTATGTTTTCAATGTGAATATTATTATTTATATTATATTTAAATCCATCGAAATTTAAATTGATGACCATTTTTTTCTTATTCGAGATTATTTAGGTTCTAAAATTATTCAATATCATTAAAATTTTAAAAAATTATCTAACCCCATTTTAGAATTTTTATTGTTTGAAAAAATGGAATATTTTAAAAATCCATACAAATTTTTATATAAAATCATGAAAAAAGTATATAAAAAAAATTGTCAAATGAAAAATATAAAAATTAGTAGAAAAAATTGAATTTTAAAAGGATCAAAAAAACAAAATTTACATTATTCAAAGAATGTCAATTCTTCTTTTCTTTGGTATTCTTTATAATCTGAAATCATATTTCATTATTATATGAAAAAATAAAAAAAAAAATAAATAAAACCTTGAAATTCTTTTTATCAAAATCGTAAAAATCTGAATTTTATTTTTTAATTTTAGTAGACAATCTCACCAAATAATAATACAATCAAATTTTTCAATTTATTATAAATAAAAAAATTTTAAGTAATAATTTAAAGCGAGAGGGAAAAAAAAGAGATTTTTTAAGGATTTTTTTCTTTCTTTTTCACTCTTTTAGGCGCTGGCGTTGTTACGTCAAGAGCTCATGTCCGATATGTGGTAACGGAACACGGTATTGCTAGTCTTTTTGGAAAAACTTTACAACAGCGAGCTCACGCCCTTATTCAAGTTGCTCATCCAAATCATCGAGAATCGCTCGAAAAAGCGGCTTTCGAACGACTGAAAATGATGCCAGAACCTTAATTAATTTAGCACTGCGATATAATATACTTGCCAAAAGAAAATAATAAAAAAAAAAATTCACTCGCATAGCATTTAGCGCATCATTATAATTGTAATTCGATGTACATACGCCTTATTCATTGTGCGTTTCTTCAACTATAACTGAAATGTTAAATTTTTGACTAATTTTGTTTTTTGTTTTTTTTAAAGACTTTCTTACGGAAACAAATTTTAAAAATAATTAATTTCAACTAATTAATAAAAATTGATTAATAAATAATTAAATTTATCTATAATGATTAAATTAATTAATTGAAGTGGAATTAAATCAAAACAGCATAAGAAATCAATCAATCAATGAAAATCTAATTTAAAATTATTAGATTAAATTCATAGACAAAGTAATAAATATTGTTATTATTATTTATTTTATTAAAAAATTAATTTATTTGGCATTAATGTGAATGTAAAATCTGCGAAGAAAACATATTTAAAGTCATTCACCTGTGATAATATCTCTGCCAAAAGTTAATAATTTTAAATTGAAATAATTTTGTTTTTTCACAGATTTTTTTTTTTTTTTACTAAAGATTTTTGCCTGACTGAAAAACAATTTACAACAAAACATTAACTTCTTAGAAAAAAAGATTGTACAATTTTTTTTTAAAATAATTATTATAATGAATATTTTTATTTTTTTTATTTACTTTTCTTTATAGTTTTTATTTTTTTCACTTGAAAAAATCAAATTTCACAATCATTTTTAAAATGAAGAAGAATTTGTTTTAAAATTCTACACTTGACACTATTGACTTTTATAAAAATGTCAATTTTAAATTTATTTTTCAAAGATAAAATTTCATATAAAAATCAAAAAAAAAAAAAAAAATAAAAAGAAAAAAGAAAAATACGCAAGAAAGTCTTTAAAGATTTGGCAAATTTTATTTTCTTTTTTCCAGTGCTTTAAATTAATTTCCAAATGTATTATATTTTATTACAATAATAATAATTCTATTGTGGTAATGTACAAATTTTGTTTGAAAAACAAAAAAAAAAAAAAAAAAAAAAAAAAAATGGCAAAGTCTTTAAAAGACCGATGTACGACGAAAGACAAGACAAATGATAGCCAGAGAGAATTCAGAGGAAAAAAAAGAAAGAAAAATAACTAATTCTTTTTTTTTTTTTAAATAGAGAATATGCAAATTAATTTGTACATATATGTATAACATTCTATAGGGCAATTTATTTTTTTAATTCATAAAATTAAATTCTGTTAAAATTTTTATTTTAAAAATAAATCATTTTCGGATCCTCGGTAAAAAAAAAAAACAAATTTCGTACTTTTATTATTTTCACCTATAAAAAAAAAAGAAAAAAAAAGCAAAGTGAAAATGCTGCTTTTAAAAAAATAATTGAAATGAGAAAATTTCAAAAAAATAATTGAATATCGTCATGAAAAATTATATTTTGACGGCTTGCTCAGAAGCAGCAAAATGAAATTTAGATTATATTTTTCTCAAAATTTTATGTAATCAAGACAAAAATATTTTTTTTTTTTTTTGTGTTAAAACCACTTGTTTTTCATTTTTTGGCAACAACAATCTTTTTTTCTCGCGTAAAATTGTGTTTGTAAAATTGAAAAAAAAGAAGAGAAAAAAAATTTACATCAAAAATGTTTAGCATCCTTGAGACAAGTCTTAATAAATGGAGGAACACAAAAAAAAATTTGTGTGGTTTTGGAAATAGATCACTCGCCGCACTACGTGAACCATTTCAACCATCAAAAAGATGTCCACGATGGGTTTGCATTGAAGATGCGATAAAAATCGTCAATTCAGGTGAATTTTTTTCCTCAATATTTTTTTTTTTTTTTTGACATTTGAATAAAATTAATTGAAATTTTTTAAATTAAAAATTTTTTTTTTTTTCATATAGAACAACTTGTCTACATACAAGGAGGATCGGCAACACCTTTTGAATTAATTCGAGGATTAACGGAGCATGGAGTTTGTAATAATCTTCGTGGAGTTCGTTTGGTTCATATGGGTCTCGAGGGTGACGCACCTTTCGTTCATCCGGAATTTGAGAGTAAATTTACTATTTTTATTAATTATTAATTATGTCCATTAATTTTATTTATTTTAAATATTCCAAATTGAATTCATTGAAAATTCTATATTATATTATTTAAATTATTTAAATTATTATTAAAATTATTTTCAATAAAATTCAACGAACACAGAATTTTATAATAATCTTAAAAAAAGGAAAATTAAAATATATATTTTTAAAATGATATTAAATTATTAAAAAATTTAATTATTAAATTAAAATAATGTTAAATTTTTTTCATTTTTTATTTAGAACACTTTAGATCCGTTAGTTTGTACATTGGTTCAAATTTGAGAGAAGCTGTAAACGAGGGAAGAGCGGATTATATTCCAATATTTCATCATGAAACACCGAAAATATTTTGCGAGGGTGATATAATTCCCGATGTTGCTCTCATACAAGTTAGTCCTCCAGATCCACGTGGATTTTGTTCATTGGGAACAAGCGTTGATTGCACAAGATCTGTTTTAACAACTGCAAAAGTTATCATTGGTATAAGCAAATTAAATGCAAATAAAACAAATTTTTTTCTATTTAAAAATCAAACGGACAGTCAAAATAAAAAAGTTTAGTCCAAAAATTGCTATCAAATCAAAGTTTTGAAAATTTAAAAAAAAAAAATAAATAATTTCTTTTCAGCACAAGTGAATGAGCACATGCCAAGAAGTTTCGGCGATTCGGTAATTCATTCAAGTCACATTGATTGGGCAGTTAAACACGATTGTCCATTGCCATGCGTTCATCCTGGTGAGCCGCCAAATGAAATTGAAATTGAAATTGGCAAAAAAATAGCTCAAGTTTTAATTGAAGATGGCTCAACAATTCAAATGGGAATTGGAAATATTCCCGAAGCAGTATCATGTCATTTGAGTTATCATAAAGATCTTGGTATTCATAGTGAAATATTGGGCGATGGAATGGTTGATTTAGTTGAAAAAGGCGCGATCACTAATCAATTAAAAACAAAACATCGCGGTCGAATGATTGGATCATTTGCCATTGGCACAAAGAAAGTTTACGATTTCATACACAATAATCCCTTCGTCGGTTAGTTAATTATTCAAAAAAATAATAATAATAATAAATTGAATATTTAAAAAAAAGTTAAATAACATTTTTTTAAATTATTAAAATTATTATAATTATAAAATATATTAAAATTGAATGAATTATTATCTTTAAAATTAATTATCAAGAAAAATATTAACGATTTTTTTAATTTGATCGATACAAAAAAAAAATCGTTAACATTTTTCACGTTGATTTTAACAAAAAATTGAAGATATTTTTAAATTAATTAATTATTATCTATAAAGAAAAACTGTTGAAATATTTTAATACTGTTTTAAAAAAAAAAATAATTTACTAATTTTTAATATTTGTTAAATTTTTCAAATTAATTTTAAGATTTTTGATAATTTTAAAAATAAATATTTACAATTATTGAAAGTCTTCAAAATTCTTCAAATAAATTTTCAGTCTAATAAATAATAAAAAAATTTGTCAATTCATATTTTTTAAAAACAGAATTAAAATATTTTTAACAATTTTTCTTTTCGTGTTTTATTAAAATAAAATTATTGAATTGTATTAAAAAATATTTTTGTAATTATAATTTTTAATTCTTTTTTGTTTTTTTTTGTTTTAATATCAATTTCAGAAATATTGACAATCAGTTATGTGAATGATCCAAGGGTAATTTCATCGCAACCAAAAATGGTTTCTATTAATGGTTGCATTGAAATGGACATCACGGGTCAAGTTTCGCAGGATAGTTTGGGTTGCAAGATGTATTCTGGATTTGGAGGACAACTTGACTTTATTCGAGGCGCTGCTATGGCTCAAGATGGAAAAGGAAAAGCCATCATTGCTTTTCCATCCACCACAAGCACTGGCGAAAGCAAAATTCAACCCATTCTCAAGAAAGGTAAAAAATTTTCTTTCCTTTTGTTATTATTATTTATTTATTTATTATTATTCTACTAACAAGTATGTTTTTAATTTCAATAATTTAATTATGCTTATTCTAATTAAATTAATTAACTTTATTTAGATTGTTCAAATTTGAATTATTTTAATTTTAAAAGACACATGAATAAGCGTTAAAATTAATTTATTAGAATTTTCATTTGACAAAATTTAATTATCTAAGAATTTACTTTTAGTCGAATTTTCAATTTTTCAATTTATTATTTAACAGAAATGCAATTTCTATATAACAGAATTTAATTAATTAATTATTTAAACGAATTTTCATTTTACAATTTTTTTTTATTTCTTTGAATTTGACTGAATTATTGCTTTTAGTCGATTTATATTAGAAGAAAAAATCGATTTTTTTAAAATAAATTTAATTTAAAATATAATTTATTTCTATTACCTATTGTTATTAGATATTAAAAATAAATGTTAATAATTCCTTTTAATAATAATAATTGCACAGGAATTAATCGAGAAATTTTATTTAGATAATTATTTCAAAATTTAACTGAGGCAAATTTACAAAAATTTCAAAAAAAAAATTAAATTCATAAAAATAATATGAAAGTTATTTTAAAAAACAAAAAAATTTCAAGTCGTGATTTATGCAAATTATTTATGAATTTAGAATTATGTTAATGTTTGAAGTTGAAATGGTTTAAAAAATTTTCAGCTACTTTTTAAAAATATAAGATATACTTTATATGGGAATTTTTACATTAAAATATTTTAAATAGTTGAATTTTCTGAAAAAATTGATAAAAATTATTTGAATTAAAATTCATAATATATTATATTAATATTATTGAAAATTATTATTTTGGAAAAGAATTTTAGATAATTTTAAAAATAATTGAGTTTTGAAGGAGTTACATATTTTAGATTTTTTTTTTTAGAATTAATTGAATTTCAAGAAATTTGAAATTGAAATTTTTGTAAAATTCAATTGCTGAAGATGTTTTTTTTTTTTTTACAAATTACAGACAATAATTGAATATTTGGAAAAATTTAATTAATTGAATTTGTAAAGAACTTTGTTAAAATTGTTAAGAATAATTAACTTGGCGAAGAATTTTGAATAGAAATCTAAAAAATAATTGAATTTACAAAAGAGCTACAGTCTTGATTTTTAGAATTAATCAAACAGGAGATTTTTCATTGAAAATTTGGTAAATTTGAATTGCTGAAAAATTTTTCAAAAGAAATTCAGGCTAAATTTGAATTTTAAAGAATTTTTAGTTCAAAAATATTTTAAATCATTGTATTCTCGAAAAATTTCATTAAAATTATTGAAAATAATTAATTTTGCAGACTTTTTAGATTCAAATTTTCAAAAATTAAATTTTGAAAGAGCTACAGTTTGTACTACAAAAAAAAATCGGATTTTCTGTTAAATAATAATTCGAAAAAAATGAAATTCACCTAAAAATATCTAAATTTTAAATACATAATGTAATTTTGTTAAATGAAAATTGTAATAAATTTATTTTAGAGCTTATTCATGCATCTCAATTTTAATTAAAGTTTACTTTTAATAATTAAAAAATTATTTAATTTCAATAATTTAATTATTAAATTTCTTTTGATAATTAAATTAAGAGAAAATAAATAAATAATTGTAGGCAGCGGTGTCGTTTCAACAAGAGCGCACACTCATTATGTAGTCACTGAGCATGGAATTGCAAATCTTTTTGGAAAAACATTACGACAAAGAGCAAATGCTTTAATACAAATTGCACATCCCGATCATAGAGAATGTTTGGAAAAAGCTGCTTTCGAAAGACTCAAGTGCATGCCTACAAAATATTTGTAAATTTTATACTTTTCGTCCGTCATATATATATATATATTAACACTCAATAATTAACACCCATTCATTTGTTTTTCCCCTTTTATATATTAAAAAAAAAATGAGAAAATATTTCCCTAAATTCATAAATATTTTTTATAATAAAAATTTTACCTTTTGTCATAGAAAAACAAAATTGTTGTTTTTTAAATAATCAAAATTTTATTTTTATTTACAATTCACCACGACAATTACGTAATTTGTTTTGGTTATAATTTTTTTTTCATTTTAATATATGAAAATTTGACTTTTAAAAAAAAGAAGCCTTAAAAATTATTTAATGTCACAATATTAAAAAAAAATGTCTTTAAGAGAAATTAAATTTTATATATTTTTTAAATATTCGATTTAAAAAAAAAATTGTCCAAATTGTCATTTTTCTATATTTTCATAATTTATTTGTCTTTGGACTGTGTTTGCGTTCAATTAAGGGCATGTCGAATTTTAAAATTTCACCTATAAAAAAAAAAAAATAAAACGTCGACAAGCAGGAAAAAGAAATAAAATTCTTAAAATTTGTAAAAATTCACAGTTCTTTCTAAATTACGAAAAAGAAAATGAGAAATTAATAAAATATATTTAAAAAATTAATTTAATTAATTATAAAAAAATCAATAAGTTTTATTTAAAAAAAAAAATATTATTGATATTGAAAATAGTTTTTAAATTTAATTTAATTTCTAATTAATTAAAAAATTAATTTTTATTATTTCAATTAATTAATAATTTTATTTATGTCTAAAAGAAACTTAGTATTTGAGAGATTCTTCCAATTATGTTTTGAATTATAAAAATACAATTTTTGACATGCCCTTGAGTAAAAAATTATTTCAACTGCAATAATTATTTCTAGTATTTCAGTCTTGAGATGATAAAAAAAAAAAATCTAAAATTTTTTTAAAATAACTGTAAAAATTAAAAGTCAATTTCTTCTGGTAATGTACCTTCGTCACGTCTTTTTTCCACATTTTCATAATATTCAGAAAAATCCACGTAAGGTTTAATTTTTGAATTACGATTCATTGGATTTGCAACCGGTGGATATACATCGGATGTTGTTGATGTTGTAGCTGTAAATGCATCATAATTTTCATCTGTCATTTCACTTTCTGTACTATAAGCATCTTGTTGATCGCTTGTATGTAAAAATGGAGCTGTTTGTACAATAGGATCAAATCTCACTGATGGAGCCGTTGGACTTTTCAATGCATTTGATAGGGGAAAATTAAAATTTCTAACAAGTAAAGTTATATCCTCACGTTTACCACTTGTCGATGTACTTGGTGAATGACTCATATTTATGTCGTGATGAATTCGTACTATTTTGTCGACCACAGCTTGCGCTACGCCCGTCAATGTCGATTGTACTCGAAACTGAAAAAAAAAAAAAAAAAATTTAAGTAGCATTTTTCTGAGTATAATAGCCCCGGTTGATGATAATAATAAAATAATTTTATTTCTATATTTTGAAATTGTAAAATATATTTTAATTGTAAAAAAACATAATTTTTTAGAATCGAAAAAGAAATTTGAATATTTGTGAAAAGACAAACCTGTTCAACGGCCATAAGTGCAATTTCTTTATTGACTTGTTCGGTACGCGTTGCTTCCTCTAAAGCTTTATAGAGTCCTCTGGACATGAGCATTAAAAATCGACATGAATCGTCAATTTCAATTCCACCATGAATTTCTGGTTCGGCAATTATTGGTTCAACGGTGGCTGAAGCTAATTCTTCAAATTCCCGATAACCACCTTTTACTAAATAATTTCCTAAGCAACGTGTATTTTCCTGATTTCCCAAATGAGATCCTTTAATTAAAATTTATTCTTTATTTTAATATAAATATGAAAATTTGACTTTTAATTAAACATTTTTTTTTTTGAAATTACATATATTAAAAAATTAATTTCTCTTTTTAAGTAATGTACCTTGTCGAATTGATTTTACATCAAGGCCAAGTTGAGATAATCGCAATAATTCGTCTTCATTTCTTAAATCGTGATCAATACTTAATTGAATGACCCTTAGAACTTGATTGCTGTCAGTTTTGCATAATAATGCTCTACTATCACCGACATTAGCAACATACAATCGACCCTTGTGAATTAATGCAACTGCCGCACTTGTTCCCGCTGATAATTCACAATTTAAGGCATTTAATTTGTCTACCTATAAAAAAAAATTAATATCTTACACACTAATTCTTAACATTATTTAGCAATATTTAATACAAATAAATAAAAAAAATTTTCCAATTTCTTCTTTACGAGAAAGTAAAATAAATTATTAAAATTTTATTTAATTAAAATAAATAATTATTTTTAGTAAAATATTTTAATACACATTAAAATTATTTATATTACATTTTTTGAACCTACTAAAAACAATTCTACAACAAATTGTTACAAAAAAAAAAAATTTCCTAACTTATAATCTTAATTAGCAATTTAATAAATGTAAATCAATTTCTAATATCTTTTCAATGAGAAAGTAAAATAAATCATATTTTATTAAAATAAATAATTATTTTTAATAAAATATATTAATTAATATTTAAATTTATAATATTTCATTTTTTGAACCAGCTAAAAATAATTCTATATAAGAAACAGTTAGAAAAGTAAATAAAATTTTAATAACTAACCAAGTGAGGGAATTTTTGATAGGTTTCATATGAATTAAGGCCATCTGGAATATCGAACTGTAAACTGGCACGTTCTGCTAGAATGTCTCCAATTGAATCTAAATATCCACGTTCAACGGCAATGAATGCTTGTCTAAAGATTTCAAACAAAAAAAATAAGACAAATTCAAAAAAAAAAAAAAAAAAAAAATAGGTTTGCCACAAAAATTTTATTATAATTTTCCCTAACTTCCAGATAATATTTTCTGTTTTTCCCTGATATTTTCGAATTTGGTAAAATTTTTATAGTACATATTTTAAATTATAAATATTATTTTATAAAATTTTAATAATTCAACGTTTTGTTTTAAAATTCAGTGATTTAAATATTTTTAAGGTAAAAAAATAAATTGAAAAAGAATTCATTGTTTTAAATGATCACTTCTTTTTAATTCTTTGACATTTTCCTGACGAACAAAATTTCCCCTTATACTTGTGCTAACCCTGATAAATTTTAAATGATTATTTTAAAATATAAATCAACAATAATTATTGCAAAATTAATTAAATAATTGATATATCGTAAATTAAATATATAATATTTAATATTTATTAAATAAATGAAATTTGAAATAATAGTTAATTTTTTGCATTTGAAAGTTAATAATAATTATAATTACCGAAGGACTTCTCTAACTTCATCGTCATTATTTTTTCCATTCAACTGTCCCAATAAAATTTCAGCGGCCATTCGTTGAAGTGCAAAACTCGCTGCTTTTGTACCTTCATGTCCATCGAATACACCATAAAGAAATGTTGAATCATCGCAACGAAAATGAAAACTTCGATCTTCAAAAGGATGTTCCTCTTGTCGACAACCATCTTCTCGATATATTTGATTAGTTGAAAATCCTATTCCTGAAAATTAGAACCCACAAACAATATTCTAAATAATAATTTCACTTTGACTTTGAATTATTGCAATTAATTTATTTTCTAATTAAATTATTCCTTGGGGATAAAAAAAAATTTATTTCTTCATTGTAAACTTTTTAAGTTTTACAAACATTTTTTTTTTTTATTTATTCTATGTACAACTAAATTTTAATATTGATTTTTAAACCCTTGCATTATATATTAAGTTTTACAATATATATTATTTCTCATCAATTCCTTATTTTAATCAATGAAATTAAATAAACAAGTAAATTTTCCTTAAGTTATTATTAATTAATTAATTTTTAATTAATGTTAATCTATATAATATTAAATTTGACGAGGGAAATTAAATTTTGTAAAATCAAAATAAACAATGAAAATTTTTTAGGTTATTTTTAATAATTGATAAACTTACCCGATTGTTTGCAAACTGGTAAATCGTCAGTCCAACTACGTTGAGAATCTTGGAAGGGCATTAAAGTCGGATGTTCTACTGTAATCGGCATTTATTTAACATTAATAATTTAATTAAAAAGGTAACAAAAAACTTATTGTTATGATTCAATCATGAATTGTTGTTGAAAATGACGTATAGCAAGTGGCAACACTGAAATATTTTAAACTTCAATGCTGCCAATTCTATAGTTTTACTGCGCGAAATTTCAAATTAGAACAAAATAGTTTTTATTATTAAAAATTTATATAATAGGTAATAAAATAATAATTATTATTATTGTTACAAAATAAATAATAATAATAAATTAACAAGAATACTGTAAGTTAATAATATTTTTTACTGGAAAAAAGTATTCAAAAAAAAAAAATTCTTTTTGAAATAAGAATAAAAAGAGAAAGGAAGAAATTTAAATTAATTAAAATAAATAATTATTAGGTAACATTCATTTTTTTTTTTTAATTAATGAAACTTCATGTCAGAGGGACATAAGATGACGTCTCTTAAATTCACATCACCTTTTTTGGCAAAAATTTAAATCAAAATTTCCGTCTCTTCAAAATTTTAGTAAATATTATTTTTTTTCCAATTAGAAATAGAATAAAAAAAAAATTAATATTCTCAAACAAAATGTTTTGTTCTCTTTCCCAGAGTTTGCAGTTATTAAAATTTTACACAATATGGAAAACATGAAAAAATTTTTTTTTTTATTTAATGTAAATAAATACAATATTTCTGGATCAAAAATACAATTTTAAATTTCTAATATAAAAATTCAAAATTATCTACTGGAACACAAATTATTTTAAGGGTAAAATAACTCCACTCATAAGAAAAAGGTACAAAAAAAAATATTGTTAAAATTATTTATTTATTTATTGACAAAAATTGACGAATTTTTTTAATTATATTATATTTTTTAACTTTATTATATTATGTAATTTATTATTAACATATTAAATTATAAATAATATTATATTATTTATTATTAAAATTATAATATGTATTATAACTATGATAATACTAAAAATTTTAACTAAATGAATAATTTTCTGAAAGAGTTGAATCGAATAAAAAAAAATTATTTAACTAATGATTTAATTATTTAATAAAAATGTCATATATTTATAAAATCTTGATAATAGGAAACAATAAAAAAAATAAAAATAAAAATGGCAAGTCGAAATCAAAGATTAAGATCCGGTGTTTCTGCGGAAAGAACACGTGGAATGTGTAGACCAGGAACAACAAGAGCACAGGCTTTACGTGAGGCGAAATCGGCTGCAATGATTAATTCACGATTGGAACCACCTGCAATTCCTCGTCGAGTGCGAACTGGACTTGCTCGCGCTACATCACTTGAACCAAAACGTCTTGATTTCAGTAAACCCGGTATGACAAAATCTCTAATGGCTCGTATGCAACATGTTCAAAAATTAAAAGAAGCCGAGGAACATAAACGACGTCAAGAAGAGGCAGCTGCTAACAATAGACGTCCAAGAAGAACTGTTGCATCTCAAGGAGGCGATGCTCGTTTAGGAAGAGAAAAATCAGCTCTTCATGTAATATTTGAAATTTTGAAAACTTCGTAATAGGGCAATTTTTACATTTTTATTTTATTTTTTTTTGAACGATTGAACTTTCGTGAATGTCGAGAAAAGGGCACAACTTGAAAAACCGTGTCATTTTCGCACATAACGATCGATAGTGAAAAATTAGTTTTACGGTTTTCAGAGTTGTGACCCTTTACGAAATGCACGATTCACTTTTAATGTTTTTTTAAGTAATGGCGCACTCACACCTTTTTTGGCTGTCTGCCTGCCTGCAGGTTACCATGGCAACGCACGAGTGTGAGTGAGACAGAAAATTTGAATATTCAAATTTTGAAATTTTCTGTCGCACTCACTCTCATGCGTTGCCATGGTAACCTGCAGGCAGCCAAAAAGGTGTGAGAGCGCCTTAAGTAAATTTAGAAATAAATTTCAAAATTGTTTATACGCACGTCAACACGCGTGCATATGGAAAACATAACCTCTTGACAGATGCACTGTATAACTATACGTAAGTCAAATAATCGTGTCAAAAAGAAACTAAATAGCGATATAGCGTATTATCACATAAAAATTTGTTTATTAAAATGCAAATTTACTATAATTTTTATTACTTAAAATGGTTAATTACTAGAATTGAATTTCAACAAAATATTTCTTTGATGTATAATTTTTATAAAATTCCAAAACCATTTTCCTATAACTAATTATAGTAAATTTACATTCTAATAAACGAATTTTCATGTTGTTTGCTATTTGTAAATTTGATCAAAAATGACTTTTAGATCAAATTGTGAAGTGATTATAATCATGCGTCTTAACCATGCCCCCAAGAGAAATCCCGAAAGAATTTTCCTAACTAGTGAAAATAATAATTTCAGCCAACGCTCATTTCACTGTGAATGCACTGGTTCTCGTCTGATCACCAAAGTTAAGCACAATTGAGCGCGGTTAGTACTTGGATGGGTGACCGCTTGGGAATACCGCGTAGCGTTGGCTTCCTTTTTTTTTTTTCATTTTTATTCAAATTTTTTTCTTTTTCAGTCTACAGTAAAACCCCTGTATATTGAACCCGCATAAATTGTATTTCCGCTTATATCGAATATTTTTTTTGGTCCCTTGGATCATTACAACTAAGTATTTAATCTAAATATATCGAATTTCCGTCTATGTCGGATATATTTTTCCTGGTCCCTTCTAATTCGATATACGTGGGTTTTACCTGTACTTTATTTATTATTTTTTAGAATTTAACTAATTATTTGTAAAAAAAAAAAATTTTTTTTTGTATTTTTGGTAGATATAAATAAATTTTTTAGTTATGTAACATAACCTAAAAATTAGATTAACTATATAGAATGAATTAGTCAAAAAGTGACTAATACGCAGATTTAGAGAGTATGTTTCAAATATTTATGAATTACAAAAAAATAACAGGAATCAGGATTAAGATCAGGATCAAGGAAAATGATGCAAGAAGACTTTCAACAATCTCTAAAGGAACAAAGTAGACGAACAATACCCGGTAGTAGATTACCTGTACCAGATACAGGGAAACGAAGACAATCAATGGGCCATCAGAGAAGTGTGGTTGCTGATGCTGCAAATCGTTCCATTCAAGTTATACAAGAAACTCTCGATGAACAAGATGTTGCCGAATGTGTCGTTGTTCAAAATAAACTTCAGGATTTACAAAATGCAAGAAGGGATTTCGTTCTGGCAATTGCCAACGTCTCAAGCAATGCTGTAAGATGAACAAAATTTTGATGAAAAAAAAAAAAAAAATCACATAATTATAAAAAAATATATTTTCTCCAACGCCTGCGCTCATCTAAAAGTACAAATTTTCGCAGATTATCAAAAAAATTTTATAAAAGTTACAAACATTTATCAACTCCTCTGAGTGGTGAAAATTAATTTCGAGTGTCGAAATAAAATTTACAAATTTAACTCTTAATTAATTAAAATTATAAGAAATGTCAAAATGCATTTCCTTGTAAAGGCCGTTGGAGACAACGTCAAATACACCCGAAAAAAGTTCTAAAATTAATTTTTTATAATTTTCTAATTGACAGAATTTCATTACTGAAAATATTATTTCGATCAAATTTATGTTTCTTCGAATTATTATTTAACGGAAATTCTATATTTAATCAAATTTCTATATAACAAAATTTAACTAATTAATTAATTATAAACGAATTTTCATTTTACAGACTTTTTATTTTATTTCTTTTGAATTTGACAAAATTATTGTTACCTCAAATTTTCATTAGAAAGAATAATCAATTTAAAGGAATTTTTATTTTACAAAAAGAATATAGTGGAAAGAATTTTTTTTCTAATCAAATTTTCATTTGTTTGAATTAATATTTGACAGAATTTTTAAAACGACGAATTTTTATTTTACAGAACTTTCATTTGTCCGAATAAATATCTAGCAGAAAAAAAAATTCGACATTTTAAGAATTCTATAAAATCAAACCTCAGTTTGTCTTTAAGACGCAATAAAAAGTCGTTTTAGTCAATTTACATTAGAAGAAAAGTCGATTTTAAAAATTTTAATTTAAAAAATAATTTATTTCTATTAACTATTGTTATTAGATATTAAAAATAAATTTAAATAATTCCCTTGCACAGGAATTAATCGAGAAATTTTATCTAGATAATTATTTCAAAATTGAACTGAGACAAAACAAGAATTTCAAAAAAAATTTAAATTCATAAAAAAAATATGAAAGTTATTTTAAAAAACAAAAAAATTTCAAGTCGTGATTTATGCAAATTATTTATGAATTTAGAATTATGTCAAAGTTTGAAGTTGAATTGGATTAAAAAATTATTTTGAATAAAAGAACATAATATATTATATTAATATTATTGAAAATTATTATTTTGGAAAAGAATTTTAGATAATTTTAAAAATAATTGAGTTTTGAAAGAGTTACATATTTTAGATTTTTTTTTTAGAATTAATTGAATTTCAAGAAATTTTAAATTGAAATTTTTGTAAAATTCAATTGCTGAAGATGTTTTTTTTTACAAATTACAGACAATAATTGAATATTTGAAAAAATTTAATTAATTGAATTTGTGAAAAACTTTGTTAAAATTGTTGAAAATAATTAACTTGACGAAGAATTTTGAATAGAAATCTAAAAAATAATTCAACTTCCAAAAGAGCTACAGTCCTGATTTTTAGAATTGATCAAACAGGAGATTTTGAATTAAAAATTTTGTAAATTTGAATTGCTGAAGAATTTTTCAAAAGAATTTCAGGCTAAAATTAAATTTGTAAGAATTTTTATTTCAAAAATATTTTATATAATTTAATTCTCGAAAAATTTCATTAAAATTATTGAAAATAATTAATTTTGCTGACTTTTTAGATTCAAATTTTCAAAAATTGAATGAATGAAAATTCTGTCGGAAAAGAATTTTTTTTTTTAATATTCTTTCTGTAAAATAAAAATTCTTTAAAATTGGCTATTCTTTTTAATGAAAATTACAACAAATAATAATTCTCAAAAATTCAAATTCGATGAAATAAAAAGTTTGTAAATTAAAAATTCGTTTTAATTAATTAGTTAAAAATCTGTTATATAAAAATTTGATTAAATAGAATTTTTGTTAAATAATAATCCAAAGAAACATAAATTCGGTTAAAATTAAATTTTAGATAATGAAATTCTGTCAAATGAAAATTATAACAAAATTATTTTTTAGAGCTTATTCGGCCTTTGTAAGATGAGGGACTGTAGAAATTTCAACATTATTTGGAATCTAAATTTATTGTGAATTAACAAAATTTAAAAAAAAAATTTTTTTGAGCATTTTAGAAATTTTACTTTTTGAAAATATTAAAAATTTTAAAAAATCCATACGATTAATTGTTTAGAATCATGAAAAAAGCCTACAAAAAAATTACCAATAAAAAATAATAAAAATTGTAGAAGTTGAATTTTTAAGGAATAAATTGATAAAATTTAAACCAACCGTTGGTTTGGTTTAGGGGTAACAATTTTTTTTTTATTTTTTTAGAACCTGAAATCATATTACATTATGAAAAAATGAAAGAAAGTAATTTTTAACAATTTTACAATTTTTTTTTATTTTTCCGAAATTTTATTTATTTAAAAAATTTGAATTTTTTCAAAATCCATAACGATTGATTCTTCAGAATTATGAAAAAAGTGTTTAAAAAAATCAGCAATGAAAAATAATAAAAATTTGCTGCAGAAAGTTAAATTTTTTTGTAAATTTCGAGTTTTATTTAAAAAAATTATTAATAAATTGTTTAAATATTAATAAACATTTTTAAATATTCAATATTAACAGAAAAAAAAATTGACAACCTTAAACAGTCTTAATTTCGAAAGGTTGAAATTTCAGCAGTCCCTCCCCTTAAAAATTTGTTACCTTAATTTTTTTTTTTTTTTTTTCTGATAAAACTTAAGACACTAAATTAAAATCATTAAATCACTCTAAATACATTAGGTAAGTTTCGCAGACGATTTAAATACGTCAATTCCCCTGCCCGGAAGTCCATTGTCATATCAGTCGGGTCCTCTTCCACAAGAAAAATCACCATCAAGATTTATTTATAAATTGCCCGAAGTAGACGATTCTTATTTTCACGTTGATATGGATCGTCATCAAGCAATTATGTCGAATGCACGTCAATTTCTCAATAGACAAGAAGAAGCACATGGACAACGTGAAGCACAAAGAAGAATTGATGAAGAATTTGCTCGCGTTGCCGCTCACATTGATGATGATGATTTTAGATATGATATTCCATTTGAACAAGATATTATGGAAGGTGACATATCGTTTGAAGAAGACGATGATGGTACAATTTTTCCATGTCAATCGAGAATTAAAGCTTCAATGCCACCGATTCCTCGTCGTCGTGATGATTATGCTTTTTATAATAATAACAATATTAATAATTACGCAACTAGTGCAGATAATATTGATGAACTTGAGAGATTTTTTGATACGACAAATTATCCAGTTGTTGCATCATCGCGTAATGAACAACAAAAACGATCACGAAGAAATAGAGAATATTTACATCCTGATTTTGTTGATATTGAAGATCCTTGGTATCGTGAATGTCCACCAAATCGAGATCTCATTGATTTTGATTTAATGGAATTTAGTAAATGAATAATATATATATAACATTTTAATGAAAAGATAAATTTAATATATTAATTAATAGTATAGATTTAATATTATATAATGTTAAATATTCACATTATATATATATATATATGATATACTATAAATTAATGTTTAAAAAGATATAATTTTTCAACACATTTTTGTAAGTATTTATTTTTGAATTGTTTACCTTATTTTTCTTCTTTTTTATTTTTGAAAATCTATTGTGAAATTCTTATCAGTCTGAATGTACATATAATTATCAAAATTGAAAGTAATCTTTTCAAATAACAGTTAAATATATATACAATAAACACATTTCAAAAAAAATATTGCATGTATTTTTGAGGTTAGGTGCCGGAATTTTATTTCAATTTTTTTAATTATATTTCAAATGAAATTATCTTATTTTTGTAAAACTATCAAGATAAAAATTTTATTTTACCTCTCAATTAGCTGGTAAATTGAAATTATATTTAAAAACTACTTGAAAATTCAAAAAAAATTAATGTTACAATTGTAGTGTACAGTAACGCCTAAATATAGGCAATCCACATTACTTATCCGCTTTGCACGTTGCACCGCGCGATAAATAAACATAACCTACAAAATAATATTGCTCGTGCACGTATTTATTTCAATATTTAAACAAAATTAATTTTTCAACTATTAATAATATTAGTAATTTATACTACACTTGTAATTTATTTTCATAAATACTGTAAATTACAGTAATTTTTTTTTTTTTTAAGAGAATAGTAACAAACACTTTGTGATTTATCTAAAAGTGCGCGATAACGCCTAATCATCAGAAGCGGCAAAATATCATATATGAAAACAAATGTTTATAAACATATTTAAATGTATTAAAGTTTATTTTTGAAATTTCCCAAAAATGAAATTGGTAAGTGTTTTAGTAATTTTTTGTTTCTATGAAATGAAATAATAATTTTAAAATAAATTTTTCTAACCTCTCATTTTAAAAACAATTTTTAATATCTAATTTTCATTGCGTACAAATATTATTATTTTATCTAAAATAGAGGTGAAATTTAAAAATGTCATTTATAAATTTTTAACATTTTATTGAATTTTTTTTGTACATTTCAAAGATTTAATAATCTTGAAGTAAACTTATGTTGTTTTTTTTTTAATTTAGTCATGTTATAAATTTTTTTTTATCTATTTCAGTATTGTCTAAATAGTGAACCAACAAAACCATGTCTCGTTCTAAGTTTCAAGGGAATAACACTAATGTTAGATTGTGGATTAAATATGCAATCGGTGTTAAATTTTATGCCAATGCCTTTGGTACCCAGTGCAAGATTTGATTCCTTACCAAATTGGTTACCACGTGATAATCAACAAGATTGGCAAATTGAAGGGGTGAGTAAATCTATCATAATATAAATGTAGAGAAAAAAAATTATATTTTTCTTATCGAAAATCAGGAATTTTAAGTTTAATATTATTAATATTTTGTATAGATATTTTGAGGGTCTTGTAAGATTTAAGAAACATTAATAAAATTTTTGATTTCTTTGGAATAAATAGAATACTTTTCATATATATTTTTACGATGTTTTCGACTTTTTCCGACTTTTTTTACATTTTTTTTTTTTTTACAAAATACGTTTATTTATTATACAATGTAGATCTTCTTCAGATCATTTTTTTTTCAATTATTTAACAAATTTTTAACTAAAATTCTTCACCTAATTAATTGTTTTTAATAATTTTAATGAAATTCTTCACAAATTCAATTATCTTAAACTATTTTTCAATTAAAATTTTTATAAAATTTAATAATTGTTTAAAATTAAAAAAAAAATTAGCAAATAAAATTACCAAAAATTTTTAATTCAAAGTCACTTGAAATTTAATTATTTGCAAAAATTTCAATTATTTTTAATGATTTTTATAATGTTCTTAGAAAATTCATTTATTTGAAAGCATTTTTCAATTAAAAACTTTTGGAATTCAATTTTTGTATGAAATTTATAAAAAAAATTCTTCATCAATAGAATTCAATAAAAATTTCTATTCTTGTAATTATTGTCTGAAATTTAGTGCAATCTTTTGAAATTTAGTTATTTTCAAAAATTTCAATTTAAAAGCTTCTAAAATTTAAATATTTCTAAAATTTTCCATCTCAAATTTTTGGAAGTTTCATAATTTCAATTATTACTCTCATGAAATTCAAATATTTTTAATGATTTTTATAATATTCTTCGAAAATTTAACTATCTAAAATCATTTTTCACTTAAAAAATTATTGTATTTTTGTCTGCAATTTCTAATACATTTTTTAGTAACAGAAATCATTAAAAAAATTTAATTTAAAATCACTTGAAGTTCTATTAATTTCAAAAAATCTTAATTTTGTAAATCTTTGAATATTCAATTAATTTTGAAAAATGTTATCTAAAATTATTTGATAAGGGTCAAACCATTATATTTCAACTAAAGTGGTCGCTGACTAATTTTTAAAAATTATAATACTTTGCAGGAATGATTTTGAAGTTATCAAGATCACGAAATGAAAAGAATTTTATTAAAAATTTAAATATTTATTGTAAAATATGAATTTAAAGTATATGAGGTGCTAAAAACTGTCAATTTTTTAGCCATTAGAAAATATGCAAAAAAACATAGAATTTACCATAAAAATAAAAAAAAATTATTGGAATTTACTAAGAATGAATAAATTTATCATTATCAATTGATATAATTATTTAAAGATGTGAAGTAATATATAAAATATGATTTCCAAGTGCACCTGTCAAATAACCTAATTTTGCGATTTTTATTCATTAATTATAAAAAATAGAAAACATTAAATTAAATAAAAACTTACCAAATATGAAGTTCTTGCCATAAACTTTTAGAATTTCTTTGCACTTTTCTTCTTTTCTATTCATAAGTATGAAAAATTTTAAAAATAAAATAGCTACTTTGTCTATTTTCACTATTTTTGAAAGTCAATAACTTTCTTGGAGAAAAATGAAAAAATATGGGGTTTCGAAAATTATTTAAATACACACTACATATACATTCACTGAAAATTTCGCATTGGTCCCGAAGCTATTTTCGAAGATAAAGTAAATTAAAAATTTCGTATTTTTTAGGCTATATTGACATGGGTTTTAAAGGTATTAAATCAATGTGAAGTTTGTCGTCACCAGTGAACCACCTTCACATTGATTTAAAATCCATGTCCATATAGCCTAAAAAATACGAAATTTTTAATTTACTTTATCTTCGAAAATAGCTTCGGGACCAATGCGAAATTTTCAGTGAATGTATATGTAGTGTGTATTTAAATAATTTTCGAAACCCCATATTTTTTCATTTTTCTCCAAGAAAGTTATTGACTTTCAAAAATAGTGAAAATAGACAAAGTAGCTATTTTATTTTTTAAATTTTTCATACTTATGAATAGAAAAGAAGAAAAGTGCAGAGAAATTCTAAAAGTTTATGGCAAGAACTTCATATTTGGTAAGTTTTTATTTAATTTAATGTTTTCTATTTTTTATAATTAATGAATAAAAATCGCAAAATTAGGTTATTTGACAGGTGCACTTGGAAATCATATTTTATATATTACTTCACATCTTTAAATAATTATATCAATTGATAATGATAAATTTATTCATTCTTAGTAAATTCCAATAATTTTTTTTTATTTTTATGGTAAATTCTATGTTTTTTTGCATATTTTCTAATGGCTAAAAAATTGACAGTTTTTAGCACCTCATATACTTTAAATTCATATTTTACAATAAATATTTAAATTTTTAATAAAATTCTTTTCATTTCGTGATCTTGATAACTTCAAAATCATTCCTGCAAAGTATTATAATTTTTAAAAATTAGTCAGCGACCACTTTAGTTGAAATATAATGGTTTGACCCATAAATTATTTTTAGTTCTGTAAAATTTAATTATTGTCTGAAAATCAACAGAATTTTTTTTTTTGAATTTAATTATTTCTAAAAATTTCAACTTTAACTCTTCTAAAATTATTATTATTTAAAAAAAAATTTTTATTTAAAAATCTGTAAAACTTGATTTTAAGTATTGCCTGAAATTTTTTTGACCATCAAAACTAAAAACTATGACAAAATTTTTAATTCGAATAAATTGCTTAAATAAGACTTTAAAAAATTATAAAAATGGAACTTTGACAATTTTTTTTTAAAGAAATTTGTCCTACTTAAATAAAATTTTGAAAATTTTTCATACAATTAGTTCGATTCTGAAATATTCAAAATAAATTTTCTTGTAGAATTATTCTCATTACAGAATTAATAAAATTAATTTAATATTTAATAACATTAATTATTTAAAGTAAAATATTCATTAACCAATTAAATTTTGTTAAAATAAAAAAATCGATTTTTTCGACTTTTTTTTGGAATATAAATCGACTAAAACGACTTTTTTGTAGAATTTTTCATTCTAAAAAATTATTTCTTTAAAAATCATTTATCATAAACGTTGCATACTTCAACATTATTAATAATACCTGTTATATTCATTATTTAAAAATAAAATACCTAATTTTTTTTGTTTTAGTGATTCGATTTCAGCCAATTTTATTATTTTATTTGTATAATAATTAAAAAAAAAGACCATTTTTTATGAGATAGCAAAATATTCGTGAAAATTATAGTTCTTCTATATATAAAGATCCACTTTTTGTTTTTAATTATTTTTATAAATCGTTAAATATATAAATTAAATTACGTTGATTTTTTTTTTAAATCAAATTCTTTTTTTAGGAATTAAAAGAATGCTGTGGTCGATTATTTGTTGATTCAACGCCAGAATTTTGTCCGCCGTTGGAGAAAATAATTGATTTTTCAGAAATTGATGCAATTTTAATTTCCAATTATACATGTATGTTGGCATTACCATTTGTCACTGAAGGTACAGGATTTAAGGGCGTGATTTATGCCACTGAACCAACATTACAGATAGGAAGATTTTTTATGGAAGAATTAGTTGAATATATTGAACAAACACCACGTGCTGCATTAGCAAAACATTGGAAAGAAATGATTCATATTTTACCACCACCATTGGCTGATGCACTTAAACCAAAATCATGGAAACATATTTATTCAATACAGGCTGTGAATTCTGCATTATCAAATATACAATTAGTTGGATACGATCAAAAATTAGTAAGTTTCAATTTTATTTTTCTAAATTGCAATTTTTTTCTACTAATAATAAAATAAATAAATTTTCTTCTTTGAATTGTTTAATATTAAAAACTTATGAATAAAAAATTTATAATTATAAATAATAATATTAAAATATAAATTAAATCTAAATTTTATCCCTAATTTTTTATTCTGAATTATTTTTATTTGATTAATTTTTTCTTTTTAATTCGTGTCTTTTTTTTTTTAAATATTCAATCATTTTTTTCTTCTGTGGGTTTTTAATAATAATTCTTTGCGGTTTTTTTTAAAATTTTTTTTTTTTTAAATCATTTTTCAGGATATTTATGGTGCATTGACAGTAACTCCCATAAGTTCGGGATATTGTTTAGGAAGTAGTAATTGGTTAATTTCGTGTGATCATGAGAAAGTGGCATTTGTCAGTGGATCATCGACATTAACGACACATCCACGTCCTATGGATCAGACAACATTAAAACATGCGAATATGTTAATTTTAACTGGTTTAACACAAACGCCTACTGCTAATCCAGATACAATGTTGGGCGAATTATGCATGAATGTTGGTAAGCAATCTTTATTTTTTAATTATATTTCTTAAAAAAGTGAAAATCAGAATTTTTTTTTAAATTTATTTTTAAGTTGAATCTTGAAAATTACATTCTAATTCAAAATATTCAACAAAATTATATTTCATAAATTGATTTAAAAATATTTTTTGTAAATTTTTTTTTTTTTTTTTTATTTTACAGCAATGACATTAAGAAGTGGAGGTTGTGTTTTAATTCCTTGTTATCCTTCGGGAGTCGTTTATGATTTATTTGAATGTCTGAGTACGCATCTCGATAAAAATGGACTCACACAAGTGCCTCTATTTTTTATATCTCCAGTGGCTGAAAGTTCGTTAGCTTATTCTAATATTTTAGCTGAATGGTAAATATTATTAAATTTCTTTACTAAAAATTACCCCCTTAAATTTTTTAATTCCATTACTTTTTTTTTAAAAAACGGAAAAAAATGAGAACAAAAAATTTTTTAGGGGGTACGGAACATAAAAATCACCCTGTATATATTTATAATATTTTAAATTTTCATTGAATTTAATTTTTTCTTTAATTATTATATATTTAAAGATAAAATATGATTTTGATTTTTTTTTAATATTAAAATTTATAATTTTAATTGAAATTTAATTTATAATTTCGAAAAAATTTCAGGCTCTCGACAAGTAAACAAAATAAAGTTTATCTTCCCGAAGAACCATTTCCACATGCATTTCTTGTGAAAAATGCAAGATTGAAACATTATACATCAGCCTATGCTGAAGGTTTCAGTTCCGATTATAGGCAACCTTGTGTTGTATTTTGTGGACATCCAAGTTTAAGATACGGAGATGCTGTACATTTTGTCCAACTTTGGGGCAACAATCCACAGCATACGATTATTTTTACAGGTTTTTATATAGATATTAAATAAGATTTTTGTTTTATCTTTAACTATATAGATATGAGATTTTTGCAATTTAAAAATTAAAATTATATTTTTAATTTTATTAATTTTGCAAAATAAAACAGAACCTGACTTTCCGTATTTGGATGCATTGGCGCCATTTCAACCACTTGCAATGAAAGCCGTTCACTGTCCAATTGATACATCATTGAATTTTTCACAAGCCAATAAATTAATAAGAGACTTGAAACCGGAAAATCTTGTTGTACCCGAATGTTATACACAAGCACCAATTTCTGCTCCATTGAGAACTGATCTTATAATTGAACCAGTAGGCGTAAGTTTATTGTTTTTATTTACAAATCATTGCGTTTAATTCTATTAAAATTTCACATAACAATATTTCTTTAGGAAAAGCCGCTAATTACTTTTAAACGTGGCGAAGTTGTTAAATTGCCATTAAAACGAAAGAAAGGTCGAATTTTCATAGAACCTGATTTAGCCGGACATATTATTCCAAGTGAAATTCGTCCTGGTTTGAGTCTCTCTTCAGTCACTGGTGAATTGGAAGTCAAGGATAATGTTTACACTATTAAGGTATTATTATTATTATGATAATTAAATTTTTAACAATGTTTATTCAATATTTTTTACCACAATTTTATTTATTTATTTATTTTATTTACATATACAGTTCCCGTGGTCCACATGAACCAAACATGGTTAAATAAAATAAGTACAAAAAAAAAATAATTAAACTTAATGAAAAGAAAGTAGAAAAATTGGTAATAAAATTAAAAAATAAAAGTTTATAGTTATAAACTAATTTAAGCAAAGCTGATAGCTGCAGCAAAATAAAATAATAATAACAGTCGCATATACTATAATGAATCTATATACTTATTTAGTGCATCCGTAAACATTTTTGCTGATGAAAAGAATAGGTCCAAATTGAATATATAAGTTAACGGTTTAGTCAGCGCAGAAGCGCAATCATATTTTATCATATTTTTCAAATTTCAATTTCTCGTAATCTTACAAAACAACACAATTTTTTATTTTGTGTATTTTGCTTCAATGAATATTTAATTTGATACCATATAAAAAATGGAAAATCGACGTAAATTTTAATTATGCTTTGAAAACATCAAGCCTCGGATTATACGATTTCTTTTGACTTTTTTTTTCGAAAATACGATTTTTTCGACTTATTTAAATAAGATGCGACTTGTTCGACTTTTTTTTACAAAACTTTCAAACAAAATACGTCTTTTTTAGTATACAATGCAGATCTTCTTTATTTCAATTATTTAACAAATTTTTCTCTAAATTAATTATTTTTAATAATTTTAATGAAATTCAACAATTGTTTACAATTTAAAAAAAAAATCAATTAAAATTACCAAAAATTTTAATTTAAAACCTATACTAAAATTGAATTATTTATAAAATTTTCCAACTAAAACTTTATGAAATTTAATAATTTAAACTGTAACTCTTTCGAAATTCAATGATTTTTATAATATTTTTCAAAAACTCAATTTTCTGAAAGCACTTTTTAATTAAAAATTTTCAAAGTTTAATTTTTGTCTTTACTTTTTAATAAATTCTTCAGCAGCAGAAATCACAAAAAAAAATTTAATTTTAATTTTAATTTTAAATTTAATTTAATGTATATTTGCTGTTTTTAAAACAATTTTTTTTTCTTTTTTATTAAGACTTTTACATGCAAGTTTATAAAAAAAATTTTTTTTTTTACTTTTTTATAATAAAAAACGATTATTTTGCAGAATATTGAAGACAGACCAAGTGGAAAGCGAAGAAATCCTTCAGTTGTGCCTGTTCCAATAAAAGAAATGGTTTTCAAAGCGAAAAAACAGGAATACGGAAACATTGATCCCCAAGAATTACTTCACAAATTAATTCAAGAGGGTATTCAGGGTGCAAAATTACAACACAATCAAACTTCTACAAGCATTCATTTGGTAAGAATTTTTCATAATAGCAATAATAAAAATTAATCAAACAAATAATAATTCGTTATAAAAATTAATAATAATAATTCTATCCATAAACTCAACTATTTAATAATAATAATAATAACAGAAGTACCTATAATATTAATTTTATTCTTTACATTTTTCTATTAATATTTTCGTTTTTTATGTTTGCAGCAAGATGAAGACACATTAATTCAAATTGGTGACAATTCAACTCACATATTTTGTAATGGTGATCAAAAATTAAGAAGACGATTGAGAGGTATAATTATGCAGTGCCTGAAAAGATATTGAACCAAACGGTGTATATTATATATATATATACAAATATATAAAAGGGTAAGACTGAATAATTAAAACATTTTGTAAATACTGATAGATTTTAATTTTTCCATCACAATTAATTCAATTAATAATATTATTTTCGAGTTTACAAAGTGACTTAGCTCTACAATGTGTTAATAATATAATAACTATTCAACAATCGAGAATTTATAATAATATTTATAATTCTGGTTTTTCAATACATTATAGAGTCGCACGTATCCATGAACTTTATTTTTTTTTTAAAGTGTTTAAACAATTTTCAAAAATAAACGAAGCTGAAGTACGCAACGTTTATATAAATGATTTTTAAAGAAATAATTTTTTAATATGAAAAATTCTATAATTTTTTGCCTAAAAAAATATTTCTTGTAGTTTTCATTAATCAACAAATTATAAAAAAAATATTTTTTAGACAAAAAATTATAGAATTTTTCATTTTAAAAAATTATTTCTTTAAAAATCGTTTATATAAACGTTGCGTACTTCAGCTTCGTAAAAATAAAACTAAAAAAGTTTTTTGAAAAAAAAAAGAAACAAAATTTGTAGAAATAAAAATTTTTGTTGATCTCAAAAATTTTTTTTATATATAAAATTAAATAACTTAATCTACATTTTATATTTTTAGTAAATTTAAAGTTGCAAAAAAGCAAATTTTCCAAATTCAAATTTTTGAATTTTCTTATTATAAATATTTTGTTCTTTCGATATTTTTAATGTATTATGAATTTTTATCTTTGAAAATTAATAACCAATATTATTTTTAAAAAATCAGACTTTAGAGAATATCTTATTTAGAACTTTAAATTAATTAATTAATTCTCGTAGCGGATATTATTTAATAATACCCGAAGAATAAGCAGCGTTTTTTTTTTTTTTTTTTTTAAATAAAGATTTGTTGACAATAAAAAAAGCTGAGCTATCTTAACTACTATGTATAGATTCAAAAGAAATCACAGCTAAAAAAAAGGATCATCCAAAAAAAAAAAAAATAGGATGAAATGCGAGAAAAAATAATAAACATACCGCGAGTATAAATAAATATCAATAATAGTAATAATCGATTTACAATCGTAGACTAGTACGCAAAAAGGAGTACATTAAAAAAAAAATCGCAGTTTTGTTTTCCTTAAATTCTATCCGTCGTGGTTTTCCAATACAATTTTCCTAAGATTTACAATATCGCAAAATAATATTAAGAAATTTTGTAAACTCACGCTGCTGTAGTCTGAATATTTTTTTTTTTTTTTTTTAAATCGAGACAATATATTTTTATTATATATTTTGTTCAAAAATTCAGCAAATTAAAAAAAAAATGAAACAATTTTTCATTTTAAAAAATATAGAATGACAAATTTTCTTTTTTTTCAAAATTGTGATAAATTTTTTCTCTTTAAAATTCTTGTATTCCAATGTTTTTTTTTTTCTCTTTTTTCCCTTAAAATTTTTTTGTTTTTTTTTCATGTTCAACAAAAGCAAGATTTTTTTTCTAAAAAAAAAAAAACAATTTTTCACCATCAATTAACTGGAATTTTGTATAAATTATTTTAACTTTTTTTTTTGTCGACGATAATATGTTTTTTATTAGAAAAATTAGATTTTTCTTTTTCTTTTTAGTGTCTATGTTCCAAAAACCATTTTCTTCCTTCTTTTATTCTTGTCAATTGATTAATTGTTTCATCGTCAGTTGAATGATGTCGATCTAATGTGAGATTATCCAAAAGTCTCGAACGAAATCTACTTATAATATTCAGATTACAGCATAACGTTACCTAGTTTGCTGAAGCAAGGCCAATAGCGAGACCAGCTCCAAAGGCTGCGAGAAAAATGTGAATTTCCTTAACTTGAAATTTCGAATCACCAGTTATTGAATGATACCAACGACGCGTTGTTCTCTCTCCATTTTTCAATAATTTCTCCGCTTTATCCAATTTTTGGTCCACGAACCTTTCCATCTGAAACAAAAATAAAACAAAAAAATTTTCATTTAGAAAATTTAAAAATTTTTTCCAATTTTCTTTTTACAAAAACAAACATTTTTGTATTTACATTCAAATATTTCTCCTTTCATTTGTTTTTTTCCCCTGAATTTTAGTTTTCGTTTGTGATTCTATTTTTTTTTTTTTTTAATTGCGAAATTTTTACCATTTAGGGTATTTTGATGTATTTTTTTTAATACTGATATTTAATAATGAAACGAAAAAAAAGAGGTTTTAAAAAGAAAAAAAAAAAGGAGGAAAGAAAACAAAAAACGAATCTAATTACAATAAGTTAAGGCGAAAAATAATTTTGTGAGACACACATTATTTTTATTGGAGTAGAAAATTATAATTAACATTTTTGTTTTTCAGATTTGCATTTTAAGCGATTTCAATCTTTTTTTTTTTTTTTTTGATAAAAAAAAAAATGATTGAATAATTGTCAATTAATATAGGAAAATTATTAAATTTATCTAACTTACATTTCTCTACTTTAAATAATTAAATATTAATTATACTTGGAGAAAATTATTAATAGCAAAGAGTTTTGTAGAAAAATTACAAATATTACATTTTGCTTTTAAAAAATATCTACACTATATATATATATATAAAATCTAATTAGAAATAAAAAGGGAATCTTTGTTTTCTTTCAATTCTTAAAAACTAGACAATTCGATAAACTTCTCGTCTATACAATTCGGCATTCGGTATAGTTAAAGCATTTTTTTTTGAAGATACTGATTTTTTTTAACTCAAATTTTTAGGCAAGAAATCGCAAAATATAAAAGTACAATTTTTGTCAGGGTGGTTTAAAAAAAAAAAAAATTGACATTCCTATATTCACGAAGCTAGGCCAATTATGAAACCGCCGACGAAACTTGCCCCCAGAAAAGAGTTCATCCTCCACCAATTTCCTACCTGTAAAGAACAGAAAAACTTAACGTTTTCTTAATTTTTTTAAAAAAATTTATTTTCAAATTAATTTTTAAATTTTCTTTCATTAATTTCTATTTTTTTAAATCAATTGATTAAATTTTATAATATTTTTGAAGTTTTCTAATGTATTTTTTTTTTCAACATGATTCTAATTTTTTTTTTTGTTTATGTTAAAAAAAAAACCCCCCGCCTTTTAAAAAACATGAAAAGTAATTGAATTTTAAGAAAATTATTAAATTTTTTCACGATAAAAAATTGAAAGTCGTTTTTTTATATTGTAAACTGTTTTTTTTTTCTCGAAAATATGGAGTTGGAATAAAATTTTTGTTTCGATTCTTTTTGAGTACACGGAGAGAAAAATCAGGGCTTTGTAGCACGGAAGTAGTTCGTGAATTTTTCGCCCGGCGCCTTTCTTCCCCGTAAAGTATGAATTCGTACGCTTTCTGCGCGACGAATATCTATGCTACAAGTCCAAGTCAGATGTGCCTTGGTAGCAAGAAACCGTGCTGCATTCGTAGCGACGCCACGCGAATAACGCAAGCACTAGCAAGGTGCTTCTTTTCCACGAGTTCCGCCCTATTTCGGTAAGAAGAGCTTCTTGCAAATACACTTTCGTGGGTACTTGTGTATAATATTATTATAATATTATTTTATTTACTTTTATCATAATATTATTATATTATTCAATAATTAAATTTATCAGACTTCTTTTACCCATTATAGTTTATTTATTAAAAACAATTTTGAAGTTATATGCTTTAAATGGCTTTAAATTGAATTTTTAAAATACGTTTTCTGAAACGTTTGCACGAAAGTGTATTTGCAAGAAGCTCTTCTTACCGAAATAGGGCGGAACTCGTGGAAAAGAAGCACCTTGCTAGTGCTTGCGTTATTCGCGTGGCGTCGCTACGAATGCAGCACGGTTTCTTGCTACCAAGGCACATCTGACTTGGACTTGTAGCATAGATATTCGTCGCGCAGAAAGCGTACGAATTCATACTTTACGGGGAAGAAAGGCGCCGGGCGAAAAATTCACGAACTACTTCCGTGCTACAAAGCCCTGATTTTTCTCTCCGTGTAATATTAAAATTACTTTGCCATTTTTTGATTGAATGTGAAAATAATTTTTCTTTTTATTAATTTTTAATTATTTAAATTACCTTGTCTAACATTTTAGGTCCCTCGCCAGTAACTTTTTCTCCAACTTTGTCAGAGATTTTCTCCGCTTTTTTTTGTACTTTGTCCCAATTTATTTTTATATATCCTTGATGTGCAGCAACTTGTAGAATAATAATTCCACCTCCCAATGCAAATGCTGCAACTTTTCCCACTTTCATCGTCAAAAATCCCGTCATCCTGTATTTTTTTTTTTTTTTTTTAAAAAAGTGGAATATTTTTTTAAATTTATATTTTTCTTTTCTTAATTCTTAATTTTTTAATTAAAAAATATTTATTTAATGTAATTTTTTGTGCTTAAAAATTAATAAACTTAATTGTTTATTAAATATTATTTTTTATTATTTAATCACAATTTTTCGAAAAATAATTTATTTACTTAATTTCATAAATTAAAAATATTGAAGAAAATAAAAATATTTTTATTATTGTTTATCTTATTTATTAAATTTTTTTCCTACTGGGATATAAATATAAAAAAAGATTGAATAGAACATCAGTTTGAAAAAAAAGTAAAAATAAAATTATAGTAAAAGATAGTAATATTTTAATTTATAAATAAATAAATAAAATTTTCAAAAAAAAAAAAAAAGTAAAAATTTCTATGAAAAGTAAAATAATTGAGGAAAAGTGAAAGAAAACCTTGAAAATAAAAATAAAGGCTTTCAAAAAATAAATAGTAAAAATTTCTATGAAAAATAAAATAATTGAGGAAAAGTGAAAGAAAACATTGAAAATAAAAAATAAATAATAAAAATTTCCATTGGACTATGAATAAATGATAAAAATAGAAATTTCCATGAAAACTAAGTAATTGAGGAAAAGTGAAAGAAAATCATTTTAAATAAATAATAAAAATTGCCAAATGAAATTTAATATTTTCATGAAAAACAATATTAAAATATAAAAATACACACCATCCTGATGTGGTTCCAATAATAATTTGTTTTGTTGCCGAAGTTTTACTGACATCTCCTAAAAGTTTTTCAATAACACTTTTTGCTTCATTTGCAAGATCAGTATCGCTAACATCTCTATTAGCGTCGTCTTTATTCTTCTTAATATTAGGGGTACTCATTTTAATACTGTAAAAAGTAATAAACAAATGGAATTTAAAAATATTTTTAATATTAAAAAAAAAAAAAAAAAAGAGTTAATTTACAACCAATTTTTTCACATTTTTATTCTTTGTTTCAAATAGACAGGGTTCATAAATATTCTTCATTTGGGTTGCAATAAATTTGAAGACCTGAGGGCCAAATCTTTAAATCTATAAGTTAGAAAAGTGAAACTTTTATTAGGGGATTTTATACCAGTTAAAAACCCGCAAGATTATAAAGATTTCCCCGTTAAATATCCCTTAAATATAATAATTAGTCATTATGTAATCTTTGTCGAAGAATTTATAACTCTCTCGTCATTGTAAATATATTTCCTAGAAATGTCAATATATAAACAAAGTCGATTTTAACCACAAAATACAATCAAAGCTAAATTTAAATTTGGCACAAAATTTATTGCATAATAAAATATTGTTTTATATAAAATAAACTTTTTACTCGATTTTAATAATAATAATAATAATAATAATAATAATAATAATAATAATAATAATAATAAAAAGAAAAAAAAGAAAACTATTGACAATAAGAATTTTTTTTAAACAAAGACAGAGCATTACATGGACAAAAATATCGATGACTTCTCTTCGTTGTTTTATATGTGATTTTAATGAAATATTCCAATCTATATATATATTTACGAACTTATTGACATGAATTTTCTCGATAATTAACGTTTAAATAAATAAAAAAAACTACCGTTTAAAGAGTTTTGTTGCTCCGGTCGACAAAGACTTTTTGTACGATCTCCGGGACATTTAGACACAAAAAAATGAATATTTATCCTTTGTTTTTTTTTTTTCTTTAGTTAAAATGCATAATAAATCTCACCTAAGTACTTCGAATAAGAATTTAAAAAAAAAAGTTGATCCACTCGCGAAATTGCAGACGATTGAAAAAGAAACGCGTTGAACACTTTTCAAGGTGACGGCAATATACGAAACGCAGATTTTTCAGCGTCACTTTAGTTAATTCGCTATTCGAACTTTTGTCACGTAAAATTCAAATCTTTTCTTAATATTCTAATAGAAAATCATATAGTGAGAAACAAGATGAAAATTTTATATAAACTTAATAAAAACATTACTTTTTATTATATAAATGTTAAAGAAAAATTAAAAAAAAAAAAAAAACCTAACCTCACTTTTATATTTTTATGTAAAATCGTATTTATTAAAACACACTTCATTTATTTTAAAAATAAAAATAATTTTTAATATTTTTAAATTGATAATTAATTGCGAATAATATTATGTTAAATTAAATCTTTTTTTAAAAATATAATTTTTTTTTTAAATTGTTGGAGAATTTTAAACATTCCCGCCCATCTTACGGCGTTACCGGAAACATATGTGTTATATTAACGGAAGGGAAAGTAGTTTGAGGTTTTATGTCGCGTGCTTTGTGCCGTCTCGACGTAACCTGACTTAATATTTGGAAAAAAAAAAATTATACTTTTTCCGAATGAAGTGATCAAATGCAGTGAAGTGCGCGTCGTGGCCTTTTTTTATATCGTCGATTATAATAATCTTCATTTTGTAAAAATGTATTTTTTCTATCGTTGACGTAAATTTTTCATTCACCATCACCATCAATTGTGAAAATGGCCCAGGAAACAGACGATATCAACTTAACTCCCCAGGAATTGCAGATACTTTCCGAGTTGGATAGGTAAATAATAGTGTATTTTAATTATATTAATAACTGTTGAAGAAGTTAATTTTTTGTTTTTCATTTTCCAAAAAAACCGGTATCTCACTAAAAATCTAACCTATTTGTTTGTGTGTGTGCGTGTATGTGTGAGAAAGTTTTTGACAGAAATAGGCGGGCAATTTAAGCGATCCTTTCATTCTCGCCATACAACCTACTGACATCCTTTCCTACATATTCTCACAGTGTTCTACATTCAATGTATGTACTCGATTTATATATATATATATATATAAAGAAGATGATAAAAAAAGAAACATTTAAAGAAATATTTATTTTCAATTGTATTTTTATCCGTAAAATCTAAAGCGAAGTAAACACACACACACACACACTCCAAGGGCGGATTGTTTTGACTTTTACCCTGTAGCTTTTTCTTTTTATCCAAGTATTTTTTATTAACTTTAATTTTCGCTTCTTTTTGAGAGAGAATTATAAATTTTTAAAATTCTATAAAATAGATTGAAATGATATTTTTTGCTTTTTTAATTCATATCTTGTTCTCAATGACATTTGCGGAGAAATTTTTATCGTTACGACTTGTGTTTTTTTTTTATTTTATTTTAGGTTTAGTAATAATTCTCCGGTTTCTTTTATTTAAAAAATGAAGGCAAAGATAAAATTTGTATACTAATTCATGCGATACTGAAGTCCGCAACGTTTATGACTTTAAAAAACAAATTTTTTTTTTAAGATAGAAAATAATAGAAATTTTGTATCCAATATAAAATGTATTTTAATATTAGAAGAAGTATTTTATAATTTATACTTTTTTATTATATTTATTTTATTATTATTTTTATTTTTATTAAAAAAAGTAATTTTTTTAAAAATTGTTAAAACGTGAATTTCAACATTATCTAATATTGAAATTTTTTTTTTTTATGGAGATTTTAATGTGTGGCGTTTTTTTTTTTTGTTTTATACGAAAAAAAGGAAAAAATTACTATTTTTTGAATGATGAGATTTTAAAAAATTTATTTTTTCAGCCGTCAATTTGGGTTTTTAAAACTCAATTCTCCGGAGCAAGCGAAAAAGAAAGCTTTAGTGGTTCGTGCAATTAAATATTTAGAAAGAATGATAGTGCAAGCTCAATCGGAAAAACAGCATAGAAAGGCTGACAGTACGAAAATGAGTGTAGATGAACCTAAAGAAAATGATGATGATGATGACGATGACGACGACGACGATGATGATGACGATGATGACGATGATGATGATCGGGGTATAAGCATTGATCCTAAAACATACTGCAAACTGGGCCATTTTCATTTACTTCTCGAAGATTACAATAAGGGTATTATTATTATTATTATTATTATTATTTTCTTTTCTATTTTCAAATTTTAATGATAATTATTTAATTTTTTAATTTTAAAAGTAAATTTAATTCATGTCAGTGAAATTCACAATTTTTTTGATCAATGATTGAAAGAACAAAATATTTTTCACGTACAGAAAATAATAAAAATTTTTTTTTTTAAATTAAGTTAATTAATTTTATTCGAGAAGCATTGCAAAACTTTTTTCAGTAAATTTATAATAATTACAATGCTGAAGTTTACCTAAAAAAATTTTTTTTAAAAATAATTTGTTGATTAATAAAAACTAAAAGAAATATTTTTTAGGCAAAAAATTATAGAATTTTTCATTTTAAAAAATTATTTCTTTAAAAATTGTTTATCAGAAATGTTGGGTTACTTCAGCTTCGTAATAATTTGTATAAAAAAATATTTTTTTTTTTTGTGAAAATCTTGCAAGGCCGTTGACGGTTTTTTTTTGTTAATTAAAAAAAAATGGTTTTCTTCATAGTTTTTCATGAATATTATTTAAAAAAAAAAAAAAAAAAAAAAACGGTTATAAAAAAATTTCAACATTTATTTTTTTGTTTTAAATCGTTGCAAATTTTAATTTTTATATTTTGCTTCCAATTTGCGTCATCAATTAAAAAAAAAAAAAAAAAAAAAAAAATTATAAACGTAATACAGAAAATATATAGAAAAATGCTTAATGTTTCTATTTCAATAAGTTTGAAACATTTTTTCTTTTTTTTTTTTTTTATTTGCTAAATATATTAATTAATGTATTCGATTTTTATAATAGCAATGTCAGCATATCAAAAGTTCTACACTCTAAAGGGAGATTATTGGAAAGATGTATCGTTTCTCTATGGACAAGGTCTAGTTTATTTTCATTTCAACGCCTTCCAATGGTGAGTTTTATAAAAAAAAACAAATTATATATATTTTATTTTTAAAAGGGAGAAAATATTTCTTTTTTTTTTATTTTATTTTATTTTAAGAATTTATTGAAACATTGAGAGACAATAAATTTGTAAACTAAAAAATTACAGTTGGAGAAAATAGGAAAAAAATAAAAAAAATTACCAATAATTGAAATCGTATTGATTATCGATCAAAGTTTCAAAAAATTAAAAATTTGTAAATTTTTTTTTTAATTTTTAGTCGAGAAACATTGGAAAATTTTTTATATGCAAACATTTTATTAAAAAAAAAAAAAAAAAAATTGATAAGATATAAGAAAAAGAGGGAATATTGATAAATTTGAAAATTTTGATTATTGATTGTAGTTTCAAAAAAAAATAAAAAGTGGATGTTTTTGTTAGAAAGAAATATAAAAAAGGTAAAAATTACCAATAATTATTGGCCAATAAAAAGATAAAAATCTTTTTTTCAATAATAATTGAAATCATATTGATTATCGATCGTTTTTTCAAAAAAAAAAATATAAAATTTTTACCGGCAACAAATAAGAAAAATATAAAAATTACCAATAATTGAAATCATATTGATTATCGATCGTAGTTTCAAAAAAAAAAATTAGAAATTTTACTAGTAAGAAAAAACAAAAAGAAAAAAATTACCAATTATTGAAATCATATTGATTATCGATCGTAGTTTCAAAAAATAAAAAATAGAAATTTTACGGGTAACAAATAAGAAAAATATAAATATTACCAATAATTAAATTCATATTGATTATTGATCGTAGTTTCAAAAAAAAAAAATTAGAAATTTTACTAATAAGAAATAAAAAAAAGAAAAAATTACGAATGATTAAAATTACCGTGGATGTCCCAGTTACCGTCCACCTAAGACCTAGTTTCCGTCCAGTTTAATTTTCAAAATAACATTTATAAAAAAATTATTTTCTTTTATTTGTTTACTTAAACTAATAAGTCGATTGTGTGACAAAAGGAATAAATTATTGTTAAAAAATAATTTAAATTACTATACGAGATATTTGTAAAATGGACAGAAACTGGGACATGGACAGTAACTGGTACATCCACGGTATATCATCGATCGTAGTTTCAGAAAAGAATACAAACTTTGCAAGTAAAAATAGAAATTAAAAAATAGAAAACATTTTAGTAAATAAAATTCGAAAATTTAATAACTGCTATATTAATAGAGAAGATATCAAAAAATGCCATTAATTTTGAACTAACGACTAAGATTCCTTTGTGATTTTCTCGATGTACATCTCTTGTATTGTAGGGCATAAATGTAAATTCTCTCGAATGAAAAGTATCAAGACTTTTTTTTTTAAAAAGAGAAAAGAAAAAAAAACAATCTCGACGAATATAGTACTGTAGAAAAATGCTGTAATCTCTTGAGAGTCGCTCACCTTGAGAAGGGGGCGTCGGCCCTTTGCATTTGCAAGGTTCATCGGTCTTTTTGTTTTTTCGTTTTCTTTTTTTTTTTTTTTTTTTTTTTTTTTTTTTTTTTTTTTTTAATATTTCTTGGTCAATTTTTCCACAAATTCTCTATCGGTTAAGTAGACAACTGTTGTTGGTAATGTAGATTGAGAAATAAGTTGAGACACAAACCCCAATCCATATTCCCTTTGTGGTTAAAGAAGAAATCTTTATTTCGAGTCTCTTCTTGTGACAAAAGATGTCAGCAGTAAGATATTTATTAGGGAAATAATTTTTTGAGAGCGTACGTGCAAAACTCGTGTAGTCGCATGGCGACCTGGGGGAAGGCGTGGTGGTGAATAATGAGCCAAATGCTTTCCTGTGCCCGCCTTTACTCTGAACACTGTGCAATTTTCAGAATTCTATCTTTGCTGAAATGCAATTCTTTTTTTTTTTTTTTTGTTTTGTTTTCAAAACACTTGTTTCTTAAAATTGTTTGTTTTTAAAATATTGAATTGAAATTTATTATTGAGCATTTAGATTATTAATTTTTGGAATTAGTCTTTTTTTCTTTTTTTTGCAAATACATACGTTTACTTATAGAACAAAGGATATTATGAAAGAAATTGGAAAAAAATTGAATTTCAATATTTTAACTCTGTTTTTAATTATAATAAATGAAGTTGATAATGTCGATCACTTGGAGTCAGGTTTAAAGAAATAAAAATCACTATTTATATTTTTAAACTCGTTTTCTCTACAGAAACTAAAATTTGTTGAAAATAAATATAAATGTTAAATTAATCTCTTGATGTTGATTTTCGTGTCGATTTATAATTTTAAGGGGGAACTCGCAGTTGTAGCGCCAAAAAATAGACATTTTTTTAATGAATTTTTTCTCGTATACCATTAATTGTTTTTAAAATATCGATTTATTATTTAAAAGTACATATATTAAACATGAATTTCAAAAAATATTAAATAATTTTAAAGTTATCTCCTGTCAAAGTGACGTTCTTCTTAACCTATGACCCTAATTTTTGAGTTATGTCAGTATTTTTTTCTATGATTTTGAACAAATTTTGAGGTTATGTTAACTTCAACGCCTATATGACCTTTGACGTAAATTTAAGGCTATGTTCTCCTTTGACCTATGACCTTTGATATTTTAAGGAGGAGGGTCATCTTTTGACTTCTGATACTAATTTTGAGGTTATGTTTGTCTCAACTCCTTCAAAAACTTTGGTTTTTGACATATGTCCTTGATTTTTGAGGTTATGTTCGTTTTAATCTATGATTCTGTCGTTTGACCTTGAGTATTGATGTTATCTTAATTTTTTAACCTATGTTTTTGATATAGATAGTATAATCTCTGAAATTTTCGAGACAAATTCTGAACGGTACGCGAGTTTGAATGCTTCGTGAGTTAGAGAAAATGTTCAATTTATCATTGAAATTAGGAGTATTTTTAAAAAACTCGAAAAAATCAGATTTTTAAAAATTTATATCTTGAAAATTTGAGAAAAAAATAAGAAAATACTTAAATCTTTTTTTTCCATAAAAATCGAAATAAATTATATTTACCGAATTTAAAATGTCATAGGTAAATTTCACGTGAAATCGCTCATATATATATATATATATATTATTTTATATAGGTATTAAAATTATATATATAATATTAAAAAAAAAAATAAATGAAAAAAAACAGTATGAGAAGATAATTTTTTTTTTCGTACAAAAAAATAAAATGAATATTATTTCCATAAAATACATCTAGAAGTTTTTAATTGATTTTTAATATTAAAAAAGTATTGACTACTCATAATTGCTAAATTGCAATTAATATCTAAAAAATAGTTATATAAATATAGTTGGTACTTTTATTATAGAAGTTTTAATTTAAGTTACAAAAATTATCCTTGTGAGTGACAGTTATCCGCGCGGTTATTGCACTTTGTTAAATTTCAACACAAAAAAATCGATTATATGATTTATAAATGAATAAAATAATATATGCAATGCTATATTAAGGAAGTTTAAGCCACTCACATAACCTCAAAACTAAAAAGTTATTTTTAACAACAAATAAAACTACAATTAAAATTACTTTCATCAATAAATTTTGAAAAATTTAATTGTACAATTATATATAAAAAAAACATATTTTTAGCCAAAATTTATTGCCATACAATAATTACATTCAATATTTTGTTTAAAGTTAGTGAACAATTGTCATTTTTATCTAATTTTTAAATGAAAAATAATTCATTTTTGTTCTTTGATACACCCAGAGAAATGTTTTATTTGAACCAAATATAATATATTTGAGTTAAATAAACGTATATATTTGTCTCACAGCCTACTATCCTATTTATTTGGCGTAAATGAAATTTTTTATTCAAGTCAAATAAATATTTATTAGGCTCTGAGACGAATATACCATTTTTTTGGGTGTAATTAATTCTCTACAATGTTGTTAATTTAAAGTTTTTAAAAAAATTTCATTTTTTTATATGGTGATAAAATTTATTTTTAATTTGAGGTTATGTCAATTTTTTTTTTTAAATGAAAACAGAGAAGTGGGTGGAAAAAGAAATTAATTTTTTTTAAACCCTATATATATATATATATATATATATATATACAATGTGACATCGATTAACGTGGAGGAGGTTTCACAGCCTCCTCCCCTTAAAAAATGAATTAGTTAGCGTCGTTCCCCTTTTTTTGTATCTTCGTGGGGGAGAGACTACATTTGCACTTGAGATAAATATTCTTTTGGCTGCGTAGGAGTGAGAATGTGAACTAGATTCTCATTCGTAGATAAAATGGTCTTTTATTTTGTATGGCGCACGCCACACTATATAAGTACTGTCGTCGTCGTCGTCTTTGCCCCGTGTATGTATGCGTTATATGCACCCCTGAAACTTGAAAGGGTTGACAATTGAATGCATCGAGAATTCACCAACCCAAAATGGAATCGTTTGAATTGCTAATTATTATGGATTGTTATTTTGACGTTCTCTTCTTCCGTTCTTCTTTCACGTTTTTTTTTCTCACTCACTCTCTCTCTCTCATTGTACAAAGTTTCATTATACATACCACAATGCCATGTACTCAACAGATTCGTTTTCTTTTTATCTAAATTTCTTTTTATAACCTTTAAAATGCTTTAGCGGTCTGTGGGACCGCTATCTAAAATTTATTTCGCTTATTACTTTTTTCAAAGTACAATAGAAGCTTGAGCTTTTTAGTATTATGTAACATATAAATAAAAATAAAAGAGGTGAATAATTTTTTCCTAAATGCTCGAAATTTTAAACGTTAGAAACTCTAAATCGTCGACATTTTATTTGAAAGACACTCCAATAAGTTGACATTTTAAATGATCAAAAATTCTAATGCGGTAGAAACTTAACTGGTAGAAAATTCTAATATCCTCTCTAAATCTGAATCAGTCATATTTTACTGATTAGCAGTAGAAATCTACTAATTGCCATAGCGAGAATTGAGCAACTGACAATTAGTAGAAATTTACTGATTCAATTAGTAAAATATCAATTACTGATTGAATCAGTAATATAAATATATGGCGGCGGCCACAAAATCTACTGATTTAATAGTTAATTTTAAAGGTTATGTTATATACAAATTACTGATTTACACAAGTTATTTTCTATTGCTAGCATATTCACTAATTATATTAGTAAATTTCAAAAAATAACTGAAACTTTAGTTAAAATGAAAAATACTGATTGAATTAGTAAAATTTCTACTGATTCAGATTTAGAGAGCCCGCAACAAAAAATTTCAGTATTATACCAGAGTTGACTACTGGCGCAGTACTGGTTCAGTATTGGCTGCCGAGACTGGGCAGTCTGTACTGAACCAGTACTGGTATTTTCATTGTATCAGTACTGGTGCAGTACCACTCTCCGAGAACTGGCAAACCAGTACTGAGCCAATATTGAGCCAGTACTGGCTCAAATAGTTTTTCTTTTTGATTAATACTAGTTTACAAAAATGTCGACTATATTTAGAATTTCGATCAAATAAAATTTCAACCATTAGAAATTTCTACCAGTTAAAGTTTCTACCATTAAAATTGTTGATCATTTAAAATGTCGATTTTTTGGAGTGTCGTTCAAATAAAATATATATCAAACAAACAATCGACAGAAAGATTTCGGCGCAATTTTTTGAAATTGACCAATTAGAAAAGTATTAAGAAAATCGTGATTGGTCAATTTCAAAAAATTGCGCCGAAATCTTTCTGTCGATTCTTTATTCGGCTATTTTTAATTTCAGACAAATGAAAATTCGGCGTCTTAAAAATTATAACACGGAGAGAAATAGATGGTAAGAATTTATGATCTTAAGATGGTAAAAAGTAGATGTTATCCGGTACTATCGTTATGCTACTCGGTATTATCAAAGATGTTACAAAAAGTTTGGTTATGTTACCCCGTACAATCTGGATAGTAACTGATAGAATCTAGATTGCTGTCCGTATATGTAAGATCAAATATGGTACCTGGTACTATCTAGATAGTACCCCGTACCATCTATTTCTCTCCGTGAACAATTAAAAAATTCGTGCAAATTAATAAATTCGGTGAATTAGAATGGTATATGTTTAAATAGGTTTGTTAAATTTTGTGTATAATACGGAAGGCGGCGAAATATGTGTGAATTGGCTACATATTGGATATATATAATGGCAATGGTTGTCGCAGTTGATTTTCTTAACGACCCCTTTTCTGAGTATCTATCAATTTTTTTTATTTTCACCCTATACAGAACATGTGAATAAAAGCTTACCCTCTCACGATTCACATGACGTGTGCAATGAATGTTTCACATTCATACATTTATGAAGGGGTGGGTTATTTACAATTTACCATGGGCATTGTTTTCATTTAATGTATATTAATATTATATGGTTTTTTTCGTCACTCTCCTAATTTTCTTGATCATATAATTTACATAAATATAGCTATTTTTTTTCTTTAATGTTTAAATTTTTTTATATTTCTGCGTTTTGGTCTGTGAAAGACCGCTATCAAAATAATTTTCGCATTACTTTCTTTTTTTTCTAAAGAACAATAGAAACTAGCTTTTTAGTAGCTTCCATATTTTATGAAAAACTTTTAGGTGAAAATTTGTTGTTAAATTTTATCACCAGAAAAAAATATTCTGAAATTTAAAGTATATCATTACATAAGTTAAAATCACTAAAAAAAAAAATAAATAAAAGAAAAAGAATATAGCGGTCTGACATAGACCGAGAAAGCACTAAACCTAAGTTTTTGGCACTTATCAGTTTAAAGATTTATTTCCCTTAAAAAATACTTTACAATGTCAACATGTAATAAAAATATTTTAAAATATGTCAATATCATAAGACAAAAACATAACGTTAAAAAATTTTAAGTTTATGAATCTATATAAAATATTTAGACATAAATATTATTTCTATATCTTATGTATATGGTAATGGCAAGTACGTGTATAGTTATTATTCTAAAATTTATTTGGGAGTGGAAAATGGAAAAAATTATTTTATTTTTTACGAAAAAAAAACATTTTTTATTTTGAACGCCATAAAGAGCGTGCGTCTAGTCACGTGCACGCGAATGGCAATGATGCGTTTGGGACAATCGATTTTATAGGTTGAGCTATATAGGATGCACGTGCAACCAAATATATTATTTTATATATATATATATATATTTTAACAGAAAACTTACTCTATGGGAACTGAAGTCATGACATATATACATAAGTCATAATATTCCAGTAATTATCATTTTATACATTTAAAATAATAATAAATTAATTGTTATGGGTGGTTGATAATATAAGGGGACGAGCATACAAAAATTACATCATTCGTAAATCAGCGACCCCAAAAACTTTCAAGTGACAAGTTTCAAGTAAATTCCAGCTTGCTAAAAAAAATTGAAAAAAATCATGAATGCTAGTCTCAATTAATATTAAAAGAAAAAAAAAGTTTCAAAAAAATCGGAGATGTAAATGCAAAATGGTGTCTGATTTGGCGTGGAATACCTCATATATATCTATATAGGACGAAAACTCGAAAAGTGTTAGTATAGAATTTCTTCTTTCTATTATATAATAGCTATAGCTATATATCAAAGGCATATGTATAGGTATGTTATACATGTGTACCTTAGGTATTAGGGTGAGTTGATATTTGAATTTCTAGATGAAAAATCGTTGAGATGATGTATATAGAGAGAGGGAAACCGTTTCTTAAGTCCAAGTGATTATATTCCGATGAATAGAATTGGTCCCTTTAAAACACCTGACTTATACTTCCTTTAACATTTGGCCAGGTGCACCCAGTTTTCGTAGAATTTTTCGATTTGCTTCAATATATTTCAAAATTCACGTTCATAAATATATATATATATATTGTAACCTTAATTTTTTTTAAGTTACCTTCGGAAGACTTTACTTTTAAGCGCCAGTCCTGTCATTGGACACGAATAAAATTTTTTTAAAAAAATAGACTAAAATAATCACAAATTGAAAGTAGAATCAAATTAATTTTCTTCCGGAAATAATAATTGGTAGCTCAATCCCGTGAATGGGTAATAGTAGAGGGGGTGATTCGTTTCTTTTAATTATTTAAAGAAAATAAACCATTTAATTTATATAAAAAAAATAATTTTAATATTTGAATTTTTGAGGTTAACAATTTTAATGCAACTAAATTAAATAGAACTTACTCTATAAAGAATAAGGATTCTATATTCAAGATAAGACACACAAAAAAATAGGGTTTACCAGAACAAATCCGATGAATGCTGATTGGAAGAAATTTTCCTTCTTTTTAAAATATTTGTTTTTAAATTATTTCTGAAGATTTTCAAATAAATTCCAAATTGGCTTCAAATAATTTTCTTTTTGAATTAATTATGAATTGATCCATAAATACAATAATCACAAAATTAATTATTATTACATTAATATTCAAATATATAAACTTTGACTTTAATCAATGATTTCACTTTTAAGAATGAAAAAATGATCTTGTTTTTCAATCTCTAAGGAAAATTTGTTTTTTTCTTAACCAAAAAAAAATTAAAAACGAATGTTAACAAATGAATCTCGACATAAATTCGTAATTATTGTTGATTAATAATAAAAATCTTCTTCTCTTGAATGATGATGAAATTAAATGAATCGAAAGCAAAAGGAAATGTTGTATACTCTTCTTTAAATTAAATAAATCATTAATTTAGTTTGATGCCAGTTGTTAAATCGTCATAACGCTCCTCCAATATAATTCTTCTTGATACAAACATTATAACTGAGACTTCAAAGAACATTCTCAAATCCAGATTTATATAATTTTGATGAGTTAAACAAATTAAATGGGCTTTGTCTTCCACGCAGTAATTAAGAGTTTCGAGCGATAGTTCAAAAGTTTGACGAAACCTTCCAAGATTGAATAAATTTTGAAATTGTTGTAATAAAATTCATAATAATCCAATATTTTCTTGGGTACAATCATAGAATCCAACAATCAAATGAATATGGTTAATAATAAATAGAATAATTTTCTTGAATCTTGAAATCTTCATATTTCTTTGACTCGAACGGAATTACGTTTTTTCGGTGTATCACTGAAAAAAAAATATTCTGAAGTTTAGAATATATACCTGGCACCTATTTTAGAATATATTTTATACTTAAATTCAATATGGTATGTAGTATATTCTTAAAATTAGAATATATTCTTGATACTACGTATCCCGTGTAGAAATTGCCATATTAGTTATGTGCCCTTCTTTGATCTAGCAGCTCATTTGATTTTACGAATTTGAGCCCCATCCCCGCTAAAAAAAAGAGAGAAAAAAATGTTATCAATTAAAAGTATATTTTTTTATATATAAAGTCAGATTCTGACACCTTAGAACAGGTCGCGCAAGCCGCGTGCAAGCTCTGACCTAGATCAAGAAATCGATACTCCCTGGCCCAGATTCGTTTTCTGAGATTAATATTTTTACACGCAAACCTTACCTTATAAAATGCAACTTGACTTGACCCTTTACTGTTTTGATCTAAAACTTGATTGTTGTGCGTATATATAACACCTTTCTCCCCCTATGTATTATATATATATACCTAGCGTTATTCACGTTGAAATATTTAAACCTTGAAGTATTTTGCATTTAAAGGTTAACCTTCAGGTGTAATTTTACATTTTTGTTTAACAATTTTATTATTTTTATTTTTATATAAAAATATAATTTTAAATTATACCACTTGAATTCTAATACAGTAGGACTCCGGTTATCCGAGCTAATATGGACCGGACCTATCTCGGATAAGGCAAAAACTCGGATAATCCGAATTGTTAAATATTTATTACAATTTAACATTATTATTGTTTAAACAATTATTATTTAATACAAACGGGAAAATAATATTGTAAATATTCCATAATAATTTAAACAATTTGAATTTATTAAAAATAAACTCATATTTATAAAAAACTAAAATTAAAAATAACTCGGATGTCGCGGACTAGACTCGGATAATGCAGAATTTCCTACTGGGACACCACCTCGAATAAAGCGAGCTCGGATAAACGGGGTTTTACTGTAATCGATAGTAAAGTGTTGATTGGATAATTTTTTTTTTTTTTTATTTCTTATTAAAATATCAATATTTTAAAATAATCGTGAATGGCTTATGAGAGCTCTAAAAAGTAGATCATTTTAACGTATAATAATAATAATGATACCTAATAATAATAATTTTTTTAACATAGAAATACACTGGAAAAAAAAATTATTTTATTAAATTACTTGACTATTGTCAAATAAATATTTATACTTACTCTTATTAGGGTTTCGTGGCCCAGGCTCGAAAGCCTTATTTTATAGTACCTAAATATTTTATTTAAACCCTTATTCGCTTTGACATCCGTCTGTCCATTCGTCGTACACTCGTACGGTTGTCATGGTAACAATTGCATAGCAACAGTTTCCGTTTCGTTTCCATTTTTGGATTTTTTGAATTATTTTTAAAATTTTTAAAAAGAAGGCTCTACACTCAATGTTGACCAAAACTTGAATTCTAAGGGTAAGATCGCACTATCTCATGCATGCAGAAACATTTGGTTTGTCACACTCCAACGAAATCTAGTGAATGTTTAGTAACTTTCTAGTTGCAATCAAAATTTTTGGAAAATTATTAGAAAGTTACTAAACATTCACTATAGATTTCGTTGAACTGTGACCGGCCAAATGTTTCTACATGTATGAAATAGTGTGACCGTACCCTAAAATTGTCAAAAATTAAAATCTTCCTTTTTTTTAACCACATTGTATGTTTTTAGAACATATAGGTAATATAATTATTTTTGAATATGTGCATTTTAAAATAAAGTGTGATCTCATTTTTAGTGTATAATTAGAAAATTGGCGATATAAAGACTTTTCTATAATAATACAAGTCTCAATTTCTTAAAGGATATTTTGTGATTTTGTTTCTCTGTTATATATAATCTCTGTTTTAAGTGTATAGATTTGTTTAAGTAACTTAATACTCATGAAGTATTTTTACTGCGTAAGTTGTATGCATAAAGAACTAAATAAATAGGTAAATATATATATATATATATATATATATATATATATATATAAAATCACAACGGCATAGGTTGTCTCGGTATTACTTTGCGGATCGTTCGGCGAGGTCATGGTCAGCCTGCGTGCTGAAACTGAGAGTCAACAAACTCTTGCAACCGGCCAACTAACAAGCCAAGCTTAGCCAGTAAACGAATTCACCAAACATAACCTCTCATTGGTCATCTATGGGTTCTTCGTCCCAACATACAAACGCCCACCATCATAGCACACTTGACTTGTTCGCTAAAAATAATTCTCAATCATTATTTATAACCCAACCTCTACTCTCGCGTGACATATTACATTAAACAGGTGTGGTACTGCCCGATTTGCAATTAAATGCATATTATATGTTGTAATCGTTTCACACTGGATTATTTCTTATTAAGTTTTGCCGTCTATATAATCTAATTGTATGCGTCCAAAGTTATATACAATACAAACACCCAGAACCAAAAAAATCTATAGCATAATCGAAATTGATTTTGAAATTTTATTTCCTACACTCACAGTCAAACCTCAATAATTTGATGACTACAGAGAATTAATAATAATTAATAATAATATGATATAATATATAAATTTATAAACTATATAGAACCCTTTCACCTTTACCGTTTTGGTTGCAGGGGATATTTTAATTATCTCCACACTGAGAAAAATATGCTATTAAATCAATCATCATTTCTGCCAAAGGTATAAAAATTATTGATTCAGAAGCATATGCTATAAAATCTATATAATATTTTACAAATTCTATAGCATATGCTTTGGAATCAATAATTTTTATGCCTTTGGCAAAAATTCTGTTGATTCAATAGCATATTTTTCTCAGTGCATATGTGAAATGAATTGAATGAAATTTTTGTATTCTTTTCTTGTCGAACTATTGGTTGCCAATAATGGACCACATTTTATTAAATAATTATTGAAATTTAATTTCGAAATATTCATAACTCAATGTGATAATTAATAATTATATATATATATTTTTTTAACAATTTTCTTGACACCGCAAAGTATATAGAAATATTGACGTCACAAAGTAGCGGGGCGAGTTGTTGTTACCAATGAAAGTCTGCCACGTCATTGCCGGTCCCCTTTTGCGCGACATAGACGCGGAATTACGTGACGTCATAAACTGAACCGACACACACACACACACACACCGCGCAGCAGTGCTTTGAGTTTAATGACCTCATGATCAGAGTTCAATACTCCGCGATCCATGAGCTCTCTGCTCTTGCTGCTGAGTCTGCATTACCGAACTTGACTTGGACAAAACCGGAGTCAATTCGGTGACTTTCGGCATTTATCGTTTGTCATATTTATATATTCACTCACGCACTCGTCAATTTAAAGCCGCTTTAAATCGGTGTTTTCATTATTCTTCCTTTTTTTACGACAGTCACAAAATCAGTTACAATTTATAATTGTATAACAATTTTATTTGCGATGAACTGTAATAATGAATTCACGGAGAAAAAACGAATTTTCAGAATTAGTACTGAATACTATAGATATTTTAAGGCGAATAATTTATTTTTAGAATTCTATATTAAAATGTAAATATTAAGTACTAGGATGTTTTATCGAGTCCTTAAAGTCTACTAATGCGTATCCAGGATGAAATTTGATCAACTATTCTAAAACTGTTTGGGATTTAGTCCAAAAGTTTTCAAAATAGTTTAATCGCCACTTGTTTAGGTTCATAATTTTTTGTTACTTAATCATACGCTACTGGTTTACGTTCCCACTTCCTATTTCTAAATACAAAACTTTAGAACTCTTGTTCTAAAATTCATCGTGGATCCGCATTCCTCAATTACTAGGACTTAATATAGATAATTTTCAAAATTCATTTTTCTCCATGTTTATATTGATAATTCTTTTTTTTAAATTTTTTTTATCCAATTTTAGTCATTCAATTATTTTATTATTATGATAATTATTAGTATTAACATTATTATTGTTATTTTTATTAATATTTTTGGTGATCGGGTGCAAAAACAAATAATTGAAATCCAAATACTAGATGAATTTTATTTTTATTCAATATGTATATGTGTTGAGAGAAGAGGTTGTGTTCAGGACGAAGGCTCAGAAGGTACTGACTAAATTGTAATTAGGAAGAGATACATTTAGGTTGGGAAAAACAAAATAAGTAATAAAAACGGCAGATGTGAAAAGGGTCTACAGCATTTACCTGAACTCTGAATACTCTGAATTTGTACAAAAGTGTCTGCAATAGATAATTTTAAGAATTGAATAAGCTATATTATTTTCTGAACACAACCATTAAAATCGATATAATTTGTTTATTTAACATAATAAGCCTAAAGAGTAAACATTATTAAATGTGTGTGTGCTACACGGAAAGAAAGTTTGTAGCAATATTTGATATTATGGTGTTACTTTTTAGTATATTTGGTTACAATTGCGGAACATTTTAGCATGATAACGATTTTCGATACTATTTTTAAGAATGATTGAGATTAAAATAAGAATATTTAATATAGTTGGAAAGAAAATTTGATATAATATTTACGAAATCTGAAATCTTTTTATTGAAACACAAAAATGTCAAATTTTAATAAGCTCTTTATCAATTTTTCTAACCAAATATTTCAAATTTCGTAATTAGAATTGTATAAAATGATATAATTATTTCAGATTTTGATATATTTGATATGAAAATTGAAAAAGAAATATCAAAGTTAACGAGATTCGACGAAATTTGCCGAAGTTGAACGTTCGGAATTGCCCGATCCTCACCGAGTGGTAACGAAGACTGACGAAGCTCTTTAGACAAGCCCCTTTTTACCATTATCTTGATACAGACCTGAATTTCTTTTATATAATTAATTTCGAAGATTTTACAATAAATCAGTAAAAAAAATTGTTCTTCAAAAAATAATAAAATAATTCATTATTTCCCAATAAATAATGATTTTTATTTATATTTTTAAACATGTTTTAATATAATTTCACCTTTCTCATAAGCGGTGAAAAATATGTCTGGTTAGTATATAAGAATGGTCACATCAGTTTTTCACATGAGCGTAAATTTGTATATGAAGCGTTATTCTGCGAATGTTATACGTATTATCGTTAGTATAGGTTAGGAATAAAAATAAGCCAATCGATGTAAAACAATGCGGTGTATGTATGTGTGTGTGTGTGTGCATTTAAAAGTTCATATCCTCGTCTATCCTCGAGACGAGAAAGAGATAAAACTTTGGCTTAGAATCTATTGGTGTTTCTGTCGTCATCTGTCACGACTGAACCACTTCGAATTTTTAGTATAGTTTTAACAAATTTCGAAATAATCTTTCCAAATTTTCATATAAATTTAGTAAATAACGAATTGCGCGTCGGTTTAACTTACTTCTGGTTTTTCGTATAAATTTATCAATTTACGAAATAATAATTTCAATTTCTGGAATATATTTACTAAAAAGACTATTGGTAAAAAATACCGATTTTCGTTATCAAACCCAAATGTTCCGCGTTTGAAAAAGAGAATACTAAAATTTCCTATAAGATTTATCAAATATTGCTACTAAATTTCTTTCCGTGTATGTAATATATTTGTTATTTTTTATTTAACAATTAGTTATTTGCTATACGAGTATTAGAAAATTTTTGTGTAAATGTGGGTACGTGTTTAAAATAGTTGCCACAATATTATTTATTTATTTTTTAATTTATTAAAAAGTTTTTGATATTTAAATATTTGAAACAATTTTTTAAAAATTCATTTTTAATATATACACGGAAGAAAATAGTTCGTGAAACTTTTGTAAATTTCCAAACTTTGGGACCGTCCAAAAGTGAAAAACTAGTTTACGAAAGTTTCGTGAACTATTTTTTTTCGTGTATTTTTTACATTCATTTTTTTTATATTATTAGAGACTGTTTTCACCGTGTGGATAAATTTAATCTTCCGAGAGGTTGAAGGCAGTAGATATACTTTGCGTCTGCGCAGAATGTTTGTATATAGCTTCTGCGCAGACGCAGAATATATCTACTGTCTTTAACCTCTCGGAAGATTAAATTTATCCTCACGGTAAAAACGGCCTGTTAGTTTTAAAATTAATCTTTTAATCTATTGACGAACATTCTACTATAACATTTAATCCAAAGTTATTTACCTTTCAAGAAGAATGATGACTGTAACATAACCTCAAATTTAAAAAAATGGTTTTTAACGCAATCAAAAATAAAATATACATTTTTCAGAAAAAAAAAACAATATTGAGTCAAAATTTTTCGTTAAATAATGATTTTTCTTAACATTTTGATTTTTTTTATCTCAGCTCATACAAAAATTGTAATTTTTATCCAATATTTATAAAAAATAACTTTTTTTTTACTAATTGAAACATCATTTTTAATCGCAATCATTTTAATATTAAAAATATTATTTTAATCACTTGTTATGGCTGCGCGAAAAGTTTCTTATTTCCCCGTCAGTGGTACCAACATAATTCAGAAAAAGTGCGGTTATGTTTACCATATTTAGTTTACGCATTATGTTGGTATCACTGACTGGAAAAAAAAATTCGCGCGCAGTCGCAGCAGCTAGATTAAAACAATTCAAAATAACAAAAGATTAGAAAAAAAAAAAAATTGCTAAAATTTTGAGCAAGTTAACATCAAGCACCCAAATTGTATAATAGTTGAAAAGTTTATTTTTTTCAATGTTTATTATTTTTATCAATATATAAATTGTATATTTTATATTGAGCTTATCCTATATATAATATGTATTATCACATAAAATATTGCATTTAAATGTCCATGTCAAACAGGTTACACTTGTAAATTGTATAAGTTTCCCGAAAAATTATGGAATGGAGAATATTCCCGTTTGACTGGTATAACACTCACACAAACACTTGTTATTGGCGAAAGATCAAGGAAAGCACTGCATAGTGCAAGCACACACAGAACCAGTTATGTATGTCAGTGACCTTGGAAATAAATACTACACGAGGCTTTTAATCCGTTTTAGTTGTTCGTATACACACTTTGTTCATTCAATATTTGTCTTTGTTGAATATATATATATATATATATATATATATATGGAAACACAGGAAATAGAAAATTATCCAATGTAAAAATTAAAGTGTGCGCTATATAATTATATCTTTATAATTATATGATGATTATTTTAGTTAATTTTTAATTTGATTGTAATAATAATGAACTGATTATTATTTTTATTTTTGTTGTTGTAATTTTCTATGTATTGAATGAAATGTAATTGGTATACACATATTATGTATGCGCATTATTGTTTCTAATGTATGGTCCACACGAACACACAAAATTATTCATCAGAACCAATCTTGATAATACCTGCCACTTAAAGTGGAGAATTATATTATTTGATGAAAATGAAAAAAAAGTTTATACAGCATATATGTATATAGATGCGTAAAAATCTTTGGACCTCCATGAAGTTGGCATTTTTTGTTCGTGGAACCATAATAAAAAACCAAAATAATTTTTTTGTCATAGATTTTCGATTTTGAAACTATATGAGGTTGGCTACACCGAGAGCCAATCAGGATGGTTAAATTTAATCTTCTGCCGTACTAAACGAGTGGGCTAAATTTTGCGTTTGCGCAGAATGTTTGTGTATACATCTGCGACCATGGTTGCGTTAGCGACAGGTTAGAAAAGGCGATCACGTAGTCGCAAAAGCCAGCGAACTTTTCTAACCTGTCACTATTGCAACAATGGTCGCAGATGTACACAAACATTCTGCGCAGACGCAAAAATTTAGCCCACTTGTTTAGTACAGCAGAGGATTAAATTTAACCATTCTGATTGGCTCTCGGTGTAGCCGCAGCCTCTATAAAAAAGAAATGTTAGAGTGCAACGGTTGTCATATAGTTACGGTTGCTATGGTAACAGTTGTTATGGAATCAGTTGCTATGGACCTATGGAAACGGTTGTTACGGAAGCAGTTTCTATGAAAACAACTACTGTGGAAACGTTTGGTTTCGGTTTGGAAACGGTTGCTATGGTAATGGTTGTCATGGAAAGGTTTTTATGGTAACAGTTGTCATGGAAACGGTTATTATTGTAACTATTACGAGTATACGACAGACAGACGGACACCAAAGTGAAACCCTAAAAATGTAAATAACAAAATTAAAAAAAATTAACAGAGAAGAATGAAAATCTTTCTTTCAATGCGAGAAGGTGAAGTTTTAATTTTTCTCGAATTTAACTTCTATATATTGTCTTTTTATAGAGGCTTGTGGATGCCCGAGACAAAATTTCGAGCCTACTTTGAACCTTACTTTCAGCCTACAATTCTCTGCTCTCTGAGAAGCTCATAAAATTTTTTTATAAAGGGTCCTAGAATACAGAAATGGACCTAAAGAGCCTACAATCAGCCTAAACTGTGTCGCTTTCGTCCATTTTCTCCTATTTTAGGTTGATTCTAGTAAGTGTAGGGTTGAATTTGCAGTATCAAAAAGGTCGAAAGGAGGGTCGTCAGTAAAAATATTGTAGGGTTGTTTAGGAAGTTTTTAGTCTCATTAGGGTCATTATGAGATGACCTTCGGAAAAATTTTTTCCCTTGCTTGATTTACGACCCTGTTGTAAATTAATGCTGGTGACATTTGTTAGTAAAAATATAATATTAATAAATATTAATGTTACATAATATTTAATATTATATTTGAGATCCTTAAATTTTTCTGATTCTTATGGTATGTTGTTCGACTTAAAAGTATGGAAAATAAAATAATTATATACATATATGTATTAAGAATTTATTTTCCATACTTTCAAGTAAAACATACAGTTGGAATCAGAGAAATTCAACGGTCTCAAATATAATATTAACTATTTTATAGCATTAATATTTATTAATATTATATTTTTACTAACCAATGTCATTAGCATCAATTTACAATATGATTATAAATAAGGTAAAAGATCCAAGTTTCCATGGTGGGTATATAGTCCATTTATTTTATTTATTATTATTATTTATTTATTTATTAATACAAACATTATAACGATGCTGAAGTACGCAGCGTTTATAATCAACGATTCGAAATTAATTTTTATTTAACACGGAAAATTATAAAATAGGGTAAGTGTACCAATTACGGCGCGTCCATAAAAAAATAACTATTATTACTATTATATTTAATATAACTGTTGCAATATGATTAAAAAAATTATTTTAATATTTTTTTGATACAATCTTCAAAATACACGTAATTTTGGTCACTGAAACTGATACAAACGCGCCGCAATAGAAAATTACGGTATTAGTTTTAATTTCTCATACACGGAGAAAAATGGAAAAACGAATAAAGTAACTTTTACTACTTTAAAAGTAAAATTGGACCTGTCCGAAGTTTCTGCGCATCTCTGGCAACTTTTACTCGAAAAATAGTAAAATTGACTATTTCTGTAGTAAATTTTACTGTTTCCGTAGTAATTTTTACTATTTCTGAAGTAAATTTTACTATTTTTGGAGTAAAAGTTGCCAGAGATGCGCAGAAACTTCGGACAGGTCCAATTTTACTTTTAAAGTAGTAAAAGTTACTTTTTCTTTTTTTCCGTGTATTTGTTTAAATAATCGATTTTTACAAAGTTAAACATTTTTTTTAAAACCTAAATAACATAACCTTTTAGTTTAATAAGTCTTAAATTGAGTTTATACAATAGAAATGTCGAATTTTCTATTTCAAAGGTGTTTTGACTCGAATCGCACCGCAATTAGTGCATTTACCCTAGTTTATTTAAAAATATATTTTTTTATAATTTGTTAATTAATAAACTCTACAAAAAATATTTTTCAAGCAAAATTTTTTTTTAATTTTCATTCTAATAAAGTATTTCTTAAAAAATCGTTTATCCTAAACGTTGCGTACTTCAACATCGTCTTTATATACAAATTATATACAACATAGAATACAAATATACAAATTTGTATACGTAGAATATACACTAAGACACAATTATTTTTTTTACATTACTTTGTGTAAATATCACTTTAATCACACGGAGATATACGCTTTAGAAAATCGAAACTAACTTTGTCGAAGTCGACAAAAGACTGGTGGGAAAACAGTTTTTGGCTTGGTGATACTTGTGTTTTTACTATAGTAAATTTTGTGTAAAAAATTTGGAAATTCCAAAACTATATTTTGTGTATATACACAAATAGGTATATATATATATATATATACCCGTTTCTTCAACCCATAAGCATCTGAGATATTTTGTACTTTTCGGTCCCATTTTTATGATTGCTTTGGTTTTCATGTATTTTTTCCGGACACCAAAAAGTGACCCTTTTTGAACAATGGAATTAAAATGAGAAATTTATAATTTTTTATATTTCAGAAAATACTATTTCTAATTTTGTACCTAAATGTAACCAGAGCCCTCCTGTGGAGAATGGTTGGTTGAGTTTTACATTTTATAGCACCTACACATGTTTTAAAGTCCGTCGAGCTATATTGCACCTCATTTCAGTAAATTTCAGTTCAAGTTTCTTTTAGGTCTAAACAGATATAAGTAAGGCCGAATGTAGTGCCAAGTAGGATGAAAAAAGGGTCAGAAAAGTTTGTTTACCTGTCAGTAAAAATTCAAGTAGTCTCATAAGGTCTAATAAGGTCCATTTTAGGTTCAAAATGTTACAATCGAAGGTTGGTTAAGGGTTAAAGTAGGCCTAAAAGGACGAAAAAAGTACGAAAAGGTTTAAATTAGGATTGAAGTAGGTTTAAAAGGTAGAAAACAGGTCGAAAATTTCATCTCGGGTGTACTAACTGAACGCTTTTACTAAATTCGACAAATTACAGAATTATTCAAACAACTTCTTGTCGCAGAAAACAACATTTTAATTCAATGGAAATACTCTCTGATCATTTTTATTTGAGTTTTGTTATTTAGATTTTTGGTTCAGAAGGTCGAAAAAAAACTAATACAAAGTTAGCAGAAACTTAACCAAAATCTTTTTATTTTTATGCGTGTTTCTTTAAACCGTCTAAACAAAATAACGGATCAAATAATGTTTCATTGCGCATATTTTTAAATTCTTATGTTTATATACACACCGAAAAAAAATTTTGGAATAGGTACTTGGGATATATTTTAGAATATTTTATACTTAAATTCAGTATGTAATAATATTCATAAAATTAGAATATTACTTACCGAATTCATGTGTATAAAATATTAATAAAATGCCAAGTAGGTATATATTCTTTTATTAAGAATATTTTTTTTCGGTGTCAGTAATTCTAAAAATGTTAGAAAATTATGGAATCTTTTATTTTTATAAAACTCAGCTAACAAAAAATTTAAACTAATGAATTTTAAGGTGAATATTCGTGTACGTCGCGCCCCTTTATAATCCATAAAGTTAGATTTATAGTGAACACACTCTCGGAAGTGTTCAGCTGTGGATGATATTAAGGAAGGAGTATATAGTAGTTTCTCGTCTCGCATGTTCTTATGTGACGCATGGCACTGCAGTATTAGACTTTTTTTTTTTATTTTTGTACGAGAGCAGAGAGTTTCGATTGGTTTGTTTTCATCTACCTTGGATGGATGGAGGAAAGTTAAAATTAGTTAACATGATGTTGCATCGCGCAGAGCATTGACTCGTGTATATATATATTTCTAGTTAAAGAAGAAAAATTTCACGTATACCGGTTCTTCTTCACACTATACGCCCCTTTTCAAGGCACACACACACTTATAGTTGCATTTCTGTTCTTAAATTATATTTTTGTACTCGTCGACACACGCCTGCATAGTTGTCATTGTATATGCTACTAACTTCCAGTCAAACCACCCTGTATCATCCAAACACTCATTTATGTTCAGTATTATATATATATATGTGCATATAATCTTCGCATTACAAAAAGGTCTCATCAAATAATTTTACACCAGTTAAGAAATTTCATTTACATCATGCTGTGAAGTCTATTAAACTAAGCAGAACTTTAACCACATATATATACATATAATTTTTAAACTCTTTAAGTTTATTTTTGTAATTTAGTTTCACTAATACCTTTAACCGGGGCTATTTTAGTACACCAGGGGCTATTATGGTACACGCTAGTTTTTAATTTGTAAAATATTCTTTTCGAAATGTTAAAATTTGACACCTCTGGTTAACTGTGACATTTTGGCAACAAAGTAACTAAATTTTTTTTTTTTTTTTTAGTAAATTCGCTTTTAGAAATTTAAAAATATTTAAAGACTGGTCTATTTCGATATATCGATTATTTCGATATATTGTAATAATAGATATATCGTAATAATAGATATATCGAAATAATCGATTATGTTAATGTATAGAAGTAATCGATATGTTGTAATAATAGATTATTAGATGTATCGTAATAATTGGTATATCGTAATAATCGATATATCGTAATAATCAATTATATCGAAATAATCGACATATCGTAATAATCGATTGTATCGAATTAATTGATATATCGTAATAATCGATTATATCGAAGTAATCGATATATATATATATATAATACATTCTCATGGAATACCCCATATATAGGGGCATTTTCTATTAACTTTCAGTTTACAATTTTCTTTTTCTTTAAAATTTAATTTTGAGACCTAAATTTTACATTTTAATTTTATTTTCGACATATATGAAAGATTATTATTTATAAAAATTTATTGATTTTTAAAAGGAAATATATATATATATATATATACAAGTGTATAAGGATATAAATGCATGTTGTGATGGGAAATTGAGGCTAAGGCTAAAGTAATGATTATGTTTTATTTAATTTACTGCGCTGTCGGGAAACTAAGAGTCAAGTAATTTATTCTAAGAAGGGCCTGTAAAAAGTATATGTCTAGGTATCTTGTTGTTAATGATACTTTGGTTTGTACTTTAATATGCCTGCAATGTACAAAATATATATAGTTTAAAGTGTATAAGAACTTTTTGAACACGTGGGGAACAAAGGTGTGCGTGTTATTGCAGTCACGTGGCTTATATTTTCTATATCATCATGATAAAATTTATCTTAATTTGCATATATTTATTAAGTGTGACCACTCAATTTTTTATTATATTTAATTCAATTTACCAATATTTATAAAGATTATTGAAAACAAAATTTTTTTTATTCATTTTTGTTGTGTTTGATATTAATTCAATATAACATAAACTTTACTCAGTAAGTAGCAAACTTCATGTTATTAAGAAGGATTCTGGTTGGGATCAAATGTCAGGTTATAATACGTTATACTTATAGGTTATGTTTGTATTTACATAATTCAAGATTATTATTTTATGTTGCCAGATGGCTATACAGAATAATTTCCAGTTATATTATTACAGTTTATTAACATTTAATTATGGAAATTTTATTATTATTATTATTATTATTATTATTATTATTAATATTATTGTAATAAAAATTACATTTATGTAACATAAAAATTCATTGCAATTATCGAATTTCTACTGACATTAACATATGTGACGCTCCACGAGAAAAAGGACCTTATGGTAAAGAAATTTTAGGTTATGTTTAGTGATAGTCTTACCTATAATTTTTTTTTAACCATAAGGTCTCTTTTTTCGTGGAGCGTTATACATATGTGTTTTAATTGATTATAATTTTTAAAAAATAATAATAATAAAAATAATAACATTTTTTAAATATTGGCGCTATTTTATCCTGAAAATATATGGAATAGAAATTAAAAATATTAAAGTTTAACGATATATTTTTGTTAATTTTAATATATAAATGATTACTTTATAGAAATTAAAAAAGGAATTTGATATGAAATAAATAAAAAAAATTTATATATATATATATAATAATTAAAAACAAAAAGAGAGCAACTCACTTATACATTAGTGAAAGTATTACCTAATCTCCTCCTTTTTTTTCTCTCTTAAGAATGAAATTCTACTTGTTGAATGAAAATGATAAATGTTAGTTATTTAAAGAAAAAAAAAGTGAGATAATATATTATATATTTCTAGCTTTCGATGTTTAGCCTCTCCGCAGTTGACATTTATTCAATAATGATATGAGCGATAACCTAAATGTAGGACAGTTATATTTATTTTATCAGCTGTACAACTAATGAAATTTTATATATAATATATATTTGAGAGATGTAGAGAGAGAGAAAATCAATTTGCAAAATTAGAGATAAATTATTTTCAAAATGACTGACTTTTAATTTTATATTAATTAATGGATTGTAATGAATTATTTTGACACAATTTTATTTTGCCGTAATAAATTTAAATGAAATTAAAATATATTAAATTATAAATATTAAATTCAAAATGAATAATTTGTACGAAAAAGTATGTCATTGAATTATGCAATTAATACCATTATTAAAATTCGATTCAATATAATATGTATATACAGAAGGATTAAATTCTTTTTCTTCTTGATTACTTTTTATTTTAAGAGAAAAAAAAAAAAAAAATTCGCACAAAAAAAACCGCAAAAAAACATTAGCTCTAAAAATATATTTATGCTCGAACCAGTTCCAGTGTTTCAATATAATTTAAATTTAAATATTTTTTTGATTTATGAGCTCAATATTTCTAATTCAATTATATACTTTCTTCGGTGTGTCAATGGTATTTTTTTTTTTTTTTTTTTTTTTTTTTACAAAAGTCCAAAAAAAATAGGTATTTCTCCTTAATTATAAAATTTGTAATTATTTTTTTAAATAATTTTTGAGTAAAATGTTCTTGAGATTTTTTTATTAATTGTTACACAGCAAAAAAGAAACAATATAATAATAATAGTTATTGTAAATAAATAAATAATAATATTAATCTAATAATAATAATGATAATAATAATGATAATATAATAATTGAAAATAATACAAATGGTTATATTAATATTTATTTACAATATAAATAAAAATAAAAAAGAAAACATTTTTTCTTTTTAAATAGTATATAAAGATGAGTATAGAAAAATATCTATAGACCGGAAGCAATCCTTTGTCTCTCTGAATTATTGTCAAAGAAACATTTTGGAATGTTTGATGAGTTGGCGATGTTAATGTTTTAAAAACATCCGAAAACTTCTCTTGTAACTGGTTTTTATATATACATGTGTGTAATTTTATATACCTAAAAACTTGACGTCGTTACATGTATATGTCAGTAGATTTTTTTTTATGCTAATTAAAATGTCCTCAAGGAAACCAATTTTTTTTTTCTTGACAAACTTTGTATATAATTTATTATGGATAGAAATTTTTTTTTTTAAAAAAACTATAATTACAGTCTTTAATTAATTTTATATTGATATTCATTTGACTTTTTGAATATCGTAATATAAGGTATTTTAAACTTTATATATGTATATATACCATTCGTTTAAATGCTTATAATAATATTTGCGCGTCTTCTCACTATATACGTGTGTGTATTAGCGAAACGTGTGAGATTTGCTTAACTAACGGATAACCTTTCCCTTCCGGTATTCTAAAAAACTATATAAATTCTCATGTATATTGGGTTTTAAAAAAAAAACCCGCTATATAAAAGTACCTAAAATTTTTTTTTAAAAATAATTATTTTGAAAAAAATTTCTGTATGGATATAATTAATGATATAAATAGTAAAAAATATATACACTCGGAAAAAAGATTTCTTTGAATCAAAGAAATATAAAAAAATATGAAAAGTAAATATATTATTCATTTAAAAAAATTTGTACATTAAAATAAAAATTTATTTCTTTGATTCAAATAAAAAATTTCGTAAAATCAAAGATATATTTCTTTGAGTCACAAAGAACAAAAAAAAAAGGAAATAATTTTTTTTTAAATTAAGAAATTTTTCTTTGACAACTTTTACTATATTATTTAAAAAACTTTCGCTGTTGCGGGTAAATATTTTATTTTTCAATTTTTTTTTTTTTTTTTTTTTTAAAATTATTTTTAAACTTAATTTTTGCTAATCGTCTTTTGCTTTTTTTGCTTTCTTGTATTCTCTCTTTCGTTTCTTTTTTCACTCGCAGTTTTACCTCTCCCCTTTTCTCAGTTAAGCGCTTGCAATTTTAGAAGCACCGTTACAACGTCTCGCGTCGTTTCTCAACGTACACTATATACAACGCATACCAATCAACTGAGTATATTGAGAATTGTTAAATACATGATCAAGCCAAAGAAGATTGACGAGAATTTCTAAATACAATTTTTATTGTTTTATATATTTTCAATCTTAGTTATTGTTTTTTAATAATAGTAATAGTAACGCCAAAAATTAATAAAAATAATAAAAATAATAAAAATAATAAAATAATAATAATAATAATAATAATAATATTTTTAATGGGTAAAAAAAGAGAAAAAAAGGATCCTTTTTAAAAAAAATTCAAAATTTGTTTACCCTTTTATACAATAGTTAAAATTTTTCAAGAAAAATTCAATCTTTACATTTTCACAGAAAATTAAAAGGCATTAAAATAAGCTGCAACGCTTCTTATTTTAATCAAATTTTGCTTATTTTAATCCATTTTGGTATTAAAATAAGCAAAATTGGATTAAAATAAGAAGCGTTGCAGCTTATTTTAATGCCTTTTAATTTTCTGTGTTTGCTATTTTGGATCACACGGAAAAAAATTTTCTGGTAATTCTTTAACGTCGATTTAGAGATTTTACATGTTCCTAAATCTGTTAATTCTACAGATATTTTCTGCAAGGATTTAACGCATGCGCGAAAACAATGCAGTGATTCGACTAAGGCTGAGTACGATTGAGTACGTGAGGTTAAGGCGAATTTAGTGTTTGTATTATTATCATAGTGTCGTCAAGAAAGTTCAATTAAAAAGGAAACGTCTTAAGTATATAAACATTATTATAAAAATAAATTATTACAAATTTTTTATTTTTAAATTAACTGTAGTGATTAAGTGAGAAACGTCGTTTGTTTCAATTTCTTGACATAAGAAAAAATGGATTTATCATAAGTTTTGAAAACTTGCTCCTAATTTTTTTTGTTAGAAAATTATTGAAGGATGAATTTATTTACATAGAAGTTATACTAATTTATACAATAATGTTCCGCGAATTTAATGTATTCGGAGGAGAATATAACCTATAAGAAATACTCTACCAAATATATATTATCCCCATATAGTATAAATAATTTGGTCACTCAACAGTTTTTAAGAACTGTAGCTCAAACTTGTAGAATTAACAGATTTTAATGCCAATGATTCAACATATTTCTCTATTTGGAGAAACATCAGTAGATGGCGCAGGAGTTTCTGTAAATTCTACAGAAAATTTTTTTCCGTGCACTTAAGAAATTGTTCCCTATAAATATAAGTACTACCGTTGGAAATTATCGGTACGACTAACGTGCGAGGAGTGGAAATTCGGTGCTGATTTTAAACACACTAAAAAAGAAATCTTGATTTCAGCCTATTTTTGAGGCTGAATTTAAGGTGTAAACGGAGTCAGACCAATTAAAAAAGGACAGACTTATGCAAAATATATGGGCTTAATTTAAGGTGTAAACGGTTTAAGACTTTGTTTTTACTGTGAAGGAAGATATTTTAAGTTAGAAAAAAAGTTAGAGATTTCTAACTTAGATGCTTGGAATGTATATCAAGAAAATTTGTTTCTTTTTTTGTATTTATAATACCGAAAAGATTTCAAGATTTCAAAATTATGCAATTTTCGTACTGTCGTACTAATTTTTTTGACTTCCGGCATAATCTACTCTCTTAATTTGAATCTCTTGAATTTGAAATTTCACTGGTGAATTAGCTAGAAGTCGGTTACTGAATCATTTAGTGAAATTTTCACTGAAAATCAGTCATATATCACTGATTTCCAGTGAAAATTTCACTAAATGAATCAGTCAATCTGTTTTATCGGTAATGGGTAAAACAGATTGACTGATTCATTTAGTAAAATTTTCACTGGAAATCAGTGATATATGATTGATTTTCAGTGAAAATTTCACTAAATGATTCAGTAACCGACTTCTAGCTATTTCACCAGTGAAATTTCACTGATTCAAATTAAGAGAGTAGAATAATGTATGGAAAAATTTGACAATTTTACAACATAATCTTTAAGATTTTAGCTTTAATTTGCATTTTTGAAACTTAAAAAATGTTTTGTGGTTCCTGAAATATGTTAAAAAATATTCGAGCATGTTTTTCTACAACCCACACAGTAAAAACAAAATCTTCTTTTAAGCTTATAAGTTGTCTTTTTTCAAGATGTAAACGGAAGTAGATCATATTGACTGAAAATCAGTACTCAAAAAATGTTTAAAAAGAATACCCTTATCTTACTATAAGTAAGATGTCATACGAGCTGAAATTTAGCTCTAAGCTTGTTGAAGAACTGAAATTCAGTTAGGTTTTAGACTATCATTTAGTCTTATGTTAAAAGAGGGCTGAAATTAAGCTTCCTTACAGACTGTCTTTCAGCGTTAACCTGGTGTGATAATAATCCTAAATTATGACTTAAAAGCATATTAGAATTTTGATATATATATATATATATATTTATATTACTTATAACAATTTTTTCTAATTTATAAATTTGCATTATTTAAATGAAAATGACGAGGAACTTTTATATTTAAAAAAATCTTGTCATTTTCATTTTCAATTCTGCAAACTAAATTTAAAAAATAACATTATACGTAATATATATATATATAAAGTTAGGAATTAACAGTTTAGAATAATTTAAGCTCTTCCAACAAGTTCCACACAGTTTTGTACTTTTGGTAATATTTAGCGACTTTTTTTCTAAATAGTATAGCTGAGAAAAAGGTGAAAGATATGCGTGCTTTGCTGGAATATTCGATATTAAAAACCCAGTAAAAAAACCCATTCTTGTGAATTATAAATGAATAAAACCAAAATTAAAACACGAGAAAATCATTTCTCAACCACGCTTCACTGTACGCGTACGCTATGGCGTTTTCACAACAGACGTTTTGCCTGTGACGTCACAACTACCACTTTAAGACTCGGCGGACTGACACCCAGCTCAAGTAAAGACTTTTAAAAAGTCACTGTCGTCTTTTTTTTACTTAAGACCAGTGAATTAAAAATCAGTCGAATTATAAGCTTATTTATAGTAAGAGAACCACTAACTCTTATTTTAAGCTAATTTTCATTATTAAATAAAGTTTCTTGCTTAAAATAAGTTAAAAATTAAAGTAAGCTTACATTCGGTTTCAGATTTTGTTTTTACTGTGCAGCAGCGAGGCGGCAAAAAATGATGATCGACGGCTGAGTTATAGAAAAAAAATGCTCGGACCTTTTTTAACATATTTCAGGAACCACAAAACATTTTTTAAGTTTCAAAAATGCAAATTAAAGCTGAGATCTTAAAGATTATGTTGTAAAATTGTCAAATTTTTCCATACATTATTCTAGATTATGCCGGAAGTCAAAAACATTAGTACGACAGTAGGAAAATTGCATAATTTTGTCTTGAAATTTTTTTGGTGTTATAAATACCAAAAAAAAGAAAAAAATTTTCATGATATACATTCAGAAGCAGAATTATATCAGCTTTCCAACCATCTAAGTTTGAAATCTCTAACTTTTTTCTAACTTAAAATATCTTGCTTTAAAGTCAGCACTGAATTTCCACTCCTCGCACGTTAGTCGTACACTGAAAAAAAAATTCTGGTTAGGCTATATTTAACATTACTTTCTAGTTATGTTAACCAGAATTCTAGTTGAATTAACTAGAATTGTCGTTAAAATAACCAGAATTCTGGTTAACCTACCCAGAATCAAAATGTTAAATATACCCTAACCAGAATTCTGGTTATTTTAACTAGAACTTTTTTTTCAGTGTACCGACAATTTCCGACGGTAGTGTATATATATATATATATATATATTTTTTAATTTATCAGTATTCTATCAAAAAAAAACATGTAAAATTTTAGTTGATAAGACTTGAAAATTACAAATTTAATTCAAATTTTTAATTATTTTTATGTTTCATTATTTGTTTCAGGTAAGTCACTTATTTTGATTTGATATCATCTTCAGCTGTTCGGTAAGAAGTATGTGTAAATTTACTTTTTTTTCAACTTTCAGCTGTTTGGCTGTTTTAAAATATATAATATGTATACCTTTCATTTAAATTCAAAATCTTCACATTTAACCTGTTTTAAATTCACAACCAGACAAGTGTTGATCAGATTTCGACTATACATATATTTATATCTAAACAAAAAAAAGAAACTTTTATCCTTTCGCTTAATAACAAAGATAAAAATTCATTTAAAATTTTCTATAAAATATTTCACATAATTTAGTAGTATATGTATAAAAAAATATGTAAAAAAAAAAAAAATTTGCTTATATTTTTCTCAACGGTATCACTGATTTTAATACACGGTAAAGTTTCCTCCAGACTATAATTTACAGAATGACATGCAAAGTTTTATAAAATTTGATCCATTGTATACGTGAGACAATTTATACTATCTAATTTTGTCGCTAATTTAAATTTAGAAGTAAAAATATAATGTCGTGCAAAATTGGACTATTGTTTGTGTGTCCCTTGGTTTAAATTTTTTGTCGGTACACTTATATTGTATATATATATATATATATGCAATATGTTATATGTATAATATGGTTTAGAAAATTTTGTTTAATACATAGTAAATTTGTAAATTACAAAGTCGGTTTTGAAGTTTATAATAGCACAAAACCAACGCTATGAGCCGGGCCAAATCACAAGCGTATAATCAAACAATTATGTTGGCAATAATAGCTTTGAATTCTTAGTAATGCTGCCGTTAAGGCTCGAGGGAGAGAAAGAGAGACATATATATATATATATATATATATACACGCCTACATGCCAAACGGGAAAGTTGGTGTGGCTCACCACAAAAACTAATGTGCAATTTCTGAAAGGTACAAACCAACATACATACAAACAATATTTGAAGCAAAAAGGGAAATTTTTTTTCATATTTAACAGATTTTAGCAAACGTTGTTATGGGTCGCATAAAAATCGTCTAAAAAAGAATTATAAATATCTCATAAAATTTTTTTACAATAAAAATTATAAATAATTACCTAGATAGCACGTAAGCTTGCAGCAACCTTGCGGCAAGCTTACCGTGCAATATTGCCAACCGGTAAACTTGCCTCAAGCTTAATGCAAGCTTCAAATGTCCCACCTGACCGAAAGCTTAGATGGTAAGCTTACTAAAAGATTGTAGTGTAAGGTTACTGCAAGATTGTTCAGTGAGCTTTCACAGTAAGCTTGTAGCAAGGTTGACAAATAACCTTGCTTTCAACATAAAATTTTTTTTAAATGTTTCGTTTAATTTTTATAATTTTATTATATAAATTAGATATAAATAAATAAATTAAATAAATTATATAAATTAATTTTTATAATTTTATTATATAAATTAGACGAAACATAAAAAAAAAATTTTAAGTTTCAAGCAAGGTTATTTGGCAACCTTGCACCAACCTTGTTACAAGCTTACCGTGCTTACCTTACACTGCAATCTTTCGGTATAAGCTTACTATGCAAGCTGTCGGTCAAGTGGGACATTTGAAGCTTGCAGTAAGCTTGGGGCAAGTTTGCCGTGCAAGTTTGGCAATATTGCGCGGCAACTCTGCCGCAAGGTTCCTGCAAGCTTACGTGCTATCTGGGTAGTGTAATTTTAAAACATTTTAAACCATAAAACTTGCATTTTAATACAAAATTAAAATTTTCTGACAAAGTAGAAAACGATTTAGGAAACATAACCTAAAAATCGTTTTTTACTGTCCATTTAATTTTTTTCTTAACTAAAGAAAAAGGAAAGAATTGGATTTAAAAATTATCTGCTTCTGACATTTTTTTTTTTTTTAGAAAAAAATCAATATTTCCTTCAATTTTTGAATACAAATGTCAGATATATATTATTCGCGATGAGTTATTTTAGAACCAGTTTTTTTTAACAGTTATATCTTCTTCAAAAATGATCGCGGCAGAATATTTCATTTTAATTAGCATCTATTAACACATTTATTCTAATCAGTAAATATTCATTTTAAATCCATATATGAAAAGTCCAATAAATATATATATATATGTAGTACATGACCATATAGTTTAACGAACAAAATCTTATTCACACACTACGTAATTCTCGCGCATCAGGTTGTGAATTAAATGTAAATATAGGACAATCACGAAGTAGAAAAAAACAAAGAGAGATTTTATTCTCGATTGAAAATTTTGTGAATTTATCTCGCAACATTTTTACATTATGCGGATACAAATATGCAAAAAAAAAATATTTATGTACACACATAATATCGAGAGTCAGTGAAATCAAATGTCACTTTGGTCATCAAACACGTCAAAATATATATTTATTACTGTAAACAGCAGATGAAAAATATTCGTTGTTTTTCAGTGTAAATATTTATTTTTACAAAGTTTAAATAAAATTTAGTTTATCAAAAAAAAAAAAAAAAAAAAACATTCTGAAATTTAGAATATATACTTGCTCTCTACATCGGAATTAGTAAAAATGTTTACTAATTTAAATTAGTGACTCACTTTTTGCTTTAGATTTTAGAATGAGTTAAATTTTACTAATAGTTAGTAAAAGTTACTAATAATTAATAAAATTTTACTAATTCAGAAGCAAAAAGTGAGTCACTAATTCAAATTAGTAAACATTTTTACTAATTCAGATTTAGAGAGTGGCATCTATTTTAGAATATTTTATACTTAAATTTAGTATGTGATATTTTTAAAATCAGAATATTACATACTGAATTTAAGTATAAAATATTCTAAAATAGGTACCATAAGTATATATTCTAAATTTTCGAATATTTTTTCTCGGTGTTTTTGAAAATTTTTTCATTACATTTTTTGGGGTCACTGATTACGAATTTAATATCAGATTCATAATTAGCGACCCCAAAAACCCCATCCGAGTAACAAGTTTGAAGCAAATTCAATTTATTTTTTTTTTCTAATTTTTGTCATATTGGATCCGCCATTTTATATTTTGTAAATCTGATGTCAAATTCGTAATCAGCGACCTTAAAAACCCCCGAGTAACAAGTTTTAGGTAAATTTGAACAATTTTTCAAAAAACGTCCGCCATATTGGATTCGCCATTTTGAATTTTCTAAATCTGACTTCATATTCGTATTCAGCGACCCCAAAAACCCCCAAATAACAAGTTTCAAGGAAATCCAATTATAATTTTTAAAATATTCCGCCATATTGGATCCGCCATTTTATATTTTGTAAATCTGATGTCAAATTCGTAATCAGCGACCTTAAAAACCCCCGAGTAACAAGTTTTAGGTAAATTTGAACAATTTTTCAAAAAACGGCCGCCATATTGGATTCGCCATTTTGAATTTTCTAAATCTGACTTCATATTCGTATTCAGCGACCCCAAAAACCCCCAAATAACAAGTTTTAAGGAAATCCAATTAATTTTTAAAATATTTCGCCATATTGGATCCGCCATTTTATGTTTTGAAAATCTGCTATGGAATTTGATAATCAGTGACCAAAAAAAAAAAAAAAAAAAAAAAAAGATTAACCTTTGTTTAAACAATTATAAATTTTTTTCCCCTTTAGTTGAAAGCTAATTTTTTCTGCAATTTTTGAAAGGGTACGTTTAATTACATAAAATCTGCCATAGGCAATTTTTTTTTCAATTTGTTAATATCGAAAACAACGAAAAAAAAAAGAAAATAACAATTATCTCCAACGAAATGAGTTAATAGCGTAGGGGTTAAAGCGTCGATTTTCAAGTGAGTAGATCGTAGGTTCGAATCCCCTTACGGTTAGAATAATTTATTTCATAAATTTTTCATTTTCAACTCGAAGAAAATAAAGGTATCATTTTTTTCTATCTTAGTTATATGTCACTCATTCATTTTCAAAATAATAAATTAACATTTATAAAAAAAAAATTATTATTCACCTGCAAAATATTATAATCGAATTTAAATATGAAGATAGTAAAGAAAATAGTTTCAAAAAAAAAAAAATAATTTTTAATTAAAAAAAAAAAAAATGTTCCAAAAATTCATTCTAATTGTATGTAAATTTTCTCACTAAAAAAAAAGTGTGAAACAATTTAAAAAAATACATAAATTATTTGCTTCAATTTCATCCTTTGTTGATTGCAACATATTCTCATTTTCATCAGTAAAAAAAAAAAATCTCACGCAGGAAAATCTTCTTCATGCTCCATAAAGTACTATTAATGATCCTAAAACGTATCATTACTTTCCCTATTATGAAAACGTTCGGCGTGACATGATACGTTACGAGAGAAATTCTAGTGTTGTATATACTCGGTCACTGCTATGCGTCAATTCATGGAATATTGTTTTGAATGTAACGAAGAAAGTTGACTCTTAGAAAACGTTATACCTACACATATATATATATGTGTGTGATTTATAATGATTCTCATATGTAATATTTCGATGTAAATATACTATATATATATGAGGGTGTAAAAAAGTTGGTATTAGTGGTGCATCGGGCGGTGGCCCGCTCACGAATGTCATGCTGCGCAACCAAAACAAGAACACTGCGCATGCGTCCCATCCCCTTATATACTGGTGCACAGCTATTTCAAACCCCACTCCAATCATTGCAATATATTGTCCTCCCCACTCCTGGGAAAAAAAAATATTCTATTCCCCTTTCTTGGATCATGCTACTGCTGCTTTGCGCCTTGTACTCGCGTCAGTTGCGCGAGAGCCTTCTACGGGGGAGGAGCCTCGCTCGCTCTTTTCACTGCCATTAGTTTTATAATTACCTAAGTCATAAAAAAAAAAATCGTATTATTACTGTGGTCTTATTAAATAGAAAAAAAGGAACTTGAATTTAGAAGAAATTATCAGTGTCTCATCATTTTTTGATACTTGTCAGTGATTTTTTTTTTCATATATTCTTGTTCTATTATATATATATATATATATATTTTTTGGAAGCCAACTGTGCGCCCCGGACAGGAGCACAGGACGCGCTCCTGTCGGCAGAAACCTTTTGTCTCTCGGTCTACCCACCCCTGCTTTGCGCTTTATTGTAGACTGGCATGCGTGTGCATACCAGACTAAAGTACATATATAATATACAATTTTCTTTTACAACAAAACATCTCTCATCAGCAACAGTGAGCACTCGAGGTTATATTATCGTGAAGCGAGCCTGTGATATTTTCCTGTGTTCTGTGTGCTAGGTATTGTTTTTGATAATCGCGAGTGTTTTTTTATCATACATTATTATTGTTATTTACTTTGGTGATGAACTGGTGTGACATATAGGAAGTTTAACGGGAGATTTCAATTTAACGGCTCTGCTTATTTTTCATCACGGTGAGATTATATTATATTTATTACAATAACCAATTCTCAATATAAGGCTGAAATCCGCAACGTTTTAAAAAACGAAAAAATAAAAATGTCTCATTAGGGATAGCTTCAGTACGATCCCAATAGCATGTAAAAATCAGCAAAAAACCACGAAAAGTAAAATTTTTTTAACGCAGTTTTGTTTTTTTCGATTGCAGAAGGTATACTGCACACGTTTCAACCCATCAGAGGCTTCGGAAAAGTCGGTTTCCGGGGTAAATGTGATCAAAAACGAAAAAATTTGAAAAAAATTATATGTCAAAACCCAAAAAAAATAAAAATTTTTTAACGCAGTTTTGTTTCATTCGATTGCAGAAGGTATATACTGCACATGACTCAATCCCTCAGAGGCTTTGGAAAAGTCGGTTTCCGGTGTAAAAGTGATCAAAACCGAAAAAATTAAAAAAAAATCCTAAAAATTCTTTGTTAAAACCCCAAAAAGTAAAATTTTTTCGATGCAGCTTTACTCCTTTGTCTTTTGCAAGTAATACTGCATAAGTTAGAATTTCCAAAACGTTTTGACATATAATTTTTAGGATTTTTTAAAAAAATTTTTCGTTTTTGATCACATTTACCCGGGAAACCGACTTTTCCGAAGCATCTGATGGATAAAAACGTGTGCAGTATACCTTCTGCAATCAAAAGAAACAAAACAGCGTTGAAAAAATTTTAATTTTTGGGGTTTTATCAAAGAATTTTCAGGATTTTTTTTTTAATTTTTTCGTTTTTGATCACTTTTACCCCGTAAACCGACTTTTCCGAAGCGTTTTAAGTGTTCTAACTTATGCAGTATTACTTGCAAAAGACAAAGGAGCAAAACTGCATCGAAAAAATTTCACTTTTTGGTGCTTTAACAAAGAATTTTTAGGATTTTTTTTTAATTTTTTTGTTTTTGATCACATTTACCCCGGAAACCGACTTTTCCGAAACCTGTGATGGGTTGAAACGTGTGCAGTATACCTTCTGCAATCGAAAGAAACAAAACTGCGTTAAAAAATTTTTACTTTTTTGGGTTTTGACATATAATTTTTAGGATTTTTTTCAAATTTTTTCGTTTTTGATCACTTTTACTCAGGAAACTGGCTTTTCCGAAGTTTCTGATGGGTTAGGTCATGTGCAGGATGTCTTCTACAATCGAATGAAACGAAACTGCGTTGAAAAAATTTTACTTTTCGTGGTTTTTTGCTGATTTTTACAAATTTTTTTCGGTTTTGGTTATTTATTTACCCCAGAAAAATTAATTTCCGAAACCCCTAGGGGGTTGAAAATTTATTTACATGCTATTGGGATCGTACTGAAGCTATCCCTAATGAGACATTTTTACTTTTTTATTTTTTAATTTTTCGTTTTTTAAAACGTTGCGGACTTCAGCCTCATTTCTCAATTGGAATTTTTTTTTTTTTTTTTTTTGATTTTCAAAATTGTACAACTATTGATTAATACTTGTTAATTGGTCTCTTTTTTCTAATAATCAGAAATAATTAATGGATTTTCTATCTACGTTCAGAAATTTGATTCGTAGAAATTGGCCTCTATTAGAAACCGAAATAACAGAGTCTCCTTTTATTTACAATAAAAACAATAATAATTAAATTTTTTTTTTTAAATTCTGCAACGAATTTACTCCGAGAGGCTTAACGAATCGTCAAGACATTTATCAAATTTTTCCAACATCTTTTTTGGTATGAAAATGTGTTTCAAAGTCCGTGAATTTTCACAATTGACAAAAGTTAGGATACATTTTCATCTATTTATTTGCTTAATAAGGTGAAATTTTTTTTTTTGAGAAGCAACCTTCCGCACGGAGAAAAATGGAAAAACGAATAAAGTAACTTTTACTACTTTAAAAGTAAAATTGGACCTGTCCGAAGTTTCTGCGCATCTCTGGCAACTTTTACTCGAAAAATAGTAAAATTGACTATTTCTGTAGTAAATTTTACTGTTTCCGTAGTAATTTTTACTATTTCTGAAGTAAATTTTACTATTTTTGGAGTAAAAGTTGCCAGAGATGCGCAGAAACTTCGGACAGGTCCAATTTTACTTTTAAAGTAGTAAAAGTTACTTTTTCTTTTTTTCCGTGCGGATACTAACTACCCAGATTGTAAGCTTTGCATACGAATTGTCTTCTTTTTTTTTCTATAAATTTTTTTTGACAGAAAAATTTAAAGTGAAAATCATCTATTTTTCAAGTGATTTGAATTTTCTCGCGGATAGTATAGGTACAATTAGCAAATTTTCCGAATACAGTGGAACCTCGATTATCCGAACCTTTATTACCCGTGCAGAAAACGTGATGTGGGCCTCATGAGGTACTTACCAGTTTTCCCGATCTCTAATAAGGGCCTTGTCGGGAAAACTGATCAGAGCCTCACAAGGGTGTAATGCTTTTCCTCACCAATGCCCTATGTAAGGAAAACTGGTGAGGACCTTAGCAGTTTTCCATACGCATACCCTATTTTTTTATATTATATAAACTCAAAAAAATTCATGGTAAATTTGACTACATTTAATTGACATTGACTACATTTCTCCTAGTTTCAGGAGACGCCTATAACAAACAGCAGTTGAAACAACTATGTAAAAATTGTCAGATTAACTGTAAAATTTAGTTAAAAAAAACTATTCAAAGTAGTAAAATTATTATTATAAATATTAGTATTGAGATCCATTTTTTCATCCTCTCCCCTACAAGTTTCATTTATACATGTCTAAACTATTTAATTTCTATATACCTAACAGAGAAAAAATCCCGAAACGCTGGGGATTGAACGCACGACCCTAACATTCGCAAGCCGACAACTTAACCAACTAACCACGCACGCACGCTAGAATGGCTTGCATGATATTTGAGGACATTCTTGTCACTATGCAGTTAATTTTACTATTCAATGTAGTCAAATTTACTACTTTTAATAGTTATTATCTTCTTTTAATTAATACTTCTCAAACTTTACATAAAAAATTTTTTTTTTGCGCCATCGTCCTGATAAATGTGTCAATACCGTGGTAACTATGGGGAGTTCCATACTTAGGGAATTTAACAGGAACCCATAAGAAAATTTAGTAATAAGAAATAAATTATTATTTAAAATCAAAATCATTTAACTAATTTACAATAACATTTTTGCGAAATATTAACATTTTGAAAACTTAATTAGTTTGAATTTTTTTTAAACCAGGAAAACTGAAAAGGGCCTTGACAGGGCCATATATGGAATACCCTATTTGGGGTTTTGGTCGGGAATTCTGGTCAAAACCCTAAAATAAAAAAATATCTAAAATTCTTGTAAAACGATTTTATTTGATTGTTAATAACACTTTATGAAGGAAAAACTTTAAAAATTTAATTTTTTCACATTTTACTCAAACAGGGAAAACTGATAAGGCCCTTACCAATGCCTTACTTTAAATAGGGCAAAGTCGGGCAATTTCTGCACGGGTATCCGAACCGAAAAACATTTTATCCGAACTTTTTTTTGGTCTCCCGAATTTTAAATTTTATTTTCTCTATTTATTTTATCATTCATTCATTTCTGAGAAGAATGCGTGATTTGGCATCTAAAACACAAATAGATGCTATTTTTCAAAGCAAAATAACCAAATTTATGCCAAAAAAATTTTAAAAATTTCTGAATTTTCTGAGTTTTTAATATATTATTAATTAATATATATTTACATATATATGTATATACTTATATATATATTTAAAAACATATGTATTAAGTTAAATATATAGTTCAACTGTACATTTTTTTTTTCAAAACGACTCACGGCAATCGCAAAACAAGATATTCGGGAAAAACGATATATGCGAATATCATCAAATCAAGGGCAATCTCAACTAAAAAGTGGTGTGCAAGTCAAAAAACTCTTAAAATTACAAAAAAGACAGTTATCTTGAGATTTAAGGAGATGGATCGCTTTTGTTTATACAAATATAATTTGCTTACAAACTTGAAAGACGAATTTGCATAAAAATTCTGCGAATATTAAATTTCAATCTACTCAGCAAATAAAAATTATTAAATATTATTTTCTCTATTTGAAATAAAGTTTTTTAATTATGTCATTAATACATTTCAAAAATTATTAAATTCAATATTTCTTTCATTTAAATTAACGTAAAGAAATTATAAAAAAAATTACTTTTTCTAAAAAGGTGTAAAATAAAGTTAATATTAACATTTAATGATTTATACACAAATTTTTCAGATGAAATTCTATATTGCTCTAAATCAAGGATAAATGTATAATTATTTTATAAGAGAAAAGAATTATTTGTTAGTTATCAAAAAAAAAAAATTTATCACTAATTTATTTAGATTTCTAGTTATTTTTAAATCTTATTATTATTTTTTATTGAAATAACTGAAAAAAATAATTGAAAGACATTTAACAAAATTAATTTTTTTTTATTTTTACGCTTATTATTATTATAATTTAAATATTTATTATATTATTTTATTATTTATTTAAATCCATTATTTAATATTAAGTTCGCATCGAAAAATGTATTATCAATAAATTTTTTTTATTAAAATATTAAAAAATAATTTTATTAAGAGAATTTCTTTATAATCTAAATAAAATATAAGTATAATATGTATGAATAAATTAGTTATTTCTTTATAAAACTTATTATTATTTTAATTTAATATTTTTAACTTATTATTTTTGATAATTAAAAATTTTTTTACACCCCTGAATATGTGCCTGAAGTTTTTAACGTTCAAATGAAAATAATTCTTTGTTTTTATAAATTTTCAAAAATTACTGCTACAGTGAAAAAATTGTATTAAAAAAAAAAAAAAAATTGCGTTATAATTAACGGGATATTTTATATCTTTATATTAATTTTTTGAAGTAATCTCTATCTCACATGTATTTTAGGATTAATTTGATTGACAATGATTTAAAACAACTTAAATTATAAATTGTTGACGTTTTAAAAATTCATAATTATATTTTTAAAAACATTTCTTGTTGAATACTTTTAGTTGAAAATTTTTATAGAAATTCTATTATATCTATTATTATTTTTTTTAATAATAATATAATTTTTTATAAAAACTTTTGGGTTTAAATTTTTACAAAATTTTTGATTTTATAAAAATCAATTTTGAAAAATATAACAATTTGGAGTTTTCATTAAAAAATGTTATTTACCTTGATAAAAAAATATTTCTTGATGCTTCTGGATTATAAAATTTGAATGTTTATTACAAAAACAAATTAACAAATAAACTTTTGAACAATGTAATTAATAGTTTCAAAAATAATTTTTTATAAACATATATAAATATAGGTAAATATATTAATATCACGAAAAAATATTTTAAAATTTTTATACTCTGATAATTCATGTGAATAATTATATTGTCCGTGTGCATTATTATATATGATTTATTCATTTCGGCAGTTAAAAGAAGCAAATTATATTTTATATTCAAATAATTTTCTATACTGTATTTATGAAGCATCGAGTAATGCTTCCGGTATCATGTTCTTTTGTTTCATGAGGGATTAATTTTATCGCTTGTGGAATTAATTTTCAATATTTTGTTTTTAATTATTTAATAATAATAACAAAATTGATAATTAATTCTTTTATTTTCTTTGATAAAAATGGTTGATTATTTTATTGTAATTAATAAATAATAGTTGAATTATTAATTAATTTAAATAATTACGAATTTATGTTACTGAATTAATTTTTTTTTTATATAAATTCTTATTTAGAGATAAATATTATATATATATATATATATATTATATTTGTTCATTAAATACATAGCTGAAGTATACGCAACGTTTATGATAAATGATTTTTAAAGAAAATAATTTTTTAAAATGAAAAATTCTATAATTTTTTGCCTAAAAAATATTTCTTGTAGTTTTCGTTAATCAACAAATCATAAAAAAATATTTTTTAGGCAAAAAATTATTTCATTAAAAATCGTTTATCATAAACGTTGCGCGTACTTCAGCTTCGTCATTAAATAGAGTTATGTGTGTCAGTAAATAAAAACAAATATATAGACATTATCTAGTTATTTTATGTGATATTCTAGAACATTCATTAAAAAAGTATTTTTAAAATATTTACTTTAAACTTCTATTTATTTAAATTTCTTTACGCGTGTGCTTTTCAATACGAATAAAAAAGAACAAATAATTACAAATATCAGTTTAAAATCAATAATATTATACTTTTAAGAAGAATAATTTACAATTTGAAGTTTCTAATAAGTTTTTTTTTACTGTCTCAATTTCTTTTATGAATTTATTCTCTTAATCTGAATTAGTAAGCATTTTTAACTAATTTAAATTAGTGATTGACTTTTAAATAATTATTTAATAACAACAATAATAATAATAATAATAATAATAATAACAATAATAATAATAATAAATAGTTTTAACAATGAATTAATGAATTTTTGTTTTTATGTTCCGGACTCCCTAAAATTTTTTTATCCTTTATTTTTCTTTTTTAAACAAAAAAAAAGTGGAATTGAAAAAAAAATTTTTTATAGGGGGTGCGGAACATAAAAATCACCCTGTGTATTATAAATAATAATAATAGAAGTTTTTGTATATAAATACATTGAAATGAAATTCAATGATTGTTTTTGTTTGATACTTTGATGTTTACAAATGCGTCCAAAATCTTGAGCGTGTATATATGTATATATAAAACACAGCATCCACCTTCCATTTTCGGTGATCATGGTTTTTAATGTTTTATCGTTTTATTCTCTACCGGTTTAGCGCTTAACGGCGGCCATTGCTCTTTCCAGCGGTTGCTCTCTTGCGATGAACGGTTTCTCGATTAAAACTCCCGCTTGCCGAAAAAAAAAGTAAAATCATGCCTTCAATAACAACTAAAAAGTGAATTTTACGATGTTTTTGCTTTTCCGTCTGCTTTAGATTAAATTAAATCGTAATAATTATCGATAGCAAATAGGCTTTCATTTTTTTTTCTCGATCTTATATTTTTTTTCTTTAATACTATTATCATTTTTAATATTACTATTATTATTATTATAATTAATTTTATTATTAGTATTTTTTTGCTTAGGGACTTTTGGAAAATCTGCATACAGATATCTTATTGGTTTCCGCATGCCATAAGGTTATGTATAGGGTTGGTAAACAAAAATAAAATATCGACCCCACTAAAATCTATAACCCTTTTTTTTGGAGCCCTTTATCCACCCTTGGAACTGTCGTAAGACTTTTGCCTTCAAAGGTGTCACTCCATTTCTGTTGCTCACGCGACTTTATTCTATTTCTGTGGTTATTCTGTGTTATCAATTTTAAAAAATAATAAAAACGATTATCAATGTCAAAGAGAGAAATTAACAGCACAACACAGAATCCAAAAAATTGCCAGCACAACAACATCTTTTTTTTTCCGTGGCACCACAAAAATTCCGACAGATCAAATATGGGAAATATTTATACATACCATGTGAATATAGGTATATGTTTAATTTTTTCAAAAGAGATGGAAATGATTAACAAAAATATTTTGATATATCTTTTAAAATGCACAGTTTTCTTGTGTGTATCAAATTGATACAAGAATTAAGATCAACTCATGCAACGTTTTCAATCAATATAAGGTATCAAATTGATCCAAATATTTGGAATGAGAGTTGGGTTGAATTGAAATTATGTCCAACAATAATTTTCAGAAAGTGTATGAATTTCCAAATTCTCGCTATGAGCGCTCAGTACACTTTTCCCAATCCATTATTCCCAAGACCATTTTTCCCAAAAAAAAATTTCCCAATCCAATTTTCCCAAACCGTTTTTCCCAATTCTATTAAAATTGCATTTTTCCAAAAAAAAAAAATTTTTCACATTAAAATCACTGCCTTACCAAATGTTCCTCAATTCTGTAGCTATAGGCAACACAAATGAATTGACAATTGATTGTTTTGACAGTTAGTTTGTTTGTAACCTTCTTGAATAAGAGGTTGTCAAAATTTGTTGTGTTCAACTTGAAAAATTACTGTAATATTCCAAATTTTTTGTGTACAATTCTAAAAGTTTTTTTGATTTACTCAATTTATAGAACAACATTTACTAATTTTCCAAATTTCGTATTTCCATTTTGGTTCGTGACTTTTAATTTCGTGGCTCCACAGAAGGTAGGAAATCAATAAAAATTTTATCCAAATGTCTTTGGTCTCTTTTTATGTCATTGGCCAAGCAGTTATAGTAGTTTTACTTTTTCAGCGTGAAAATGGCTGAACCAGAAATCATAGTTTCTTCTAGGGGTGGCAGAAAGTTGTTGTACAATTGATTTATTTATTATCGACGGGACTCAAATAAAAACAAAACCTACTAGTATTGTGTAAAAAAGGATGAATATGCAAAGCCACTGCAATAACGTTGAATACCGGAAACAATATCAAGGTAGTAAAAGAGGGCTCTCACGGACATGCTCCAAATCAAGAACAAGTTGAGGCGAAATTCTTCCGTATCTACGCCTAATAGAACACAATATCAACCTCTGAATACTTTCTGTATGATTATAAATAATTAATTAAAGTGGAATTTTTTTAAAGAATTTTTTGGGAAGAATGGATTGGGAAAAATGTCTTGGGAAAAATGGATTGGGAAAAGTGGTCGGCAACGGTTTATAAAAGTATAGTTTAGTTTCATTGATTGAAACATTAAATTTAAATTAACATTAAACATTTAATTTCATTAGTTAAAACATTGCAATTAAGAGGTGAAGGTGAAACAGACTATAGTTTTTCATGTTTTTGATCAAGACAACGTTCGACACTCTTATCAGAATTTCTAATTAATAGAATTTTCATTTGTCTGAACAAAGATTGCAACATTTGAATTTTTTTCATTATTTTTACAGTTCAAATTAGTTTTAACAAAACTATTGAAAAATAATTATTCAGTTTTTCCCTATTTCAAAATTACATGTGCGTTAACATATTTTGGGCTCTTGTTTCCCAACCCTGTTTGTTTACAAATATCATATATGTCGATTATGATATTGTGTAATAGGAAATTATTAATTGCATTAATTTGACAACGCATTAGAAATATTTATCAAGCGTGCAATGCTTAAATTTTGTTCATTTATAATAAATAAATTATTGATAATTATTTGAACCATAAAAATAATTAAAAATTTTCAAGTGTTGTGATTGTGAACTTAACTTAAATCTTATGTGATAAACATAAATAAAGGTTAGTGTATTTCATTTTATTTCGAAATAAATTTGTTCTTATTTAATTGCTCGCAATTTATAAGTTTTCGCTTCTCTTTTTCTTAAAATTCATAATAAAAGTATTTTTAATATCTGAATATTCAGTGCAGTGAATAAATTAATTAATAAACTTGTCAATAAGAGCATGCCAGCCATGACAGTTATATTTTGATACCAATTCAGGTATCAAAAAATGATCCCATATTTTTGATCATTTTTTGAAAATGATCGAAATATTTGGATCAATTTGATACCTTATATCGAATCAAAACGTTGCATTCCAAAATGATACCATCAAGTTTACAGTGTGGGGAAAAATTCGTTCTCACTATGATATAAACGTGTAAACGGTAACGTTGTGATAATCACTTTTACCGTTCTTAGTAGGTCAATGCAACAAGTAATATATATATATATATAAATGCCAAGATAATGCGTGAAAGGTTAAAGAACACCGTGTGTCTCTTTGGTATGTTGGTATAAATGGTATAAACATTCGCAACTATCAAAGTTGTGTGTGCAAAATCGGGTCATATCTGCATAGTGGATTTTCAACAATAGACGCGTATACATTAGGCACGACCTAAGTTAATTATGAGCCATATAATTACCCCGACGATGTTAAAAATAGAATGAAACTGTTTGTATGTGTTTTCCTCGCTCTTCTAAAATATATATATATATATATATATACGCATTCACCTCTTCTCTCCCATTTTGCACCTTTCTCTTTCCTCTCTTATTTATTATTGCCTCAGAATCTATATATCGTCATCTTTAATATTTTCAATTGATTTTCCATTTGCTTACTATACCGTTTGTGTATTAAGAAAAATTCTTCTCTCATACGAGAATATTTATTGGATCCTTGATCTTATCATATATCTATATTGTCATTTTTTCTCATTATTCAAAGTAATAACCACTATTTATTAGCAAATTGTAGTAATGTATGTTTTTAATTTTCTAATCCTATAGTACATTGAATGAAAAAGTTGTTAAAATGACCAAATTCATTTCAAGTCACGCAAAAAAAATGTGGGATTTTTGAGTAATTGAGGCTCCCAATTCAAGAACCGGTCATGCACACTGTCTTAGCTATAGCGGGCGACCGATTCTTGAATTTGAAGCCTCAATTTCAATTAAATTTTTTTTTATTAAAATGCGGCCATTTTGTTATTTTTGAACATTTTTTTAATTTTTCCAACAGATTTTGAAAGAAAAATGAAAGCTCTTTCAAATGCAAAAAGAAAAAAATGAGACATCTAAATTACTTTAAAAGTTATAACACTTTATAGTTTTTTTTTTTTCCTAAATTTTAAATGAACACTGTTAACCTAAAAGTGTCAAATTGCAACGAATTGATCCAAAAATGCGGATCAAATCAAAAATTGATCCAAATTTTTAGATCAATTTGATCCACTTCAAGTTCAATTTGATCCTTTCTAGAAAACTGCGTGAACGTTTCAGCCTACCTGATTTGAAATTAGTTTTGTCTAAAGAGCTCCACCGAATAACAATCTATGCGGCATAATTGAAAAGTTTGGTTATCAGCTTTCAAAAAACAAAAAAATTTTCATTAAATTGGTAACAACTGTTTGTGACTTATTATTACTATAATAGAATTAGTAATAATGTGCTTGACGTTCTGAACGTTCAAATAAACGAAATAATTTTTTTGATCTATAAAATTTTTTAAAAATTACTACATCAATAAAAATAAAAAGGTACATTAAAAATTGAATAAGTTATTCACTTATTTTTGAATACAGAAACCAATATTTTATAAAATTTGAATTTAACACAGTGGTAAACAAATTTTTCGTTTATTTGGACGTTCAGAACTTCAGGCACATATAGTATTATTTACTAACTGTGTGATAAATAACAATTTTCATATACTTATTACCAATTTCATGAAAATTTAGGTTCTTTGAAAGCTCTTAACCAAACTTTTCAATTGTGCTATAGATCATTATGGGACACATGATTATGTTCTAAAAATCATTAGTTAGAATTTTCATTTTATGCAATATATAATTTGTCATAAATTATTTTTGAGCCGAATTTTTATTTGTTCGAATTAGTATTTTGCAGAATTTTCATCAAAACGATTTTATTTTTATATAGGTAACCGAAAATTCACTTCACAGAATTTTTATTTGCTCGAATTTTCATTTAACATAATAGGTATTTCAAAGAATTTTTATTGGGTAGAATTTCATTGCATAGAATTTTCATTTTATTCTTTCAGATGAATTTTCATTTGTTCGAATTATTATTTGATATAATTTCCATGAAATTGATTTTTCCTACTATAGAATTTTTACTTAACCGAAAAATCATTTAACAGACTTTCTAATTGATAGAAATTTCATTTGTCCGTAATTGCAAATGGCCGAACAAACAATCGACAGAAAGATTTCGGCGCGATTTTTAAAATCAACCAATCACAATTTTATGGATAATTTTTGATTTGTTGCTTTTAAAAATCGCACCGAAATCTTTCTGTCGATTGTTTGTTCGATCATTTGCAATTTCGGATAAATGAAATTTCTATCAATATTAGAAATTCTGTTAAATAATTTTTCGGTTAAGTAAAAATTCTGTATTATGAAAAATCGGTTTCATGGAAATTATTATATTAAATAATAATTCGAACAAATGAAAATTCATCTGAAAAAATAGAATGAAAATTCTATGCAATGAAATTCTACCCAATAAAAATTTTTTTTAAATGCTTATTATGGCCATTATGCCTATTATTATATTATCTAATATTTTAAGTAATATTAGAAATGGATAAAGATTGCTTTATTTGGTTTTATTGTTCTTTTTTTCTCTTTCCGAAAAAATTGATGATATCCTTAGAGCAAAAAGTATCATGAGAGAGGTATTCCAAAAGTTATTCACGAGATATCATTTTAATCGTGTGAGTGTATATAGTAGATTTTATAATGAATTTTCTCACTTTTAAACTTATGTGATATTCCTTTTATTGCAAGTTCACTTATATATTATAGGGGATTAAATTTAACGAGCTGCTTCGTCAATCATGTGTGGAGGTTTTATTAGCCATTTCCTATCAAGTATTATCTTTCAAAAAAAACAACGATACACATTTTACACATTATTTTCTCTTTAAACTCTGTTTACAATTTATATGCTCGCACGATATTTATAAGTGTGTGTAATCTAGAATATGTATTTTTTTTTGTTAGTTTTTATATTGTCCACTTAGACGATTAATAAAACTATTTTAATTGTTTCCTTATTGAATGGAAGTTATCAGTGCTCTTTTATTATAGTTTTGAATGGAAATTCGCTTATTTTACTACTCTTGTTTATGCACTCAGAGAAAAGTTTTGTTTCAACTATTATATGTAATTTTTTTTTTTGGATTCACATAATTTTTTTGTTATTCCAGTTTATTTAAAAACACCTCAAATTTTGGATGTTTCAAACAAATTTTTTTCTGATTGTGTGATACTCTTTAAGATCCATATGAATCAGTTTCTTATTCCTGAATTTATAAATATATTTAATTCTTCAGTTATATATATTTTTTTCTTATCACATGACTTATCATGAGAACTAATGCAGTGACGCTTAATGTTGTGTATCATTTTAATACACAGGCAATCAAGCATTATTCTCACATATAAGCTTCTTAAAGATAAGACCTACTCTTCTTTTGAATATAATTTACAATTTTCAGTATATTCCAACAGACTCTGCATTCTTAGGTAAATATTTACACATTTTTTTTCCTGGTAAAAAAAGAGGAAAGAAAGAGAAAGCTTTTGTTTGTTAAATTTTAACATATATATATATATATATATATATATATACGTATATATTTTAACATCCGGTAAAATGTGTATTTTTTCTGAAGTTCTAACCGTTCACATGAACGAACAATTTGTTTCCCTATTCTTTTGACTTCAAACTAAAATATTTCTTTCATTATAAAAATATAAATTAATAATTTATTAAATTTTTAATTTATATTAATTTGATATAATGAAGGTAGTTCAAAAATAAAATTAACCTTATTTTTAATTCCAGATTCATATATATATATATATGTACTTTTATAGAAAAAAATCGAAACAAAATCATTCCTAGATTATAGTATTTGAAAATGCCTTTAACGCTATCTAACAAAGTTGTTTCGAGAGGTATAGCTTTTTTTTTTGGTAAAAAAAAAGAAAACCATACAGAAAGGCACATAATTACTTAAGCATAAAAAAAAGACGAGTTTTAAGACTGGAATTTGAATGCTAGGTCAAGGGGGTCAATGGCCGGAACCACTTTCGGTGGGAAGGTCTATCTCTCCGCACCTTTTGCTAATTCATGCGAGAGATACATCCACAAATTTATACATATTATATTTGATTTAGGATTTATTTGATTATATTAGAATTTACGTTTTTTAATAATTCAATATCGCTACTTTTCTATAATGTATATATATATAAATTTCAAACCTGTTATAGGGTCAATAACTTGATTGATTGAATGATTTTTAAATTCTAAAAATATATTTTAGAATATTTAAAATAAATACAGACAATATAGTTGAGTTTATTAGCTGCTTCTCTGGTGAAATATTATATAATTTTATAAGAATACTCTTGCTTGCATTAAAATTATCATCGAGAAATCTTTGTCCCTTTCATGAAAATAATTGAATAGTTGCTAGTGACTTAAAATCAATATAATATAACAATTCACCCTTCAATTTATTATATATACATCTTAAACTGATAATCGCTTGAACGACAAGTTATTGTGTATTATATGTTTCCTTATGAGTGATGTTGTGGGAGACTGTATTTATTCTCCAGACATTAATGATACAATAGTAATACGTTTCTTAATTGTGGGTACAACATGCAAAAGCTAATATTAGTACATTAATTGTTCATTCAATATTGATTAGTTTGAATTTGATTTTTTATTTTTAATACATGTTGTCGCCTTTTCAATAAAATGGTTGTCAAACATTCCATTCAGTAAACGATTTTGGTTCTACTTCTAAGAAAATGATATAATTGTCACAAGATGCTTGGTATCTTTACCACACAGTGAAAGAATAATTTTACTAAAATTTGCTTCACACTTGTTTTCCAATTTCACAGAAAATTAAAAGGCATTAAAATAAGCTGCAACGCTTCTTATTTTAATCCAATTTTGTTTATTTTAATACCAAAATGGATTAAAATAAGCAAAATTGGATTAAAATAATAAGCGTTGCAGCTTATTTTAATGCCTTTTAATTTTCTGTGTTTTTATAGGCATAAAGTTTGAAAATCTTTTATTAACTTTTACTAAATAATTTGAAATTTAATTAGGTATAATAATAAAAAATTTTTCTACTTACGGATTATGAGAAAAAGAAATGCGAAAAAATCCTTTTATTTATGAGCTGAAAAATTTTCAAGACCCCTTAGGAAAGAAAGTTCATTGGATTTATAAAGTTTAGAAGTTAAAGTACCCGAAAGATATCTGCTCAGTTGGAAACAGTAGGATGAATTGTGTATATGTATATATATACCGCGAGGCCCGAGGGTTCAATGTCCTGGACTTAGAGTGCGCTTGTATCATGGAGACCCTTTTCAGTATATGAGTGCATACTTGTGACCACCTATGCGTGCATATATGTGAACGTTGAAGATGCACGTGCCTTTCGTATGTATACATTCTATTCTATCTCAGAAATATATATATATATACATATATACCTGGTCCGGAAAACTAGTTTCTGGTGCAAATGAGTTGTCTGGTATATACATTGCAAAGAGGTCCATATTCGCAGTCATCCTTTTGCTGCAATGAATGTTTGTAATTTTTTCCTCAACTATATAGGAAAGAAGAAAAAACTATAAATCCTCTATACTCAACACCAATCCTCTTATTACTTACCACAATTTATGCTCGAGTTTAACGATTCAATGGATCTTAAAGATGTTCAATCTTTAATGAATTTATGTATTTATAATGATAAACACTATACTATATTCAACAGGTGCAAAATTTTGGCGATGGAAAGGCACAACTTTGAAAATTGATTGATGGAAATTGATGGAAAATCATTGAAAATATATTTTTTTTTGTAGAGCCCTAAAAAGTCTAAAAATGTAACGTATTTGATTTTCCAAAATTTTTTAGTAGGGCTCAAAAATATAGCCCTAAAAAAGACCAAAAATCTAGTGTAGTTTTCTAAATTTTAATTGTGAAGGTACTAGTTTGACGGATTTCATTGTTTGTCAAAATTATGTTATCGTTTAATTTCTATAATCTCCATTTCTATAAATATAATATAAATTACATTTTATTACAATTTATATTATAAATATAAATTATTTTTTAAATTCTTTGCTTCTTTCTGTTATACGTACAATCTTAGAGGAAGCTTTTTCTATATATCATTTTGATTAGAATAGAATCTTTTATACTCTTATATTCTAGAATGGTCCAAGAAACAGGCTCCACAACTCTTTTTTACTAGTCAGAAACTAAAGAACCTGTCCTGAATCTAAGTAGAATGCTGGTTTATCTCTCAAACCAGAGTAGAATCTCGCCATAGGTCAATGGCGTAGTATCTCTGATCGACTGGGGGGGCAAATTAAAAAAGTGACATAAAGAAAAGAGTTTTTTTTTTTTTTTATTCTATACCCTTTGAATAACAAATTCTATTTGAAAAATTTATTCCTGTTTTTTTGGAAGAAATTTTATGCCTATGATTTTTAGTAAAGAAATTTGTCAGTTTGAGGAAAAGTTGAACAGAATTTATTGAGGTGAAATCAATCAATGGACCCCAATTCAAAAGGAATCTTGATTTCCTATTTTTTTTTTTTTTTTTTTTTTTTTCCCTTATATGTTTTGATAAAAAGACATGTGTGGTCAAAGATTGAAGATTGGGAAAAAGAATAAGAAGAAAAAGTAGATATATATATATATATATATATATATTGAGGGCGTTAGACGGTTCAGTTTAGCCAGTGAGTTTTCGTGTTAGGGCTATGAGAGAAGACTCGAGTGACCCTGAAAGTTCAACAGCCCTCTCGAACAGCGCCCCTGTCCCTTCCCTTTGTGCGGTGAACCTAACTTCGTTTAGGCGGCGGTACAAGGATTCGTGTGTGCTGCATTCGTTCGACAGGTTTCGCCAATCCTTTTTTGTACCATGTATATATATAGGAGAGACTAATATATTTAATCCTAATAATTCTCCTCCCGAGTCTAATCGTAAAAAAATTCGAAACGATTCTTTAAAATTAATTTTTTTCTTCTTTGTCATTTTTACTATATACTACAAACATTATTTCTTCATAGTGTTTATAGTTTGGAAATTTTAACTGTTTTAGAATTCTATTTTTTTGGCACAGGTTTACAACTTTGCGAAATAAAGGAATAATTCTGAATAATGGGTAATAAAAAATTTTTCTTTACACGACACAGATTAGAAAGTGTCTGTTTTTTTAAAGATAATAAATGAGAAAAAGATAAAAACACTCTTGATTTTTTTTTGCTGTTACTGATTTTCAAAGAAATGCTCGTATACGTTTTTGATTTTATTTGTTTCGTCACTGTTAAAGAGATAAATAAAAATGATTGCAATTATAAAGGTACTTTATTTGTAATCTATATTGCGTTGGTGATTCAAATTTCAAGATGACACCATTTGAAAAATGTTGTGGCATTTTAAGCTCTTTCGTGCTGTGTTTTGATAGAGTACTTAAACCGGTTTCAACGAACCAAAAACAACTCATCGATCCATAAAGGGATTAACTCGATTTCAACTAAAATGCAGTGACAACTTTTTCTTTAACTCTCTTTTATCAGTTGTTTGCTATGTTTCCACTATACAGGACTGTCCACTTTATAGCGTGTGATATATCTCCATTCTCTACGGATTCTATACCTTCTTTTAGAGGTCATTGTACAGAAATAAAAAAAAAAAAAGAACTTAAATACCAAAGAGGTAAAATGCAAAATATGTATATAAGTGTATATAAATCGATTGAGAACATTGCACATTGAACTGTTCCAAGTTTCCTACTATTTTGTATTTCATTCTTTTCTATATATGACTGCGAATGCTTTTTATAGAAATTGATTTTATTAAAGGCAACATTGTATACTGTCTTATATTTACATTTCTTTGAGTGAGATTCTATATTATTAATTGATGAGGGTGGAGAGAAATGAGAAAGTGTGATATTTTTGGAAGTTTTAGTATATAAAATACCATTTTCTTGTAACATCAGTATTACGTTAATAGGTGATTTTTTTATACTTAAATTAAGAATTTATAGATTCTGAATAGCAATTTTCGGCTATTAAAAGTTTTGAATTATCCATCCGTAGATGTATTTATTCTAAATAGGTACAAAAATTTTGGTTCTATAGAATTCTGTTTAGGATATATTTAAAATTATGATTTTTGTTATTTCAACAAAAATTCTGGTGATTACAACCATAATTCTGTCAATTTAATCCAAAATTCTAGTTGTAATCACCAGAATTTTTATTCTTTGATGCTTCAGAATATAAATTTGCTTCAAACTTCTATTTTACCACGACTATTAGTGTGTAATAAAAATGTAAGAACATGTTTATTCATAAAAAAAAATCTTATTACAGTAAATTACAGCAATTGTAATGATCCTGACATTAAAATATATATAATATATGAAAACTCGTTATCGGTGCGTATAATTTTACATAATTATTAGAAATCATAATTTAAAAAAAAAAAATGAATATTTCAAATTAAAAGTGAAAAATTCATCTATACTTTAAATTTCAAACAACAATTTTGTACCAAAAGTTTTTGAGATAAGATAGCTATATTAAAATTTAATGAGAAGTATTTTTTTGCAATTCTGATTTTTCTTTAATTATATTTCTCAACAAAAAAAATTCTCAAACATCATTTACAATAGTGACGATGGTTTTTTTTTTTATCCTTACATTCTTCCTTACATCTTGTCAGCTGATCTTCCTTCTTTCATACACATATATACATAAACTTATGCAATATATTTGTATTTCTTAGTGTGTTAACTTGCGTGCACTGAAGGCCTCGTCCTTCAAAGTCTCTCACACAAACAATAATATCTAACATGTAAGTGCGCCAATGCGCATAGGCTAGAGAGCGTGTGGATTAAAGGGATATTGTTGTTAAAGAGGGCAAAGAGGAAAGTGAGGGGGGGGGAGGGGTGATGCTGAGTACGATGTGAGCATGTGCGAAAAAAGAAGGGGGCATTGGTTCTTGTATTTAGAGTATATAGTTAGTTGCAGTGACTGAATATATAATCAACACTCCTTACGTCATCATCGACTATGCGTATCCACATACACGTGGAGTTCATATGTCTCTCGATATTATATTTTGATCAAGACATACACGTGTCTTTATATATTAAACACATTATGGATATCGTCATCATAATTTGTAGGTCTCGTTCTTTTAATAATAATAAATATTGATTAATTTTGCGGACAATAATATTAAAAATTATATGTACAAATTGATAAATTTTGGTTTAGAACTTATCGTTTCGCAAATATTATAATAATGAAATTTACATTTTTATGTATGATTTTTCAACCTTTTAGATTACCCATATATTGATTTAACAATGTCCGTAAATGTAACAGAATAATTTGCAAATATGAGAAATGCTAGCAATAATCGTCAAATACAAATCCATTAATTATGCGGCTTTGCTCGTGGTTAGGAGTTTATTAATCGAAGTACAATATCCAGATCAAATCAAATCGGCAATCAGTAGCAACTTGCTAATATCTGCACTGCAGATTCATTAAATACAATTCGGAATCGTGATTACAAAAACGGTGACAATTCAATCGTATAGAATTAGCGACAAATTTGTTGAAACCGTCGACAATCGTACCTCAAAAGAGAAAGATTTATTAAATTATCTAAATATAACGAAGAAAAAGGATGTTGTTGTGCTCATAATTTTTGGATTGTTGGCTGATTTGTTAACACAATTCGGAATGTTGAAATTACAATCGGATTGTTGTCAATACAAATGTATCTTGTTTTAATAACAGTACGAATTAGTTGCCATCAGCTTGTTCAATTTGCAATTCCACAGATTTACAGAAAGAAATCCTCAGTAGCGTATCTGTTGATTGCTGATGGAACAATTCGGATTTGTTCATAGCTGACAGGTTAATTGTTCAATGTCACGTGGTCTTGTTACATTTTCGCCTACTTGCACTCTAAATCTGAATCAGTGGCTCAGTTTTCTTTAATTCATCAGTGTAATTTCACTAAGAATCAGAGTGGTTTTTACTGATTCTTAGTGAAATTCCACTGATAAATTAAAGAAAATTGAGCCACTGATTTGAATTCAATGAAATTTTCACTGATTCAGATTTAGAGTGTGCAAAATCAGTGTTAAAATTTACATGTTTTTTTTAATATTATTTCGAATATTTATCATTTCTAAGTGTTTTCTTTTAATTTACATATACCTCTAAAGGTATGATGATAATAATTTCTGTATAGATACGTGCGTTTATAGTAATTCTATTTTTACACTTCAGAACTTATTTTCTTTTATTGCTTCTCCAGCATATAAGTTATAGAGGTTATAAGTTGTTAATCGTCCTAGATAAAGGTTTTAAAATTCCATAACATGACTATGTGAAGTCATTTACCTTTTATCATTCAGGAAATTTCCATATTACACTTTCCAAATCTGTAACTACCATCGCAAACAGGTGGCAATCTCCTGGCCTTGATTGCCAATTAACATGTAACTTCTCTTGACAATCATGGTGCATTTGTATATAAAGTTGCGCCTTTAAACATATATATATGCATACACGTCGATTAAATACTGTCGATAACCTCTCTTCCCAAGAAAGACTTTCTATTTTTACATTCTTTCGAAGTTAAAAATAATTTTCCCCATCGCATAGAGTTACCTTGAAATATTTTCGCAACAGGCATTTCTGTATACATAGAGGAATGTAATTAACATGAAATAATACAGTGACGTATATAAGTTCGAAAGTCGATAGATCTGACCAAACAGTAGTTTTCACCCTTACGGAAAAGCGACTTTGGTTTTTATTTTGGAAACTATAAATATTAAATATTACAATAATTAAATACAATAAAAAATAATCATAAAATTAATTTAGATAAATAAAAATTGATTAAATTTAGAAAATTGTTTAGAAAAAATTATTGGTTAAACTTTATAGACAAAGTGAAAGTATAAAATAGACTTTAAAAAAGCAAATGTTAAATTTATTTTTTGGGTCATTCAGTGTATTTGCGAGGCGTTCATATATAATGGTCCCGCACACATGGTGTATATAACGTCTGTTAAAACACACTCTTCCGATATGGCGCACGCGTCTAACCGGAAGTCGACTCATTGTCACATTTTGCATCATTCGACTCATTCTCTAATGTTCCACCATTTTGTACGCATTGATGCCTACACTCTTGTGTTTTAAATGATCTGTCTGCAATTTTAAACGTTCAAATGAACAAAATCATTTTTTTTTTCTATAAATTTTTACTTACTACTGCAATGAAAAGTAAAACAGTACATTAAACATTATATTATTAATTTTTGTTAAAAAAATCTAAAAAGAATGAAAAATTAGACTATTTTGTTTTGAAACTTTAATGGGTTGAGAAATACACAAAAACAGAAAGTACATTGCGTGTCTTCAATTAAAGTTTCAAATGCTTGTACATACAGTAATGGGACAAATTTATCTTCGTGTCGTGTATATATATATATATATATATATATATATAGTAGCTTATAAATTATTATTGGTTCGGTCAAAGCAACATGGGGTGCTTGCGCGAATCATGACTATTTTCCTGCTGTGCACAAGAAGGGGGAGAATATTACATCGATTGTATAACGATGTCTTATTCGCAAACTTGTTGTACATACATATACGCCAAATAAGATTCAATATTATAAGTTTTGATTTCTTTAAGATTTTTCTATTTTATTCCCCTTTTTTAGCTTAACTTCATTATAATAATTTATTTAACTGGTTTTGTTAACCCAAAGGGTTTATACAAGTGAAGCCTCATAAACAGAAAAAGTAATAAATAAACCCGCATTCTAAATTACAGAAAAGGTTACAAATACTAAAAATATCCTACTAACACATTCTGACAACAATAGAATTTTAAACTGAACAAACTTTTTATTTATATTAATATTCTCCAAAGACATAACATTAAGCCAACTTTGAATAGGGTTCCATTCATTATCTCAGGAAAATGAAATATACAAAGTTGAGAACAAGCTGGACAATTCAATAGCAGATGATACAACGAATCATAATCCAAATTACAGGACGCGTACAGATATAATTTTTCTAAAAACAATATACAAAATTTTTAGCAATAATTCGACATATACTTATTTAATAATCTGATCTGACCCATAGTTATCTTAATTGATATAGAGATGATCTATTCTTTAAACAAGGTTGTACAATTCGTTTATGGTTAGTAATTTTTGTTTAAACTGATCCCAAGATAAAGATATAGGTATTCTAATTTCGACCTAATCAAAGAATTGAATAAAATGAATATTATATTTATATTTTGGAACTTTTTGGTTTTTTTTAGAAACAAACAGTAATTGGATATATATAATTGAAAATTTAAAATACATTCAATATTAAAGTATATGTGTATATAAAATGAAATTAGATTTTCACTATTCCCAAAGGAGTAAATTCAATTATAAATGAACATCAAAAACTTCTTTGAAATAAATTATGTTCTCTTCATAGTAATAGTAAATAATAAAAGAGAAAATAATATATATCGAGGGATTTATCGTCGCTTCTTTCTAGAGTTTATTTAGACTTACATACACACACACATATATATACATGTATAGAGAAATAAAAGAGGGGAGGAGTTGTGGATGAAACTTGTACTACCCTTTTGTGTAACCATAGACTGCAATCGGCACCCACATATATAGTATTGTGCATGTGCGTTAAAACAGGGGACTAGAAAAATCCATACTGAATTACTGCGTGTCACACGTGTTCACCGGGGATCGTGTTGAACAGAGAGAGGAGAACAATGCTTTGACAATGAACTCTCACGCATTCATATTTACTTTTCTATTCGTGCATTATTAGGCACCTTTAAAAAAAAAAAACAAGAGTTCTCAGTATATTTATAAACCTCTCTGTCTCTCTTGAAACTGATGCACAATTGTGATCATAATTTTTTTTTTGATTCTTTAGAACATTACCTCATTTCCGGTCATTTACATATTTTGCTAGATTTTTCTGATTATGCGCTTCAATGCAGTGAAAGAAATTTTTCTACATCTACAATTCTGTCTGATGGATATGAATTAGCATGGAACGGCCGGAAAATATTTCGACACGCAAGTAGGCGAAAATATAACAAGACCACGTGACATTGAACAATTAACCTGTCAGCTATGAACAAATCCGAATTGTTCCATCAGCAATCAACAGATACGTTACTGAGGGTTTCTTTCTGTAAATCTGTGGAATTGCAAACTGAACAAGCTGATGGCAACTAATTCGTACTGTTATTAAAACAAGATACATTTTTATTGACAACAATCCGATTGTAATTTCAACATTCCGAATTGTGTTAACAAATCTGCCAACAATCCAAAAATTATGAGCACAACTTTTTCTTCGTTATATTTAGATAATTTAATAAATCTTTCTCTTTTGAGGTACGATTGTCGACGATTTCAACAAATTTGTCGCTAATTCTATACGATTGAATTGTCATCGTTTTTGTAATCACGATTCCGAATTGTATTTAATGAATCTGCAGTGCAGATATTAGCAAGTTGATACTGATTGCCGATTTGATTTGATCTGGATATTGTACTTCGATTAATAAACTCCTAACCACGAGTAAAGCCGCATAATTAATGGATTTGTATTTGACGATTATTGCTAGCATTTCTCATATTTGCGAATTATTCTGTTACATTTACGGACATTGTTAAATCAATATATGGGTAATCTAAAAGGTTGAAAAATCATACATAAAAATGTAAATTTCATTATTATAATATTTGCGAAACGATAAGTTCTAAACCGAAATTTATCAATTTGTACATATAATTTTTAACATTATTGTCCGCAAAATTAATCAATATTTATTTTTAAAAGAACATGACCTACAAATTATGATAAAGATATATCTATAACGTATTTAATATTCATCGAAATCTGTAGTTCAAAAAGCAGCAAAACCGATTTTGATGCGACAAATATGTTTCTATATGACCTTTTATTTCGTATTCTTGACACAGTCTTTTCCGAATCATATTAATCGCGAATTCTTCTGTATTGTAGTCTAAAAATTTACTTAATTGTAATTTTAATAAGTTTAATTATTATACGCCACACCTGATTTCCATACCACATATATTGTTTCAATAATAGTTAGAAAAATATAATTATAGTGAGCTTGCACACAATATCTATAATTAATTAACAGATTTAATTAAAGAGTTCTCTATTATTATTTCACTCGGCAGGAAGTATATTACAAATTTCGTGAATACAATAGATGAATGATCCGTACTTGGTTGCGATAAAATTATAGATTTTTTTTTTCATGTACAAGTAGTAGTGTGATTGTGGAAGAAATAAAAGGGCCAAAGCATGATGATCGAAGGGTAGACACATATACATGTATGTATATAGGGTCGAAGAGACCACCCTGTATACCCCAAGTTCATCCCTTTTAATATACGAATAACCCTTCTTTCAAGCAATTCAACTGGAAAGTATAATAAGGGGAGGGAATTTTGGCAGATTTGCCGACAGATGCATATATTGTACATCATACCTATATATATATATGAGCAAGTATCGATGACGGGCGATGTGTAGTGCTTCACTATATACGCAAAAAAAAGACCTAAGGAAAGGAAGAGAAAAAAAGGGTTTATGTGCTGAAAACAAGTCCTTAAGAAATAAAAGAACACTTGAGACCTTTTTTTTCTACCAATAAAAATGAGATGATGACGAAAAAAAGAATCTGAATTGTGTTTACAGATTCTTATGACTTTGTTTTTTGGGGTGAATAAAATAGCTTGTTCATTAGATTTAATACCTTTTGTATAAATATACTTTATCTGTACTTCCTTTGCTTTGTAATATTGTACTTCCTTGCAAAACTTATTATTTTTGATTTATTGGAAAATTATAATTGAATTTATAATCATTTGTTTGCTTTATATATAATTTAATGAAAGTCAAGTTATTTAAATGCAAAAAAAAAAAAAGAAATATTGTAGTTGAACCTGTTTGACCACCCAGTAGATCACTGACTCGACAATGGCATTTGTTGAACAAAGCATATTGCACAATATTGTTCACTCTCTCAAGGTCAGTTGCATGATCCTATGCTGTCAGTTAGTTTATATATTCCGTATCGATTTTCCGTTAAAGGTTAAATTAAATGATACATTAAAACGATCGCGTCTCTTAAGAAATTTATTTAAAAGGAATCTTTATTGTTCTAATACAACAGGGAGAAAAATATATGTACACATTTTAATAATGGTTATTTGGAGTTAGACCATTAATTCTTTTTTAACTGCTGATGGCAAATATTTTGAAGGTGAAATCTTTGCCATGGCTGTTAAGGGGTTTAATAAATCTATTATGGAAAATAATTAGGGATTAAGAATTAATTTTATGAATTAGGAAAACGGCGCTCTTTTAGTTTGGCACAACCAAAATTTTAGTTATCCCAAGCAGATTTTGGTTCTACCAAACTAAAGTCTGATTGAGATAACCAAAATTTTGGATCTACCAAACTAAAATCTGATTGGGATAACCAAAATTTTAGTTGTGCCAAACTAAACGCCTGATTGGAATAACCAGAATTTTAATTCTGCCAAACTAAAATCTGATTAAGATTATTAAAATTTTGGTTTTGCCAAACTAAAATCAGATTGGGATAACTTAAATTTCGGATTTGCCAAACTTAAATCTGATTGGGATAACAAAAATTTTGATTATGATGCCCAACTAATTAGAATGAACAAAATTTTGTCGACGCAACAAAAGAATTTCGGTTGCACATTCTTTAGCCAAAATGTTTTTGTCAAACCTTTTTTTGCAGTGGCAGGTACTGTATATGATTTTGAATTAAATTTTACATACTGGATTATACTTCCACAGACAACAATTGATATATTCTTAGAAAAAAAATTTCAACTCCTTGTTCAATATTTGTCATTAAAATAAATGTATTGAAGATTTATTTTTAATTTCACTTTCTTAATTCTTGTGTTTGACAATCGTACTTCTTGCTGTACTTCACTGAATAGTGAGTTGATTATAAAGTAAATAGAAGAAATGCATTATTCTTTTCTTCAAGTGCCGTTTCGAGAACTGGTAAATATTATAAAACTTAATGTGCACAATACTTTTTTTTTAGAAAAAAGCATAAGGGTTCTTATTCTGTATTTCTGTATATTTGAATGGTTCCAAAGGCTCTCTTTAGTTTTCAATAAGAGCAATTTTTTTTTTTTTTAAGAGTACAGTAGTGTGTATTGAGTGATGAATTCTTCAAATGACAGTTGGTGAGAGCAATATTCTCCGTTTAAGGAAAAAAATGTTCCCATAAAGAAACAACAAAATAGAAAACAAAAAAAAATGTTTCCAGCAATTTGAACAATTAGTTCCATATGTGTAATATTGCAAGTCTTTTATCCAAGCCGCAAACGACATGTCTCTCTCTCTCTCTCCCTCTGTTTCATCTGGTCTAGAAATGACCGGAAGTCTGCGGCTTCCACTTTTGTTGTATTGCCTTCATCGCTCCTAATGTTGATAATTTCCTTGAATCATTTAACCGGGACCTCGATTACACATCAATTAAATAGTAATGAAAATCAAGAATTATCTATTAAATTTTTTAAAATATATTTCATACTGACAATAATTTTTTGCCGCCTTTTGATTGATGATTCTGATGCAAAGTCAGAAAAAAGTTTATTAGCACGCAATGCTTTTTTTTGAAATATAAGAATATTTTTTATTAAATTTTATGTTTGTTTTATTGTTTCAGGTAAGTTGCAAACTCATGGATTTTTCTTCATTGTAATTAGAAAATCAGTTGAATGACAAATATATAAGTGAGTAGAAAGTCATTTATTATTCGTTTAAATTTTTAAGGAAGCATAATTAATCCGATTTTTAAATAGTTATTGAATTTTCATAAAACTTGGTATCAAGGTTTTTGGGGTCGCTTACGAAACCTCAAAAAAACCTCTATAGATAACAAATTTTATAAGAATTTAATAATTTTTTGTTTTAAATCCAAAATCGCTAAACCCCTCGATACTGAGATTAAAGTAAAACAATGAATATTTCTAAAATTTTCTCTCATAAAATACGCCATGTTTTTTTGAGGTTAGGAAACAGATGGGGCGAAACAGGCATTAAATTCGTGTTCAATGACTCCAAAAACATACCTGATTTGGTCAAAAAAAAAACTTTCATTGTTTTTTATTGTGGTTCTGTGTTTTCTATTTAGAGCATTTGTTACATTTAAAAAAAACTAATTCTTAAATTACTTTATTTTTGGTGCTAAAAAAATTTAATTGCGAAATATTAAAAGCTTTATCTAGTTAGTAAATCAAGTTTTATTAAAATCTATTTGCTAAATTCTATTATCGGATATAAGGGATCTCCATAACCTGTTGCCGAGTGCAGTATAATGTCTTGTATATAACAGATGTGATCATCTTGAAGAACTTTGACAAATTTTAATGGATTTTCATGAAACTTGGTTTCATAAGGTTTTCCGGAGTGCTTATTACGAATCTAAAATCAGATTTAAAAAATTCAAAATGGCGGACGACTTTTTTTTTAAAGTTGTTCAAATTTCCTTCAAACTTATTACTCGGGGGTTTTTGGGGTCACTGAATACAAATATGAAGTCAGATTTAAAAAATTCAAAATGGCGGATCCAAAATGGCGATTGATTTTTCTAAAAATTCAACAAATTTACTTAAAATCTGTTATTTTGGGGGTTTTTGAGATCGCTGAATACGAATATGAAGTCAAAACGTAAAAATTCAAAATGGCTGACGACTTTTTTTTTAAAAAAAAAAATTTCTTTGCTTAAAACTTGTCAGTCAGGGATTTTTTGGGGTAAATTTAAATATTTGCAATAAAATCAAAATTGCAGTAACGAAAATTGATACAAGCGATCATTCATGATTAAAAGTATATTATATTGATGACATTTAAGGAAATCGTGTATAGAAGTTGTAACGATATATATATATATATATATATATATATATATATATATATAAAGAACGATTACTTGCGGACATAAATTGGAATATTTCAATTTCTGAGTTGTTTTGTACGAGTGTTGCAATTTCGAATTTAGATTATATATATATAGTTGAAAAGACGAGCCTGAAGCGTTCGCGTTTTGCGTTCTCTCTAGTTCGTGAGTTTACCTCCGATACGTATCTTTTGCAAGGAGGAAACAGTCTGACAGTTACACAATCAAGATTCAACAAGAGAGAAAGAGAGAAAAAGAAGAATGAGAAAGAGTGAGATTTCCTTGAGTAGATTCTCTCTTTCATTCAAAGTTCTGATTCCACCGTTCTTCCATGACTTGTATATATATATGTATACCTCTTCTATATACATTTTATCCGTGTTTTGAACCATACTTCCACAACGGTACATTCCATATGAAACGTCAATTTGATTTGAAGAATTGATAAACACAAAACATCTCGCGCATTGTTTTCTAAAAGTCACTATACCATTGTAGAAATTTTTTTGTACAAAATTAAAAAAAAAAATTTCCAAAATTAGTTTTTAACACTCATCATAATAATACAGAAAATAAAAAGGCATTAAAATAAGCTGCAACGCTTATTATTTTAATCCATTTTTGCTTATTTTAATCCATTTTGGTATTAAAATAAGCAAAATTGGATTAAAATAATAAGCGTTGCAGCTTATTTTAATGCCTTTTTATTTTCTGTGAACCTAATCCGTTTTTGACAAGGTTAGGTTAAGTTAGATTTATTACTCTTCACATGGAATGACCCATATATCTACCTACATTAATATTAAAATGAACATAACCTCAAAATTCAAGGTCCTAGGTCACTAGAATTCAAGGTTATGGATCAAACATAACCTTAAAATCCAGAGGCATACGGTTCCAGGATTCAAGGCTTTAGTTCAAACATAACCTAAAAATTCAAGGATATAGGTCATCATGAGTTTGAGGCTATGTCTGACAAACATGACTTCAAATTCCCCTTAAGAAACGAACATAATGTCAAAATTTAGATAAAATTTTAATAGTTTTAATACTTGCAAGCCTTTAAAAAATTTAATCCATTACACAGTGGTAAATAATGGAGGTTGGCGCGCGAATATAGTGGACTTGATGAACTTTAAAATTAAAATGAATATGAATATAATTAACACGTATATACACTGCCCTCAATGTGGCCTGTTTTTAAAAAAGGTATTGCGTGACACTTGTCGCGAGTTCAGGTGTAGATGAAGGTCAGGAATAATGACTTATACTGCGGTGATAAAATAAAAAAGAAAAAAAAAAAAAAAAAAAGTGGAATAATTGCACTGAAAAGGAAATTGATAATTAGAGGATCGTAAATCAGAATATTAAATTTTTTTCAAAATTTTAATATGACAAATGATTCTAAATTTTTAAATTTTAAACAATTTATATATTATATATATATAAAAAAAATTGTTGGTTTTCAAATATATAACTCAAGTTGTTTTTTTTCTTCTTCTTCTTCTTCTTTTTCTTCAACTTGAATGTAATTTGTTTCCTCGTGTGACTCGCGTTTTCGATTTTCAAACAATCGATAAACCAATGTATCCGTAATCGGTTTTGAATAATGGATCGCACGCGCTTAAGTTTCCCGTATAGTATATATTTCGCAAGCTTTGCCAGATATATAGTCTTCTTTGTAATTCTCGAAAAATGGACAAACAAGTTATTGATATATCCGTTTGTATATAAAAAAACTTGTGCGATAATGAATGTTAACAAACATTTTATCATTTTGTAATGATTTTCTTTGTTTTTCTTTTCAACATTCTGTCAGTTGAATATGAAAAAATGGAATTTTATTGTATCGATCGTATCAGATATTTATTGAATTTTTTTCCTTTCTTTTTTTTTTTTATTAAAGTTGACATTTTGATCTAATCTTTTTTTTCAACTTAAATAGTAAAAAAAGAAATGTAAGTAGTTTGTTATTCATGTAAATTCAATTTAATGTTTTAATTATTGTAAAAAATTAAAATCAGTATAAATTTTACTATTATGTTAGAATTTTAATTTTCAACAATTTTAATCAGATATAATTATTTTTTGAGAGGAATTTTTTATTTTTCCAATTAAAATTATTTGTCAGAATTTCTTTTTTTAAAAGAATTTTTAATTATAACAGAATTTTTATTTATCTGAAATTGCAAATGGCCGAACAAACAATCGACGCACAAAAAGATTTCGGCGCAATTTTTAAAATTCACCAATCACGATTTTCTTGACAATTTTTGATTGGTGAATTTTAAAAATTGCGCCAAAATCTTTTTGTGCGTTGATTGTTTGTTCGGCCATTTGCAATTTCGGATAAATAAAAATTCGGTGCCTAAAAATTCTGTTAATTAAAAATTCTTTTAAAAAAAGAAATTCTGACAAAAATAATGTTAATTCGAAAAATAAAAATTCGTCTAAAAAAAATAATTATAATCTGATAAAATTATTGAAAATTAAAATTCTAACTAATGATTTTAATGGAATAATCATGCGCCCCTTCAAAATATTTCAAAAAAAAATTTTTTTCGTAAAAGCAAAGAAAACTTTTTTTTTAATTTAAACAAATTTCATCTCTTTGATTAAAAAAAGTGATGTTAGAAGAAACGATTTCTTTGTTTCAAAAAAATCTTTATTCTGAATGAATGTATATATATATATATATATATATAAATAATTGTGTGCAAGGGGAAATAAAGCTTACGAAGAAACTTAGTGCGTTCGTCGACCTCATTACGCAGGGCATTTCCTGTTTTTTAAACGGTGCACGCCACACAGGTCATGCGTTTCAACTAAAACACGCAATGCGTATATAAATACAATACAGAGGAGAGGTAAAAATTCAATAGAAATGAGGTGAACAGTCTCGAGAAAAGAGTATATATTTACTTTTTTAGAATAAGAGAAAAAAGGTCTCTCTCTCGTATATATATATATATGTACTTGTGTGAAAAAGTAAGGAGAAAAAGAGGGGAAAGAGAGATAAAGAGAGGGGGGGGGACTATAGAGCAGAAACTGTGCTTTTTTTCCACACTCGTCGAACACCCACCCTTATATATATATATATATATATATATATATATATAACTGTGCTTGGCCTATGTAAGGGCCGCTTCCCTTAACGCCTTTTTCCTTTAAAGCAGATAGAACATTCCAAGTATTGACCCGTTTGTCTTTCGCCTTCTCGGCCCACCAAAATGGCTTCACTTTTCGACGCGTATAGCCACAACTTTGATTCAAGTTCATTGTCGTTTTATTCCCACCTTTTTACCTTATATTTGTTTCAATTTTCAATATATATATATATATATTTATTTTAACGAAAAATTTTCATTTGATTTAATTTAAGAGTTCTTGTCTCATTAACATAATCTCAAATTAAAAAAAGAGGCGCATTAATTTGCCTTAAAATTCATTAATTACAATAATTTTTATTTTTTATATTGATTTTTATATTAAAAAATTTTTAGCTACCGAATTTTTCTATGGCCGAATTATTTATACGAATTTTTAATTAATAGAATTTTGAAGACGCCGAATTTTCATTTGTCCAAAATTACAAACAAACCGCGAATAAACAATCGACAGAAAGATTTCGATGCATGCAATTTTTAAAAATTACGTCGAAATCTTTCTTGTTTAATTGGTCATTTGTAATTTTGGACAAATAAAAATTCGGTGTCTTCAAAATTCTATCAATTGAGTCGCCGGAAAGTAAAACGGCCATTGAATTAACATGGCCGTCAGAATTTTATGTTTGCACCCAAAAAAAAGTAATCTTATACTTAGAGGAAAATTCCTCTTCTAATATCCTCTAAATATTTCCTCTTAAAACAAGATTATTCAATTGAAATGTAGAATATTTTTATTCTTCATTTTAATGGAAGAATGACAAAAGGATTCCTTTTGTATTTTCCTCTTTAATTAAGATTTTCCGTTTTAAATTTAGAAGATTTAAAAAAAGGAAACGGAAAAAAATAATGTAATCGTTTGATCCCTTTCCCTGGGTATGATAGTTGTGAAGTTGTTTTTTAACCTTTCAGTTTTAATATTTCTGGTAAAATGTAAACAAAAAGGACAAAAAAATGGATTTGCTTCATTAAAAATACAGAAAATATAGTTAAATTCAAATTAAATGAATATTTTTAACGCTATTTTTAGATTTAAAAAAATTTGGATATTTCTTGTGAAATTTTACTACTCAGGTAAATAGAAATACTATAACCCCATTTTTGAATCTTTCGAATTTTTTAAATCTTTTTATTTACTTTTTTAAAAAAGTTTTAAAACGTTAAATAATTTCATATATGAAATTTTTTTCTGTCCTATAAAAAATGTTAACTTTTAAACATATCATCATGTTTTAAAATTATTTTTGCGCTGAAAATCTCGTTGATCATTACAACTGATTAATGAAAACTTATTTTTTGTATTTTAATTATCAATATAAAATGTTGATAATTAACCAAAAACATGACATTGTTAATGTTATATTAAAAAACAATTTTTATTATTATATTGAAATGAACTATTATAATTTTACTTAATTTTAATTTAAAAATGTATTTTCTGCAAAGATTTTATTATTTGATTGAAATTATAATTATTTTATTGATGGCTTTGACATTAAAAACAATTTTACGAGGTTTGGATGTCGACATTTAATTTAAGAGGAAAATCCTCTTAAATGAAGAATAATAATTTTGATACCAAAATTAAGAGGAAAATATGCATTTATTTTAGAGGAATCCTCTAGATTAAAAATTACTTTTTTTAGGGTGTGGTTTTACTTTCCGGCGACTCAATTAAAAATTCGGTGAATTGGAATTTTTTTCCTTTTTAACACCAAATCTTAAGTCAAAATAATTTTTTTTTTTTTTTGAAAATTCTATTTTCGAATTTGGGTGAAATCAATTTTAAATATATTTTTTCATTCTGTTTAAAAAACTACTTTTTACACCCAGAGAAATGATATATTTGTCTCAGAGTCTAATAAATATTTATTTGATTTAAATAAATTTTTTTTTTTTATTTACGCCAAATAAATAGGCAAGTAGGCTGTGAGACAAATATACATTTATATTTAACTCAAATATATTATATTTGGTTCAAATAAAACATTTCTCTGTGGGTGTAGTTAGAGGTTATGTTAATGGGGTTAAATCTTATCTTAAAAAGGGTTGCAGATTAAATTCATAGAAAATGAAAATAATTCCCATTTTTTAGGGATTATATATTAATTTCTGAATTTGTGTAAAATTTATATAAACTTTTAAGATTTTATTTAAACCATAAAAAAGTGGGACTCTGAAAAAATTATAAAAATACAATATATATATATATATATTTTTTTAATAAATAATATAATCCAGTAATGTTGGTTCCATTTCTGGACTCGGGGCTTTTTCATTAAAATATCTAAAAGTCCTCAAGGAGTAGACACACGAAGAAAGCCGAGAATTGCCGAAAACTAAAAGGGCTTTTCCTGGAAACGGGAGGACAAGATTCTCCCGGCTGACTATATAAGGGTTTCTTCGGCCATTTTCCATGTGGTTCATTCACCCCGAATCCTTGAATTCCCTTGGAAGAATTTTTTCCTCGCATTTTTCTAAATTTCTGATATTATTTCGTAATTTTATTTCCATTATATATATATTATATTATTTTATCTATTATATTATAAACAAATTATATGTGACGCTCCACGAGAAAAGGAATCTTATATATGGTAAAGAAATTTTAGGTTATGTTTAGTGATAGTTTTACCTTGGTAAAAAGTTTCTAATCACAAACATAACCTAAAATTTTTTTACCACAATATTCGTTTATTTTTTGTGGAGCGTCGAATATATTTTTGTCAATCAATAATTTATTTTTAATACCGCACAATTCTTATAATTTTCGTTTCATACACTAGTGTAGAAAATAGAATATTTTTATATTCGTGGTTCTGTGTATTTTAATAAAAAAAAAGCAAAAAAATTGTCTCCGGGAAATGGTGGTTTTTGTATTTTTTTTCCTCAAAAAAAGAGAGAGTAAGTGAATTAGGTTTTCCGATGAAGTAAATTTTTCATGTAAATTTGCATTTATATTGTATGTATATATATATATATATATATGAATTCTATCCAAATTTTTATCAAATGGAATCCAAGAGCTGACTGTTGCTATCTTGTCATCAGATCGAACATGAAAGGGTCACTGAACAGCTACAGCCTTCAACCGTCGTGTTCACAATATAGACAGCATAGCAGCAGCTAGGGTATATCTCATCGTCGTGCGTCCAACCCACACATACACACACTTGTAGTCTCGAAAATCGATGCCCTCTCCCCGGTCCTCGACACGTCGAGGTTAGGTTTTGTTACGCTAGGTTATGTTCGGATTGCGATGTCACTCCGTCACACGTTTCTCCTTCTTTCTCTTCGTTTAATGATTTTCAAACAATTAATTTTCATTACCTTCTTTTTATTTATAAAATTTTTTATTCTTTAATTGTTATTTCAATTTCACAATTTTTTGTTCTCTCTCTCTCTCTCTCTCTCTCTCTCTCTAAATATTAATTTTTCTCGCGCTGTTTTTATTCTTAAAATATTTTTTTATGGGTTTATAATTTATTGTAGAATCAATAATTTAATTATCATGTATTATTATTATTTTTTTTTTTATTACTATTAGCATTGTATTCGTTGATGTTAAAAAGTTAAGATTTTTAAAATTATACGGAAAAAAGTATATATATGAAACAAAAAATCGAAACCTGAAATTAGGATATTGAAAATTGAATTTTCGTACGCACGCAAAGGTATATCACTTTAGGCTATAAAATGCTTTTTTCTTTTATTTCTGAAGAGAGTAATTTTTGCCCTCCTATATTAGTCTTGGTTAAAAAAAAAAAAAAGACAAAAAATAAGCGATACAATTACAAAAGTTCTTTTCTCCTTACAAAGTAATCAGATACTAAAAATGTTATATAACAAAATACTGATCGTGAGAAGAGAAAAAAAGAGTTTTATTATGCTATAGGTATTGTATAATAAAATTTTTTAGATTAATTTATTGTCCAATATTAGGGAACCCAAAATGCCATTTTTAATATAATAACAGTAAGTAATTTTTAAAATTGAAAATTTAAATAATTTTTTTACCATAACTGATAACACTTTGTACTTACCAAAGCAGTTAAAAAGTAAAATATTAATCATAATTAATACTTTGCTTTTTGGTGTATTATCAACTATGAAATAAAAGATACTTAAATTTTTATAGAAGAATTTTATTCTTTCTTTTTTTATTTATAATGTTATAAATTTTAGTGCAAAAAAAGAACGAAATTTCTCATATATATCTAAATTCTTAATTTCGAATGACTGACCCTGACCCCCTCCAATTTAAATTGGACAATCTGTCCAGGATAGGTTTTTTTCTATCCCCCCCCTCTTTTTTTTTTACTTTTCTGTTGCCTGAAATAAAATATTCGAACCTCGAAGCTATATGGTCAGTGTATTATTCTTTCGTCGAGAGACTTCTTTCGCCCCTTGAACAACAAAGGACGTAGGTGGCCTCCTAATTTTTTTTTTTTTTTCAAATCAAACCTTCCACCTCGTCCGCATATAACTATCATATGTGTGTTGATTATATTCATCATTAAAGCCCTTTCAAAATTTATTTTATATTTCTCTTTTCCTTTCTGTCGCTGCTAAAAATTATTAAGTAGTGTAAAACTCTTAGTGAAATAAATTTATAATATTTTTGAAATAGTACATATAATCCAAATTCGAAAAAGAAGCTCATAATTATTGAATAAAAATTATTAGTTAGAATTTTTATTTTATGAAATTTCATTTGTCATAATTATTTTTGAGCCAAATTTTTATTTAATCGAATTAATATTTTGTAGAATAAATCGTTTTGATGAAAATTCTATACAAAATACTAATTCGAAGAAAATAAAAGTTCGGCTCAAAAATAATTATGACAAATGAAATTCCATAAAATGAAAATTTTAACCGATGATTTTTAGAACATAATCATGCGTCCCTGATTTTTATGGGATCATAGTTCTAACAGGACTAATGTGGTGAATATTCATGCTTACCGAAAAATAAAAAAATCAAATTAACAATGTATAGAAGTTAAATTCTGCTATTTCTCTTGAAGCAGTGAGCTGAATAAAATTTGATTGTTGATGTAGACCATCCAAAATGAATATATTCTTTGATCTTTCAAATGTATAATTCGAAGTAGAGCATGTATTTTCCTTTATGTATGTGTAAGTATATATATATATATATATATATATATATATATATATATGTAATGTCACCCTTGAAATGTTCATTATTTAAGAACGGAAACCTTTCAAAGTGAAACCGGACGGAGCATCATTTAGACTCGGCGATGCTATAAAGCTATATAGCCAACGAATTTTAGAAAGATGCTTTTACAAACTAGAGCAGACTATATGTAGTTGAGTTTTTGTTGGCTTCAGATATCTCCTCCATCCCCCTCCCCCCTTTTTTTTTATTCCTTTTTCAATTCGGGTCTTTTTCGCTCTCCCCTGGAATTTGTCCCTGGACTTTCTGATCCTGTAATGATTTCTCCTCTCTTTTATCGTCTCCAAAATCAATTTATTTGCGAAAGTACTTTTTTCTTCTTCTTCGCCCATGTACAAAAATCCGATTAGTATATATAGTAGTTTGTCAAAAAATTGTTTTTTTTGCAATTTAATCTGTTTATTGGTCAGCAAGAGAAATGAGATTTTCATATAAAATATTGGCTATTCGAATAAAAAAGAAATAAATAATTTAACAAATCGTCGATTAAGATCCGCACTTGAGTAAATGTTTAGCACAAAACTTGAGTGAAATTTTAAATTAAATATAAGGTAAATGCACCAGTACACAGAAAAAACCTGAATTCAAATTGAGTATAGATTCTATACTCAATTTGATTCGCAACAAAAATGAAACTGGTTGTCTCATTTCGAGTTCTAAGGTAAAAGTAACAAAATGAAACAGGCAAGTTTCATTTTGAGAAAAAGAAAAATGGAAAAATATTGTGAAATAACGAATAATTTTGCACAAAAACATGAAATATAATAATTACAAAGAAGTAAATAACACGCTAGACTTAATATATTTGATTAAAAATTGCTTGTAATCGCGTAATAAAATAATAAAGGAAATATGTTTTTAGGTTAGAAAAATGAAAACATGTGTTTTGACAACAGGAACGGTACTGCCAACTTAAATAATAGCGGTAAATTTAAAAACTTATGAAATTAATTATTATCTACGTAAATAATAATAAATAATTTTTATTTAAAAACTTCTAAATATTCGTACTGGTCAAAATAATCTTTCTGGTGTTGTTGAAATATTAGAAACAATAATTGAAATACAAAATTACTCTGCTTATGATGCCAACTTAGAAATCTGAAATTCCAGCCAATATCATTTTGAATAACATGAAGTTTGTCCCATACTCATTTCGATACCCAAAAGAAAATGAGTTGCAACAAAAATGAGTCCAAGTTTTTTCTGTGTAATCGTCAGTGCATTAGTTATCGGCAACTAGTACATTATATTGTAAAAAATAAGATCAGTGTAACTTTCTTGTGTTATTAATTGTGTGTTTTGATAAAATAAAACCTTTTGGCATCGAAAGGATACAAATTCGTCGTGTAAATAGTAAATTTTTCATTAAACAAGTATATTTTTTCGTGACAAGGCCGCGTACTGAGTAGATCTTTGGAATTTTTTAAAGTTCTGCTTAGGCGAATGACATATACAAAATAACTTGTGATTATTTTTTTTTTTTTTTTTTTTTTTTTTTTTTTTTTTTCAATTTATACTCCTGTCTTATTGGCCTAACGCTCTCGACAAGAGTCCCCGAGGAATACTTTTTGATTGGAAGCATAACCCTGAAAATTATTAACCTAGTGCGCCTACAGTACGACTTTCGACGATAGGAGTACTCGCATTTGCCTGGACCACCCGTAATGGGTTTTCTCGCCAGAGGAGTAGGAAAACTGTAGAAAACCTCTCCTGAGTACAACCGGCTTATTGACAACCGAGTTCCAGCGGTGTGAATCGGACAATTAATCGACAATCCACACCGTTGTACCTCGGCGTCAAGCCTACGCTCGGTATGTCTTCACGTGGTGAAAACACATCCGGTCACTGCGTTCACAAAGGGTAACCCATCTTTGCACTAACCGTGCTCAGAAGTGCTTAACCTCATCGAACGCAGACCAAGTGTTCTCAGCACCAACACAGAAAATTAAAAGGCATTAAAATAAGCTGAAACGCTTCTTATTTTAATCCAATTTTGCTTATTTTAATACCAAAATGGATTAAAATAAGCAAAATTGGATTAAAATAAGAAGCGTTGCAGCTTATTTTAATGCCTTTTAATTTTCTGTGAAGCCATTACCGGCGGTATAACTTGTGATTATGTGTAAAGTGAATTGAAAGTTAAGCTTATGTTTTTATCATAAAGTAATGAAACTACTATTGATGGTTTAAAAAAAATAAGTTAATATTTAAATTATTATTTTATTATTAAGGAAAACGATAACTAAAACTCAAAATTCATCGTGTGTCAGTAATCGTCGCAGAGATGACGATAACTAAAAATTTTTAAGTACATAAACAACTGACTTTTTTATTGAGTGATGTTAAAAATCTTTGTTTTCAATGTAAAAATAAATTTTGTATATTATAATATTAATAGATTTTAGTTATCGTCAACCGAAAATTGGATGAAATGAAAGTTATTTTATATTTTCTTTTATGACGATAACTAAAGCAGGAGGCTGTCGAAAATTAAAACATGTAGGTTTTGTGTATAGTATTTCTTAGTTAATTAATTTAAAAAGAAGTATTATTAAATTTAATTAAAAAGTAAATTAAGAAAAATATTTTTGTTAATGTTAAAAATGTTTTATTATATTAAAAATTTGTTTATAATTTCATATTTTTTATTTTTTATAAATTTTTTCTTTTTTAAAATTATTTATTTTTTTAAAATTTTATATTTATTCATTTATTATAGAAAAGTATAGTATATTAAGGTCATGTGACTGTTAGGTCTGTAATTTTAATTTGTCCGTAACTTATCTCGTAAAATGCTGAATGGACGTCTCAAAACTTAACTGAAACTAAAAATTAAATATTCGTTAAATGAGCGACAAAATTTTGACTAAAACTTTATAAATTAAATATTCGTGAATTGTTTAGTAAAAATATTTATGAACAATAACAATAAAATTCAATAAACTTTATGAGGCTGCGAAGTCCGCAACGTTTTCAAAAACGAAAAATTAAAATGAAATTATTTTTTCAAGACAATTTATTTTCTAATTTTGATTTGCACAAACTTTCAAGAAATTAGTGTAGCCTGTTATCCACGAATAATTTTAATTTTAAGTCAAAGTAATACATATCGTCTCATTATTTTTTCGTTTTTGTTTATAAAAACGTTGCGGACTTCAGCATCATTAAACTTGAAATTTGATTTTTGTTACAAAAAAAAAAATTGTAAACGAATTTTTTTAAAATTGACTTTTTGTAGAGATTTCCTTTGATGAGTGTATGTGGCAAAAGGGCTCTTCTCTCTCTCTTTTCTTTGCTTTTGTTGGCAATTCACTCCGTTTAGGGAACAATTTGATGCAATTTTCCGAATATGCTACCGCACTTCTTTTTCAAGCCCTTTTGCCATTCTCTCTTTCTTTCAATTTGCTTTATATATATATATATATATATGTTACGGTCAAAGACCGAAATTGGTCATTCTCCGAGAATGACCGGTCAATGTCGACATTGCCAAAAATCGTTGGTCATTGTCGACATTGTCCTGAAAATTTTACCAATGCTTATAAATATTTGACAATGCCCAAGCATTGTTGACAATGACCGGTCATTGTCGACATTGCCTAGTCACGTTTGGGCAAAGTTGTTAATCGTAATAAACAGAAAGGAATAAAAGGAATTTATTAAAATTAAAATTTATTTAAAAGGATTTTGTAATTAATTTATTTATTGCAGCATGACAAGCTACCGTGGCATTTAGAATTGCATCTTTTGTCCTGTTTTAAGCCTCGTCGAAACGATCTTTAAAATTGTTGGAATCCATTTTTGCGCGCAGAAATCGAGTGTTTCTGTACCGACAATTAACGGCAAACTAATCACTATGAACTTCGTTTATTTTGATATGACTGTAATCAATACATTATTGATGGCTCGATCACAAATGAAATTCTATTAACTTTGTTTATATCATTAACAGCGTATTCTGTGTCTACTGTTTTCAAAAATTATTTCCGAATAATTACGGAATTAATCATATTTTAAATGATTAATTAAAAATTAAACAATTTTAATAATAAAAATTTTAATTAATAATACATTTTAACAACTTTGTCCAACTTGTATCGGTCATTGTTGACATTGACCAAGAAGAACACATAATATGCATAATTTTGAACTTTGTTCGCAATTTTCAGGACAATGTCGACAATGACCAACGATTTTTGGCAATGTCGACATTGACCGGTCATTCTCGGAGAATGACCAATTTCGGTCTTTGACCGTAACATATATATAAACAGAGAAGCGTGTGAACTTCCCTCGATACGCTTCAGGGGAAACAGCTCTATTTTTGCTAAACTCACACGAAGAATATTTTTTGTTTTATATAATAAATATGGTCTAAGAACATTTTTATAAAAGTTCTTCGTATTAAATTTAACTCATTGAAATTTCTTTTAAAATTTAACTCTGCATTTGAATTGACATAACAGACTCGTCAGTTTCACAGTATATTCAAGCTTGTGCGCAACCTAAACTTATTTCTCTATAAAAGATTTTAATGCTACTATAATTTCTATATGATTGAGATGGTCATGTATTATTTTATAATCAATTAGTCGCTTTAAAGTGATTTTTATAAATTATTAATTTTCAAATTATTTTTCAAATTTATTTGTTTCAAAATTATTATGCTAACAATCGTCTTTTGAAGGTGGAACCTTTTGATGTAACGCAACGTTTATGATAAACGATTTTTAAAGAAATAATTTTTTAAAATGAAAAATTGTATAATTTTTTGCCTAAAAAATATTTCTTGTAGTTTTCATCAATCAACAAATTATAAAGAAATATTTTTTAGGCAAAAAAATTATAGAATTTTTCATTTCAAAAAATTATTTCTTTAAAAATTATTTAACATAAACGTTGGGTACTTCAGTATCGTGTTTAAGATAGAATGCCACAAATATTAAATAATAATTTTTTTTAAAAAATGCTTTTATAATATTTGTTTTTTTCATGAAAAATAATAATAATAATAATAATAATAATAATTAAAATAATATTTTATTATCTTAAAGTTGCAAGAATATGAAATAAGCGGAAACATCAATCGTTGCATGTTTCTTTTTGACATTTATATATATAAGAGAACGGAAGTAAATGAACAAGAGTATAAATTTGTTTTAGTGAAAACATATAAACTTTTTTTTTCATTTCATGTAAAGTTTGAATCCTTTTGATTCAAAGTCTTTGGGACTTTCGATACATATACATATATATATATTGTCAGTGTAATACTACCATATACAGGTATTCACTAAAGGCTATAACTATCATCGTCCAGCTGGTAAACAGCTGCCCACATCCTGTCTCCTGTTTCGATGCCGTGATGCATCCGTGTCGATCGCCTTCTTCTTCACTCCTTTCTGAACATGTTTTTTTTCTTCTTTTATTTTTATTCTTCTTCATCCTGCTTTAGATAAGAATAAATGAGTATATCTATATATAGGTAAACAGAAAATTTATATTTGAATTTACCGTTATAAAGTGTTTCAAAAAGCTTATTCGATACACTTTGTAAGAGGGTCTTTTCGAGAATATATTTTCAAATTTTTTTTTTTTCTTTCAATTCACAGTAATTAATAAAATTATAATTGAGAGTTCACTTTTTTGGGGGGAGGAATTTTTGAAAGCGGATATATTTTACACAAAAATGTTGAAATGGAAAAAATTTTCATTGCTAACTGAAAATTTGAGTCAAATAAGTTATGCTCTATTAATTTGTTAGAATTTCCATTTGGTAAAATTTCATTACCTAGAATTTATTTGTATAGACGAATTTTTGTTTCTTTAAACTATATTATTTTACATATAGAAATTCTGAATTTTTATATTACAGAATTTTTATTCTTAAGGAATTCAGGAAATAAATAATTCTGTCAAATTCAAAGAAATAAAAAGTCCGTAACATGTTAATTCGGCTAAAAGTAAATTCTAGGTAACGAAATTCTGTCAAATAAAAATTCTAGCAAATTAATTTTAGAGCTTATGTTCCTCTTTAGTTTGAGGTTATGTCAAGGAGGACTGAACCTCTTTAAATTGATCTTGAGTGTTATTTTATCGACTCTCACTTTCTCCCTCCCTCTCTTTCTCTTTAGATGTTCGATAATTATTTACATTCACCTCGTTTCCCGCTCGTTTGTGTGTCGCGAAATTGCATTAATTTTGACTTCTGTCGCCTCTTTTTTATTTACTACTTGCTTTTGAACGCGCGCGCGCGTGTCCTTTGAAAACAAAAAGAAAAAATAAAAGGGGAATGCAATTCTCGGGGCCATGATGTCGTCCCAAATAAAGTAGGCCCAAAGATGGTGGACAGGTGCAAACACACAAACACGATTGCAGCTTGGCACGCGACTATACACGCCTCCTTACGCATTAAAATCATGCAAAACTAATGCACCATACACCAACGACTTGTATACATATATACACATAACCTATACTCACTATATATATATATATATATACATACATATACATACATAAATATTGTGCATTACTTACTTGCACGTGCACAGATATTGTGCGCCCGCCTGCTGTAGACTTATACATAACCGGTGCATTTGCAAAACAAGATATATCGTTTTGAATCGAGATCGTTTCCTCGATAGAATCCCACAACCTTAAACTGTTAAAACAGGGTAGCGCACGATAAAGATCGCCAACCGCAAGTCGTCGTTAATTAGCTTGGCAATTGTTAAGCTGTGATTAGTCCAAATGTTGATTCATGAGCCCAATATAATGTGTAGGGTCAGAGATTTGCATATTTTGAATAAAATATCGTTGTGGCCTAATTTTTTTAAAATTGATAGTTTCAGAAATGATTATGTATTGGAATTATTGGACATTGTTTTTCCACTGTTTTACAATTATTTATTTACCAAATTGAAACAATATATTCGTAGACATGACATTTGGTGTTGGTAAATGTAACTACGCTGCAAAAAAAAAACATTTTAAAAAGCTACAAGTTACCAAAAAGTTACAAGGGAATCTGGATAGTAAGATGTTTTTGGTAACTTGTAACTTTTTTAACATGTTTCCGACCGAAAAATCTTACATCTTAAGACACTAATGCATTTTAAGAATGTTTTTGATAACTTACAATTAGAAGCAAGTTGTTAACAATATCTTCAAAAAGCTATACTAAAGTATCCCGGGATAAAATAAATAGTATTCGAATAAGTATAAGCAGTAATCGGAATATTCGAAATAGTATTCCAAATGGTATTGAAAGTATATAGAGTATACCAAATAGTATTCTAACTTGTATATGTCGTAGGGAAATAGAAGAATCCGGGAGTAAGTCTACTTCCTAGGCAGTAGGCTTACTGCTGGCAATTAGAGGAATTCTTCACGTAGAAATCATTCACATTCATCTATTTGCGTAGGGAGTAAGCTTACTGCTGGGCAGTAGGCCCGATAAAGATTCGGCATTTAGACAACTTACATCGCGTGTACATCGCGTTATACTGCACTCGGAACCAATCTGCAGAATTTCATACATTTTGGAGTAATGATAGAATTTTTTTGACTTTTTTTCACTTCCATTAATCAAAATTGATTTCACTGCTTCATATTGCTGTTTACTCCACACGGATCTATTTCCTGTTTGAGTCTCCACTTTCATTTTAAATATTTTTTTCAAATTCACAGCGATTCACCGAATTAACTTCCATTATTAATAATTGTAATTAATTTATATAAAAAATAATAAAACGATAGAAATTAAAAATGAATAAAATCACTACTGTTTGCTTCAACGGTTCTAAGACGTTTGTAAATTGTAAATACCAATTTTTCACTACCTATGAAGTCTTACACTATGAATATTAGACGAGGAAAATCTAGGAGTCATTAGTATCTAATTAAATACATTGTTTTGAATTGCGACTTTGGGTTCATTCATAAACAAATACACGGATGGCGATGTAAGTTGTCTAAATGCCGAATCTTTATCGGGCAGTAAGCCTACTGCTTAGCAGTAAGCTTACTCCCTACACAAATAGATGAATGTGAATGATTTCTACGTGAATTCCTCTAATTGCCAGCAGTAAGCCTACTGCCTAGGAAGTAGACTTACTCCTGGATTCTTCTATTTCCCTACGATATATACATAATCTCCAATGTATATCTGAACGTCTTCCGTAATATTCGAAACGCATATGACAGTCTGAGTAAACTAAGCTGAATCTTCAAATGGATCATCTTCCTAAGTATACCAAAGTATACAGAGAAATCTCGCAGGTCTTCAGAAGTCTCTTAAAAGTATGACCATCTTCCGGAGTAAATAAAATGAATACTGCAGTCTCTGAATTTTTGGATACTTAATTAGTGGTACAACACATAGATGGCAGAAGTAAAAAATTAGAATGGCATTAATAAATAAATAAAATAATACATAATAAACTGAGATTTACAGTATTTTATTTAAATTTTAGTACTATATTTTGAGTAAGAACTAGTAAACATAACTGATAACAAGAAGAAAGATTTTTTATTAATACTGTAAAATATTTTTACTCTAAAGCAGAGATTAGAGTATTTTTTCGTTTTAACCCCTTGACTGTCGCTGAAGCAATATGCGCGGATTTAAAACTGGCCAAAAGTGCTCTTGACGCAATATGCGCAACTTAAAAAAAGTTATTAAAAGCTCCTTCAAAATCGCTGAAACTGGTTACTCGGGGGTTTTTGGGGTCGCTGAACACGAATCCGGTGTTAGTTTTTCAAAATTCAAAATGGCGTATCCAATATGGCGGACGACTTTTCAAAAAATTGATCCAATTTGCCTGAAAATCGTTTCTCGAGGTTTTCGGGGTCGCTGATTACGAATCCGAGGTCCGTTTTTTAAAATTCAAAATGGCGGATCCAATATGGCGGACAATTTTTCAAAACTGATCGGATTCGCTTGAAAATGGTTACTCGGGGGTTTTTGGGGTCGCTGATTACGAATTTGACATCAGTTTTTCAAAATTCAAAATGGCGGATCCAATATGGCGGACGAATTTTTCAAAACTGATCGGATTCGCTTGAAAATTGTTACTTAGGGGTTTTCGGCGTCGCTGATTACGAATTTGACATCGGTTTTTCAAAATTCAAAATGGCGGATCCAATATGTCGGACAATTTTTCAAAACTGGTCAGATTCGCTTGAAAATTGTTACTCTGGGGTTTTCGGGATCGCTGATTACGAATTTGACATCAGTTTTTCAAAATTCAAAATGTCGAATTCAATGTGGTTGAATAATGGATCAAAATTGTACGAATTCGCTTGGAACATCAGTTTTTAGCCTTCCTGATAAAAAATCTCCGCCATTTTGAATTTTAAAAAACTAACACCGGATTCGTGTTCAGCGATCCCAAAAACCCCCGAGTAACCATTTTTAAACGAATCCGATTAGTTTTGAAAAATTGTCCGCCATATTGGATCCGCCATTTTGAATTTTGAAAAACAGACCTCGGATTCGTAATCAGCGACCCTAAAAACCCCTGAGTAACGATTTTCAGGCAAATTGGATCAATTTTTGTAAAAGTCGTCAGCCATATTTGATCCGCCATTTTGAATTTTGAAAAAAATTATGGCAGATTCGTAATTAGCGACCCCGAAAACCCCCGAGTAACGATTTTTAGGCAAATTGGATCAATTTTTGAAAAAGTCGTCCGCCATATTGGACCCGCCATTTTGAATTTTGAAAAACGGACCTCGGATTCGTAATCAGCGACCCCAAAAACCTTAGTATACCAAGTTTCACCAAAATCCAAAAAAAATTTTTTTCCAACACACTTTTGGCCAAAACAGTGGAAATCTCGTCGACAGCCAAGGGGTTAAAGGTTTGTCACATCTGGTTTGCATTAGGATGATCAGTCAAGGGTTTCACGTTGTAAGAGGTTCTATTTTATGAGTTTTTCGGTGCCTGTTTTTTTCTTATAGATTTATTTAGATAGAAAATGTGTGAATTTTGAAAATGCAAAGAGACGAAGAAAATGTTTTTAAATGTTTAGTATTTTTTTAGAGGTGTGCAAAAATTCGAATTTTGTATGGACTCGGATCGAATATTCGATTCGAGCCCATGTTAATTCTTATGGAGCGGTTCGAATTTTAAAAACTTGCACAGCCCTAGTATTTTTTCCAAAAATTTTCCTAAGGCAGACCTTCAAGTTTTCAGTTGCTTTCTAGCATTTGCCAGGAACGAAGGGGAATCTACAGTCGGTATAGTTAGTGAGTTAAAGTGAAGAATTTATTGAGAATTTATTTATTAATTATTATTTTAATGTAGTATTTTAAAGTTTTTTATTAAACGAAATAATTTGAAGTGTAAGATAATTCTTAAACTAAAAAAATCCTGCACTAAGTGACACAATTCATTAATGACAAATTACCCATCGAATGGTACGAAATCATATGCTGAAAAAATTATAAGCAAATCAAGTATACACTGAGAAAAAGAATTCTATTGAATCAACAGAATTTCTGCGAAAGGCATAAAAATGATTGATTCAAAAGCATATGCTGCAGAATTTGTAAAATATTACATAGATTCTGTAGCATATACTTTTGAATCAATAATTTTTATTCTTTTAGCAGAAATGCTATTTCTTCTCATACTTTTGGTTAACTATTTCATACAATTAAGTCTCGAGTATGCTATACCGATTCTGCATTATCTGAGCCTCGTTTGCATCATCTAAATTACTTTTAATTTTAGTTTTATATAAATATAAGTTTATTTTTAATAAATTGTTTAAATTATTATGGAATATATAGAAACTTATTTTTCCGTTTTGTAATAATGAAAATATCAGTACTGGTTCAGTACAGACTGGCCCAGCCTCGTCAGTCAATACTGAATCAGTACTGCGCCAGTAGTCAACTCTGGTATAATGCTGAGAAATTTTTGGTTGGCTAAAAATGACTTTATCAAACTAAATTCTAAAGCAGAAATTAATTTTACAATAGGGACATATCTTTATAATTATTATATGGAAAGATTATTCGCAAATTATTAGATTATTAGCAAAGAAAGATTAAATTTAAAAAATTATTCCCGGCTACTATAAGATTAAAATTGTTTTTTTTTGTTTATTTTTTATTATCACAAAGTTTTAAAATCACTACTATGTTCATAGTTGAATTTATATAATATTGAAAATTCCCTGTTGTTAAATTGGAAAATGTTTTATATAGTATAGATTTATAATAGATAGGATCGTAAATCGATATATAATTTAAAGTCACAAAAATAAACTTTCTATCTATAAATCTTAGTGTATTAAGTGAATAAGGCGCTTATCTGTTTTCTGCTGTTCATATATATCTTATTTTATTTATAAATTGGACACAACAAAATTAAATTAATTCCCCTTTTTTTTCATTCTATTTTCAGTGTTATATGTATATATATATATATATATATATATATATATTATATGAATAGGTTTCAGTTGTCAGGGGAAGTTTAATTTATTCATTGAATCCTCGTGATTAAATCAATTTATATACTTAAAATAATGAAAATTTACCTGTTTATTTAGACTGCGTTCTGTCCTGCAAGCTAATTAACTGATTGATAGGACTTAATTATATATTACTATGGTCTCTTGCGAAATTCTATTATGGACTATTATTGTTTAATAATATAAAATCAAAATTTGATTTTATAAAATATCTTTTAATAAAATAAATTCTCTAATTACAATTTTTTTATCTTGTTTTAATTTTTTTCAATAATATTAAAAAATTATATTTTTTTTTTCGTGCCTTTTATTTAAAATTGATACGTATATGGTAAAGGAAAAATTAATGTAAAAATTCCTTGCAACTTGTATAATAATTTGTTGCACATTTTTCGCAGATATTATTATTATTATTATTATTATATGTTGTGTGTAAAAATACGTTTGCAAGCTGAATATGTCGCAAAGTGCAATTTTTTTTTTATTATTGTTCTGCGCTTAAAGAAGGTGTCACTAAGGTGCATATATATAAATTATGCAAAATTTACAAATAAATACATGCATAAATATAAATTCTGCATATGTCTTGTGACAGCAATTATGGACTTTTTTTTTTAATTTTGTATATTAATCTCATTAGTATACAAAATTTCTATGCGGGTATTTTGTTGCCTATATTTAATAATTTAGTAATTATAATTTCGCATACTATGTAATAATTTTTCTGCAAAAAAGGAAAAAAAAACTCCAATGAAGAAAGTATATATATATATATATATATATATATATACGCTGACAGACATTTTGCACTAAAAGATTTAGTCTGCATGCAAGTCGAGAAAGACACCTGCGCGGTGGCGCGTGCCATCAGAAAGATACATCTGCCTGCCTGTTCACATGCAACCACGAGCACGCGCACATCCTCATGATCTTCTCGTGCTTATACCTATACATATATAAATATAAATACATATATATATATATACTCATACGCGGTAAATATATATTATACAATACATACAAATTTACATCTGTTTCCATATATCGATGTTGGCCCAACGACCTGTATATATATATATATATATACATATAAGTGATCGGTTTAACGTGCCTTCGTTGATTGCGCGTCTTTAATCAACCGAAGACACCGGCAATATTTGCAGCTTGAGTTTGTACCTAAAAGAAGCCTACTTATAAAGTATCAAGAGAAAAAAAAAATTTATAAAAAAGTAATAAGTAATATACAAATAAGTACAATGGGGGTATGTCCTTGTTCGCTATGCAGACTTATATATAAGGTTGGTTAAATATGAATTTTGTTTTGGACGCCAAACAAACTTTATTATAAAGGTACGCATGATTATGTTCTAATAATTATTAGTTAGAATTTTCATTTTATGTAATTTCGTTTGTCATATAATTATTTTTGAGACGAATTTTTATTTTGCAGAATTAGTATTTTGCAGAATTTTCATCAAAAACGATTTTCTATATTACAGAATTTTTATATAACCGAAAATTTATCTCAAAAAATTTTTACTTAATCGAAAAATTATTTAACAGAATTTCTAATTGATAGAATTTTTATTTATCCGAAATCTTTCTGTCGATTGTTTGTTCGGTCATTTGCAATTTTGGACAAATGAAAATTCTATCAATTATAGAAATTCTGTTGAATGATTTTTCGGTTAAGTAAAAGTTCTGTAGTATGAAAATTATTATATCAAATAATAATTTGAACAAATGAAAGAAAATGAAAGATCGATTTGATGAAAATTCTGCAAAATATATACTAATTCGAATAAATAAAAATTCGACTCAAAAATAATTATGACAAATGAAATTCCACAAAATGAAAATTCTAACTATTGATTATTATTAGAACATAATCATACGTCCCATTATAAAAATGTTAAAATAATAGTTTAAGGGGAGGTTCTAGTCGAAAATTCCGAAAATTAACGTAATTTTAGATTTTTTTTTTTTGAGCAAACGCAATTATTTTTTGTAAAAAATTTGGGTATCCAAAAATTTTTATGGTATTTATTAGTATATATATTTAAAAAATTTTACAAAATTTTTTTAAGGAAAAATAATTAAAAATTGCGGCTCCAGTCCTTTCTGAAGAAAGCCGTAAAAAAGCAAAAATATTCTTAAAATATATATATGTGCCATTCCATGAGTTTTTTTAACACTTTTCGGAGTAACCTTTCCAAATTAAATGAAACATTTTTTTTACAATATTTATTAATATAAAGGTCCAAAATAATCACTTTTTAAGTAAAAACAATTGTTCATTTAAAAAAGTACAACAATAAATAATGAAAAAAATTCACTTTTTTTCTGCAACACCAAATAAATTGGTTTAAAGATCAAAATTTTCTTTATTTTTCAAGCTTTAATGCCGCACAAGAAAAATAATGTATTTCAAAATAGTTAACTCACAATTTATTAAACAATGTTTGTTTTCTTTTTTGTATTTTATTTATTGTGAAACGTCTGCTATAATTGCGCGCGACGTTTGGAAGTTCTCGCTTTCGTTATTGAGCAGAAGCCACGCAGAAGCTCATTACTCTCTAAATCTGAATCAGTCATATTTCACTGATTAACAGTACACGGAAAAAAAGAAAAAGTAACTTTTACTACTTTAAAAGTAAAATTGGACCTGTCCGAAGTTTCTGCGCATCTCTGGCAACTTTTACTCCAAAAATAGTAAAATTTACTTCAGAAATAGTAAAAATTACTACGGAAACAGTAAAATTTACTACAGAAATAGTCAATTTTACTATTTTTCGAGTAAAAGTTGCCAGAGATGCGCAGAAACTTCGGACAGGTCCAATTTTACTTTTAAAGTAGTAAAAGTTACTTTATTCGTTTTTCCATTTTTCTCCGTGTAGAAATCTACTAATTGCCATAGCGAGAATTGAGCAACTGACAATTAGTACAAATTTACTGATTCAATTAGTAAAATATCAATTACTGATTAAATCAGTAATATAAATATATATGGCAACGGCCACAAAATCTACTAATTTAATAGTTAATTTTAAAGGTTATGTTATATACAAATTACTGATTTACATAAGTTATTTTCTATTGCTTCCATATTCACTATAATTATATTAGTAAATTTCAAAAAATATAACTGAAACTTCAGTTAAAATGAAAAGTACTGATTGAATTAGTAAAATTTCTACACGGAGAAAAAAGATTTCTTTTATAAAGTAACTTTTACTACTTTCAGAGTAAAACTGGACCAACTCGAAGTTTCTGCGCATCTCTGGCAATTTTTACTCCAAAAATAGTAAAATTTACTCTATAAATAGTAAAACTTACTACGGAAACAGTAAAATTTACTACAGAAATAATAAATTTTACTATTTTTGGAGTAAAAATTGCCAGAGATGCGCAGAAACTTCGAGTTGGTCCAGTTTTACTCTGAAAGTAGTAAAAATTACTTTTTCTTTTTCTCTGTGTACTGATTCAGATTTAGAGAGTACACTAGCGTAGTAAAAAACATGTTGTGTGAAAAGTGAGGTTATGTTGTCATTAAACGAAACGTAAACATTTCTAGTTATCACACCCGAGGCGAAATTTAAGCCCTAATTTACAAGGAGTAAAGTAGAGTTAAACAGACCCTCTTTAGCTTCCTCAACTAGTCGCAAATTTCCCTTTCTTCCACGTTTGGATTTAAAGTAGGGTCTAAAAATTGATTAAAATATTGAAAATTTTGAAATTGCTCTAATTCTATTAATTTTTTGAAAACGCATCAAAATATGTTAATTCCAGTTTTTAAAGGGTAATTAAAGAAATATTGTGTGAAGAAAAAATTCATTTTGCTTTAATCAAAATAATTAAAAGAGTTTTTTTTTTGCATTTTTTTGTACTTTTTTAATCGAACTAGACCCTCTTTAGCTTCCTCAACCAGTCGCAAATTTACCTTTCTTCCACGTTTGGATTCAAAGGAGGGCCTACGGGAGTCTACAAGATCGTAAAGAGGGCCTATTTAGGTTCTAAGGGAAGCTAAAGAGGATTCAAATTTCGCCTCGGGCATTGAATGGTTTTTAATTATCTACTTTGCAGTAAAAAATCATTAAAAAAAAACATTTTTGAAGGATGAAAAACCTCACTTTTCACACAACATGTTTTTTACCACGCTAGTGTAATGAGCTTCTGCTCAATAACGAATGCGAGAACTTCCGAACGTCGCGCACATCTATAGCAGACGTTTCACAATAAATAAAACACAAAAAAGAAAACAAACATTGTTTAATAAATTGTGAGTTAACTATTTTGAAATACATTATTTTTCTTGTGCGGCATTAAAGCATGAAAAATAAAGAAAATTTTGATCTTTAAACCAATTTATTTGGTGTTGCAGAAAAAAAGTGAATTTTTTTTATTATTTATTGTTGTACTTTTTTAAATAAACAATTGTTTGTACTAAAAAAGTGATTATTTTGGACCTTTATATTAATAAATATTAAAAAAAAAAAAAAATGTTTCATTTAATTTGGATAGGTTACTCCGAAAAGTGTTAAAAAAAACTCATGGAATGGCACATATATATATTTTAATTTTTAATCTTTATATAATTGTAAAATGTATTTTGTATGAATTTAAATGAAAAGAACAATTGCCTTGTTTTATTTTTTTATTATAACAAGAGAAACTTTCTAAATATAATGTTATAATGGAATTTTTAATTAACTGTCTTGGAGAATTGCAACATTACCTTTTACAGTTATAAAAATATTTTATTCATTTAAAGATACCTAGTATTATATATTATATGGATATGCTTATTTAAACCAACTGAAAACTAATGTAATCAATAAAATGGGAGGATTAAATTATAAACTCTGTATGCATAAGGGGATCATATTGTATTCAATTCAATTAAAATTTTGTAATTTAATTTACATTCAATTGAATTTTATAATATAATTATTAAATACACTTAGATATTATAATATTACTTTTTTTATTATTATTATTATTATTATTATTATTATTATTATTATTATTAATAATATAATAATTTTTGTTGAACCTTATTGTCAAATAATTTAAAAATTAATAACAAATTAAATAATTAAATTTTAAATTTATAAATATGATAAAAAAAAAGTAAAAAATATTTTTAAAAAATAAATACATTTATTTTGTTTAAATATTTTTTTTTTTTTAATTTAGTGTTATAAAAATTACATCTTTTACAAAATATTTCGTATTACATTTAAATATTCCCGCGCTGCGTCAAAACATTCGCGCACGACAGTTATTAAGACAAGTGGCCTATATAGGGTGTGTGGTAGTCGTTTCTTCTCGCTACAAAGATGTTTCCCTAATATTATAAGAATAGATTCCTTTTGTCGTAGAAATTGTAGTTTAATTCTGTTCGCACTTTGCAAATATTTTTCACTGGTGAGTTTTTAATTATTTTTATTTTTGTAAATATGTGACATTGATTTTTTTATTTTTCATTATTTTGACTCAAAATAAAGTTTAGCTTGTGTATTTCTTGCCAATAATAATCAGGACAAAGCATGTTTTCGTTTAAAATTTTTCCGAAATATTAATTTCGATGTAGGTGGCGCTGTCTTACAAGAACCTTCTTTTAATTTATATTTTTATTTTAACTTGAAAAAAAAACAGTACACAGCACTTAAAGTGAGTGAAAAAAATTTAAAAAAAAAAAAAAACAATTGTTTTTAGAAATTTTTGTTGAGAAGGCACAATTTCCGGTTAGAATGAATATTGTCGTTATTTAGATGTATATCGTGCAAATAGAACAGAATTTTGCAAGCAACTACTTGGACTTATTATTTCGGAAAGCTGTTCGAAACCGACACAATCCCGTTTCAACACTTGAAAAGGCTTTGTGCCCACCGGAATGTTTATGTGTGTATGTAATTTATATATATATATATAGAATATAAACGTGAACGTAGGCGAACAAGCGTTACTGCATTTACTCAAGGAAAGCGGTGGGAGTTGTGGGAGGTTTTGCTTGAGGTAGAGGATAGAAGAGGGCAAAGTATATAGGAGAAGTAGTACCGTTGGATTGCATAGCAAAAGACCGGAGATTTCTTACAGCATAACAATGCAACAAGGCACCTATCGGCTAACGTTACGAAACTCCCCTCTTTTTATTTTATTTTTTTTTTTTCGATTGTGAGTTAGTTTTGTCTGTCGCAACACTGCGAAGACAGAATTCACTTTCCACTTCTAAAACTGGACTAAATGTGTCAAAATTCCTTCTCTTAATAGTTGTAATTTATTTCCTCTGTTTGTATATAAAAAAAAATTTACTTTTTTTAATTTTATTTTTACTTTTTGTTATTTTACATTATCATTAGAACTATTAGAATTTAGGAGTACTTTTGTACGAAAGGGCATGTCCCGTTAATAAATGAAATTGAAATTGAAACATTTTACATTTCTAATCTATTTTTACTTTTTTTTATTTTATTTTTACTTTTTGTTATTTTACATTTACTTTTTCTAATTTATTTGAACTTTTTTTAATTTTATTTTTACTTTTTGTTATTTTACATTAACATTTTATATTTCTAATCTATTTTTACTTTTTTTTTATTTTATTTTTACTTTTTGTTATTTTACATTTACTTTTTCTAATTTATTTGAACTTTTTTTATTTTATTTTTACTTTTTGTTATTTTACATTTACTTTTTCTAATTTATTTGAACTTTTTTTAATTTTATTTTTACTTTTTGTTATTTTACATTAACATTTTATATTTCTAATCTATTTTTATTTTTTTTAATTTTATTTTTACTTTTTGTTATTTTACATTTACTTTTTCTAATTTATTTGAACTTTTTTTATTTTATTTTTACTTTTTGTTATTTTACATTTACTTTTTCTAATTTATTTGAACTTTTTTTAATTTTATTTTTACTTTTTGTTATTTTACATTAACATTTTATATTTCTAATCTATTTTTATTTTTTTTAATTTTATTTTTACTTTTTGTTATTTTACATTTACTTTTTCTAATTTATTTGAACTTTTTTTTATTTTATTTTTACTTCTTTAATTTAATTTTTATTTTTTCTAATTTATTTTTACTTTTTTTAATTTTATAATTTTATTTTACTTTTCTATTTTATTTCAACTTTTTTTTTTATTTTAATTTACTTTTTCTAATTTATTTTTACATTTTTTAAATTTATTTTTACTTTTTCCACATTATTTTTGCTTTATAAATAAATAAATTAAAGTTTTTACAATTTTTTACTTCTAATTAATATTCTCTTTAAGCTTTATAACATATACAGTACATAAAACACTTAAGAATAGTTTTAAAAAATCTCGGCACACAAGGGGGAATCGAACCCAGGACCCTTGGGATGCAAGTCGTGTAATCTGACCACACAGCCACTTTACTATATTTTTTCTTCATATTATTTTATATTTATTTTTTCTGTATTTTTTTTACTAGTTAAAATTATAATAATTTAACTTTTTTCTATAGTGATTTTTGGAGAATATTCTCAATTTTTTTTATTTTTTTTTTTTTTTTATAAGGCTAAATGTAAAAAAAAATTCGATAAATTTTTAAGTTACTGGAAATATATCCTCATAGTCATATATTAATATATAAATGTCTGAGAGGTAAATGACAAGGCTGATAATTTCCTAGTGACCCACATCCTATATATCCCGGCGAGGAGCGTTCCACCCACGCACGCGTCGAACTTGCAACTGCATCTGCATTTATGTTATATATGCTCTCTATGAAAGTCATATAGAGTGTAATTGCGTGGGTGGAAGCCGGTAGAAAATGTTTACTTTAAAAAAATAAATAAATAAATAACTTTCGAAACATTTAAAAACGAAAAAAAAATTTTTTAAATAAAATTTTCCTAATTAGAGTAGCGCAAAGTCAATTTTTCCATATAGAAAAAAATTCTTTTATATTATTATTATTATAATCTTTTCCGCCTGTGCTAAATTACCCCTTTTTTCATAAAAGAAAAATATGGAAATTTCTCTAAAATTAACGCTTTGATGAAAAAAAAAAAAGTTTATATTATAAATTTTGTTTAAACTTGTGGTAATAAAGTGAGGTTATGTTTACTTAAACATCGCATATATATCAGCATCATATTCAGTAGAGAAAAATTAAAAAAAAATATTTGAATTTTAAAAACAATTTTAATTTCTGAAATTTTAATAAAGAAAAAAAAATAAATTAAAAATAAATAATGTTAAGTAAATTATACCTTATTTGGTACAAATTCAATTAACTTGAATATTAAAAAAAAAAAATTCAAAATAATAAGATAAAATTTATAAAGTGTGACTCATCATCAGCATTAGGTGAATCGTCTCTCTCTCTTAACTTTTGCTGAGTCTGTGTCACTTTCAAACCTTCAATGTCCAATTACACACAGTCATCAGCCTTCATGTTTGAAAGCATCTGCGCATGCAAACAATTTTGCAAGATAACTTCTATTCTTATTTGAAATAATTTTTTTTTTTTATTATTATTTATAATATAGCTTTAGTTCTCAATTGGCAATATATTTTTCTTCATTAAAAAAAAAATATATAAAAAAAATTACAAAATCGATAAAAAAAAAAAAATTTGCAAATATTTTTAATATCTGGCCGATCAAATAGAAAAGAGGTTTATGAAATAATTTATTACCACGACTATGAAATTGTCCATTACAAAACATGAGTTGCCACACGCTGGCAAGAGTTATATTATTATATTTTTATTATTATTATTATTATTATTATTATTATTATTATTATTATATTATTTATTATAATTAGCTTAAAAAAATTTTATTAAAATAGCTGTAAGGCAATTTTACTTTTTTTTCTCACAAAAAGAAAATCTTCATGAATTTATTACTTATTTTAAAATTTATGTAGTCCCTTTTTAATATCTAACTTTTCACATGAAATACTCGCCGTTCTTCTTTTAAAGATTCTAACTTAAATCTTTAGCGCGATATGAACAAATAATTTTGTATTGCGCAAAATGTAACAGAAAATTGCTGTTTATTATTTTAATCTCCACAGCGAATCAGAAAATTAAAACCAAATGAGTGCAAAAGTAGAAAGTGTGATTCACTTTGCAGATAAAAAAATATATATAATATTATATTTTCTTTTTCTACATTGATATATTATACTGTAAGTGAATCCCATAAGCATATATATATATAAAAATATTTCAAGTGCGACACAAATTGAATTTAATATTGGAGAATTATTATTTTTATTAATTTTCTAATTAATTTTATTAATTATTTTATTAATTTTATTATTATTATTATTATTATTATTATTCACAATATTTGAATTAATTAAAATATTAACAATAATTCAAATTAATTTACTTATTCAAATTTAAAGAATATTTGGCCAAAACAATTATTTTTAAATGTCAATATTTTCAATTTACCGATTTTTGCATTTGTCCGAATTTTTTATTTGCAAAAATTTATTAATTGATAGAATTTTTAAATCGACGAATTTTCCATTTGTCCAAAACGGCAAATATCCGACAAACAAAATAGACAGAAATATTTCGACGCTAATTTTAAAATTAACCAATCAGAATAAATTAGCGAGAAAATTGTGATTGGTTAATTTTAAAATTTCGCGCTAAAATCTTTTTGTCTATTTATTTTTCAAACATTTGCCGTTTCGGGCAAATGAAAATTCTGTCGATTTAATTTTTAATTAACAATTTTTTCAAATCAAAAAATTTGGACTGAATTTTTAATTTCGGTGAATTGTCAATATTCTGATGGCGTTTGAAAATTTGCAACACTTAAAATTCTGTTGAATAAAAATTTTTCTAAATTAATTTTCGGATAAATTAGAATTTTTTAAATTAAAAATTGGATAATGAAAAATTTTGTAAAATGAAAATTCGATAGCTTAAAAAAATTTTGTTAAATAAAAATTCGTTTAAAGAGAAATTCTTTCAAATGCTATGTCAAAAAAAAAAAAAAATGGAAATTCGTCGAAAAAAGATAATTAATTATCTAATAAAATTGTTTAAAATAAAAATTCTAATGACAACAAACTTACTCGTGTTTCTTATCATTTGTTATATTATCATATCAATGTTATATAATAATAGATGAACAGTGAGTTAAAAATACCTGTAAGTGACAATAATAATTAAATCATTGTGATTTAATCAATAATCTAATCAATAAAATAATTTAAAAAAAAAAAAAAAAAAATTAATAAAGTGAAAGAATATCATTTCAAATAACAGTGTAAAAAAAATTAAATGAATGAAATTAGTTTAAAAAATTATTTGAATAAATTTTTGTACGTGTTAAATTTTTAATTAAAAAATTGAATTTCGCTGAGGAACTTTAAATATACAAATTACTCTTTTAATTTGTGTTTATGATTTAAATTGAAGATGCAGTTTTATATTTTTTATACATTGCGTGACTAATTAATTATAAGTAGAGTAAGGTGTTAAAGTATTTTTATTGTATGGGGAAAAGGGTGAATTTTTAATTATAATTTGCATTACTTATAATTGGAAATTATTCTCGAATTTAAAAAATATTTTTAATTCGTACTGGAATAAAAAATTTTTCTAAACTTTAGAAAAATATATTTTTATATATTAAATATAATTTTTTTTTTTTTTTAATTACTTTGTACAATTATTTTAACGAGCATAAAAAAAACACAGAAAAAATTTGAAATTAATTTTATTGCAATATATATTTCGAATTTGATATCGAATTAAGTAAGCGACCAACTTCAAGCTATACTTGAAATGATTGTTACTGGAATTTTAGTTTTCTAAATTGGATTTTGAATTATAATTATTTTTTCTAATATTTTAACAATACGGGAAAAAAATTCGCTTTACTAGTACGAATTTTTTAGTAATTTCTAAATCAAAAATATTTATTATTATTTATTTAAACAATAATTAATTTCATACATTTTCAAATTTGGCGCTATTAGTTAAGTTGGCAGTACCGTTCCCACTGTCAAAACATATGTTTTAGTTTTATAACCTAAAAATCAAGAACTTTCTTTTTGTATTAATAATATTAATATTATATAATTTATAACAATAATAATAATAATAATAATAATAATAATAATAATAATAATAATAACATCTATAATGAAAAAACCTTCTAGGTCTATTAATTTTATTATTATTAATTCTCAAAACGTTTTCAAAAAAAAATAAACATTTTTTTTACCGTTTTAACAGCAGGAACAGTACTGCCAACATAAATGATGGCGCAAAATTTTGAAAATTTATAAAATTAATTATTATTCAGAAATTACTAAATATTCGTACTTAAAAAGAAAATAATTTTTTCCACTATTGTTGAAATAGTAGAAAAATAAATAATAATTCAAAATTATTTTGTAAATGTTGCCAACCTAAAAATCTGAAATTCCAGTCAGTATCATTTTGATTAACTTGAAGTTTGTCGCTAACTTAATTCGATAACCAACTCGAAATGTATTGCAATAGAAATGAGTCCAATTTTATTTTTTAGTAAAAAATTATTATTAATTTTTATTTAGTATATAAACAATTATTATTTATAGTATTATCTCTATTATATACATGAAAATGTATATAATTGCAAATTAAAAATTATTTTGATAATTAATTAAAAGTAATTACTTAAATAAAGAAAAGAGAATGATTAAATTTATTTTCCTAGCAACTTTAAAATAAAAATAATAAGAAATAAATTTCTTCTATTCTAAAATCGTCAAAAAATGAGTCGAAGCGAAAAATAATGCCATTCCCTGGAGAGCTCGTAAGTTAAGTACCGTTTCGCCCTTCTTTTTTCTTTTTACCTTTTTTTAAAAAAAAAAAAAAATCTTTTTGTTCCTATTTATCTCGACCTTTCTCGCGAAACTGTAATCACGATTTCTCTCTCTCTCTCTCTCTCTCTCTCTCTCTCTCTCTCTCTATATATATATATATATTGTATAGAATAGATATATACATATACCTTTTCATTTTCTTTAAAAGTGTTGGAAGATCCGGTTTTGTCGAATAAGATTATATATATATATTTATTTATTTCCAGTTGAACCTTTGTTAAATAAAATAATTAAAGATGGTGGTGTTTTTTTTCTCCCCCCTTTTAAAGAATAATAATTTTCTCTCGCTAATTATATTTGTAATTCTTTTACACTGAAAAGGAATTTCATTTTTACCAAGAAAATGAAAGGAATTTCTTCATTTAGAGAGAGAGAGAGAGAGAGAGAGAGAGAGAGAGAGAGAGAGAGAGAGAGAGAGAGAGAGAGAGAGAGAGAGAGAGAGAGAGAAGGTTATACGCTGCGAGCAGTTATTTTTATATTTTCCGCTATAAATCTGTTCTATAAGAAAATTCAATTGAAAAAATTGTATAGACAAAAGTGACAAATAAATTTAATTATTTATAGATTTATTATTTTAATAGATTTAGCCGAATTCAGCAATTATTATTACTATTATTATTATATTTTATCAATACAGTTAATTTACAAATTTTCATGTATTTATGATCGTTGATTACAATTATTAAGAAGCATAAAGTGTCAGATTTACAATTTTCAAAATGGCGGAACCAATATGGCGAAAGATTTTTTCAAAATTCGTTTAAATCATTTAGATTTGCTTGAAAATTGTTACTATGATATTTTTGGAGTTGCTGATTACGAATCTATAGTCAGATTTGAAAAATCCAAAATGGCGGATCCAATATGGCGACCAAAATTTTTAAAAAATCATCAAATTCGTTTGTAACTTGTTACTTGAGGGTTTTTGGAGACGCTGATTACGAATTTAATTTGTTGGCCTTCAAAAAAGTGTAATTAATATTGTGTAATACACCTTTTTTAAAGCCCAAGTAACAAGTTACAAACGAATTTGATAATTTTTTTTAATTTTTGGTCGCTATATTGGATCCGACATTTTGGATTATTCAAATCCCACTTCAGACACAGCCTCAAACCCAACGGTCCCTTGACCTATGTCCTTGAATTTTGAGGTTATGTTTGAACTAAGGCCTTGAATCCTGAATTCCTATGCCCTAGAATTTTGAGGTTATGTTTGATCTCTGATCTTGAATCCTGAAAGCTTGAATTTTAAGGTTATATTTGATCCATAACCTTGAATCCTGGAGATCTAGGACCTTGAATTTTGAGGTTATGTTCGTTTTAATACTAATATAGGTAGATATATGGGTCGTTCCATGTCAATTCGCCTGTGGATTTGAGGTTAAAAGTAGGACTAAAATACTAATGTAGGTAAATATATATGGGTCATTCCATGTCAAGAATAACCAACCTAACCTAATCTAACCTTGTCAAAAACATGATATGGAATGACCCATACTGGAGACAGCGGCGAATTTTTTTTATTATATAAAAATATATATATAGTTTTGACACATATATTGAAATAAAAAAATTGTGATAATTTTTTTTTCCAATAGAAGCGGAAATTCGCACCATTAAAGTTTAGATTGCATTGAAGTGAGATTGTTTTATCTTATTTAATTCTTTGATTCGTCACTGGGTCTATAAATACGAGGTCAGTAGCATCGAAAGCCACAGCTGTTTGACGTTATAACCTCGTATCTTATAACGCCTTCTACTTCATTGATATATATATATATATATATGTACAGTATCTAAATTAAAAATCTCAATAACAACAAAAATCTGTATTATTAAAACTTTTTTTTATTTTCAAAAAAAGTCTCTAATTTATGCAAACTTTTTTTTCTTGCAAAATACTTGATAGATTGAGCTAAAATTTTATGAAGGACTCAAAATAATAGTATTTTATATTAATATTTTGTTTTTAACTGATTTTAAAAAAAATTTTCATATATATTTGAGGGAAATTCCAATATGGCGACAATATAGTTTTAGTATAATTTTCCGAAAATATGAAATTTTTTAAAAAACAATTAAAAAGAAAATATTAATATACATTCTAATTGACATATATGTCAACGAATCCTTATACTATTTTTGAGTTCTTCACAAAATTTTAGCTTAATTTATCAAGTATTTTGTGAGAAATTTTATTTTTTTTTCTTATTTTAGAATTATTTTTATTTTCATAGTATAAATTATATTCTTACTATATGTAGGTACACAGAAAAAAATTTTCTGTAGAATTTACAGAAACTCTTGCGCCATCTACTGATGTTTCTCCAAATAGAGAAATATGTTGAATCATTGGCATTAAAATCTGTTAATTCTACAAGTTTGAGCTACAGTTCTTAAAAACTGTTGAGTGACCAAATTATGTATACTATATGGGGATAATATATATTTGGTAGAGTATTTCTTATAGGTTATATTCTCCTCCGAATACATTGAATTCGCGGAACATTATTGTATAAATTAGTATAACTTCTATGTAAATAAATTCATCCTTCAATAATTTTCTAACAAAAAAAATGAGGAGCAAGTTTTCAAAACTTATGATAAATCCACTTTTTCTTATGTCGAGAAATTGAAACAAACGACTTTTCTCACTTAATCACTAGAGTTAATTTAAAAATAAAAAATTTGTAATAATTTATTTTTATAATAATGTTTATATACTTAAGACGTTTCCTTTTTAATTGAACTTTCTTGACGACACTATGATAATAATACAAACACTAAATTCGCCTTAACCTCACGTACTCAATCGTACTCAGCCTTAGTCGAATCACTGCATTGTTTTCGCGCATGCGTTAAATCCTTGCAGAAAATATCTGTAGAATTAACAGATTTAGGAACATGTAAAATCTCTAAATCGACGTTAAAGAATTACCAGAAAATTTTTTTCCGTGTATAAGAATAAAATGCATTATAGAGGCTGTTTTCACCGTGTGGATAAATTTAATCTTCCGAGAGATTAAACGTAGTAGATATATTCTGCGTCTGCGCAGAATGTTTGCTTCTGCGCAGACGCAGAATATATCTACTGTCTTTAACCTCTTGGAAGATTAAATTTATCCACTAGGCGAAAACGGTCTCATAATTAAATATAATTATTTAATTAAAAACCATTAAAATGTATTAAAATATTCAAAAAAAAAAAAAGGAATCAAGTGTTTATTCTGAATTTGAAAAAAAAATATTTTTTTTAATGGAAAAATACTATCAGTCACGCAATCACAAATGTATGTGAATGGACCTGTCTGCATACCAATATAATTGTTGTAATATAACACTGTCCGACAATGATTTTGCCCCTCGGATAATTCCGGTCACTTTCGATAGATTTTTACACGCTGATTACGAATCTGCAAATAAAAATGCTCTAGTACGTCCAGTTTCTGAGAAAATTAGTGTTAAAAAGTCGAAAATGCGTGTTTTTGGCCATATTTGAATTTGAATAAAATAAAAACAAGAGGTGCTAGAATCTTGTTCTTGGGTTCAAATGAAAGCTTGAAACTTAAACAACAATTCCATGAAGGGAAAAATTAAAGGCATAATGATAAGGCTGTTAAAACTTATTTTTTCATTTGCGATTAATTTTGTCATTTTTCATAATCAACGAACACCGTGTATAACCTTAATAGTTTAAAACAAGTGACAAACAAGTGAATGAAACATCATTCGAATTTGAAAATTTTTCACGTGACTTTCAGGTTACTTATTATCTATTAATTTTTAAACTTACCTTCTTTAAACCATATTTAAATAAGATAATGTTCACTATACAGTTTTTTGAAGACTTCTGCAGAACGCTGGGCCGAATTGTTTTTATTAACAAAATACAGTAATAAATAATTAACTTTCAATTTTATGTTAAATGAAACTAATAAGATGTTAATTATATAAACTTTTTTAGGTGTATTGTGAAATTTTGTTATTTGTGATAATTATTTATTATTTATTAAAGTTTGTGTGTTTATACTCGTCACGATTGACGAAAATAGTTAATAGAAAATTAATTAGATAATAAGTAACCTGAAAGTCAACTGAAAAATTTTCAAATTCGAATGATGTTTCATTCACTTGCTTGTCACTTGTTTCAAAATGTTAGGTTTATATACAGTGTTCGTTGAATATGAAAAATGACAAAATTAATCGCAAATGAAAAAATAAGTTTTAACAGCCTTATCATTATGCCTTTAATTTTTCCCTTCATGGAATTGTTGTTTAAGTTTCAAGCTTTCATTTGAACCCAAGAACAAGATTCTAGCACCTCTTGTTTTTATTTTATTCAAATTCAAATATGGCCAAAAACACGCATTTTCGACTTTTTAACACTAATTTTCTCAGAAACTGGACGTGCTAGAGCATTTTTATTTGCAGATTCGTAATCAGCGTGTAAAAATCTATCGAAAGTGACCGGAATTATCCGAGGGGCAGAAAAAAAAATCATTTTTGTCGGACAGTGTAATAAATATAATAAGTATAATAATAATAATGATGATAATAAAAATAATAATAATAATAATAATAATGATAATGTGAGATAAAGAAAAATTTATTATATATACCAAAAACATATGTTGTTTAATGAATAACCTAAAAATTTTCTGAACTTTTTTTTTAAATTATATTATAAAAGACATCGATATGAATGTGTATAGTATAAACTTCATTCATGGGAGATCCATTCATTCGTTCATTGAGTCGCGTTTCCTTTCGGGGTTCGTTGTCTTCAAGCAAGAGTGACTCACTTTCATATACATATATATATGCAGAGTGGTATGGTATCATTGTGAAATATATTTGTATATACAGAAAAAAAAAGTCTTTGCCCCCATAAGAAAGAACTTACGTCAAACTTTTGATGCAAGTACTTTTCTTTATATTCATCAGAAATATGCCCGATTTGATAAATAATAATAATAATAATAGTTCATTATAATTTTTGTCACTGCTTGAATTTTATTTATAATTAAAATTTTTAAGTATTGCATAATATTCCGATAAAAATAATTAGTTATAATTTTCATTTTTCTAATTAACATTTGACAGAATTTTTTTTTTTTAACGAATTTTTAATTAACCGATTTTTTAGGTACCGAATTTTTATTTTAATAAAATATTCTAATTTCACCAAATATTAATTTAGCAGAATTCTCATATTGAATAGAATTTTTAGTGATTGAAATTTTTGTTTGACAGAATTTTTAAAACGATGAATTTTCATTTATTCGAAATTGCAATTGTCCGAAAAAAATAGACAGCAATACCTTTCGGCGCAAATTTTATTATTAACCTACTACCAAAAATTATTTACAAAAAAAAATTTTTATTAGTTAATTTTAAAATTCGTGGCAAAATATTTCTATCTATTTCGGACATTTGCAAATTCGGACAAATGAAGATTCGTCGCTTCAAGAATTTTATTTATTATTATTATTATTATTATATTTTTTATTATTATTATTATTATTATTATTAATTTTATTTATTTTCTGAATTTGAAAATATCGAAAAATTTAACATTAATATATTTTTGAATATTATGCGGAAAAAAATTAATATTTTTAATTTAAAAAATTGTAATTTATTTATCAAAAGTATTTTTCTTATTCGTCGACATTATAGTGAGGTTTTTTTTTATTTATAAAACAATGAAAATATTTGCTTACATATTATTTTTTGCTTATTTTATATATATATATGTATGCTATATCGATGACGCGAATCATATATACTTAACATTAATATTAAATAAAAAAAGAAAAATAATAAATTTTTTTTCCCTTCTTGCGAATACTCAACACCTGTGTTATCATAATAAATATCAATCGATCGTATTGATATAACAAATAAAACGTGCGAGAAATTTTTTAAAAAAGTATTTTATTCATTTTCAGATATATAAAAATATTGAAATGCATTTTATTCTCGAGTAATATATTTTTGTTATTTTTAGTTTTGAAATAATATTTTTTTTTTTAATAGAATAAAAATAATAATAATAATATAAAAAAAGAAAAATAAAAATAATAGGTAATAATTGTTTTAATAAAAAAAATATATATATATATATATATTTTAATTGAAAAAATAAATAATATTAAAAAAAAAGTTTATTTTGCAATATTTTTGATTGAAAAAAAAATAATTTGAGCCGAGTTGAGGAATTTTTTCTACAAAGCTGAAGTACGCAACGTTTATATATAAACGATTTTTAAAGAAATAATTTTTTAAATTGAAAAATTCTATAATTTTTTGTCTAAAAAATATTTTTTTTTTTATAATTTGTTGATTATAATGAAAACTACAAGAAATATTTTTTTAGGCAAAAAATTATAGAATTTTTCATATTAAAAAATTATTTCTTTAAAAATCATTTATATTTAAACGTTGTGTATACTTTAGCTTCGTTTTTTTTTTATCTATGCGCAAGTGCATTGAAATAAACATCTTTCTAATATAAGTTGATACGAGAGAACAATTTTAAGATACGAATCAGCTGATAGGCTTTTATTCTGGTTATGACCTTCTATTCAGGGTCACATGCACTAATACAAGTGAATTTTATACACGTGTTTCACTTCACGTGTCTTGCATGGACAAGTGACGTTATTCGCACATTTCGCGTGTTCGAGGCCAAAAGATTACACAATTCTTCCGCTATTTTCTAAGTTACATTATACACGTACTTATTTAACTTGGACACGGTATATATGTATATAGGGCATTCCACGTAAGATTTTCATTCATTTTTTTTTAATTAAATTTTTATAAAAAATAAAGAAGTACGTAATGTTTTATTTTTTTCTCTCTAAATCTGAATTAGTAGTTTTTCTACTAATGAAAGAGTGCAGATTCGTTTACCAATTGAATTAGTAATCACAGTAAACTTGGTTTTCTCTTTTTCTATTGCAACGTTTTGATGCACATAAGTTATATCAAAAAGAGATCGTTTTGTGTATCATTTTTAGAAATGATACACGAAACGGTCTCATTTTTTGATGCAAAAAATTTAATCAATTTATATCAATCATGGCCGAATTGAATCGACTCAAAATTAAACGAATGTTTTTCAGATATTTTGGTAATAGTACAATTGCGGAGACCATTTCACTATTTAATTTAAAAATGAAAATAACAGAAAATCAAAGACAATGTGCAATTCGTTAATTAAAAAGTGACAGCTTATAAACATAACCTAAAATGCATGAGAAAAAATTTGTCGATAAAATCAATATAGCCGAGCTTTTTAGAAGTTAGATGGCAGTTTTGCTTTTTATAAAAACGATTCAGAAAAAATTTAAAGAAAGAAAATAGATGAGTGCTGCCATCTACCTTCTAAAAAGCTCGGCTATATTGATTTTATCGACAAATTTTTTCTCATGCAATTTAAGGTTATGTTTATAAGCTGTCACTTTTTAATTATCGAATTGCACATTGTCTTTGATTTTCTGTTATTTTCATTTTCAAATTAAATAGTGAAATGGTCTCCGCAATTGTACTATTACCAAAATATCTGAAAAAATTCGTTTAATTTTGAGTCGATTCAATTCGGCCATGATTGACATAAATTGATTAAATTTTTTGCATCAAAAAATGAGACCATTTCGTGTATCATTTCTAAAAATGATACACAAAACGATCTCTTTTTGATATAACTTATGTGCATCAAAACGTTGCAAAGATTTGATGCAATTTTTGGTCTCAATTTGAGACTTTTAGGAAAACTGTGAACAGATTTGACTCTATTTTAGTAGAAAACTACTAATTGCTAGTAGAAAACTACTAATTCATGGAGTAAATCGTCTTACTAATTTGAAATAGTAAAAAAAAATGACTTACTCCATAAATTAGTAGTTTTTTACTAAAAAAAAGAGTCAAAACTGTTACTAATTCAATTGATAAACGAATCCGTACTCTTTCATTAGTAGAAAAACTATTAATTCAGATTTAGAGAGTTAATTAAATGAAGATTGTGAAAGTTATGATTTATTTAAATTCAACGTCGTCAGAAGCCGAGTACTTTTGAAATGCGTTTATCTGTCTTATTTATAAATCTAAAAAGTGATTTTTCTCAAAACCAAAGTGATCGATTTTTGAAATTCATTTTTTGATAAATTTTAATTTTTTAGATGCTTTCGTTGTAATTACATTATTTTTTTACTACATATTTAAAATATTAAAAAAAAAATCCAACAAATTTCATAAATAATATTTTGTTTTATCTTTTAATAGAACAGAAAAAAACGCATTTCAAAAGTATTCGGCTTCGGACGACGTTAAATTTAAATAAATCATAACTTCCATAATTTTTATCAAATTAAAAAATAATAAAATATGTATTTTATTATATTTTATAAAAAGTACGAAAAAAAAATTGATTCAATAAAATTTCTTATACTCAAATGATTTATTTAAAAAAAACAACTTTCGAAGAAAAATATAAATAAAAAATTGTTTATAAAGTTTTACTTTTTTAAAAAAAAAATTTTGATAAAAGGCAATTTTGCCATATAGTTTTTTTAAAAATATATTTGTATGTTTTACTGAAACTATTGAGAATATTCGTATCGCAATTTATTGCAAATTTCCTGAATGACAAGTTTCCTAGGCCAAGGAAAATGTTGAATTGAAGGCAAAGCGATTTATTGTGATTACTCAGAGTTTCAAGTGCAAATATCTAAGTATGGTCATAAGAAGTAAATGTTGAGTCTTCACCTTCTCCCTCCTTTAAAAAAAAAAAAATTAATTATAAAAATCAAGTTTAAATAATTAATTGTGAAATTGATTTAAAAAAAGCAATCAACAAATTAAAAATGGTAAAAATTAATTAATGTAAAATTAATTATTAAAAAATAATTAATTTAATAAAAAAAAAAAATTATTTTATTCAAATAGTCAGTCACTTGACTATTATCAAATAAATATTTATTTCTATCAAGTAAATATTTATTTGTATTAAATAATTACTATTTGATTCATTTAAATCGTATTTGTTTCAAATACAAAAATTATTGTTTTACATACAGTTTATTTAATTTAAATAAAAATTATTTGGTTCAAGTAAATATTTATTTTCGATAATAGTAAAATAACCGATTATTTGCATCAAATAAATTTTTTTTTTCAGTGTAATAATTAAAAAAATTAATTTATTATAATAATTATTTTAAAAAATCAATTTATAATTAATCATTTAAAAAAATTAATTTATAATTTATTATTGAAGTCAATGAAGTACACAACATTTTATATGATCAAGAATTGAAAAAAAAAAAAATATTTTTCTTACGTAAAATTGTAAAATATATTTAACCTAAAAAAATTTTCTGTTACAAATATTATTTGTTGAAAAAAAAGTTGCAAAAATTTTAACACACAAAAAAATTATAACAATTTACATAGAAATATATATATTTTTCTTCGAATTCGTTTTGATCATAAACATTGTGCATTTCAATGATGACTAATTCTGTAGTTCTTATACATTTTCGTAACTAATAGACATTATTATTATTTTTTTCTTTTTTTAATCATTTTAACACATATTTTGGACAACAGTCACGTTTTAAACTTATTTAAATTTTTATAAATATTACTCATACAAAAATTGTTTTCTTTTTTAATATACGCAATTTATATGTTGTGTGCCTATAAACTTAAAATTAATATGCACGTCACGCGTGACAATATTTTTAATTATAAAAATAATTTTAATTTAATTAAAAGTTTAGAATTAAATTAACAATAATTAATTTTAAAAGAATTATAACATATTTGACGCTTTACGAGAAGAAGGGACCCTACTTCAAAAAAAAATTTAGGTTATGTTTAGTGATATGTAGTTTTACCTATATAGATAAAAAGTTTCTTTTTTATTTGGTAAAATCAAAATTAGTTTTTTTTTAAGTTAATGGAGACTGAAACATAAATGTTTTAATAGTTGAGACTCTGAGTTATTTCACTTCAAAAATCACAAATATAACCTACAATTTTTTTTGACGTAAGGTCCCGTCTCTCGTGAAGCGTCACATATATATGTTTTGTTTTAATCTCTCATTATTGTATACATATATAGTTATAGGTTCAGGTCGTCCTTGAGAGAAGCTAAAATTAATTTTTTAAACATTTACTCAGGTATTATTCTTTATTATTTATGAAGAATATTTTCCAAAAAAATATGTTTTGCAAATTTGTAACTTTCGAGTTTTGAAATGAAATACAGAATTTTGAAAATATCACAATTATTGTTATTATAATCATTTAATTATAAATTTTTATAGTAGGTACTATAATAATTTATTTAACAATATAGAAAATTAAATTAATTATATTGAAAATTAATCAATTAAATCATTATCAAATTATCTAAATAATTAAATAATTATCGAATCAATTTTTAAGGTATTTTTATGTTATTTTTTAAATATATAACATAGGCAATTTATTGATTATAAAGATTATTAATTAGTTATTATGTATTTAAATTAAAGAAAAAAAATTCACAGTCTTGAGGAATCGAACCCTGGCCCTTGCTGTTGTAAGTCCAGTAGAGAAGCCGCGTAGCCATGCCACTTGTTAATTACAGTTATTTTATATATATATTAAAAAAACTACTATTTTTTGCATTCACTTGATTAATATTATTCAATTTTGTTTTTAGGGCTGTGAAATCATTCCAAGAGGTGCTATGGGTGGAACCAGGATTTACTCGGGCCTGCGAGGTTCACATTCGATTAGGTTTAATGCTAAAAGTCCATGGTGACTTTGATGCTGCATTAAAACACTTGACCCTTGCGTTAATCGACGCAACCACACCTGCTTCTTTCTCCAAGCTTGAAAGTAAGTTTACATTTTTTTTTTATTTTTTTTTATACATCAAAAAAAAATTATATAGGTTATGTTTAGTGATAGTTTTACTATGATAAAATGTTTCTAATTAATTAGGTAAAATAAAAAAAAAACGGTTTTTATTAAATTTTTCGATAATAACATAAATATTTTATAGTTGATTATTTTTGTTTTTTTTTTAACTTTAAAAATCGCAAACATAACCTAGAAATTTTTTACCGTAAAATAAAATAAGATAAATAATTTTCCCTATTGTTTATTTATTTTTTTTTCTTTTCATTTTTAATAAAAAGAAAATTAAACTTAACTTTTTGTTAATTAATTAATTATAATAATCAATTAATAATTAGGAATTAATTAATTAATAATTAATTAAATTATTAATTTTTGTATGTATAAGGAAAAAAAAAGAAATTTTTTTTGACCTGTTAATTGTAATGATTGAAAATATTTTTTAAAAAAATTGTTGAAATTGAAATTTATGATTAATTAAATTGCAATCTATTTTTTAATGATTGACAAAACGTTAATGTTGATTCGATGAATTCTTTTTTGTTCACTTTTTTTTTTTTTTTTTTAAACTTGACCGCATTGCTTCCGCGTTGCAACGACAGCGACACTCAACTATATTAACGTTGACCTAGTTTCACTATCTCCAAGAGAAGCGAAAACGCAATTATTTTTACTCATCTTTATGAAATTCACAAGAAAAAAAAAAAAATTATATTACAATATATTTTTGAGGAAAAAAAAATTAATTAAAACTAATAGGGTCAGTTGGGGTAAATGGGGACAAAATCTCTATTTTTCACAAATTACGTAAGTTTCTTCCTTTAAAAAGTAATATTTGTGGGTTTATTTTTTTTTAAGTTGTTATTTACATTCCCAGGATAAATTTTATGAAGCAGAAAAAAATTTAGATATGCTTTAAACGCGCATGAAACTGACTGTCCCCATTTACCCCAAAATTTTGAAAATTTCATAAAATTTGGGGTAAATGGGAACAGCATAGTTTCTAGGAATGTTTTAAGAAAAAAGTTTCCTTAAGTATATTACTGTATTAAGGGATGAAAAAACTTGAAAAAAAAATTTGTAGTAAATATATAATAGTTGAACCAATTGAAATTTTTTTATTTTTTTTTTATTTCAGTATTTTGTCTCGCATTTGAAAAAAAAACAGACTTAAAAATCATACCAAATTTTTTTCTTATTCCTTTTGACACCCATAACAGAAATTTACTTGAATTTTTGATTTTTGTCAATTTGGTTAATAATAACAAGCTGTCCCCATTTACCCCAAAAATTTGAAAACTCAGGGTAAATGCTCTCTAAATCTGAATTAGTAAAAATGTTTACTAATTTGAATTAGTGACTCACTTTTTGCTTCTGAATTAGTAAAATTTTACTAATTATTAGTAACTTTTACTAACAATTAGTAACATTTAACTAATTCTAAAGCAAAAAGGTGAGTAACTAATTTAAATTAGTAAAGATTTTTACTAATTTAGATTTAGAGAGTGAGGACAGCTTGTCATTATTAACTAAATTGACAAAAATCAAAAATTCAAGTGAATTTCTGTTATAGGAATCATAAGGAATAAGAAAAAATTTTTGTATGATTTTTAAGTCCGTTTTCTTTGAAATACTCGACAAAATACTGAAACAGTTTGACTTTGATTTTCAAGTTTTTATGCATTGAGCGAGAAACTTTTTTTATCTTGATGCCAATTGTCAAGATAAAAGCTTGGCAATACTCAAAACCTCTTGCAGGTGATGTGAGGTTAAAATATTTACGTTGAACTTCATTTTAAAACTGTAAATTAAGCTCCAAAACCTCTTGTACCCATTTACCCCAACTGAGCCTATATTAAATTTTTTTATTATTATTTTTTTTTAATTTGCTTTTCTATGAGTTTAGTAAAAGATTGTTGGAAAAATAACTCGTTTAAAATTTTTTAGAATTTATTTAGTTTGAATTAGCACGCTTATGTTTAGACAAATTTTTCAATTAAATAATGAAATAATAATAATAATTATTATTATTATTATTATTATTACTATTATTATTATTATTTTAAAAAATCTGTACATTATATAAAATAAAATGTGCATTTAAGCAAAAAATTAATTAAACATCTTAACTAATAATTATATTATTATTATAATTATTAATAATAACATTAAATAATAAAATTTTTTTAATAAAATATTTTTTGACCAAAGAAATTGAACACAGTTTTCCTAAAAGTATCAAATTGAGACCAAAAATTGCATCAAATCTTTGCAACGTTTTGATGCACATAAGTTATATCAAAAAGAGATCGTTTTGTGTATGATTTTTAGAAATGATACACGAAACGGTCTCATTTTTTGATGAAAAAAATTTAATCAATTTATATCAATCATGGCCGAATTGAATCGACTCAAAATTAAACGAATTTTTTTCAGATATATTGGTAATAGTACAATTGCGGAGACCATTTCACTATTTAATTTAAAAATGAAAATAACAGAAAATCAAAGACAATGTGCAATTCGATAATTAAAAAGTGACAGCTTATAAACATAACCTTAAATTGCATGAGAAAAAATTTGTCGATAAAATCAATATAGCCGAGCTTTTTAGAAGGTAGATGGCAGCACTCATCTATTTTCTTTCTTTAAATTTTTTCTGAATCATTTTTATAAAAAGCAAAACTGCCATCTACCTTCTAAAAAGCTCGGCTATATTGATTTTATCGACAAATTTTTTCTCATGCAATTTAAGGTTATGTTTATAAGCTGTCACTTTTTAATTATCGAATTGCACATTGTCTTTGATTTTCTGTTATTTTCATTTTCAAATTAAATAGTGAAATGGTCTCCGCAATTGTACTATTACCAAAATATCTGAAAAAAATTCGTTTAATTTTGAGTCGATTCAATTCGGCCATGATTGATATAAATTGATTAAATTTTTTGCATCAAAAAATGAGACCGTTTCGTGTATCATTTCTAAAAATGATACACAAAACGATCTCTTTTTGATATAACTTAAAAACGTTGCAATAGAAAAAGATACAACCAAGTTTACTGTGATAATATATCAAAAATAAATTCCGACATTTTTGGATAAGACACAATTATTATTTTTTTCTATTTTGTAAATGAAAGCTAAAGTGTTTTTTTTTCGCATAAGGACGTATATAGATAAAAAAAAATGGACCTAAAATATTTTTATTTTTCACCTTGATCATTTCACTTGAAATCCTTCCATATTATAATATACTTTGTGTATATATATAGTAGTAAAAAATGTGAACCTTGATAAATTATATTGTTCTTTTTATAAAATTTTAACACTTAATAGCATTTGAAAAATAATGTTGAGTTCTCTTTCTCTCTAGATTTGTTATAAATTCCATGAATTATCTATTTCTATATTGCCATTGGCCATATTTCTTTGGCGAAAATTATTATAATGTCTATATCATTAAAAGATCGATACACTCGACACAAGAGACTAATAACTGCAATTTCTGCAAAACGTTTGTATCCTTTCTATATATATATATATTTTATGGATATATGATTTTCGCGAAATAAATGACCTTGCAATAAACATATTATAACTTATTATTATATATATAGACTCTATAAGAGCGCGCGGTTTTGTTCAATCAGAAAAAGCTTTGAACTTTTTTTTTATTAATTTAATTTTTGCTTTTTAAATTTTACCAAAAATTTTTATACTGATAAAAAGTGGTTTAAGGTTATGTAAGAACCTCCCACGTGACCTATAGTATGGGAAAATGTGTTTTGGTAGTATACTTTTCACTCTAAAATGAGAAAAGATTTTTGTCTAAAATTTTGAAGGATGATACATTAGGGTACAAGGAATCTCGCTGTTCTCCGAAAAATACATAATTTTGAGTTAAATAATTATAAAATGATGTTTAAAAAGTGGCATTTTTAAACGAAAATGAAAACAAAGATGGCGGCGCATACACAGACGTTGCTTGAGTGTGTCAGTGCTCTAGTAATCAGCGCCAATTCAAGCAAGTGGCCCCTGAATGAACTATGATTAAACACATTTTTTTTTACTATTTATTGCTTTATTTTTATTATATTATTTTTGCGTTAAGTTATGGTAAATTAGTAGAACAGCGAGATTCCTTGCGTACCAAACAAAATCATTTCTCCAAAAATTTTAAACCAAAATCATTTTTTATTTCAGAGTAAGCTTCAAATCACAAAAAAAACGTCTTTTGCCCACATACCCTTAAAGGAAATTTATTAATAAAAATGAAAAATTCAATATTAAGTTTAAAAATTTGGGCAAATGAAAGTATGGACAAATTAAAAATGGTCGAAATCACTAACTTAGTCATTTTTAATTCGGCCTAAATAGAAATTAAGTTAAATATTAATAATTGTGCTAAATGAATTTTGAAAATTTCATTAAGTGAAAATTTGGTTGAAGAAACAATTTTTTCAGAAAAAAAACAATTGTTTTTGTAAATACAACAACAAATAAAATAAATCCACAATTGAATCACTACACAAAATTAAATGATTTAAAGTAGAAAATTTTCCTTATTTTTTCCTTGTTTCATATCCAAAAAAAATTCGGTTATTTGGTGTTAATTTGCTCAAAGTTTTAGTTTAGTTTTTTTTTTTTTGGATCTATATATCAATCAAAAAATTTTACTTTGACAAAATTAATTTTAATATTCTCAATTTTGATAGTTTAAACAAACAAAAAAATTTGTTTATCAATAAAATTAAAAATAAAAATTCATTTTTTTTTTCAATAAAAAGTTTCATGTACAACTGAACTTTAAACATACTAAAATAAAAAAAGGTCGCGGCCTATTTTCCTAATATAATCAATTTACTTTTGTTTTATTTCCAGTTTCTTTAAAAATAAATGTCCATATGAGAATATGAATTTGAACAAAATTATAGCAAAAATAACAGGTTATTTAAATTTTGTTTCCAAGAGACAATTTTTTAAAAATTCTATTTGCAGAAGACAAAAATGTAATTGAACTATATTTATTTAAATTGAACTGTTTGACTAAAACAAGTATAGATGTACTTATAATATAAAAAAAAATAATAATTAAATTAATAATAATAAATCAAAATAAATAAAATTAATTAATAAAAATGTGAAAAAAGTAAATAAAAATAAAAAAATAATATTAAAAATATAACAAAAATATGTATAAAAAAAATAATTAAACAAATGAAACAATTGAGCGATTTTTTTTAACTGCAAATAATTGATTTCGTTAGAAATCTATATTTATACTGAATGTTTAACAAGTAATCCCCCTTAAATTCAACTGAATCATATCAATATTTATGATATTGATGATGATTCAACGAAATTAAATTTAGTTTTTCCAAGGATATGTATACGCGCGATTCACATTCATTCGTACCTATAACAATTTGTAATTTCCAAGAAAAATTCATATATAAATAAATAATATATGTGTGTGAATTGATTTTGTGGAAATCGACAATAATGACGAATAAGTTCCGTATATATTCAACGACCGTGAAATCTAAACTCTAAGTATATACACGAAACATTAAGCAAATTATTTATTCTCTTTCGCGAATATTTTATTGGTTCAAAAATCAAAATTTCAATTTCTCACTAATTATTCAAATTTTCTTTTTAAATATATTTAAATTCTTGATTTTACAGTCTTTTATTATTTTTTTTTATTTTCCATATGTATTTTGTTTGTCATTATAATAGATGTATTAATCAACCAAATTTTGGTTCAAAATCCACTAAAAATTTACTTGGCTCAATTAAATTCTTTCTTCGATCGAAAAATTTATTACAATAGACCAAATTTTTATTTAGATCAAATAAATAGATATATTTTTTTTAATCAAATATAATAAAAATTGTTTAAAAATAATATTGTTATTGACAATTTATAAAATAATATTGTTTGAAATGACCAAAAAAGTGTGTTAATAAAAAAAAATGGTATATTTAGTTTAAATAAAAATTTTTTCGAATGCATTTAGGGTCAGCCGGGGTAAATCCGAACGCTTTTAGTATAAGTTTCAACAATAACATAAGTTTTTTCTTTTAAAAGACAATACTTCCGGTATTCTGGTGCATGAAGTTGTTACTTTACTTCCATAGAACAATGTTATAAGGGTAACAAAAATTTTTGATAAATTACAATCGCAGGAAACTTAGCGTTCGTATTTACCTCGATACTTTGCAACTTTCCTAAAATACCGGGGTAAATACGAACGCCACTGTATTTCAGAAAAATCTTAGGGAAAATAAATTTAAAGTATTGCAATTGTTAAACTTATATAAAAACTCAAAAAAAATACGATAATAAACTTATTATGTAATAATGCATCATATATAAATGAGGCATTCTATTTCAACTCGTTCCACCTTCAAAAGACGATCGCTAGCAGAGCGTTTTTCAAGAGATTTTTATTATATAAAAAAGAAAATAATATTATAATGTTATACACTATTTCGAAAGAGAATTTAATGATCTTTCGATTGGTCTTAACATTTTTTTAATTTTCTCACAATTTCATACAGAAATCTTGATTTGAAATATAAAACTCATGATATCTCAAAACACACCCCCTTCAATTTTATTTTAATATATATGAAAATAAAGCTTAGTTTTTCTAGTTTCAAACTCCGTTTGGTTTATCATGGACATTTGTGAGGATTTTTGGATAACAGTGATTCAAAATATGTGTTTTTGAAAACTTTGACACGAAGTATGAAGTTGAATCCTAACCCGCATTCAACCTACGTCACACACGAATTTCATTGTTTTGAAAAAAATCACAACCTGTACAATAATTTATTTGAAATATTTATTTATTTATACAATAATTATCTTTAAATAAATAATTTGAATAAATGTGTTCTAAATATTTTAAATTTAATCTTCTAATAGCTTTTATCTTTCATTAGCATAATTTTTATTATTTATAAGAGACAAATAAAAAGCAATATTAGTACGCAATATTGCGAATTTTTGCACCGTGATAATAATTGTTGCTATATGAGAACAATTTTCCTAATTTTTTGTACTTCTGAGATTTTTAAGCAAGAGTCAAAGTATGATTTACTCTACAAATTTTTTAAAAAAATTTCTTAAAAAAAAATTTAATGAATCTAAAACAATTTCAGGAACACAAAAATATCACACCTTCATTCCTGTTTCTGAAACACAAATGCTTTTAAAAAAATATTCTTTGTCCGAGGAAAGTAAATTTTTCAAAACTAAATAAAGAAAAAAAATTTGTTATTTAAAAATTAGTATTTTTTCAAGGACTATAATTCTTCTGCGTTTAATTTTTGCTGAAATAAAAATTCACAGTTTTCCTAAAAGAATCAAATTGAGACCAAAAATTGCATCAAATCTTTGCAACGTTTTGATGCACATAAGTTATATCAAAAAGAGATCGTTTTGTGTATCATTTTTAGAAATGATACACGAAACGGTCTCATTTTTTGATGCAAAAAATTTAATCAATTTATATCAATCATGGCCGAATTGAATCGACTCAAAATTAAACGAATTTTTTTCAGATATTTTGGTAATAGTACAATTGCGGAGACCATTTCACTATTTAATTTGAAAATGAAAATAACAGAAAATCAAAGACAATGTGCAATTCGATAATTAAAAAGTGACAGCTTATAAACATAACCTAAAATGCATGAGAAAAAATTTGTCGATAAAATCAATATAGCCGAGCTTTTTAGAAGGTAGATGGCAGCACTCATCTATTTTCTTTCTTTAAATTTTTTCTGAATCGTTTTTATAAAAAGCAAAACTGCCATCTACCTTCTAAAAAGCTCGGCTATATTGATTTTATCGACAAATTTTTCTCATGCATTTTAGGTTATGTTTATAAGCTGTCACTTTTTAATTATCGAATTGCACATTGTCTTTGATTTTCTGTTATTTTCATTTTCAAATTAAATAGTGAAATGGTCTCCGCAATTGTACTATTACCAAAATATCTGAAAAAAATTCGTTTAATTTTGAGTCGATTCAATTCGGCCATGATTGATATAAATTGATTAAATTTTTTGCATCAAAAAATGAGACAGTTTCGTGTATCATTTCTAAAAATGATACACAAAACGATCTCTTTTTGATATAACTTATGTGCATCAAAACGTTGCAAAGATTTGATGCAATTTTTGGTCTCAATTTGATACTTTTAGGAAAACTGTGTTTCGAGCGAATCCAATGAATTTTTCAAATTCTCGTCCTCCATATTGGATCCGCCATTTTAAATTTTGAAAAACTGACTTGAAATTGGTAATCAGCGACCCCAAAAACCGTAGAATACCAAATTTTATTAAGATCCTGAAAAACTTTTTTCAACAAACCATTTGGCAAAAAAAGTGGAACACTCCTTCGAGAGAACAGAGATTAAGTTTCTGCTTATTAATTACTAACGAAGATACATATAGAAAGAAAAACTTTTTTCTATGTACTTTCATAATGTTAAAATAATAGTGTAATCAAATAAAAACAATTTTTGATATAAGAAAAAATTATTGAAAATACCGTTCGGATTTACCACGGTTTTCCAATTTTCCGGGGTAAATACAAACGGTCTGATATTATTATAATAAAATTTTACAGAAGGCAAAAATGAAAAATAGTTTCTGTTCTAGTATTCATAACAAACAATTATAAATAATAAAATGAATTTTTAGCTTCTTTTTCTTCAAATACGAGACAAAATACTGAAAGAGTGTCATCTTTGATTTTCAATCTTTTTTGCAATACTCGTTATCTTTGTTTATGCTGTTGCTAATTAACAAACGAAAAATGGGATAATACTTAGAATCTCTTATTTGAAGAGGATCTGAGGTAAAAATTCTCATGTCTAACATAATTTTTTAAATTTTAATTAAACTGAAATAATTAGCGTTCGGATTTACCACGGCTGACCCTATTAGGTTGTTTTATTACAAAAACTATTTTCTAATTAAAATAAAGAATTTAAATTAAAATTACATGTATAAATAAATTATGAAGAGATTTATATTACAAGAGTGTAAATAATTTTTTTTTTTTACTTGATTCTTACATAATTAATTTTGAATGTAATTGACCTTTTTTCCATTTTCTTTTTTTTTCAGTTAAATTCCACATTGCACACCTGCATGAAGTTCAGGGCAAATATCGTCTGGCAAAGGATCATTACGAGACACTGCTTAAGGAAAAAAGTCTACCCTCCCATCTCAAGGCTGATATCTGTCGACAGCTGGGTAAGTCTCCCTTATATGATTGTGTTACTTTACTCTCGACACGATAGCAGAAATGCCATTCGATTTCATCTTCTTATTCGTGTCTTGTGTTCTTCTTATTCTTCTTCTTCTCTTGCGCATCTTTTCAAAAACGTGAGAATTTTCTGCAAGTGGTTATGTCATATTTATTCGATAAATACACAGCGCTGATACTCTTTCGTAATATGTGGCATTTCACGTGAGATTTTCATTAAAAAAAAAAATTTTTCTACTTGAACAATTTTTTTTTCAAACTTTTGACGAAAAATAAGAAAATACGTATTTTTTTATTTTTTTCTTAAATAAAAATTGTGGAAGTTGTGATTTATTTAAATAAATAAATTATTTCAAAAGTCGATCACTTCGGTTTTTGAGAAAAGTCACTTTTTAGACTTAAGTTTTTTTAGATTATTTCATTGTTATTTTTTACTACAATTTAAAATATCAAAGAAAAATGAACAAATTTTATATATAAAATTATTTTTTATTTGATAGTAGGAAAGAAAAAAGTGAATTTTAAATGTATTCGGCTTCTGACGACGTTGAAATTAAATAAATTATAACTTCCAAAATTTTTATTTAATTAAAAAATCAAAAAATACGTATTTTCTTATTTTTTATAACAATTTCGAAAAAAATGCTCGAGTCAAAAAATTTTTTTTTAATGAAAATCTCACCTATGAGTAATTTTAAGTAAAAAAAATATATTTCTGCAATAGTTGCTCAAACTTGGGTAATTTGTACTTCTATTGGATGGTAATTCTTTATAAAAAAAAATTTTCCATTTTGAACAATATTTTTTCAGAGGAAGAGGGGATGACATTTTTTTTTTTCAAAAATACATTTTACCAATGACACGGATGTCAAAAAAGCTATTAAAACTTATATTGAAAAAAATATTTATTTCAATTCAAAAAAAATTATTTTATTTTTTCAAAAAATTCAAAGTTTAACTTTTTTTTTAAAAATAAAAAATTTTTTTTACTTTTTTTTTTGAAAAAGGACTTTTTTTATTTTTTTTTCTTTTGTCTTAAAGTAAAATCTAAAATGTATACTTCCAATAAAAAAAATAATTTTTTTTTTTGTTTTCGAGATATTATACATAATTAATTATTTATTTCCACCTACACCTTTTAGTAGGTCTTTACGTATTGATTTTCAAAGCCTTACAATATACATATTAATTAATTAAAGTTAATAACAAATGAAATATTTCACAAATAAATAAATTTAAATCAAATGAAAATTTTTTATTTTTATTTACTTTGTAATAAACTTAATTTTACATTTAAATTATATATTATTTATATATTTTCTTCAAAAATTATAATCAAAATTGAAACGAAGAAAATTTTATTGAGACAGGAAAAAATTTTGTTAAGTCAATAAAAAAAATAAAAAAAATTTATGTAGATATTGCAATAAATATTTCTTGCAAAATATTTTATTGTCAAAAATTTAAATAATTTTCTTTCACACAGAAAAAAAAATTTCATCTGAAACAGCCATATGTTTCACTAAAATAGCAAAAGTTTTCGTTATTTTAAAAAAACATATGTCTGTTCCAGTTAAATATTTTTTTCCGTGCCGTATAAAAAGTTGAATTTCTTCTATATATTATTTTAAATATTTCCGTGTTCTAAATTTAAAATTATCTGCTTTTATTTTAAATTATAAAATGAAATAATTGTAAAAATTTTTATTAACTTCATTATTTGTTTCAAATTTTCTCCATGGCAAAAAAAATAATATTTCTTTTCTAAAATATTGTTGTGTTAAATTTAAATAAATAATTGTTTATTTTTTAAAATAATATTTAGTCATTTTTTTTTAATATCACAATAAGATTTTTTTTTATAATTTCATTTAACTGCAGAAATATAAAATTGATATTGATAATCAAAAAAAGTCCGTTTACATATAAATAAGTAAATAAATAATAATAATAATAATAATAATAATAATAATAATAATAATAATAATGGGTCATTCCATTATATTTCATCTGAAGTCGTTGCGGCTTATTTTTAGAAAAATCTGATAATTTGTAATAATGATATTTAATATCCGTACAATTCATTTTTGGCAAATTTTTTATAAAATTATTTGTATTTGCTTTGGAATTTTAATTTTTAAGTTGAGGTGCACGGAAAAAGGTTATTTTGACAGCTTTGGAAATTTAATCAAAAAACACAAAAATAATTTAGATAGAATAAATTTTTTGTTTGATATATATTCAAAATAGTTCAATTTACTTATATTAATTGATTTCTATGTTAAAAAGTCCAAAATATTATATGAAAATTGATTTTTAAACTTGCCTGTCAAATGCCAAAATTCACCATATTTTTATTACATTTTTCTAGAAAGTTAATAAATATTTAAAAAATTATTACAGCTTAATATTAAGTACTTTCAATGTACTTTCATATGATGCGCTGACTTTTTAATATTATGTAGTAGAAATAGGAAAAATTTTACTTTGAATGTTGAACTTTCCAGGATTTTCGGTGATTTTGAACACTTGTATCTCCTCAGGTGCAAAATAAAAAAATCCAATTTTTGTCTTAATATTTAAGTTAGACCTTGTTTTCCATTCTGTCAAATTTTGGCGATGGATTTCGAGCTATTTTATGGTTTTATTCATTTTTGAAAATCAGCTTCGAAAAACGAAATTGAAGGTTAAAATGCAAGTGGTTCTGCGATGACTGAAGTTGGCTTGAAACTCTTATGAATGACATTTAAAATTAAATAATTACTTCAAAGTAAATTTTATTTAAAAAATTTATTGGGAGTTAATTGTGAGGAGCAATTAATAGTAATTGTCATATATTAAATACTAAAGTATAACTCCCAATAAATTTTTTAAATAAAATTTACTTTCAAGTAATTATTTAATTTTAAATGTCATTCATAAGAGTTTCCAATGATGTAAAAAATAATAAAAATCAAAATTTTATTTACTAAGCAATTTTTAATATTATATTTTCTTTAATGATTTAAATAAATCTTATAAATAATATTTTTAAAGAATTATTATGAATTTTAATGTTCAAATCTTATTTGCAAACTTAAATTTGAATTTAATCAAATACATCGATATCAAGACAGCCAACTTCAGTCATCGCAGAACCACTTGCATTTTAACCTTCAATTTCGTTTTTCGAAGCTGATTTTCAAAAATGAATAAAACCATAAAATAGCTCGAAATCCATCGCCAAAATTTGACAGAATGGAAAACAAGGTCTAACTTAAATATTAAGACAAAAATTGGATTTTTTTATTTTGCACCTGAGGAGATACAAGTGTTCAAAATCACCGAAAATCCTGGAAAGTTCAACATTCAAAGTAAAATTTTTCCTATTTCTACTACATAATATTAAAAAGTCAGCGCATCATATGAAAGTACATTGAAAGTACTTAATATTAAGCTGTAATAATTTTTTAAATATTTATTAACTTTCTAGAAAAATGTAATAAAAATATGGTGAATTTTGGCATTTGACAGGCAAGTTTAAAAATCAATTTTCATATAATATTTTGGACTTTTTAACATAGAAATCAATTAATATAAGTAAATTGAACTATTTTGAATATATATCAAACAAAAAATTTATTCTATCTAAATTATTTTTGTGTTTTTTGATTAAATTTCCAAAGCTGTCAAAATAACCTTTTTTCCGTGCACCTCAACTTAAAAATTAAAATTCCAAAGCAAATACAAATAATTTTATAAAAAATTTGCCAAAAATGAATTGTACGGATATTAAATATCATTATTACAAATTATCAGATTTTTCTAAAAATAAGCCGCAACGACTTCAGATGAAATATAATGGAATGACCCTAATAATAATAATAATAATAATATTAAGTTGAGACGAAATATTTATAAATTTTTAAATAAAGTATCGCGGATATTTTATAAGACAAAAAAAAAATAGATAAAAAAAATAAAATAAATCCCTGAATGAATTAATGATGAATGGATTTTTTTTTTAGTTGAAAAAAGCGATATTGAAAAATTCGATTTTGAGACAACGAACTTCCTGCTTTATTCACTCCCTTCATCCTCCTCCCCCATTGGGTTTCGGGTTTTGGTTTAAGGTTCAGCGGGTATATACACCAAGCAGCAGACACATGTATTGATTTATTCCGGATTGGGGGTGGGTTAGAAGATGCGATGGAGGGGAATGCAAGAGGGGAGAGTTGTAGAGAAAGAGAGAGAGAGAGAGAGACGTACATATATGTATATGATCTAGAAGGAAAAGAAAAAGATAGAAAAGAGAGAGAGAGCGAGATAACGAATAGTGAATGGAAGTGCAAGTGAGACGAAAAATTGTGAGAATCCCCCCTACCCCCCTCTTTTTCTTGTACTCTTTATTTTCACTATCTTTCATACACGCATGTATTTGTATATACCTGGCAGATGGGATATACACGGACACTTTTTTAAAAATCCCAACTCATCTGACACATACATATTTATATATAATATATGAGAATTCTATTTCCCGTTTGCAAAAACTTATATAATTATTCTGCTAAAGAGACAATTTCTACAAAATTTGTTCATTGTAGAAACGCATGCACGCAGAAACTTTGTCGTTTTTCTTAAATTCAGTATATATTTTTAGTAAATTGATTATCAAAGTGGGGGAAAAACTGTAAAGAAAATTTCGTAGTAATAATCGTGTCCAACGTTGATTAATTTCCTTGATACGATGAGAACTTGTCCCTTCGTTTTTGTATTTTTTTTTAAAAAACTTTATTAATAAAAATCACAACATTACACATAAAAGAGTATAAACAAATTCCTTTAGAAAACGCTCTATACAATTTTTTTTTTTTTTTCATAAAATGACATGCCTCAATCTGTAGGAACTCACAATCAGTCATTGTCGATATTTTACACCGTCGTGTTTACATTAAACAAGTCACCAGACAAGTCCGAGACGAGTAACTTTTAATTTCTGTAAATTGCAATAGTATCATACCTAACCTCACTTTTACTGACGCGAAGCAACACAAATACAATCCAACTTTACAAAAGAATCAGAAATAATTTTCATTTAAAACCGATTATCAATAATTAAAAGAATTATAAACTTTAATATTATGAGATGCACATGACATGTGTTATTCTTTTTGGGTTTCATAGGCAAGCTCAGCTGTTCTCAGGAAAGTACTATGTGCTTAAGCGCCCGTAACTTCATAAAGAAAAAATGTTCTTTCAATGCATAATCTAACTGGAAGTAAAATTTTAAACACAGAAAAAAGAAAAAAAAATCGAAAGTAAAGCGTTATTAATATTATTTGTAATTCAATTATAAATTAATTAATAATTGCTGCGTTTAAGTCGGTGGGGGGAGGGCTTTAACGAACCCTTTTTTGTTACGACTTTGAGTCCAGGACGAATTTTTCTTAACTTGGACTTATACTAAACATTCTTTAGTATCTTGCTTCCTCCTATGAATTATCATATAGGGTAAGTGTGGGTATTACCGTGAGTGCATGAGTTACCGTGGTTTCGCTATTTCTGGCAAATTTTATCATTTACGTCCCAATTTGTTAACCCAAAAAATTCAGATACCTAGTAGTTTAAAGTTACAAGCATTGAAGAAAAAGAGATAATTTTTTTCAAAAAAAAAAAGGAGTTAAGTTAAAGAGACTTCTTTTAAATAAGAAATTTTGTATTTTTCCCTCACTTTAATAGTCAATTTACTAAAAATACATATATGGTGAGTTTCACAAAAAAAGTGGTAAAAGTTTGTCCGTGTGAGATAGTTTCCCACATAACCTAAAATCAAAATTGTTTAAAATATTGGCTTTTCCATTCAATCTGATCTGGATTTTTTCGCATATTGAAAAAAAACTTGTTATAAACATCAATTTCATTGCAAACAAAACAAAATAGACTATATATATATGTGTGTGTGTGTATAGTAGATTATATAAAAAAAAACATGACAGAAACTGCGAATGAATGGAGTTAAACGCCCACATGTGATGAAGAACACGTGAATAAAATTGACTGTCTGCCGACATGTCTGGGAAAAGTGAATTACTCCAAACGTTATATAATTTCATACAGTAAAAGTCGTGTATTGTTATCCACATTTCAGTGATAAGGAAAATAATTTAAAAATGTTTCACTATAATTTTTTATATGTGCCTCTATATAGAAATTATTTATTTATTTTGAGTTTCAATATTTTTATCAATTTTTTTTCATTAATTAGTTATTATTTTTATTATTATATTAATTTTAATTAATTAATCAATGAATAAATTACAATTAATTAGAGATTAATATATTATTAATTAATAGTAATTAATAAGAAAATCAATAAAAAAAAATACTGAATTTCAAAATAAATATAATTTCTGTAAAAGCACACAAAAAATTAGTGAAACGTTTTTAAAATATTTTCCTTATTTTAGTTCATTGAAATTTACATTAATTTAAGAGATCAAATCTGTTTGATCAGCAGTCGGTAAAGCAGATTTAACTTTTTTTTCTAATTTAGCAATTATTCTACTGGTTTTTAGTGATTTAGAGATTAGGGATTTTAAAATAACAACTAAATAAAGAAATTGTGGATTTTTAATAATATAATAATAATAATAATAATAATAATAATAATAATAATAATAATAATAATAATAATAATAATAATAATATTAGCTGTTTTCCCCCTCTTTTTCTCTCTTAAAATGGAAAGCTTTCTCGAGGGTCTTCTTTTACAACCTGTTTACGATACTTCGCATTTGTTCAACTTTTTTTTTTTTCTTTTTTTCCTCTCATAGCAAGCAAGAAGCTTTTCTTAAGTTCCTTGACGATCTTACTTTAAGCGTGCACACAAATATTTTTAATAGTCAGGAACTAATTTTAAGGGCAAACAATAGAATCAACTTTTTTTTTTTTTTTAAAAAAAATATTATTTCTCTTTCTTGGAAAAATATTCCTTTCAATTTTTTTCCCCCACAAGTTGTGATAAAAATTCATAGAACTAAATGTATATTTATTTTTGTTCTTTTCTTTTTTTGTAAATTTATATTTCTCCTTTTTCTATGAAAGTTAAAAAAGTTAAAAATGATTATGAATGTCGATATTTTTTTTTCTATTTTTCTATGACTCTTTATGTGTTTAAAATATAAACAAAAAAGAAAATTTTTTTTTTTTATCTTTTATTGCAGGCAAAAAAAGGAAAATTGAATATAAAATATAAATAAATAAATATGATGCCCCATCAAGAAATGGATTGAAGTAGCAAAAAATTATAGGTTATGTTTATAAAGTTTGGTTTTAAAGTACATACATTAAGCCTTTATTTTGATTTTCCACAATTAAAAAGAAACTTTTAAATACACCGAAAAAAAATTTATTTGATTCAAATACTCGATTACTTTACTATTATCAAATAAATATTTATTTGTATCAAATAATTATTGAGATGGTTTTTTTTTTCAAATACAAAAATTATATTTTTTTAAATACAATTTTTATTTAATTCAAATAAAAATTATTTCCTTCATGTAAATATTTATTTGATAATAGTCAAAATTAATCGAGTATTTGAATGAAATAAATTTTGTTTCAGTGTAAAATTAAAATTTTGTAAACATAACCTAAAATGTGTTTGCTTCTCAGGTGCTTTTTTTTGAGCGTGTCACAAATATGGAATATAATAATAATAATTCGCGAAATTAGGTTGTAAATCATAATAATATGAGAAAAGAAGTCAAACTTAAATATTACAGTTAATGATAAATGGACCCAGTAACCTGTTTCAATTTTATAGACACACGAAGGTTTTTCTTTTATACATATATTGTATTTGAAAATTTATGTCCCGGAAACATTATTCTGTTGGAGGATATAAAATCAACCCCCCCCCCTTCCCTCCTCTCTATTTGACCTTTTTTTTTCTTGATACACTCTTGGGTCTATTCTGCGCGACCTTTTGAGAAAATATATTTTCAAGATCGTGACTATATTCCATTGCTGAGGATTCAGTAGCTCAGGTACAACTCTCGTGATTCTTTGTTACCAAGGAGCAGTAACATCGTTGAGCCAGGTGTTTAGGATGATGGCAATTGGGATTTAGGCGCAGGTCACACAACTTCTCTTTTAACTCACATCAAGTGTATTTATAAACGATTTTTTTATTAACTCTTTTTTCATTCATTTAAACAACAATTTTTATTATTGATAATATAATAATAATAATAATAATAATAATAAAAATTATTTTTATTATTATTATTATTATTATTATATAGATTTCTCCATATAATACCGACTTTCAACAATATTGCCAACATATTTTTCTCTCGAATTTCTAATTTATTTCTGGAATATTATGCTGCAAGTTTAGAATATTGAGACAAAGTTGTTAATATTGCGGCAAGTTCATGTGAGTTGAGAAGAAATTCTTTTATGGCTGAAAATATTAAAAATTTCTTTATATTTATTTATATTTGTTATTTTTTTGTGTTATATAATTGGCACTCGTATACTTGTAAATTTTGACAAAATTCCTAACCTAAAAAATTCTATTGTATTATTTATTTTAATTTTCTTAGTTTGTAATTTTGTATCGTACAAATCTAGAAAATTCGATTAAAAATATTGTATTAATTAAAATAAATAAATATTGAGGTTGTTAATTTATTACACTTGCTAATTTTTGTTTTTTTTTTTTTTTTTTGTTTTGGTGTATACAAATTGGAAGTTATAAACATGATCGGAAACAAATTCTTTTTTTGCTCGCACTCGATATATGTAGTTGAATTTCAATTTGACTTTGGTATTATATGTATGTAGTATAAAATGATAGAACAAGTTTTCCCAACAAGCAACTCCATAACTATCGCAACAATTTGTAGCGACTCACACGTTCTTCGAGTTTCAGTTCTTGGGCATCACATCGTTATACGATCGTCGATAGTGCGGCTCGGGGAAAATAGTCTCCATTGAGATTGAAGCAGAAAATTCATTCACTCATAAATTTATAATATATACTTTAGAGACGTCGACGACTGATTTGAAATTTCTCGATTTAGGATCATCTAAGTTGAATTACAATTTTTTTTATGATTCATTATATTATTTTTATTTCTTTAATATTCTAAAATTGAATTAAATTAATTTCGAAATTAAATCTGCTTGTTAATTTAATTAAATTCCAAAAGTAAATTGAATTTCTGCGGAATTAATTCCGAAAATAAATTGTAATTATAGTGTATTGAAATTGGAACTTTTTTCCCTGAATTGAATAAAAATTAAATTTATTCAAAAATTTAATTGTATATTTTTATTCAATTTTGAAATTGAATTAAAATTGACTTAATTTCAATAAGTGCATTAATATAAAATGTAATTATGAAACCGAATTTGAAGGAATTATTTTTTTTTTATTATTAGTAAAGAAATAAATTTCAAAATTTTTCTAATCGCGTTTTCAATGAAATTCTAAACACACTGATTCTGATGGTGTTCGTTGCATTTTGATCGAGAGAAATATATCGCGTTCCATGTTTGAAGGGTCTTCGACATCAGGGACGACTGGAGAGTCACGTAGACACTATCGAGAGTGTAGAGAAGATTGTCGACCCCGCATTTAGTTGCCTATTTCCTAGACACTTTTCTACGCCTATGTTTATAGAGGGTTGTAATTCGAGTCAGAAAAAGAAGGGAGAGAGAGAGAGAGAGAGTGGGGCAACAGTGGGCCACCCTAGGTAGGGCTTTTGGCTATATACCTGCGAAAACTTATTCAGTTTAGGTTTAGTGCTTCTGCTGCTGCTGTTGCTGCTGCTTGTCTATCGCCCTCGGTTTATAGTTATAGTTATAGTTATGAGTGAAGAGCAACTCAAAATTCGTTTTTCGACATTCCATTGAGTTAGTTTCAATTTTATCTAATCTTAACTTAATAAAAGATATACATTTTTTTCCGGAGGGGATGAGAAAAAAATGTATATTTTTTTTTAAATGGACTTTAAAAAGTGTCGTTTGCATTACAATATAATGTGGTGGGGGAAGAGTGAGGAGGTGAATGTGTTGTGATCCACAAATTCAAGAACCACTTCTCAACATTAGATTTTAGCTTCCTAGTTTCTATTCGGCAGCTGTTTCAAAAAATTCGTTTCCTGTTTCAATAGTTCCGTTTTTGCATTGTGAGAAATTCTTCCAAAGCATCATTATTATCATTATTATCAATATTTTTTCAAAGATTTAATTTATTCTCATAAATAGTTTGAAATTATAGAAAATTGTGTTTTTTTTTTTTATTTTAGTCAAATATTTCTCAAGGGGGAAAAAATGTATATTATAATATTTCGAATTATTAGAATCAGTTATTTAAATGTTTTTTGTAAAATAAAAAAAATGTGATTTTTAATGTGTTCAGTAGTTTGAAATTAATTAGTGGATAAAAAAAATTGTTTTTAAGAAGTCATCAACTTTTTCAGATCATTAGTTAGGAATAATTTTTTTTTTTGCAAAATTATTAATATTACTATTTTTATTATTATTACTATTATTATTATGATTATTACTATTATTATTTTTATTATTATTTTTTTCAATAATTTAGCTTCTTTGAGAATAAATTTAAACGTAAATTATTTTTGCAAAATCATTAATATTACTACTTTTATTATTATTATTATTATTATTATTTGTATTATTACTATTATTATTATAATTTTTATTATTTTGTTTAATAATTTAGATTCTTTGAATATAAATTTGAACTTAGTTATTTTTTTTTTTTTTTTTTTGTCAACAAAATAGGAATTAGGAATACTTATGTATGAATGGACTTTGGTTCGTTTATTATTAAATAAATAAAATAATAATGAATAATTCAAAATTTTTTTTTTTTTTTTGCAGGATGGATGTACCATGTCGTTGATTGCCATCTTTTGGGTATAACACTTCCGAGGCAGCATAAACAAAATATTGCTATTCAGTGTCTTCAAAAGTCCATAGAAGCTGAACCGAAGAGTGGACAAAGTCTTTATTTATTAGGACGTTGTCTTGCTGCTTCTGGAAAAATTCACGAGGCCTTCATCGCTTATAGGTAAATTAATTTTTATTTTCTATTAAATAAAATTCATGCAAAAAAAAAAAAAAAAAATTATTAAAATAATAAATTTTATTGAAATTATCACAATATTTACGCAATGAAAAAAAATAATTGGCCTATTTATTGATTATTATAAATTGCTATTAAAATATGACAAAATTTATTTGTTTTTATAATTTTTAAGCCAACAACATTTATGATAAACGATTAGAAAACAAATTATTTTTTAAAACGGAAAAAAATAATTTTTAAGAAAATATTGAGACGAAAATAGAGAATTTTTCATTGAAAAATAATATTTCTTTAAAAATTGTTGATGAACGTCAGTAATTGTATTAATTAATTTATTAAATGGATTTTTTTTTTTTTATAAATATTCCTTACAAAATTAAATTAAGGGTTCAATTAGAAGTAAAATGAAAATTTTTATTCTCAAGTTATATAGTGTATTTCTATTACAGAAATTTTATATAATAGCCACGTAATAAACGATAATAATAAATGAAAAACATAATCGATTTTGTAAGAGAAAATTGAAAAAGCGTCGTAATAATTTTGTTATACTTTGACGATAATCAGAAAATTAATTATTTATATCTAAATTATTAATAAAAATATTAATTTTATTGTAGAAATTCAGTGGAAAAGTCTGAAAGTAATGCAGATACCTGGTGCAGTATAGGTGTACTTTATCAACAACAAAATCAACCAACAGATGCACTTCAAGCTTACATATGTGCAGTACAATTGGATAAATCACATTCAGCTGCGTGGACCAATCTTGGAATTTTGTATGAAAGTGTCAGTCAACCCAAGGACGCATTAGCTTGTTATATTAATGCTTCAAGGTAATTAATTTTAATTGTATAGTCAATATTTTCCTGTACATTTATTTATCATAATATTTATTCGAATTTATATATCTATTTCATATTTATATTGTACTCGGATATATATGTATATATTTTTTTCATATATTTTCAAACATATATTTATTGTTTTATATTAGTTTTACAATCGAAAAAAATTTTTATTCGTTAATAATTTTATAAATACAGGCCTTGGATTATAAGACTTTTTCGACTTTTTTTTTAAAAAAAAATTTTTAACAAAATTTACGTCAATTATTTAACAAATTTTTAACTAAAATTATTCTCTAAATTAATTATTTTCAATCATTTTAATTGAAATTCTTCACAAATTAAATTTTTTTAAAACTATTTTTCAATTAAAAATTTTATGAAATTCAATAATTGATTGAAATTTCTATAAAAAAAAATAAGTAAATAAAATTATCGAAAATTTCAATTCAAAATCACTTGAAATTCAATTATTTTTAAAAATTTCAATTTAAAACAAAAATAAAATTCTTCACAAATTCAATTTTTTAACACTATTTTTCAATTAAAATTTTTATGAAATTCAATAATTAATTGAAATTTCTATTAAAAAAAAAAAATAAGTAAATAAAATTATCGAAAATTTCAATTCAAAATCACTTGAAATTCAATTATTTTCAAAAATTTCAATTTAAAACCTTCTAAAATTTTCAGATTAAAACTTTATGAAATTTAATCATTTCAACTTTAACTCTTCCGAAATTTAATTATTTTTATAATATTCTTCGAAATTCAATTATATGAAAGCATTTTTCAATTGATAAAAATATCAAATTTCTAAAAATACTGCTAAAATTATAATTTTTGAAATTTTTAATTCATTTTTTTGCTTCTAAAAATTATTGTCTTAATTTTACGATGCTGAAGTACGCAACATTTATGGTCAACGATTAGAAATCAATTTTTATTTAACACGGAAAATTATAAAAATTGTTTATCTAAAAAAATATTTTTTTATAATTTATTGATTAATAAAAACTAAAAGAAATATTTTTTTAGGCAAAAAATAATAGAATTTTTTATTTAAAAAAATTATTTTTTAAAAATCGTTTATCATAAACGTTGCGTATTTCAGCTTCGTCTTAATTTTTTATAATTGAAAACCTTTTTGAAATATTTTCATTTGTGTCAGGAACAAAAATTTTAATTCTGACTAAATTAGGTAAAAGAAAATAGAATTTTTTTGACAACCCTAAATAAATTATTCATCAATAGAAATCACAAAAAATTGTCAAATCAAAAATCAATTGAAAGTTCAGTTATTTTCAAAAATGTGAATTGTAAATATTTGAAAATTTAATTAATTTTTAAAAATTTTATCTAAAATTATTTGATATATAAATTATTTTAAATTCTATAAAATTTAATTATTGTCTGAAATTTAATGGAAAACTATGCAAAAATTTTAAATTCAAATTAATTGCTTAAATTAAACTTGAAAAAATTTTAAAAATGGAACTTTAAGAATTTTTTTTTTTTTCAGAAATTTGTACTACTTAATTAAAATTTTGAAAATTTGTCTTAGTTCGATTTTGAAATATATTCAAAATAAATTTTCATGATAATATTCTCATATAGAATTATTCATATTAAGGAATTAATAAAATTAATTTAATATCTAATAAAATAATAAAGTAAAATATTTATTAACTATAATTAAATTTAATTAAAATAAAAAATTCTACTTTTTTTTAAATATAAAACGACATTTTTTGCGCTTTACAGTCGATCCGAGGCTTGTCAATAAAATTTTAATTTATTTTAAAACGATAATTATTATAATAATGTAAAAATTATATTTTGTACGTTTTGTAATTTAAAGAGAAATCATTGCTCTCTTGGATTTTAATTTTTTATGAAATGTAAAACGCACGTATTTTGATTATACATTGTAATTTGAAACTGGACGCATGAATATTCTCCACATTTTAGACCTTTTGAAATTTTCGATGGTGTCGAATTAAAAATGATCGAATTTTTATTTAGGTTAATTATATAAAGCCAATTTGAACCAAATTTTCATATCGAAGAATTTTTATTGAACTGTAAATTCTGTATTATTAGAATTTTTATTTAACTGAACTTTTGTATAGCAGATTTTCGACATTTCATTAATTTGGTATACAAAATGTATAAAATTTAAGCAATCTTTTAAGATATTAATTTTTTTTAAATGGTCATAATTTATGAAAAATTGGTTTAAAATTTATGATGCGCTCTAAAAAAAAGGGATCTTAGAAGCAAACGAATTATAGTTTAGGTTTACATTAGTTTTACCTTGATTAAAAATTTTTTTTTTACTTTTGTAAAATTAAAATCAGTTTTTATTAAATATTTTTGATGTAATGAAGACTTAAATATCAATAATTTGTATTGAAAGTTGATCCTCTTTGTGTATTTTCACTTAAATTTTTTAAAATATAACCTATAATTTTCTGTTTCTAAGGTCCCTTTCTTCAAAGCGCGTCACATTTGTTTTTCAATTTTTAAACTTAAAATTTGTCTAATCTTTAAAATTAATACCATAAAGTCAAAAATTACGAAATTTACAACAAAATCCACATCTATTTTTCTTCGTTTGATATATTTTTAATAAAATTGTAATATTTAAAAGCATTATTAGAAAAATAAACCATGATCAGAGTTGATCATTTCACGTAGAATGTCCCATTTGTTAGTATTTAGCATAAATTTTATATGTGAATTAAATATTAAATAATAGCTGATGAATTATATTAGTAATAAGTTTAGTGATATTTAAATAAATTAAATTTATATTTATTTATATAAATTAAAAATATGTTAATAATAAAGAAAAAAATGTAATAAAAAATAACAATAAAATAATGTATTTAAAAATTAATAAAAATAATAGTTTATAATAGTGAATAATGTGATAATTATTTGATTTTGTTTTATTTTACACAGAGGCAATAATAATACACCAAATTGCACAAATTCGCTGATAAACATCGGAGGAGCTAAATCTAGTGGTAACGCTTCGATGAACCCATCTCTTCGGCAGCGCATCAATTTTTTGCAAAATCATTTGTGTCAAGCCCCAATGCCTTCCGTTGCTACCACGTAAGCAAAAAATATTATTTTTTTACTTTGTTAAAAGTACATAAATCAAGATTGAATATTTATTTAATGAAAAATGCTTAAATAATATTAAATTTTTTTTTCATTTTAATTTGTAATTATTTATTCTTATCAATTCTTCTAATTAATTATTATTAATAACTTAAAATTATCCTTTATTTTTGAAATAAATAATTCAACTTTTTTACTTTTATTTTCTCTCATTTTGTTTATTAAAAATTTTAAATTTGTAATAATTTATTTATAAAATAAATTAATATGTATATAATTTTTTTTTTTTATAAAAATTATTACTAGTGCCTTGGATTTGTAATTTTTTTTTTTCTTTATTAATTATAGAAGACGGCAATTGCCGCCAATAGATGAAGCTTGGAATCTGCCTATTAGTGCAGAAATGTCTAGTAGACAACAGCAACAGCAGCCAGCTGCTGGAGGTCCAGGTTGTAGATACGGTGGTACACCGGCACATCCTCCACCTCCTTATCCTCAAGGACAAGGACAAGCTGCTAACGTTAAGAGATTTAAGGTACACACACACACATGCACAATTCGAAAAAATATTCAATTATTTTTTTTTTCCTCATTTCGAATTTCAATGAAACAAACATGTATATTATTAATCAATATTGATTGAATTCCTCATTTGTTTAAATAAGAGAATCGACCAAAGGACCGAAGGATGAAATACTAATTGTGGTCAAACTGATCCCAATGTAGCATAATATAAGTGGTTAAAAATGAGGTCAAATTTTTATTTTTTTTTTGCTATTTAAAAAAAAAAAAATTAAAAACAAAGTTTTTTTTGAAAATATTTCAAAATTATTTTTAATTTTGTTAAAATATTAGTGATAAATTCAAAAATTTTATTTCAATCAAAGTTGTCACAAGTCAGGCAAGTAAGGAAAAAGTCTTTTTTTGTCAGGAAAATTTAGAAGAAAATTTCTTTTAGATTTTTTCTTTAAACCTTTAGAACCCCCTTTCTTAAAACCTCTTAAACACAAATTTTTAAGATTTCTAGTTATTTCTTTTTTTTTTTTTAAATACGACATTTTTCGACTTAATTTAATAAGATGCAACTTTTTCTACTTTTCATACAAAATGTTTGAAATAAAATTCGTCGCTAAATTAATTATTTTCAATAATTTTAATAAAATTCTTCAAAAATTAATATATCTGAAAATATTTTTCGATGAAATATTTTAAAAATTCAATAATTGTTTGAAATTTCTAAAAAAAAACCAATTTCAGCAAATAAAATAACAAATTTCAAAATCACATAAAATTAATTTATTTCCAAAAATGAGTCGCCGGAAAGTAAAACCACACATAAAATTCTGACGGCCATGTTAATTCAATGGGAGTCAGAATTTTATGTGTGGTTTTACTTTCCGGCGACTCAAATGTAAACTTAATAATTTCCATCATAACATTTTTTAATTAAACATTCTGTAAAATTTAATTATTCACAGAAATTAAAAAAAATCTTTAATTAAAATTTGAAATCTTTAAATTCAATTACTTCTAAAAAAAATTTTAATTTAAAACCTTCTAAAATTTTCGTTATAAAAATTTCAACTTTATCTCTTCTAAAATTCAATTATTATTAATTATCTTTTTATTTTTTTTTTAATTCAATTATTTAAAAAAATTTCAAATAAAGACAAAATTTCTAAAATGATGTTGATTTTGCAATTGAAAACATTGTTAATTTTAGTCATATTTGCAATAATTTTAATGCACATTAATTCATTTTTATTAAAATGAGTAAAAAAGTGTATGCAATATTTACTTTATAAAATGAATTCAATTGATTTCAAACTTTTGTGGTATTAAAAAAAAAATGAAATTCATTTCAATTCTTTCTACTCTATGGGAATTAAAATGTCTATATGAATTTCTTCAAGAAAAAGAATAAAAATATAATATATACAGTTAAATTATTTTCAAAATAAATAAAAATCTGAAAGTTCGAAACGTTTCGAAAATAACAGTTTGAATTCAAATAGATAATAATTGAACGGTATTTGTATTATTTTATTTTTTTTTCAATCAACCCCCTTTTTCCCAGGATAGCAACTCGACAAATGAAGCTGCCTTGATAATTGATTCTTTCACCCTCTATAGTAGGAAAACACGTTTTTTAACTTCAAATTATTAGATTTTTATTATAATTCATTAAAAATAACATTTTTTTTTGTCAGGGAAATTGAAATAATTTATTCTTGTGGCAACCCTATCAATATATCAATTAAACGTTTATTTTACTTCAATGTTTTTGATATCTGTAATTTATATTATATTTTTTTTATTTTTACAAAAACCCATCTTCTCATTTTTTGCTTCTTAGCAAAAATTATATATAAAACTTTACAATTTCGTTTAAAATGATGAAATAATGTTATATAATAGTACTTAATATACTCTCTAAATATGAATCAGTGAAAAAGTCACTGGTCTCAAATCAGTCGCTAAATTCTAGCTATTTGAATCAGTGGTTTTCACTGACAGTTAGTGACATTTCACTGGAGAATCAATTAATTTGACTGAAAATCAGTGAAATGTTACTGATTCAAATAGCTAGAATTTAGCGACTGATTTGAGACCAGTGACTTTTTCACTGATTTAAATTTAGAGAGTATTCATATATATATAGGAAAAAAGAATACGGAAGAAATATAGTTTAGTAATATAGTAAATTAGAATTGCCACTGTTTGGAAATATTCCTGAAGGTAGTATATCGATCATCAAGAATGTTTAGATTTTTTTTCTTTTTTAAAATATCAAGAAAAGAACAATTTTTTTTGATTAAATTATGAGAAAAGAAAAATTATAACATTCTAAAAAAAAACTATTAGGAAGGCTCACAATTCTTTTGCTTTCCAACTCTTCAATTGTTATGAGAAAAGAAAAAAAAAAAAATTTTTAACTTTTTTTTCAAATTTAAAAAAAAACGTGAAAAATTGCGTTTTATTTTAAATTGAAAAAATTAAGTTTTCTCGAAACAATATATATATATTGAGAAGTAGATGAAGGGGCAAAGCCGACCTAGTTTTTTTTTCTGTAACATAATAATATTTTGTTTATTTTTTTTTTCATTGTATAGACGGGAGATGATGCCATTTCGCCTTGTGGACAACAAAGGCCGCCTTCATTTTATTTAAGCCCTCAACAATTGCAAATGTTACAATGTTTGCAACAAAATCAAGGCAGCTTATCGCCCCAGCAACAAGCGCTTTTGGCACAATTACAACATCAATACAGAGCAATGCAACAACATCAACAACAAACGAGATTGCAACAGCAACAACAACAACAGCAACAACAAGCAACGCCACGAGGACTTCGACCTGGTCAACCTGGTTATCCCGCGAGTTTTACACATTCCCAGCCAGGACAACCGGGTGTTATTAAAAATTATGGACTACCTCAACAACCGGTAAATTATTTTTTATTTCAAAAATATTTTCTTTTTATATACTTTAGACTTTTTTTTTTTAACAAATTTTCGTTTGAAATTTTATTTGATGAATTTTTTACTTTTCTGAATTTTTCATTTAATCTGAAATTTTATTTATTTCAATTTTCATTTGTCGAAAATTTCATTTACTTGTATTTTCATTTTTTCCAAAACTTCATTTTATCTGAATTTTCTTTTATCCAGGCCTCAGATTGAACGACTTTTTCGACTTTTTTTTACAACATTTTTTTAAAATAAAATACGATGCAGCTTTTCCAAACATTTAAATACTTAACAAATTTTTTACTAAAATTTTCCACTATATTAATTATTTTCAATAATTTAAATAAAATTCTTCAAAAATTCAATTATCTGAAAATATTTTTCAATTAAATATTTAAAAAATTTAATAATTATTTGAAATTTCTAAAAAGAAATGAAACAATTTCATTAAATAAAATTACCAAAAATTTCAATTCATAATCACATGAAATTGAATTATTTTCAAAAATCTAAACTTAATAATTTAAAAAAAAAATTAAATTATTAATATTATTATTATTTTTTTTCTTTTATTATTTTATTATTATTTATTTAATCTAATTTAATTTTTAATCAATTATTAAAAACATTTTTTAATTAAAAATTCTGTAAAATTTAACTATTCACAGAAATTAAAAAACCCTTGAGCAATTACAAAATTGAATTAATTTAAATAAATTTAATTCTTTTTATTAATATTTTTTAAATTACTTTATATATAGGTATATTTTGTATTAATAATTAATGCACAAAATTGAAATTTAATTTTTTTCTACAAATTTCAACTATAACTCTTCCAAAGTTCAATTATTTTTAATAATTTTAATATTTCTTTAAAAAATCAATTATTTAAAAAAGTTTCAACTAAAAACTGTAAAATTAAATTGTTTTCAGCATTTTTTTTTTTTTGTTTAGAAATTTGTCCTACTTAATTAAAATTTAAAAAATTTATGTCTTCGATTCTGAAATATTCGAAATAAATTTTTTTTCCAATATTTCTATAGAATTATTATTATTATTATTAAGGAATTAATAAAATGGATTTAATATCTAATAATATTAATTATTTAAAGTGAAATACTTATTAACTATAATTAAATTTAATTAAAATAAAAAATTTGACTTTTTTCGGAATTTAAATCGACTAAAACGACTTTTTTTTGCACCTTAAAGTCGATCCGAGACCTTTAATGTCAATCTTTGCTAATCTTTTTTTATCCTTTTCAAATTTTTTAATGAACTTCTTCGATAATTTAATTATTTAAAAATAATTTTCAAATTAAAAATATTGAAATTTAACAATAATTAATAATTAATAATTAATTCAATTGATTTGAATTTGTATAATAAATTTTTTTTTTGTTTTTATTACAAAAAATTTATATTTTATACCTTGAAGAGGTTTTGAATTTTTTTTTCCAAAAATTGACTCTCTATAGATAAATGAATTTCAAAACAAATTACAAAAAAATATATGTGTGACTCTAATTTGACTGTTTTTTTTTCTTTCCAGCAGGGCGGAACTGTGGCACTCCAAACTGGATTTTCCGACTCAACAGTTGGTTATAGTCCAGCGGCAACTGGAAACACTCAACAACCAGCAGGCATGCCTTATAAATCGGCCTCTGATCCAAATTTCCCACCACGTCAACAAACACCCGGTCAATACAATCAATATCAATCGAATCAATATGGAAGTCAAGGTTTCACTCAAATATCATCAACAACAAGTTGTTATCCCGAGGGCTCAGCGGCAAATAATAAAGATCTTGGCGTAACTGATCAAGAGCTTCAAGCGCTTCTTTCACAAAAGGACATTGCCACAACGTTAGCTGAGGATTTACTCAAACATTTTGGTTCCGATGATTTAGATGAAAAGGACGTTGTCTCACCAAATATTATGAATAATGGCACACTAAGTTCTGGTCCATTTTCCCCGTCAAATTTAGAAGACAGCAATGAAAAGGTAATGTTGGTGAAAGATGTGAAAATTGAAAAAACCGATGACATTGTCATTCAACCCACATCAACGTCGAATATTGTCATTGACATAAATAAAGGAATTAAACAATCAATGACTGTTAAATGTGAAGCAACATCGAGTACAAATAAAGTTGAATCAGTGTTGAAATTTGAAAGTCTCTGCGAATCACAACAGGAGCAAGAATTTAATATTGAAATGGATTCAAAGGCAATTATTGAATTATCAAAAGGTCAGGGTTTAAAGGGCGTACCAAATTGTTCAATATTAAGTGATCGTTCACCGCCTCCTGCACCGCCCGATCCACCGAGTCAACGTTTAACAAAAGAACAATTATTACCCTCAACACCAAGTGTTTATTTGGAGAATAAAAAAGATGCATTCAGTCCACAATTACAGGAATTCTGTTTAAAACATCCAATAGCTGTTGTTCGTGGTTTAGCGGCAGCATTAAAACTTGATCTTGGTTTATTTTCAACGAAAACATTGGTTGAAGCAAATCCCGATCATGGTATTGAAGTGAGAACACAAATGCAACAGACGAGCGATGAAAATTGGGATCAATCAATGGGTCGTCGTGTTTGGGGTTGTATTAGTCATCGTAGTCATACGACAATTGCAAAATATGCGCATTATCAAGCGTCGAGCTTTCAGGAGAGTTTAAAGGAGGAACGTGATAAATCGCAGGGTATACATTCGTCAAATCTATCGGATTCTGATTCAAAGGATAGTACGGGCGTTGTGAGACGTAAGAAAAATTCATATGGCGTTGTTGGTAGGCCGGCGTCAAAAATGTTGAGATTTGGAACAAATGTTGATTTATCGGACGAGAGAAAATGGAAGATACAATTGCAAGAACTTATGAAACTTCCAGCATTTGCGAGAGTTGTCTCGGCTGGTAATATGTTGAGTCACGTTGGCCATGTTATTCTTGGTATGAATACTGTACAATTGTATATGAAAGTACCTGGTAGTCGAACTCCTGGTCATCAAGAGAATAATAATTTCTGCTCAATTAATATCAATATTGGACCCGGTGATTGTGAATGGTTCGCAGTGCCTGACGCTTATTGGGGAGTGATATGTGCTTTATGTGAACGCAATAACATTAATTATCTTCATGGAAGCTGGTGGCCTTCACTTGAAGATTTATATGAGGAGAATATTCCTGTTTATAGGTTTTTGCAACGACCTGGTGATCTCGTTTGGGTTAATGCCGGTAAGTTCTTTTTTTAATTTTATTTATAAATCAGTCAAATTCACAACGTTTATGATAAACGATTTAGAAGAAAAAATATTTTTCCAAGCAAATTATTATTATTTTTTTTATTAAAAAAAAATTTTTTTCCAACATTTTTTGATGAATAATTTTTTAGAAAAAAATTTATAGACAAAAAAATTAGTTATTATTTTTTTGAGTGAAAAAAATATATATATTTTTTTAATCGTTGATCATAAACGTGAATTTCACCGACGGAATTTATTTATTTATTTATGCAAATAACGATAAGAAAATGAAATAATTTATTTTACAAAAATTTTATTATTTCAATCAGTTTCAAATCATTGAAGACAACTTAATAAACTTGACATTTCCTTGAATATTTGTTTAATTTGAAAATTATGAAATTTTATAAGTAAAATCTTCAAGTTGGCCGCAAGTCAAGAAATTTTGTAAAAAAATCTTCAAAAGTCGATAAAATTTTTATTGAAAGAAACCACAAATTGACAATTTGGACTGATTTTATACTAATTTGTGCTGCAAAAAAATTTTTTTTTTTTAATAATAAATTATATTTAAAATAATTCAAGAAAAATATTTTTAATCCAGAAATATTAAAAAATAATTATTTTTAAAAAACAAATTTTTATTTACGAAAAATACAAATTATTATAATTTTAATATTCAAAATTACGTTTCTTTCCTCAGAAATATTCAAAAACAAATTTTGTGCTGAATTATGCTTGTCAAATACATGAATAAACAATTATAATATTTACGATAAAGTAAAAATTTTTGAAATAATTTAATTCAAAAATAAATTTTTTTATTCAGAAATATATATTTAAAAAAATTATTATTTTTCAAAATTTAATTTTGTACTGAATTTGCTTCTTGAGCACAGAAAGAAACAATTTACTTATAATATTTACGAAAAATAAAAAAAAAATTTCAAAATAATTCAATATTAAAATTTGAAGAAAAATTTTTTCACCCAAAAAAATTCAAAAAAAAATAACTATTTTTAAAAAATAAATTTTGTGATAAATTCTTGTGAACCAAAAGTTCTGAACGTTCAAATGAACAAAATATTTTTTTTTAATCTATAAATTATTAAAAATTATGATGGCAATTTAAAATAAAACAATAAATTAAACAATTATTAAATTAATAACTTCTTTTTACATATTTAAAACAATATTTTGTAATCAAATTCTTACTTAAAGAAGATGTAAAAAAAATTTCGTTCATTTGAACGTTCAAAACTTTTGGCTCATGAATTCTTCAAGTGCAGCATAATTTATCACAAAATTTATTTTTCAAAAATAATTATTTTTAAATATGTCTGAATAAAAAAAAAAATGTACTTTTGTATTTTAAAATTGAATTATTTTCAAAAAATCTTAATTTTTCATGAATGTTTTATTTGTTTCTTTTTCTGCTCGACTAGCGAATACAGCACAAGATTAGATATTGAAAAATAAATTTTCATATTTCTGAATAAAAAAAAAACAACTTATTTTTGGATTTTAAAATTGAAATTTTTTGAAAAATTTTGAAGTTATAAAAAATCTTACATTTGATTCTTCTTGTCCTAAACGAGCACAATTTAGAAGCAAAATTTATTTTTTGAAAACAATAATTTTTGAATATTTCTGAATAAAAAAATCGATTTTGAAATTTAAATTTGAATTATTTTGAATAATTTATTATTAAATAATTAAATTTGTTAGTCAAGGAAAAGTCGGGGAATTTTATTTATCGAAAGGGGCTAATTTATTTTCTAAAATTATTGAGAATTTAAAATATTATGCTATATCATGGAAAAATTAAAAACATTTTAAAAGTTATGAAATTTTTTATATATATTGTACTTAAAATTCTGCAAAAAATGAGAATTTATCTTATAATTTACATTATTTTTCATCGGCAAATTTTATTTTTAACGCTTCTCTCAAATGATTGTGAAGAATCAAATAGATTTTTGTAAAATTTAATTGCAGATTTTTAATATAATTGAATTGTTTAAAGAATTTTATTAAAAATGTATGTACTTATACTTTCCAAGAATTTGAATGGAAAAATATGTAAATAATTGCATTGTACACTTATTAAAAATCATGATTTTTTAATATTTAAAAAAAAATTCAGATTTAAAAGTATTATGAATTACTGCTTTAAAGGTGAATTAAGAAAAAAAAAATTTTTTTTGAAAACTTTGAAAAGGCTTGAATTTTATTTTATTTTTTTTTTTTGAAAAGTTGTCAAACTTTTTGTATTCTTTTTCTTAATAGATTTAATAATTGTTGAAATTTTAGAAAATTTTTCGTATCAATATATATTTTAATTAAATTATTTTGAATATATTTTCCAGGTTGCGTACACTGGGTACAAGCAGTTGGTTGGTGCAATAATATCGCATGGAATGTTGGACCATTGACCGCTCGTCAATACCAGTTGGCTATTGAACGTTACGAGTGGAATAAATTACAATCATTCAAATCAATAGTGCCGATGGTTCATTTATCTTGGAATTTAGCTAGAAATATAAAGGTATCAGATCCACGGCTATTTGAGCTTATTAAAAATTGTCTCCTACGTACAATGAGACAATGCTGTCTGATCCTTGAATTCGTTAAAAGTAAAGGTGTTGAGGTCAGATTCCATGGACGTGGAAAGAATGAGGCCTCACATTATTGTGGACAATGTGAAGTAAGTTATTCATATTTTTCTATTTATATTTTATCTGAAAATTTATTTTTTTTAATTCCCTGTAAAAGTTTATAATTATTTTTCCAATTTTTTTTAAATTCAATTTTCCAAATAAAAGAAAGAAAAAAATGAAATTACAAAAGTGAATTTTTTTCATTTCAGATTGAAGTATTTAATATATTGTTCATACGCGAGCAAGAGAAACGTCACGTGGTACATTGCATGGATTGTGCGCGAAAACAAGCGCCATCATTAGAGGGATTTGTCTGTTTAGAAGAATATAGAATGCGTGATTTAATGGATGTCTATGATGGTTTTTCATTGCATACAACGTTATCAGCTCCGGCTTCTCATTCAGTTCAAACAACTCAATCCTCCTGAGGTTACATGCAACACAGATATTTGGACTACTTGAGTACACTTCAATAACTTTAGTGGTACGATCTCTGTAAATATTTCTCATAAAAAAAAAAAGAAAGAAAATAAGCATCCTTATGTACCTGAGAGCTACAACAGAATTTCTCTTTTTTATTTATCAAAAAAGAAAAAAAAAAGAGAGACACTGTATAAACGCGTCCGCACAGGAGTAATTGTTACACAATTTCACTTTTAGATTTAGTAACAAAAAAACAAAAGATGATGAGTGTCATTTGCTCCTTAAAACGCGATTTCAAAGTTACCCGTAACTTGATCTAATTAGTTAGTTCTAATTGTACAAAAAGAAAAGAAAAGTTTTTTACAAAAAAACGCTTAGTATAATTCCTTAAAATATAAGAAACGGACTATATCTTTCGATTCCTGTGACAAGTCCGCGAGAGAATGTGAAATATTTTTCCATAGCTCTTGGGTACCAAATTTTTTTTTTAAATTCTATTAACGAAAGAGAAAGAGAGATCTCTTCGGGCATGTAACACAGGAGTAAGAGTATACCGTCTAACAAAGTGATATTTGAACAATTCACCGTTTTTCTGAAAAATCTTCGTATTTTTTTTTTTTTTTTTTTTATTATAAAACGGTTAGCAATCACAATTGTAACATAAAAAAAATGTGAGTATTTAAAATTTTTTCTACTACGCAAAAAAAAAACTAGTATAATGTTAGATAATATTTTTTTTGAGTTCTTTATTGGCAATTTTCAGAAAAAAAATCCCAATTGCCAATAATTTCTAAAATTTTGAACTCAATGAAATTTTATTAAATCATTGCTAGATAAATTTTTAAATTAAACAAAAATGTTTCATTGAAATATTCGTAATTTGAAATTTTCAAATTTGAATATTCTTTTTAGAGTGAACTCAAATTGTTTTTAAGATATATTTAAACGAATTTCATATATATATATTTGATATTCAAATTCATGAATTTAATACTATATATTTATAGTTGATTTTTTTAACACTTAAGACGATAATCCTAATATGTGATACAAAAAAAAAAAGAACATAAACTTTGTACAGAAGTTTTAAAAAACAAATTTCTTTTTATAAATTTAATCAGACTTATAAAGTACTTATTCACTGTAATTAAATATTTCTTATTTATATATACGCATTTCAGAAAAAAAAATTACTTAATCTTTACATTTTTTTTTTTTATCATTTGAACGTAAAACATCCTCATTTTGGGGATAATTTTCAAAAATCTCAGGGAATTAAAAATTCTTCAATTTTGTAAATAAATTTTTTTTTTAGTTTTCTCAAAAAATTTCAAGATTGAAAATTTCATTACTCATTCAATATTCAATGAAATTAATTAATTTCACATTTACCAAATCTGCAAATTCTCTGTTTTTTTTCTTATTGTTTTCTCTATTGTGTATATGTATGAATTTTAAAAATTCGATCAAATGCTTTTTTTTTGACTTTAAATGACGACTTTCAATTAATATTAAAAATATAAAAATAAAGCATCGCTCACTGCCAAATGATTTAAAAAAGTAAAAAAAAACATGTTCTAAAAATCACGATAAATTTAATAGAAAGTCGTGAATTTGTAGCTACTGTTGATATTGTTAAACTAGAATAAAATAGATACAAAACTGCTCAAAAAAAAAATTGATTAAACGGTTATACGTTATTATTACTTCAAAAGGGTTAAAATTTAAAATTGAAAAAATTGTTGTACATTTTTTTCTGAAGACATTTTTTCCAAAATTCTTAAAAATTAAATTTTTTATTAAAAAAAAAGTATTTTCTTTAAAAAAAAAAATTTCTTTTCGAAAGTTAAAAAAATGTCAATTTCAAAAAGTATTTGAAAAAAAAGTTAGTTTTAGAAAGAAAGAAAAAAAAAAAAATTTTTGAAACAACTTCAATAGGGTTATTGCACGAATAATATGGATAAATATTTTAAATATTTATGTGAATAACAAAGCAGGATTTAGAAAAAATGTGTATCAACTCTATCGAAGATGGAATTTGCAAATTTGGACTTTTTTTTACTCTAGGTATAAAAAAAAATATATATTAAAATCTCCTCAAGTTTTTACTTCTAAATATAAACATAATATATTCAGATACAATTTAGAAAAAAAAAAAAAAAGAAAACGAAAAATCTTGTACATAAAAAAAAAATTGTGCATTAATTATTTTCTCTTTAAAATGAAAAAGGAGTATTTTTTTTAAACTTCTATTTCCTGCAATGATAGCGTAATAAAAAATATTTTCCTTTTTCGTCAATTCGCTTAAATGTAAGAGAAATATAAAAATTAATTTTGATGATATTATCATCAAATAGTAAAAAATTTTCGACTAGAATTTTTATACAAAAAATTCATTAAATGAGAAATTGACAAAAATTCGTTTAGCGATAAATTAATTAAAATTAAATTAATTTTCATAGTAATGAATTTTGAGTGAAAAAAAATTTAATTATCTGAATTTTTTTTCTATCATTAACTTATTATCGTAAATTTTAATTTCTCATCAATTTTAATGACGATAACAGAAAAAAAAATTCTTTCACACGTTAAATAACGTAACCGTGTCTAAATTATTTTGAAATAGAGAAAAAAATGCAAATTTTTTTTTTTTTTTGAAAAAATATCTTGAAACATTTTTTCATATATATAAATATGTAAAACAGTTTCCTAATTAGAGTATAGTTAAAATTAGCAATACGCTAGCTTAGAATATTCGAAAAAAAAAATAATTCAGAAAACTATTTTAATGGCATGAAATGATCTCAACGTTATGATATTGATAGAAAACTTACAATTTCTAACAATATTTGGGACTGATATATGACAACTTCGATTATGATTTATAATAAATTATGTAAAAAATATATATAGATATAAATATATATAAATATATATATATATATATAAATAAATATATAAATAAATATTATATTTAATGTAAATCGCTAAGAATTTAGGGACCGAGATAGAACTCGTAAGCTCGTGAGAGCTTTTTTTGGAATGCATGCGCGAGAAAAAAATGTGTATTTGTGTGAGAGAGAGAAATGATTTGATTATTTATGCTGCTTGTATTATATACAAAAAAAAATACGGCTAGAAGTCGTAATTAGCTATGATTGTGTAAAAAAAAAAAAAAAAAAAAAAAAAAAAAATTGGTCTAATTTGCAGCATGAATGATCCAATAATATTCTGTGGTTAGTTAAGTTTATTAGGAAAAATTCAATTAGACGCTGTGACTTTGTTATTTGAACATTGCGTTTCAAGTAATTCTTTATTGTATAGTTTAAATTAATTTTAATTCATAGAATGCATTTGCAAATGCAGTGAACTACTTGTTTTTGCCTTTTTTTCTTTTTTTTCAAAAAAAAATAATTTTTGAATCATTTTTTTTTTTTTTTTGTTTTCTTCTACAAATGTAGTTCTCAAGCTTTTCAAGTGATTCGCAGCATCGAATATTGGTTTTATTATATATATACATATATATATATATAATAGTAATCATTGAGTCGAGTTGACACTTGTATATTTTTAATTTATTATTCAAAATTTATAGCAATTTTTTTTCTCTCTCTCTCTTTTTTAAATGTGATTCGATTTGTTTTATAATAAGCAACAATTTTTTTTTAGTGATTCAGTTTCAAAAAGACTGTTAAAATTATTATTATTATTATTATTATTATTATTATTAATTTTTTGGAGGGGAAAAAAATTATTGACAATTAGTATAATTATTGAAATTTGAGAAAATTCTCATTTTTTAAAAGTAATAATAAAAAATTGATTTCAAATTTGATTAAAAAATGAAATCGGAATTTTTTTTTGTGACAACCCGACTTTTACGATTAGCTATTAAGTTTCTTTTCCAAATGTTAAAGAATTATTTACTCTTTTTTGGGAATTAGAAAAGAAAATAGATATTTTTTTTTTTTAAGAAGAAAGTGAACGATATTTACACAATCGCTAGGATATTAAACAATGGCCATAAAAAAGAATGTAACAAAAATCTTGTATTAACTTCTCGTAGAGGAAGAATTGTATTTTGATACAGACACAGAATTTTGTACAATTGAGAATTAAAAAAAAAAAAATCTGCCACAAAAAATCATGAAATGAAAAAAAAAACACTATTTTCGCTATAATAGTATGAATAGAATACAAGAAACTAAAAAAAAAAAAACAGAATACACAAAAAGGCTTGAGTTGTATTCTAAACACTTCTTCATAAAAATAAATCGAATTACGCGGAAAAGCAAAACAGAAATGTATTTTTTTCGAATGATAAAGATATAATAAAATATTTTTTAAATTAATTTATAATACATATTAACTCCCGTGTAGGCGAAAAAAAAACAAACAAAAAAGTAAACTGAATTTCGATGTGAGAACGTTCACTGCCAAATTGTGATACACAAAAAAAACCACCTTTTGCAGGTGCGTTTCCCTTATCACCGATCGCATCGATAATTAATAAAAAAAAAAAAAAAAAATTGGAAAAGAAACAATATTTTCAATATACGGATATAAATTTATAAAAAAAAAATAAATAAATGAATAAAAAAAATATCGATGCCCTCGGATATGTGGGAGGCGGCTCCTTAATTATAAGCAATTATAATTTTAACATTTAGTGAATGAAAAAAAAGAAATTCGATATTTTTAAACAGGTCAATTTTACTGTTTAAAAAAAAAGAACGTCTTTGGACCGCCTCTAGCGCTCTTATCTTATGTGTACAGTGCCTTTGTAATCTAATATCTTCGAAAGAAAAAAAACAAAACTATTAAATCTTCTAAGGATACGTAAATTTGTCGCGGTCTATTGAGAATTGAGGAAAAAAACAGTTTTTTTTTTCTTTTACATTCTTCGATGATCCGATGTTGTTTGTATTTATAGAAGAAAAAAATTAATAAATTGAAAAATCTTTCGAAAATAAAGGTGCAGTCCCCTTTGTTAAGTGTCGCGATTCTCATCATTATTAAATTTTAATTTTTAATAATAAATTAGTGTATAGATTTTTTTTTTCAACAAAAGAAAGAAAGAAAAAACAAAAAAAAAAAAAAAAAAAAAGAAATGTATCGTATATACATAAAAATTGTACAGTCGAGATCTAATTGTAGCTATTAGTATTATTCTTATCACTATTCCAATTATGATTTCTGGTAAATTGTAAGACATTGTGTTTACCACTAAATAATGTAATATACAGTTATACAGAATTCGTTTTCATATTTTATAGTTTTCAATATTTGTCCCTTCTTTTTATTCTCAATTTGTGAGAAATTCCTTACTTCCTATCCTCATTTTTTTTTTTTTTTGGAAATCAAGTCAATCAACTGTTAAATTTTATATAAAAATATTATATAAATTATGATTCTTTGAAATGAAAAATTAATTAATAAATTGAACAGTTTTTTTTAGTACTTTAAATGAATTACAATATTTATTTATATAAAATATGTGACGCGTTGAGAAAAAAGTGACCTTAGAAGCAAATGAAATATAAGTTATGTTTACGACAGTTTTACCTTGATTAAAAGTTTCTTTTTATTTCTGTAATATCAAAATTAATTTTTATTGATTATTTTAGATATAATGTTAACCATCATTGATTAGCATTAAATGTTGATCGTTAGGGTTATTATTTTTAAAAAAAATTACCTACATAGAAATCTACATTACCGACTGATGGCAAAACAGTTTTTTTGAAAAATGAAAATATTAAGAATTACCTAAATAGAAATCTACCTTGCCGACTGATTGCAAAACATTTTTTGGAAAGATTAAAATGTAAAAAATTACTGACACAGAAATCTACCTTACCGACTGATGGTAAAACAGTTTTTTGAAAAATAAAAATATATAAAATTACCGACATAGAATTCTACCTTACCGACTGACGGTAGAACAGAATTTAAAAGTGGAAATATAAAAATTACTGACGCAGATATATGTTTTACCAATAGTCGGTAAGGTATATTTCTATGTACGTAATTTTTTATATTTTTATTTTAAAAACGATTTTTACCATCAGTCGGTAATGTAGATTTTTATGCCGGTAATTTTTTATATTTTCATTTTTCAAAAAACTATTTTGCCATTAGTCGGCAAGGTAGATTTCTATGTAGGTAATTTTTTATATTTTCATTTTTCAAAACAAAAACTGTTTTACTATTAGTCTGTAATATAGATTTCTATGTTGGTAATTTTATATATTTTTTGCAAATGTTTTTACCATCAGTCGGTAATGTAGATTTTTATGCCGGTAATTTTTTATATTTTCATTTTTCAAAAAAACTGTTTTGCCATCAGTCGGTAAGGTAGATTTCTATGTTGGTAATTTTATATATTTTTCTTTTTCAAATGTTTTTACCATATTGTTAATTTTTTAACCATATACAGTGAACCCCGTACGTATATCAGATTTTAAGGGAGCAGGAAAAATATTCGATGTAAGAAGTTATCCGATATATCCGGGGAAGTGTTATATCCAAAAAAAATGTCCATTTAAAGTGTTTTTTCTTATTAAATTAGAACTCAATGGCATTACAATATTAATAATCTATAATTATCTAAAGTACGGATATTAAAAGTAATTATTATACGAATTATATGATTTTTCTAAAAATAGGCCGCAACTATAATAAAATTAATAAAGAATTGGCACAAATAGTTTTTTTTCTTTTTTTTTTTTTTTAGAAAAAAATGGGTGTTAAAAATTATAATCAACATTTACTTTAATATAAATATAGATAAATTAATGAATTAGTATATTATTTTAATATTTACTATCATGTTTTACTATATTATATATATTACAAATTGCCTACAATTAAGGCACATTCACGCAACTTACAATTTCACTGAGTATCACGGTATTATTATGATTGGAGATTTTCAAAATATTTCGCCACATAAATATTTTCTACACTATACTTCAAATTTGAACCAAATAATTGAAAACCACAAAAAGGATGAATAACTCCATAAGAATTAAATTCTTTTTTTCTCTCTTTTAATCTCCGCAACGTTACCTAAATTACAAAACAATCATTATTATATTTATTATTATTACTATTAATATTAATATAAATTATGATTTATTAAATATATTAATAATAATTAATATAATTTACAATAATACAATTATTATTATTATTATTATTATTATTATGAAAGAAAATGAATTCAAAGAAAATGTTCATTACCTGAGACTGCCAATTTGTTTGCGTCGTGCCTGCACCACGCCATAAACGACGGCGGCTAAACTTCGACAAGTACTTCTTTGCCTTGAAGCTCCGGCTTGAAGTGTTCCTTTTCCAAGAACAAAATGCGTCTCCATTGTACCTTTTCCTTTGACTTCAATTAAACCCCGTTTTTTCGTTTTGTAGCCTCTAGACTCGAGAAACTAAAAAAAAAAAATAAATTTAAATTCAGAAAAATTATTTATAAATTAAATATAATTATTAATCAGTATTTTCCTTTTATTTATTTTTTAATTTTTTATTTTATTTTCTAACTTTTATTTAAAGATTCGACATTTTAAATTCTTAATAAATTCCATTTAAATATTTTATTAATATTACTATTATTATTATTATTATTATTATTATTTTTATTATCATCATTAAAAAATATTATCGAATCAAAAATGTGACAGAGAATAAAATTTACAATTAATGATATTTTTGAATAAATTTCCACTTCAATTTTGGAAGTTTTAGATCATTTTCAAAATGGAATCTTAAATAACGAAAAAGGGAAAAAAAATTCTCTTTTTGCCATGAATATTTGGAATTTTCTCTAAAAGAAAATAATGATTCACAAATAAAAAAAAAACAAGTAGCATGCCATATAGAAAGAAAAAAAAATATACCCTGGCTATTTCACTGGGTACTTGAATTTTTCCCATAACACCCGTTGAATCCATACGAGATGCTTCATTAACAGTATTTCCCCAAATATCAAATACTGGTTTTCTTGCACCAATAACACCACCAACCAATGGACCACAACTAATTCCAACTCGCAAATCAAAATTATTAAAAGAATGAATATTCACGTCCTCGAGACGCGATCTCATTGCCACTGCATAGTCAACTAATCTACATAAATGCTCCATATCGTCCATATTCTTGTCCTGTAGAAAAAAAAAATTAACAAAAAAATTCAAGTAAATTTTCATTCTCTTAAAATTGTTTTATATATTATTTAAATTAAATTAACCAACTCTTACATTGTGACATGGACTTAATCCCGATGCTGCCATATAAGTGGCACCAACAGTTTTTACTTTTTCTATACAATGAAAACAATTTTCGTCCAATAACTCGTCAAAATCGGCTAAAAATGAAAATTTTAAATTACTGAAATGAAATATTATTTATAATATACAGTAAAACCCCCGTATATCAAGTCCGCATAAAATAATTCCCGTCTATATCGAAAATTTTTTCTGGTTCCTTCGAATTCGATATACGAGGGTTTTTACTGGATTTAAAAAATTTAATTAATTTTTTTTTTTTTAATTATTTAAATTCTCCCTGTGAAATTTTTTTATATTTAATTTTTATTACTGTCAACCGGGGGGCATTCTGCATTTGTTTTTCCCTAACATTTTCGAATTTTGTTCTTTTTTTTTTATAAAAAATGTGAATTCTATTTAAAAAAAAAAATTGTGATACATAATAATTTGATCAAATGATAAATTATGTTAAACAAACATTGCAAAAAGAGCAATTCAAATTTAAAAAAAAAATTCAATAATTACATATTTTTAAAAGTTTTAATGAAATTCTTTTTAAAAATTCAATTATTTTCAAAGCTTTCAATCAAATTTTCTGCATAATTCAATTATTTTCCAGAATATAATTTAAATTATTATTATTTAAAAAAAAAAAACTTAATTATTTCATGATTTTTAATAAATTCTTTGATATTTGAATTAATTTTTAAACTTTTCGTTTAAAATGTTTTTTAAAAAAATAGAAAAAGTCAAATTTGTTAATTGCAACTCTTTCAATATTGAACTATTTCTATTAAATTCATATAATTATGTTATTTATAACAAAAAGTTAATTCAAGTACTTTGCAAATTTTATCCCGGCGAAAAGGAGTTGATTGAAAAAAACTAAAATGATACAAATATCGTTCAATTTTATCAACCATTTGAATTCAAAATAATTAGCATTTTAATTTACATAGAGTAGAAAGAATTGAAATGAATTTAATTTTGTTTAATAACACTTTAGAACTAGTATTAAGACAAGCATGACACAAAATTTTTATTATAATTTTCCCTGACTTCCAGATAATATTTTGTGTTTTTCCCTGACATTTTCAAAGCTTTCAATTAAATTTTACAAAATTTCAATTACTTAGAATTTTACGATTTTTTTAAATTCAAATTTTATTATAAAATATTGTTTTCTATATCCAAATTAATAATTTATTAAATGTTTAATGAACTTTTTTATTTTTCATTGGTGTAGTAATTTTCAAAAAAATATTTAGACGAAAAATTGATTTCATTCATCTGAACGTTCAATATTTTATAAATCAGTATTATTGCTGACAAGTTTTCCTATTTGTTTTGTTGGTTTAGTCAACATTTTTGTAATGTAATTTAGTACTTAATGTACGTAAGGGCTTTTTTTTTTATCTTTTATGGGCCCGTTTATATAGAAATAAATAAATAAATATTATTTTATAAAATTTTAGCCCTGGTTGACGATTAAAAAAAAAGAATTATATTTTTAAAAATATAAAAAATAAACCTATGATCTCATTTAACAAGCGAATGCATTCCATTCCTTTGTTCACATCTTCCGAATAAAATTCCGTGAAATTTGGTACACTCGCAAACATTACTCCGACTTTATCACGTGATTGTGAATACAATTCCTGCAATGTAAAATAAAATTATTTATCTTTGTTGATGCAGAATTTTTTTTTTTTTTTGATTATTTACCTCCGGTGCGCGTTCCTGAGTCAAGAAATGATTAGCCACATGATCAGGTAAAATATTTTTAAGCAATTGCATATTATTATGTTTTGATTCAATCATATCGGAAAGTTCTCTTTCGGCCTGTTGTTTCCATAGAAAATCCAATCGTGACGTAACTTCAACGAGACGTCCATGATATGTCACCATTACCAGAAAAACAATGAGAAAAATGAGAATTTGTGCTGCCAGAGGTATCGCCGTTCTGTAATTTATTTTTGTTATTGTATTTTTTTGGAAAAAAATCTGATAATAATTTGTATATTGTAATAATATCTAGGAAATTATTATAGATAAAAAAAAGAGTTTTTTTGAACATATTTGTCAAAATTTAACACATTTGAATTATATTTGAAAAAAAGTTTATGTTTTTAAAATTAAAATTGGGTAAAATGAAAAAAAAAAGAGAGCCAATGTTACGCGGTATTCCCAAGTGGTCACCCATCCAAGTACTAACCGCGCTCAATTGTGCTTAACTTTGGTGATCAGACGAGAACCAGTGTTTGCGATTTTGTATACGTTTATTAATAGCCAAAATCAATATAAATACAGTATTTATAATAAACAATAAATTCTATTACATATTATTCTAGGACTTACTGGCTAATACATTGCACTCGAAGTCGCGTACATTATTTTATGCCCACGAATGCATATATGAGTTAGTTATTTTTCTTTTATTCATTATATTGTTAATTTCATAAAGAAATTATATCATTTTAAGATTTGATATCGATCAGAAAAGGCTTGAAAACTGATCATTAGTACTTTTATTTATTTTATGAAAACGATAAATTAGAATAACCTGAATAAATTATTATAAAAAAAAAAACTAAATTTAACAATAACAAGGAATAAGGAGAGAGAAGTAGAAAAGAAAATTAATTAATCTAAGCTAGCTTATGAACTATTGATATTTACAATTGTTAATCGATGATGTTCATTACAATAATTAGTGATATTTTATTTATTAGGTTTTTTTTTTTTTTTTTTATGATATAGTTGTTAATAAAATAATAAACAGTAGTATTTAACAATATTTACATATATTATTGCTAACGCTTTTTATTATTATTATTTATTTATTATTTAAAATTGTGTTTAAAGTGATAATTATACATAATTTCGTAGTATTTATAATTCCATAGTTTTTCTTTTTAATTATTTTTTATTAAATAGAAAAAATATTTATTTATTTATTCATCTAACCAAAAGTATTTTTTAGTGTTTTGTCTGTGTTTATCTTTTATTTCTTTATTTGTAATGAATGTAGTGAATCTCCATTCTTCATTGGGTATACTTGTGTCTAAGTGTTTGTCGTACAGAAACGATTTCTTCCTAGCATTTCTTTTATAATGGTATATAACAGGGGCACCATGGGTGTCCTGTATATATCCATTTTTGTCCAGGTAAGGAAACGCTTCTGGAGGGACAAAATTAGTTTTTATTACATTTTCAAAGTAGTTATCCTTTGGGTAGTAAATTGAGTAAATTAAGCTATTGTTAGTTACCTTGCGTGTACTTGCAAAGTAATTTCTTGTGATTTTAATTATTTGTGTATCAATTTTATTTATATTCGCTAGGTTGTAAATAATTTTACTTGATATGTATTTCTGATAGTTTGATTCGGCTGATCTATATTTTCCTAGACATACTCTTAGGCATTTTCTCTCGAATACTCTAATTTTTTCCATAATGGATGCACTCAGATTATACCAAATGGGACACGCATATGTTAGTATGGGTCTAATGAATAACATGTAGCACATGAGTTTTATTTTATAATGTAAGTGTTTATTATACATTAATCTTCTTAATTTGTTAAATACCTTTTTTGCATTTTCAAGTTGTATGTTAATGTGTTTAATAAAGTAGAGTGTTTGGCATATGTTAAGTCCTAAGTATTTTACTATTGTCTTATTTGGTACCGGTTCACCGTCATCTTTTCTTTCTTTTATTTGGAAATTCTTCCAGTGTTTCCTAACATTTCTATTACTTTCTGAGAGAGGAGTTCTGAAAAAAATGGTTTCGCACTTGGAGACGTTCACTTTTAATTTCCATGTGTAGAGATAATATTGCACATTTTCAAATAGATCTTGTAATATTTTTTGAATTTCTGACGCTTTTTTACCTATAACATAAATAATCATGTCATCTGCAAATGCGATACCTTTTTTATTTTCATCTATGTTTATGTCATACATTTTTAGTATTTCATAAACATAGATGTTAAATAATATCGGGGATAGAACTGTTCCTTGTTGGAGGCCATTTTTAACTGCGAACTCTTTGTTCAGTATTATATTACCGTCTGTTATTACGAATTTTTTGTCTGTTATCATGTTTTTTAATAATTTAATTAAGTGTTTTGGAAATGAATTCTTTAGTAATTTAAATATTAATCCTTCAGTCCAAACAGTGTCAAAGGCTTTTTCGAGATCAATTAAACAAGCTCCCACATATTTTTTATTATTGAGAGCTTGCGTAACATCTGACATTAATTTATTTATGGCGTGGATTGTAGAGTGTTTATGTCTAAATCCATATTGTTGTTCTGGAATAAGGTTTTTTTCTGTGCAAATTTGTGTTAGTGAGACTTTTACTACTTTTTCAAATATTTTACTAATATTTGGGAGAAGACTAATTGGTCTAAAATCACCTGGTTGTGAACTATTTTTTCCTTTTTTTGGTATAGGAATAATTTTAGCTTTTTTCCAATTTTTGGGAAAATGACTGTTATTAAGTATATTGTTAAAAATAATGCAGTAATCCTCTATTATTTTGTGTGGAAGATTTTTTAATACAATGTTGGGAATTTCATCAATACCGGTTGACTTTTTATTATTTAAGTATCGAAAAATTTTTGTTAATTTATAACCTGAAGTGAAATAGTTTGGAATTATTTCGTCCAATAAGTGAGTATCATTTGCGTGTAAGTTGTTACTGAAGTTTACTATTGTGTTATTGTTTATTCTATCATTTTCAATTTCTTTTTCTAGTGTTACAATTTTATCACGAATTATTTTGTTAAGTTCTTTTCTTCCGTAATTTGAAAATTTTGTGTGTGTTTTTTTAAAGTGTGTTCCGATTATTTTGAGTTTATCTTCGTTGTTGGAAATTAAAAAATTATTATTGTTGTCAATAGGTAAGTTTTGTGTAGGTACGTTTGATTCTTGTAAAAGGGGTTCATTTTGATTGTTAATTTGAAGTTGTGGTATGGAAATTGTACCTTTTGTTCTAAATATTTTATTTACTTGAGGAAACATATTTTTTGGATCAGTAGCAGGAATATTTTTTATTTTTTCTCTCCAATAATTGTTAATAGAGTTAATGTATTCTTGCTTAAGTAGGGCTTTTAATGCTATTAATTTGTTTTTTAGGAAATTTAGTTCTCTGCTATTGTGTGTTTGAAATTTTTTATAGATTTTGTTTATTTGTGTTATTATTTTACTTTTTGCTTTGGAAATTTTTTTAATAAGAAGTGTTTGATAAATTTCCATGGAATTTTTTATTTTAATTTTTGGTAATGAGGAGCTCATAGCCAGTATTATACATTCGTTCATGTCATTTAAATATTTATCAATTTCGTCGTTCGTTAGGTTTCTATTGTTCGATATTATAATGTCATAGTTTTGGTCTAAATTATTTTTAAATTTTTCCCAGTTAGCCTTTCTGTAATTAAATTTATGGTTATGTTCTGCTTTTTCTAGAATAAAATCAGTTTGCGTATCGTAAGTTACATTTAGGAGAATTGCATTGTGATCGCTATCATATTGCAATGTTTTGAGTCTGTCAGTATTGTTGTATTTTTTCACGTTGAGTCTGGAGTCTAGAATAGCTAAATCTAGATATGAATTTCCTCTGGGAAATGAGGGTAGAGTTGAGGTGTATAATTTAATTTTATAATTCATTTCGTTGTCGTCTATCCATTTTCGTAAAAATGTTCCTCTAGTGTTAGAATTTTCGTTTGCCCAACTAGTGTGTTTAGCATTTAAATCACCTGTTATTATAAAGAAATTGTCAGGCTCGTCTAAGTTGAGAGTTTGAAATAATTTGTTAATTTCTTGATTAAAATTTAATCTGTTACCATATGCAGCGTAAGCAGATATTATGAAAAGTCTTTGATTGTTAGGTAAATTGATTTTTATGATAACAGTTTCAAGGTTCTGGAACTGTTCTATCTCCGATAGAATTATTTGTTTAAATTTATATTCTTTCTTAATAAGTATTGCTACTCCTCCACCTAACGTCGCGTTTGGTCTGTCTTTTCTGATGACTGTATAGTCTTGAAAGTCTATTTTATGGATTGGGTTTAATTTAGTTTCACTAAGTGTCATTATATCTGGGTTGTTTGTTTTTAAGAAATTTAATAGGTTATTTCGTCTTTGGTTTGTTATAATGGAGTTAACATTTATGGAAATTATTTTTAAGTTTTTCACGTTGATAGTGTTAGTTGAATTTAAATTTGCGTAATTATTCATTATGATTTGAATCAGTTAATAGTGAATATAAGTTATTAATTCTTTCGCTATTTTGATGAACTAATTGTGTAACTTTAAGTATTTGTGTGGTTAATTTGTCTAGGCTTTCTTGTAGGTTTTGTGAGTTGTTTAATGTTTGTTGTTTATTATTAATTGGCTGATTTATTTGTTGAGAGTTGTTTTGTAAAGTGTTTTTTTGTAAGATGTTTGAATAGGAAGTTTCTGTTGTAAAATTATTGTACATGCGTTCTTTTGCAATTCTATTCTTTTTTATTGCTTCTAATTTTTCTTGTAATCTATGCTTTAATTCTATTCGTTTTTCGCATCCTCTATAAGAGGCTGGATGGCCGTATTTTTTACATGTTACGCAGTATACTTGTTCTCTTTCTTTTACATTCGTTGGTTCCGGAAGCATACAATTCCCGGGAGCATGATTTTCGCAACATTTAACACATCTATAGTCTAACTGACAATTCGAAGCTACGTGTCCCAATCTTTGACATTTTTTGCATTGTATGCTGTCATACTTCTTTAGTTTTTCCCACCTGATTACTTGATAATTGAGATATTTAATTTTGTGTAATAAGTTCATTTGACTATTTGGAGTCAATTGTACTAGATAAAAAGGTAAGATTTTATTTTCTTTTTGTGATTTCGGGGTTGTAAATCGAGAAACTTTTAAAAATTGAATATTTTCAGTATTATATGTTTTTAGATTTAAAAGAATTTCCGCGGGATCGGTATTTGAATCTAAGCCTTTTAAGAGAAATGATTTTACTTTTTCTTCTTTTAATGTGTACGTAAAAAATTTTGAACTTGTAGCTTCGAGTTGTGTTTTTACATTTTTAAAGTCTACAGCATTTTCTGTATATAAAGAATGCTTATCTTTATTGATTTTTTTAATGTAAAAATTTTCAATTCGCAATTGTTCTTTCACTATGCTTACCGTTGCTGTTTGGTTCTGGCCATAAATTATGATTGGTGGCGGCTTGCCTGTTGTACCTTTACTGCTGGTCGGGTTGGTCGTTTTATTGGGTGTTGTTTGTTGCTGTGCTTTAAGCTGTTTACTGCTCTCTGGGTCCGTGGGATTAGAAGACGTTGATGGCGAATTCTTTTTTCCATTTTCTAGATTTTTTGGGCTTTTATGGTCTTGGGAAAACCCCGCTGCTTGGTTTGTTGATTTTACTTTTCCTGGTTGAACATCTGTTTCCATTTCATTAATGGTGTTCTTATTTTGTAGTTTTTCCAGATTTTCAATCCTTGCAGATTGTTGATGAATGGTTTGTAATAATTCTTCTATCTTTTTTTGTTGATATATATTATTGTTAATTATTTCTTCGTAGTTTTCTATTGAAATTTCCATGTTTTTCATGTTGTTTTTTTCGCTTGAAGGTGTCAGTGTTTTTTGTGGGATTGGTGACTTATTGTCTTGACTTGTGTTTGGTTTATCGTAAGGTTTTGTGACCTCAGTTTTCTTTAAGGAGCTTTTTTGCACTTTTAGTTGCGATTTTGGTCCTTTTTTTTCTGTTAAAGGTGATTTTACACTTTTCACCATGCCTGTATTTAATGGAATAAATGATAATCCAGACACATTTAATAATTTTTGGGGCGATTGGCCCCGATTTTCACTATCAATGTTTATATTTTCACTATCACTTATTTCATTCAAACTGCGCGGTATTCCGGCGTTTAACGATCGCGCGGGCGCGAAACTCGGCCTATGTATTCACAGTGAAATGAACGTTGGCTGAAATTTATCTTTTCACTAGTTGGGAAAATGGTTTCAGAATCTCTTGGGGGCGTGGTTAAGACGCATAATTATCATTGTCTCTCAATTCGGATCTAAAAGTTATTTTTGATGATCAAATTTACAAATTTCAAAAGGCAAACAATATAAAAATTCGTTTATTAGAATGTGAATTTACTACAATTTTTACTATATACTTAAAATTATTAATTAAGGTTATGTGGTAAAATTTTTCTATTATTTATTTTTTATTGACTAGAATTTTTAATCACTCCAATTTATTTATTTTTTTTTTTTTAATTACTAGCGACTCCGACGGCCTTTTTCCGTATCCGTCCATTCAATTTAATTTTCAATTTATGTTTTATAATTAATTACAATTAATTTATTAAATATTTAATAAATTTAATTATTTCAAATAAGTGCGCGCTATTTTGGCTTGGGCCAATCAGATGATTTCAACTCAATATATACGTTATGTTCGTTTCTGATTATTCATATTTGACAGCTGCAAATATTTTAGTAATTTTTATTAAAAACATAACAATTTTTTCTAATAGTGGCCCTGATATCCGTCGTAAGCTTTGTGTCTTGCGGTGATTTTTTTCATTAAAAAGATTGCAACATCTACTTTTATATTTCTCCGACATTATAAGGAAATCTGACATTAAAAACTTTTTCCTACATTAAAAACCTTTGAAACAAAATAAAGTTTCGATTTCTGTTTCGGCGATATAAGTGAAACAGTTGAGCGACCTCGAGTCCTGTTTGAGCATGCACATAGCGCAGCGTGCGTGAAGCTTTCACGTGGAGTTTAAAAATTAATTTAAACTTATTTAACTCATCAGGCCCACTTCAAAACTTTTTGCAAAATATTTATACTATTTCTAAGTTTATAATAAAAAAAAAAAAAAATTTGGAAAAAAAGTGGCCCAAATTAAAAAAAAAATTAATCTGTTTATAAAAAATTGTCATGTTTTTAATAAAAATTTGCTAAAATATTTTTTTTTGTTAACATTATTCAAAAATTGAGAAAGAACTAAAACTTTTCCTCTCTTGGCAAATTTTTTCTAAATTCGATAATTTCAGAGTTATAAGGCATTGAAAATAGGTCTACTTTTAAAAAACTAAAATTTAGATAATTCGTAATTAAAAAATTTGTCCACTTATAAAAAAATACGTATTCATTTTTTTTTCACTAAAGAATAAAAAAAAATAATTTTGAACGAATTAAAAATGTGAACTGAAATCTGACGTGGAATCACCCCATATGAATATTAAATAAATTGTTTAACTATTTATCTGAATACTGAATACAAATTATTAATAATTTGTTCAAATCTGTGTTTTCCTAATAAATCCTTTAAAACTAACAATTTGTTTTTCCTAAGATACCTTTTATTTTTGTGTCCGAAGGGCGTGCGTATGTTAAAGATTTAACGTTAATTTTTAGAGATTTAAATTTGATTTTTGATATATCAGTTAAATGACTGATACAGTTAAAAACTCATTTTCTTTAATTTCCAAAATTCGTCTTTAAGGCCATCCGGGGAAAATCCCTAACCTAAAAGTGTTTTCCCTTGCGAGATATTACTCGTAAATAATTTGAAATATTTTGTTCGGATTTGTCGGATTAATTAGACGAGGGCGAGCTGATTTAAGAATCATCTCCATTTTTACAAGTAATTTTGTAAAAGAGTATTGAAAATCGTGGTTATAAAAGTTGGATTTTTGATAGAAGTGGGAATCTATGTGTCAGTGGCCCAGAAGGTGGCGCCAATTCTAGCTAATTACTCCACTTTAAATCTTTAATAAAATAATTTCCTCACAATATTATTGCAAAAATGGAGAAGAGTGATGAACTCAGTGACCCTTCCTCTATTATTCCTCCAAATGCCAACTCGAAATACTTTATCCTTTAAAGATGAGAAGAAATTTACGAAACCCCTTTTTGCCAATGTTTAAACATTTTTTTCAATAATTATTTATCAAGATTATGCAAAATTCCGAGAAGAGCCCACTCCCAATAGAGTACCTTCCTCTATTATTTCCAAAAAATTACAACCCAAAATATTCTATCTTTTTCAAATGAAAAGACAAAAACCATTATTTTCTCCCGGATGCCCTTAACAAGTAGTTTCGAAAGAGAAATTTCTAAACTTTATTATTGTAATAAAAAATTATTTTTTTTTTAATATTTAATTAGTATAAAAAATTTATTTTGAAGGTAATAATATATTTATTATAAATATCTCAAAACACGTTGTCTCCAATTTTGACAAAATCTATGTCGAAAGAAAGCTTAAATATTCTATTTTTTTAATTTCCGTAAAGTTTGTAAAGGACATTTTAGAGGATTTTGAGAAGTTAATTAAAATTCTCAAACGTCTCATAGATAAAAACGGGTTGAAATTTGTTAGATTCACATTCTAAATAAACGAATTTTCATATTGTTTGCCATTTGAAAATTTGTAAAGATCAAATGACTTTTAGATCAAATTACGAGGCGGACAACAAGATAATTCTGCATCTCTCAAAATTATTCGAAAACATTCGATAACTATAGTATTTTTTTAAAATATTTTTTTAAATATAAAATAAAATAATTATAATATCAAACGAACCTGTCATTTTCTTCATAACTGGCTGGAAATAAATCTGGATATATGATGAATATCAAAATTGCATATATCAATACAATGACACTTGCCAGGGCAGTTTTCACCAAATAATATAATTTCAATGAAGAAGCTAATGCTATTAAACACAATATCCAAGTAAAAACTATGTACTCGGGACGAATACAATTTTCTCCTTTTTTATAATTCTCTTGTAAAATTCTCAAACTACTATCATTATCTCTTGATGTGGAAAGAATTTTTCTCATCGGTAAAAATGATAATTCTTCGGTTTTAAATTTTTTAACATATTTCCTCTGATGTCTTAATGGCTCTGTGGCTCGAAAATTTTCATATCTAATTTAAAAAGAAACATCAACTATAATAATATTTTCGAATAAATTTACAGTTTATTTCTTTAAGTCCAGCCTTCGAAGTTTATTTATATATTAATTAAATTTAACGAAAATTTAAATTAATGTACATTACCTACCGGAAATAGTTTCTTCTATTTGAACTTCGTGGAAAGGTATTTTTATTATTATTATTATTATTATTATTATTATTATCGAGAAATCCCAAAATAAGAGATTTTTTTGAATTTTCTCTACTATCAATGTTGGATATATCTGAGGATGTATCATCATCTTCATCTTCATCATCATCATCATCATCATCATCATTAGTGAAGGCAGTTTCGAGGAAGCTTAAAATAAGCTTGTCTAGGCCAATATTACCATTTTGTTGTGTAGAATTTTTCATTGATTCATTATTGAAATTAATTAATAATTCTTTGTGACTTCTTCGGCCATTGGGACAAGCAACAACACTAATAACTGATGTAAATGCCATCAAACTTATTAAACTACAAATAAACATTGTACGCCGTTGTCTATTGTGAACCAATGTTGAGGACAAATGCTTCAAAAATGTTGGCAAAGATTTAAATTCATCGGCCATTACTAATATTGATGACGCAATTAAAATTAACGTCGTCATTAATAGCGATATCAGAAGAATTATACAACTGAAAAATGTTTTAAAATAAGTCAATTATAATTAAAAACATTTATTATAATTTAAAAAAAATGTAATACTAAAGGTTATAAAAATATAATAAATAAATATATACAAAATATAATAAATAAATAAAAGTTTCTTATTTTCAAAAATTAAATTTGTGGATATTAAAAAAATATATTTGAAATAATAATAGAGTATAAAAATTTAAATAAATAATTATCATCATATCGATAATTCTTACTTGGGTAAAATAATTGCCTGGCATACAGCAATGAACAACCAAATGACGAAGCAACAAATCATATTTGATTTGAACATTTCCTCTCGCATTTGGCAGAACTGGAAAAAAAAATTTTGGTAATTTTATCTTATTCAATTTAAATTATGTTTAAAAGAATGAAATTATAACTTCTTTTCTTACCTTTGATTCTAAACTTTCATCATTGTATCTTAAAGTCCAAGTATTTATATTAGCAGATCTCATTCGTTTATTACTAGCAAATTCAATTCCAATGGTTCGTGTTCCTTTTTGACTTCCGTCAGTTGATGCAGACTTAACCATTTTTGCATTTTCATTATCATCTTCTAAATAATCTGATTCTAGATTACTGACGGACGTTGCGCTGTTTAACTAAAATAATGAATATAAATAAAATAATTATTAATAATTTCATTATAACAATTAAAATATATTACAAAAATGAAAAGAAAATTAGTAAATTAGAATTTTTAGGCCTCGGATCAACTTTAAGGCGCAAAAAAAAGTCGTTTTAGTCGATTTACATTCAAATAAAATAATAATAAATAAATTCGATAACTTTTAATTTTTAATTAATTATTTAATTTCAGAAAGTTTTAGAAATAATTAAATTTTAGGTTTTGAATTGAAATTTTTGAAAATAATTGAATTTTAAGTGATTTTGAATTTTGTAATTTTTCATAATTTTATTTGTGAATGAAGAATTTATTAGAAATTATAGACAAAAAATGAATTTCAAAAGTTTTTAATTGAAAAATTTATTCAGATAATTGAATTTTCGACGAATATTATAAAAAATCATTAAAAATAATTGCATTTTGGAAGAGTTTTAGTTGAAATTATTAAATTTCAGAAAATTTTAGATGGAAAATTTTATAAAAAATTAAATTTTAGGTTTTAAAAAAAAGAAAGAAAAATGATTTTGAATTGTAATTTTTTGTAATTTTATTTGCTCATTTTTTAAAAAATTTTAAACAATTATTGAATTTTATAAAATTTTTAATTGAAAAATAGTTTAAGATTTGTAAATTTGTGATGAATTTCATAAAAATTGTTGAAAATAATTAATTTAGAGAAAAATTTCAGTTAAAAATTTGTTGAATAATTGAAATAAAAAACATATGAAGAAGATCTACATTGTATACCAAAAAGGAAGTATTTTGTTTAAAAAATCTAAAAAAAAAAAAAAGTCGAAAAAGTCACATCTTATTAAAATAAGTAGTAAAAAGTCGTATTTTCGAAAAAAAGTCGGAAAAAGTAAAAAAAAAATGACGTATAATGCGATGCCTGAATGTCCTTTAAAATTAGAGAATAAAATTCAAGGTTTTTTCATGTTTTTTGAAAAAATGTCATGAATTTTTAAAAATTAAAATATAATTTAAAAGTTTAATTGGATTAAAATTTGATTTTTTTGGCAATTTAGTATTTTAATATTTAAAAATTTATTGATCTTTGAAATTGAATTCAAAATTGAATTAATATTTAATAATAATAATAATAATAAAAGATACAAACGTTTTCGAATGGAATTTCCGGTGTCCAATCAACACCAATATCATCTTCAACAGGTGGATTGCCAGCTGAATTGTTGACCGCCAATGAATTATTGACTTTGAAACTTCGTTTCCCTTTATCCTCCTCGGACCAAATTTTTGGTCTTGACGAATGTCGTCGCTTTGTTCGTTGTGGCTCAGTTTGTTTAATCAAATAAGTCACAACATCACGATCTTTTAAATAATTATCACGTTCTGTTCCATAACCAGGTTCAACTTCATAGACACCATCCAAACATTCCAATGTGTCCGCTGATATGTGAACTCTCCTTCAGGAACAAATTTTTTAATAAGAGCACTGCTAAAAATTTTAAGTCTTAAGTATTTCAATTAAAAATCTAAGTTTCTTCTATTTTTTTCTAAAAAAAACTTGTTACAATCTCTATTTATGATTTCACATATAATTTTTATGTAATATATTTCAATATTTTTGTATAAAATTTTAATTAATAAAAAAACCAACAAAAGGGTACATTTTATAAATTTTTTCTAAGTTTTCATTATTCTTAACTAAAATTATTTAAAATTTTTTAATTCTTGCTACAAAATTTGATTTATAATCTCTTTTATTATTGAAAAAAAAATTCCCTAATAAAATAAAATAACAATTTCAATTATTAGTAGAGGTTTTTTTTTTTTTTTTATAATTTACCCTGGAATTCCGCCACTTTCAAGATGATTGGCAAGTGTAACGTCATAAGACCAGACATCAAATTGCCATTTTCGAAGTCCCAAAACTCCGCAAAGAACTGATCCACTATGAATTCCTATCCGCATATTTAAATCTACCTGTTAATTAATTATTGTTTGTTGTTGATAAAATTAATTTTATTTCAATTTTATTTTTCAATAGTTATTAATAAGAAAGCAAAAATAATTTTTTACAAAAAAATATGTTATTCAAATTAAATTAATTAAATAATATCAAAATGAGCAGTACGTGAAAAAATACCTATACAAAATCATATCAAAATAACACAAATTATTTTTGACTATAAAAAAAAATTACCAGAATAAATAATAAAAATATGAAAAAATATATTAGAAAATTTTTTTTTTTTTTTTTTTAAACTCGAAAGAAATTAAAAATTCAGTGTAGTAAACGAGAAACATTGGGAGTGAAAAAATAAAATTTATTTATTTTTTTAAAAATAAATTGCGTGAAAAATAATAATTTAAAAAAATTACCTGTGTTGTATATCTGACATCTCGAATTGCTTTTATCATATGCAATCCCATTTCAACACAACAATGAGCATGATCACTTCTTGCAGTTGGCAAACCAGAGACACAATAATAGCAATCGCCCAAAAGTTTTATACGTAAACAATGATTTTCATTAGATAATTTGTCAAAACGAGCAAATAAATCGTTTAGTACTTTAACCAATTCCTGAGCACTGCAGTGACTAGCCAAAGCTTAAAAATTATTCAAAACTTATTAATACATATATAAAACTCAGTTTTAATTAAATAATAATTTTTTAAATATATAAATAAATCGATATGTAAATTAATTTAATTTTCAATTTCATTAATTTGTTAAACATTTTTTTTTTTCAAATATTCCAAATACTTTTTTAATTTTCATTCAAAAAATAATAATCATATGTAAAAAAGTTTGTTTCCGAGTCACTTTTTTTCAAAAATACTAATTTTGAAATTATTTCTCAAACCTAAAATTATATTCTTTCTAAATAGAATTATTTCAGTACCGTTAACCGGGGCTATAAAAAATTAATTATTTAAAAACAAAAAAACTCAACTATAATTCCACGAAATAATTCTCAGATTGTGAAATTAATTTGAAAACAACAATCTCAACAGTAATTTTTCCAATGTTAAATTAATTTGAAAATTTTCAATTAAAGATCTTTGATTATTCAATTATTTTCAAACTGATGAATAAAAATTAAATAATTTAATTGTTATTTTCAAAAATTTCAAGTTCAACTCATCAAAAAATTTAATTATTTTTAAAAGTTTTAATTAAAAATTTTTGATGATTCAATTATTTAAAATAATTTAAATTAAAGCTTTTGAAAAATTTTATTATTGCCTTAAATTTGTAGAAAAAAAAAATTATTGAAGTATAAATTTACAAAAAAATTTCAATTTAAAATCACCTGTAATTCAAATATTACTGTTAATTTTGAAAACTTCAATTATTTTGATACATTTTCAAAATTTTTTTACATATTTGTGTGCTAATAATTGTAAAACAAAATTTGTCGATTTTTTTGTTAGAAATCAGAAATTGAGTAAAGTAATATTGTATGAAATTGAATGAATTTTTACAGTGTAAAATTTTTTTCATATTACATTAAATTCTTTGGATTAAATTTCTCAAATTTATGGCAACTTTGTATTAATAAAAAATAAATAATATTAATAATTTGAACATTCAAAACTTTAGGCATATGTTAAATGTGAATTCAGTTAATGAATTCAAGTAAATATTTAGATAAATATAGTTGTATTTTGTGCAAGAAATTGCAATAAAATTGTCTAAGAAAATTGGTATTTTTTGAAAATTCGATATAAGTATTTGAAAATCTGTTTCATTAAACTTGAGTTAAATAGAAATTCTATCAAATCAGAATTTAATGAAATAGAATAATAAAAAAATTAAATTAGGCTTATTTTAATTACATTTTATACAATTCTGCTAAATAAAAATTTAATAATTGTTAAGTCGATACCATGCGTCCTTAGAATTACCCCGATTGACGGTATTTAAATTAAAAAATTCCACAGCGTTGATGGGTAAAACTGTTTTATAATTTGTAAATAAATTTGGATTTATAGAAAAAAAAATTCAAATAAAAAATATTAATACTATAAATAAAACTTTAAAATCGTTACCTACTTAATTTAAATTTCAATTAGAAATAATAATTATTATTTTCTTTATTTTAAAGTCTATATATAACTATACTCACCAGTGAATCCTTTAATATCGGCAAAAAGTATGCTAACATTTTCATATCGATGAATGTAAATCCTGTGAAATTGATTTGGAGTAAATGAAATTGTCCCACCTCTTGCAGTTTCCCTCGCAATGTCTCGAATCATTTCCTTGGCGACAAAATCCGGTAGAACTGTCAGAAGAAGAAAAAAAGAATCAGAATAATAAAAAATAAATAAATTGCGAGGTAATTTTTTTTTTTTTTTTTTATGAACATTATAATAAAGTTGCGAGAATTTTCAAAACAGTTATTAATTGATTTCGTAAAAAAAAAAAATTTTCTCCCTAATGGAAATTAGTTTTTCGAATTTTTTTTTTCGTTTTTAATTAAAATTTTCAAACAATTTTGAATGAAGAAAAAAAAATTATCCTTTATTCATGAAAATTTTTTTGCAAATAAATTTGTTTTACAAATAAATGTCAAATCATAGGAAGTAATTTAGAATAGATAAAAATCAAATCAAAATAATATAATAGTAAAAAATTAAAAACAAAATTCAAGAAAGAATTTTCCGTTTTTTTTTTTAAAGAATATTTGTTACTTTCATGGCAAATTTTTTTTTGCAACAGACATGAAAGTAGTAAAAGCATCGCCTTGAAATATTAGAAATAGAATTATACGTCAGTAATTGCAGTTAAATAAAAAGGGGGAAAAAAAATAGTATAAAGTGTATTGGTAAATATTATTGTACACAATGTGAATCTATTTCCGGCGTGGGATCAATGTGTGTGTGTGTATGAGAATGAGGTTCGAAAAGATGTATATGTATATGTATCGCAAGAGTAAAGGTATAGTCCTTGGAAAAATATCTCTAACGCAATCGACTGAAAATGTCTAGTGACCCTTTTGACACACGGATGAACAGCTTGCACGGGCCAATAAGCTCCTCTCTCTGTACCATTTCTGTTCTCTTCAGCAACATGTTAAATCCACACATAGTTTGTACAATCTATAAAAGTCTATATAAAAAAATTCCATACACACAAATACAATTCACATGAAAAAAAAAAATTAAAAAAAAAAAAAAAAAAAACAACAATTTCCTATGAGGGAAAAAAACATCATTTAGCGTTGACCTGAGATAATTTCATAACATCATTCTATTGATTATGGAAAATTATATAAAAAAATAAAAACCTTTAGTTTATTATTATTTCTTATATGAAATTCGAAACAAATTGTTTTCTTTTACAATTCGCATAAAATTACTCACCAGATAAAAGAAGTTTTTCCTGACGATTATTTTCATTTTGTGTTCTTTGTCGAGTTTCCATTGAACGATGTGTCTCCAAAAATGCCTGACGTTGTCCTCTATCAGTCAAATATTTCGTATACATTCCTGCTAAATTGACTGCAAAGTAGAGAAGAACATTTGTCGACAGCATTCGTACAATGCAAACCAAGTCCTGAAACTGCGATAAATAATGATTTATTTCTATATTTATTCTATTTTCTGCTATTTTCTAATATTTTCATAATATAAAATATCTAAATATGAATATATTATTTTCTAAAATAATATTTTATAAATAATTTTTTCTTAATTTAAACTTGTATTAATTTTTTTTTTTTTATGAATTTATGGAACGCATGATTATGTTCTAAAAATCATTAGTTAGAATTTTCATTTTATGGAATTTCATTTGTTAAAATTATTATTGAGCCGAATTTTTATTTGTTCGAATTAGTATTTCGCAGAATTTTCATCAAAAACTATTTTCTACATTACAGAATTTAAATTGCAAATGACCGAACAAACAAACGACAGAAAGATTTCGGCGCAATTTTAAAAAGTAATCAATCATAATTTTATGGATAATATTTGATTGATTGATTTTTAAAAATTGCGCCGAAATCTTTCTGTCGATTGTTTGTTCGTTCGGTCATTTGCAATTACGGACAAATGAAAATTCTATCAATTAGAAATTCTGTTGAATGATTTTTTTGTTAAGTAAAAATTCTGTTGTATGAAAAAAATTTCTTTAAAATGCCTATTATTCTAAATGAAAAATTCGAACAAATAAAAATTCTGTGAAGTGAATTTTCGGTTATATATATAAAAAAAAAAAAAAAATATTCTTCGGCTCCAAAATAATTTTGACAAATGAAAATCCATAAAATGAAAATTCTAATCAATGGTTTTTTAGAACATAATCATGCGTCCCCGATTTTATTGATTTATTTTAAAAGGGAAAAATAAAATTTTTTTTTCTTTTTTTTTTTAAAGTAAAATTTGAAATTTCGAGGGCACCTTGATAAATTTTGAATCAGTTGCCAGAGTTATCATAGCCATGAAAATGTGTGTAAACGCCGTTCCAAATCCGGCAAGAACACACCATCTCAAAGGAAGTGGAAGCATCGCATAAGGAGCGTAAACGATTAGCAAAATATACCACGTTAAACGTTGTTGAGTTGAAAAATCTAGTCCAGCTACTATGAAACCTGAAAATAAACGTGACATTTAAAAGAAAGAAGAATTCTTTTTTTAAAATATTGTAATTATCGAAGTATATATAAATGTGTCGCAGTTTCTGTGCAATTCTTGCACAGTCAAGTCAGAGAAATCTTTTTGAATAAAAAAATACGACATTTATGTTGAAAAAAATGAACTTACAAGTTTTATGAGTAATTCACGTAATTTATAGATATTTAAAGAAAAAAAATTAACACCCCGTGAAATTAAAACAAAAAGCAAAATGAGATATAGTTCGAAAATAAAAATTCGATAAAGATTATAATTCTTTAATAAATTTAATAAATACCTATAATTATTTGTTTTCTTTTTTTGTAAAGTAATACAAAATCATTTAAAGTTTATAAATTTACAGAATTTATTATTTTATAAGTATTTTTGCAATTCTGAAATATGTGACTATTAAATAAATAATAATTATTTAACAAAAACTTTGGGAGTTTTTTTTCTTTTTTTTTTTTTTTGAAAATTATACAACTGAATCATTTCAAAGAAATTAATTTAAATTGTAGTTTTAATTGTTGTCAAAAACATTTTTAGTGAATTTTTTTCAGAAATTTTATATTCTTAATTTTATCAACTTTCTATTGATTTATTTTATTGATAAATTCTCTTAAAATTACCTTTTTTTTTATACGTATATTTTTAGACATTCGTCAATATATATTTGATAAAAGATCTATTAAATGAAGATACGGTTAAGCGAGCATAAGTTTATAATGAATCATTGAGAACTAACAGAGCAGAATTTCAATTAGTAAATAAAGTCAATAAATGTTAGAGTTAATGGAAGATCGAAATAGATATATATATTTTTTATAAAAATAATTTTAAGTTAAATAAAAGTTTTTTATTAAAAAAAAAAACTTATGGAAACAATTTTTGTCAATAAAAAAAATTTTTTTTTTTAGATTTATATAAAAAATATTTATGAAAACTTAGAAAGAAAAAATTTTCCCATTTTTAATAAATCATTGAAATATTTTAATGGATTTATTAAAGATTTATTTAAACATGTAAAATTTTTTTTTAAATCAATAAATTTTTTTTTTAAAACTAATTCTGCAAAAATATTTTAAACAATTATAGTTTTTTTTTAAATATCGTTAAAACAAAAACATTAAAAATTTTTTTTCAAAGTTTAATAAAATTAAAAAACTTGAATGAAACTCAAATTGTGTTGTAAAAAATTATTATTGTTCAAATTCAAAATTTTTTAAATGCAATTATTTTTTGTAAAATCTATTCTGTTTAGTTTCATTTAAGTGTATAGGCAATTTTTTTTCAATTAAAAAAAAAATCTTAATTTAAACATTTTTTAGAAAATAAAATTTTTTTTAGAAAATTTTTCAAAATTTGAAATTTTTAAAGATTTTTATTTTTGAATGCTCATTAAAAATGCATCAACATTAAAAGTTTTTTTTTCGTTTTTGGGTAAAATAAGCAAATTTTTAAAAAAAAGTATTTTAAACGAAAGTTGTAGATCTCATTGAAATGCATTTTTTATATCCCATATATTTTTTTTGGAAAATTTTGCATATTTTACCAGAAAAAAAGAAAAACAGTAGAGAATGATGTCAAATTTTTAGACTTTTGAATTCCTGAAAAAATTTTTTTTTTAATTCTTCTCTCTAAATTTTATTTAATTACTATATTAATTAATATTTATTTTTAAAATAAAAATTTCATTAAAAACTAAAAAAAAAAAAATTTTTTGTTGAATCTAAAACTTTAACATCATTTCACCAGTAACGAAAAAAAAAAGAAATCTATAAATGTATCTAACCTTGGGAATTTATGAGAAGCCAGGTGAAAATAGAAGCCCAATATAAATAATTGTTGGGGAAACAACGCCACCATCCTAATGCACAAACTATTAAATTAGATACCATACAGCAAACCGTCCAAGATAAAGACTCGACGAGACCATCGGTGTTGTTTTTCTTTCGCCACAACCATATCGACAAAAGTGCTATCTGAAAAATAGAAATTTTTATTCCAATTCAATAATATATTTCGAAAATTCAATTTCAATAAAGGGGCACTGAAATTTTCAATATTTTCACATTTACCATCGAAGGTTTTTTTTTTATTAACATTTTTCTTTTTTTAATTTTCCATTTTTCCAGCGAATTTTCAATTTTTTTTAATGATTATTTATTTTCTTGTCACTCTTTCGCAGTGAAAAATAAAATAACAAACATTACCTCTTTAAAAAAAAAAAAAAAGAGGGAAAATGGGAACATTTTTAATTATTGCTTATAAATGAACGAATGTGGAGATTTTTTTTCCAGTCCCTTTTGTCGGTGTTTTTTTTTTTTTTTTTTTTTTTAATACCTTCAATCCAAGATCGACAATGTTGAGCATTATGAGTGATTTCTGCCGTTGTCGATTCGAATAATGAAGAAATGATTTTTCCATTTGTTTATTGTGAAAGCTGTTGGTGAGGGACGGACAAAAAATGCCCTTGTAGAGAATTCCTTTCTTAAAGACATCTACAAAAAATGGTCCCATAAATTGACTGCTTTAAAAAATTTAATTTCAAATTCGTACCCTATAGACGTTTTTTTCCCTATCTCATATTTTTCGTTTTTTGTTTTATATTACGTTTTTTTATCCTCATTATTTTTTGTTTTCTTTTTTTTCTTATACAAATTTTGTTTTCTTTTCTTTTTTTTTCCTTATAAAAATTTTGGTTTTCTGTTTTTATCTTATAAAAATTTTGTTTTTCTCTTTTTTTTCTTATACAAATTTTGTTTCATTTTTTTTTTTTTTAAATAAAAATTTTGGTTCTTTGTTCCCTAAGTTAATATAATTTTATAAAAAACGTGAAAAAAAAATTGAAATAATTTCGCAATTATTAAAATTAATTTAATAAAAAGAAAATAATATTTGATATTATTATTAAATTGTTACCTTGTTGTATTTGAGCTTCAAGATCCTTCTCTTGTGTTTTTGAGGTGACAACTTCCTCTTCATTTGAAGTGTCGACAATTTCTTTTGTTTTGTCATTTAATTCCTCCATATCAGTGTCTTCGGGAACAGTGGTTTCCTTCCGACTTTCCCAAGCTGCCAAGCTTTCTCTTCCTAATCTTTCGGAGGTCAATTTTTTTACTGCTTTAATCCATAACTGTTTTCTTGGTGAAATATTTGACCTAATAATCGATTTAAAATCAAAATTTGTAAATTTATCAACACAATTTATGAATTTACTGTAATTTTTTTTTTTTTTTTTTAATAAATAAAATTCAAAAATCAATTTAATTCCAAGACGAAAATGAAACAAAAATTACTTGAAAATAAAGAAATAAAATTGAAAATATCGAAAAAAAAATGAAATCTAATTTTTCAAAATAAAAAAGTAATGATCGTTTCAAATCTTTTAATTCTCATATCTTTCATTGTTAAACGTCTAGAGATTTTAAAATACTTTTCAAAATGTATGTAGTTAAAGAAAAATAAAAATTTTTATTTCTTTTTCTATTTGAAATTTAAAATCGTTTAGCATTGAGACAAAAAAAAAAAATTTTCCCAATTTTTAAAAATAACCAAAAACAAATAAACTTACTCATTTATCCCAGTGATTTCACTGTCCAGCATCATAGTCCAAGTCTGTTCTGTAATCATTATCCCTCGTTCACTTAATGCACTCCGTGCACTTAAGTAGTGGTCATTAAAAACGCGATCGCTTCGAATCTCTTCATTTCAGACTTCTTTATTTATTTATATTTTTTTTTTCAAATTATTCTCACCTATAACAATGCACTTGCATGACAATAAAAGATCTCAAATTTTTCATTTGACATCAAAATATTATGACACACCACAGCTGCTGATGAATATATATAATATATAGACATTGTCAAGCTCGTGCACTTGTTATAACAAAAATTTTTTTTTTTTTTTTTCTATTTTTTTCTATTTATTAACAAATAGAATTTGTGTAAACATTTATAATATCATACAAACATTATCAAAGAAAAAAAAATACATTTTATAAATATAACATCGATTTTGAATTTGACAATAATTATTTTTAAATACATTAAAAAAAAAAAAAAAATTGTAGTTAGTATAAAATATTGAATGGAACATTAAATTTGAATTTCATTCAATGAACATTAATATTTAGAAAAAAAAACAATCAAAGCAAAAAATTCATACTATTTTTACATTAAGATAGATATAAAAAAAAACATTGCATCGCAATTTTAATTGAATACCACATATAATTTTTAAAAAATGATTTCACAAATATTCAGAATAATTAAAGTCTAACGATAATTAATTAATCGTTTATTTAAATTTTACAAATTTACTTTTGCAGACTTTCAAGAAAAAAAAATGCAGACGAAGAAGTTTTCATGATAAACAATTTTTCTATTTACCATTTTTTTCTACTTTAATTATTCTTGCGAACAAAATTTTTATTTAACTTGAACAACTTTTAATTATTATTATTATTATTATTATTAATCATTATATAATAATTAATAATAATAACAATTGAAACGAGATTTATTAATTTATTATCTAGTTCATTATAATTTATTTTATTTTTTTATTATTTATTTATATATTATTATTACTTATTATAATAAAAATATTTTTTTAAATTATTTTTGAAGATAATTTTAAAAATACATCGTTTATAATAATTGATTATAAAAATTTTATTATATCAGTTATATTACGACTTTTTAAACTTGGATTAAAATAAAAAAAAATATCTTCAAATAAATTTTCATCGAAATGATTTAAAGAAAAAAAAAATTAAATTTTGAATTTTTTGAAAAAACTTTTACAAAATTGAGAAAAGAGAGAAGAAAAAAAAATTTCGAAATGATTGAAATATTATTATGTAGGAAATATTATAAAATACGAGACTTTTTTAATATTTTTAATAATTTATTATTGTCAAAGAAATATATGTATTGATAAAATATTTTAAAGAAAAGTGATAATCAATTTTTTTATATTCACAATAGCTTCATGGTACAATTATTTTAAAAATTAATTACTAAACTCACCCTTATAAAGATGTTATTGATTTTTTTTCATTTCATTGAATATTCAACGGTAAAGTCTAATAAGAATTTTTTAATATATAAACAAAAAGTGTGTTTTTGTTGAAAGATTTAAAAAAATAATTGATTAAAATTTATTTTTTATTTAAATAAAACTTTACAGTAAAAGAAAGCGACTATTTTTTTTTATTTGCAGTAAAAAAAGGTTTTTTTTTTTTTTAAATTGAAATTTATCAGTAAAACAATGACGTTTATCAGTTGATAGTAAATAGTTGGAATATGATATTCATTCAAGTCAAAAGGTGTGTAAAAAAAAAATTTATACAGTTTTTTAAAGTTACCATATCTCAACAAACTTGAAAAAGAAAATATAAAAATTTTATTTAAATTAATTTCAAGAATACAAATATTATTAAAAATTGAAAAAAAACTAATTAGACATCAATTAGTGTACAAATATAAATAAAATTAAATTAGCAATGATAAATAGAATAAAAACAAAAATAAAATGATATAAATATAATTGAGAATAATAGTGTCTCATAGCACGTTTATAGATAAATTAAACATTTATAAACAAATTACAAATATATAAACAGAAAAGTCAATGCACTCAAATCAAATTATTTTTCAAAAATATCCAAAATGATCTATTAAATTAAAATTAAACATTTTTTTTCAAATAAAAATAATATTCATTTTATAAAATATAAAAAAAAAATTTAATAACACATGGTAAATGACCTTTCGTGCATATAAAAATAATAACATCGATGTAATTGAAATTAAGAAAAATGCATTAGACTGCATTGTTATTTTTAAATTCAAAAATAATATTACGCAAATTATTATAATGAAAATATATTCCAACTATTTATGACATATTTATTTATTGGAAAAATTTATTGAAAATATTTATTTATTTAACATTTATTTATATCAGTCTCTAAAATTTATTCCTTCAAAAAGGAAACTTAGAAAAAGAAATAAATTTGCTTAAATTTTATTTTATTAAAATTCTCATCTCTTTGAATATTTCTTCAGATTTTTTCTAAATCTGAATTTTTTTTTATTTATAGTTTTCAAAATTATTTTGCCGATTTTTTAAAATTATTTTCATGCTTTTTTTTTACATTAATGAGAAAGTATTTTTTTTATAAATTTCAGTTTCTTTCAGTTTTTTTTTAAATATATCTTCTTTGCCTTATGAATATTATTGAATTCTTCACTCTTTAAATTGTGTAAAATCTCATTTAAAAATAAAAATTATTTTCCAATTATTTTAAATATACACAAATATTGCGGTGCAAAAAATAAAAAATAAATTTGAAACACAAAGATAAATAAACATTCACACAAATTTAAATAAAAAAAAAATGTTTCAAAATAGAAATACAGAAATAACAGAGATTCGCAGATCTACACGATATTTTATAATATAAATATATATAATATTAATATAATAAACAATTAGAAGTAAAAATTTATCTAAAAAAAATAAATAAATAAATAAAATAAGAAGAGAAATAGATAAAAAGTAAATAAATTTGTTATTTATTACTTACCGAAAAAAGCAGGAGATGAAAGAAATATCCGAAATAAAGTGAGAGATTATAAAGATGAATTTATCTCTCGTAAAGTGATGTTGCTTTTAAAAGGTACAACCGCGAAACTTCCGAGGTGGCGAATATTTCACTGATCTGACGTTCTTCTACCCCCTCTCGATCTTTTATATGAAAAGAAGGGATGTCACTCTGTGGGATGAAAAAAAAAAAAAAGAAAAAAAATATGAGTTGATCGCAGTACACTGACCACTCACAGAATAATAGTGCTCAGCTAACAAAGAGTGAAAACTAAATTGGAAGACTTACTTTCAGCGCAGTGATCCTTTCAAATTGATTATTCAATCCTTTAGAAAATTATTATAAATTAACATTTCCCTTAAAAATCCATTATTAATGTAATTAATTCCTCTTCTGTTCTTTCAAAATCCAATATCTACATTAATTAATTCATTTTCTCGAAGAATTTAATTTCATCTTTCCTGTAAAAAAAAAAAAAATAAAATCAAACAGTATACCATTTTTTGTTGGTATTCGTATAATTTCAAAAATTAATTTCAAAAAATTAAAGATACTTATCTTTAAAAATTTTTCAAAAATAATGCTTTTTTCCATCAAAAGAATCAATAAAAGTCTTTGTTCCACTTTCTGAAATTTTTCTTCATAAAATATTGAAGTAAACTTATGATTCAATTGGGAAAAATTAAAAGAAATTAATTTTTTTTTATATTTAAGGAAGTTACCACTTTTTTGACGGTTTTAAATTTTAATTATCGCAGGAAGTTCCCTTTTTTGCATTATTTGGATTTAGAGTTTTAATTTGAATTTTTTTTTAAAAATTGAATTTCCATAGATTTTGTTAAATTTCATACAATAATTTAATTTTACAGAATTAAAAATAATCTTTTAAATAATAATTTTAGATAACCCTTTTTTTTTAATATTTTTTGAATTTTTGAAAATTTAGAATACAGATTTTTGAAAAAAAAATTGAACTTCAAGTAATTTTTGATTGAAATTTTTCCTGATTTTTGTTGCTAAAAAATTTATTAGAAATTACAAATAAAAATTGAGGTAAAAAAGTTTTTAATTGAAGAATATTATAAAAATTATTAAAAATAATTGAATTCCTGAAGAGTTATAGTTAAAATTATAAAATTTCAGAAAGTTTTAGATGAAAGATTTTAGAAATAATTAAATTTTAGAAGATTTTAAATTGAAATTTTTGGTATGTAATTTTATTTGCCGTTTTTTTTTTAATTTTAAACAATTATTGACTTTCATATAATTTTTAATTGAAAAATAATTTAAGATAAATTGAATTTGTGAAGAATTTCATAAAAAATTATTGAAAATAATAATTAATTTAGAGAAGAATTTTAGTTAAAAAAATTTGATAAATAATTGAAATAAAGAAGATCTGAAAAAATCCTGCATTATATACTAAAAAAAGGGGTATTTTGTTTAAAAAATTTTGTAAAAAATGTACAAAAAAAAAGTCGAAAAGTAACATCTTATTAAAATAATTCAAAAAAGACCTATTTTTGAAAAAAATCAAAAAAGTCGTTTAATCCGATGCCTGGTCGCATGGAAATTAAAATTATTTTAAAAAATACAATTTATAAAATGGTCAAAAATTATTATTTTCTTTTTTTTGATTACCACATTTTTTTATAACTCAAATAATGCAAAAAAAAGTATAACTTCCTGCGATCAGTGAAATTTAAAGACGTCAAAAAATAAAGGTGGTGCCTTCCCTTAATAAAATCAAAAATTAATTAAATTTCAAAAATAAGGGATCAAAGGTGAATAATAACAACAACAGAAAAATTAAGAAATAATTAATTTATTGGCACTTATGTAAAAAATAAACGTACTTCTGTGTATAATTAATACATAATAAGTGCTTTTTTTTCATCTCGAGAATTAAATATCTCTTCTTTTATCATCTGTTTAATTAATTTTTTTAAAATATAAAATGTTAACGGTTTTTTTTAACACGCATAATATTAGAAACACAATTTTCTAAAAAAAAAAAAATGAAATAATAATTGTAATGAAAAATAAAAAAAAAAAAAAAGAAAAGAAAATACTTTCAGGCACCGCCTTTTCATTTCGACTATTAAATAACTAGTAAGTCTTTTTCAAAGACGATATACAAAGTCTTCAAATTAATGGAACTAGGTAAACTTTTTACTAAATTTTTCAAAATAAAGGAATATTTAGTCTTTAGTTCATTTTTAGTCATATTTAAAAATTATTCAATGACGTTGAATGGGACAGTCAAGTTTACAAAAGTTGGACGTTCAATTCTTCCATCTAAATTTGTTTCGTTATTTTTGTGATTTAACGAATTATGTTTTGGTTTTTTTTTTTTCTTATTGACTCTCTCACGTTAAATGTGAGATAGAAAAAAAATGAATAAATTAGATGTCATGAAATTAGTTGACGATTTGTTACAAATGTTTTTTTTTTTTTTTTTTATCCATTAGAATCAAATTATCTTTTCTCGATTGAATTAAGATAGGACTCTGTTCTTTGCGCTCGTCCTTCTTGTATGAAAACTTCATCAATTTCAATGTTATATTCATTTGAAACGTCAGTTAATGCCAAAGAAAGGACAATTTCATCACCATCTTTAATAATATTTTTAACTGTTGCCACAAAATCCTTTCCCTCAATTAGTTCTTTAAATCTTACACAGTCTTCTGCTGCCCAATCAACATTGATTGGTTTCACGTCTGTAGAGACAAAAAATTATTTAATTATCAAAGACAAATTTTTTTTATTGAAACATTTTATTATTTAGGTACCTAGGTGGTAACTTTTTTCTAAAAAATATTTTCTAATCCTTTTTTTCTAAAAAAAAAGCAGCCATTTCTGATGAAATCAGTTTTCTAAAAAATTGTATTCTAACAAGTTTTGATTTCTAAAGAAAAGTTTTTTCTAATAAAGTTCAATTTTTAAAAAATATTTTTAAATTTTTCTAAAAGTAATAATTAATTTTTGAAATGTTTCTAAAAATATTATAATTTTCAGTCACATAATATACACATAATTTGCATAATCATTATATCGAAACACAATAGTATTCAATTTTTTGCATTTTCAATAAGATCTTTCCCCCATCCCCCCCTTTGCTTAACATTGAAAATAATATAAAAGAAAAATTTCCTTTTCTACTTGCAATCAGTTCTATGACCATTTTGTTAATTTGAAATTTTGAACTTGAAATTTTTTTAAATCAAAATGACGCAATAAATTTTGACACCACGAATTTTGAATAATAAACAACTAATCAGACTTCTCCAAATTTGCTGGCGAATAAAAAAAAAATATTTATATTTTATTTTAAGAAGAAATATGATTTTTTGATAAATTAAACCTCCAAAATAATGTAAAAAAAATTTTAAATGAGACTTTAACGTCAATTAATATATGAAAAAGATTTTTAATGTGAACTAAAAATAAATATTTCAGCAAAAGTTCCGTGAAACATGTCAACATTGCATTTTTTTTAATTAAACGTAATTTGGCGCGAAATTTAATAACTGCTACACAAAAGCTTTAAATAAATTAATTTCTGACGCCACGTTTGTTTATCTGACATAAACTAGATAATTTTATAATAAATGCAAATACATTTTTTTTATTTCATACGAACCATATTTTCAAATTTTTTGTCACCGCTAATAATGTTTTTTTTTTTTTTTTTTTTTGTTAAGCGTCATTGCGAACAAAATTTGTAAAAAAAAAATATATTTTTTTAGAAAATTCAAGTTGAAAGTGTGTACTTTCAAGTAAGAAATAATATTTTAAAAATAATTCTTCTAGAAAAAAAAAATTCTTGAAAAACACCTTTTTTTTGGTCTTACATGTGTTGTTTACCCCCTTAAATGGAAAATGAAATAAAATTTTAGGAAAAAAAATTAAAAAATTACCTGCAAGTTTTGCTCTTATAGCTTGATATGGCAGCTCAAAGAATTTGGAAGTAAGTGGTAGCAGATTTTTTAAATTGACTAAAGTGACTTCACCATAGTCACAAAAATAGACAGTGACCATCATTTGAGCTTGTAATTTATTAAGAACTGTGACTCTAGTTCAAAAAAAATTTCATTAGTATTGCTTTTCAAAATAAATAAAAAAAAAAAAAAAAAATGATACTTACCGATAATAATAATTATCAGAATGTTTAACACAATACAATGAACCTTCCTGAATATGATCCATTGTTAATGGTTCACCTGAATAATTTTTACATTCTTCGTATAATTGATTATTCATTGTCTAGAAGAAAGAAAATGATTTAATTATTATTATATTTTAGCGATTTTAAATTTTCATGGATTTTGAAAAAGAAAATTAATAATTAAAAAATAATGCAATTTTTTAAAGGAGCATTTAGTGATAAAAAAATTTTAATTTTTCTTACCAAATTTCTTAAAAAGTTTTTTTTTTTATATATAAACGATAAAAACTAAAAAAGAAAATAATATAATGTTTAAAAAAAATTAAAATAATCACCTCAAGTACCCCTTTGGATTCATAGGGTTGAACAATAAAATTTCCTGGATTACACACCATTTCAACGTGAATATCGTAACGTTTATTCACTTCTGGTATTTCCGGTTGTCGCAAACTTTTTTTATTTCTTACATTGACTTGATCTGTTGATCCATAACGACTCACCGATCTCTCGCTACGTTTTCGTTCTTTCACATTATTATTACTATCACCATTTGCTCTAAAATTGAATGATTTGAAGAAAAAAAAACAAGAAATTAAAATACAATTTAAAATTTCGGAAAAAAAGAATGATTTTAAGTAAAAAAAGAAAAAATATTACTTCTTCAATACAGCATCCAAGAGAATTGTATTATTAATTGAAATAATTCCATTATTTGGCTCTTGACGCTTAAATAATTCAACGACAGGTAAAGAAGTTTGACCAGTGCCTAATTGAACTACTTTCATAATTAATGGTTGATCAGGAGGTGTAAGCTCTCGTAATCTATTTATTTTTTCAGTATCAAACGATAATAAACTAGAAAGTTGCACCTCAACTGCCTAAAAATAAAAAAAATATATATATTAACTCAAATTCTTAATTAAAATTTTTTTCAGTACATTTAAACAAAATTATACACTAAATACAGGCTTCGGAGTTTAATAGATTACTAAAAAAAAAAAAAAAAAAAAAAAAAAAAAAAATTATGAAAAGTATCCCCAAAATTAAAAAAAAAGTTTCAAAGAAGTAAAAAAAGTACTTCAAAGCCTGTAAATACTATAAAATTAAATTAAAATTCAACAGAAATTAAAATAAATAAAATTGTATTTGTAACTATTACTTACTTGATCAGGGAATATGTTTAAAACGTCCGAAAGTTTATTTAGATTAATTAAATCTGTTATTTTTATCGTCATCGTCTCTCCAAAATCGACACAAACAGCGTCGACTTCATTTTTTAAATAATTTACATTTATAACTCTCACTCTGTACCAAGATCCATTTGGCGATTTTGCAAGATAAAATTTCGTTAAATTCAATGTTGTCGCAACGTATTGACTACAATCTTCACTCAATTTATCAACGACTTTATTCATCAATTCCGTGAGATAAAACAGACTGTAGTCTTTAAATTGAACATAAACATCGCCACTGTCACTGATATGTGAGACATACACTTCGTGAAGACTTGCCTGATAATTAAGAAAAAATAGAAAAAAAAAAATTCAGTTTAACATTTCTTAATTATTATAAATAAATTTAAAATTTATAACTTCATTTTTTTTTAAATTGGATTTACTCACCGTTTTTAATTTAGGTCGTTTAATGCAAGTTTCGACAATTTCAGCGGCAATTACTTTATTTAAATTGATATCATCTTCTCCACGAGTGTCGTAGAAAATAACGGAGGGCGTTCCATCGTCAATATTTTTTACCTCTACGTAAAATTGTTGTTCCAAAAGATGATTGGAAATTATTTTCTTTGATCTTTCACTATCAAAAATGTTTTCCATTTCGATTAGAGAAAATATCTCTAATTCATTAAGTGATAGACAAAGGGCCTAAAAATAAATTATTACTTTTAAATTTATTCACTTTTCGTATTCAGTTTAACAAAAAAAAAAAAGTAAAATTTTTTATAAAATATAAGAAAATAAATTTTAGAGATTTCAAAGAAAAGGACAATTTTGAAGATAAATTTGAAAAATTAAAAAGAAAATGAAATAAAATCATTTAATTTTATTTAATTTGAATATTCTCGATTTAAAATTTTATTTTGCCCAATGAAAAATTGTTTTGATTTAATATTTTTTTTTTTTTCAATTCAAAACAATTAATTTACCTGTGCTGGAAGATCGCAAAATTGTTTGTCCAATTTATATAACATGCTAATGTCACAAACTTCGTCATCGCCAAAATCGATGAAATCAACTAAGGCTTTTTTTAATTCCAAGTTTACATCAAGACATCGAACACGATACCATTTATTCTCTTGTTCACAAAAATATGCATAATACATATCTTCTTCACAAATTGACAATTTTGTTGTTTGCAAATTTTTCGAATAAAATTCATCCATTGCTGTACACATTTTTTCAAACTTTTCCTAAAATTAAAATTAGAAAAATCAAATTTTTCGAGAAAAAAAAAAAAAAAAATGAAAAGAAATATTAAAATTTTTAATCTCAAAATAATTAAATAATTTCTGATAAATAAACAATAACTATGTACATAATGAAAAAAAGAATGCAAAAATTCAAATAATGAAATTATGAAAAATATTCTGAAAATAGAAATTTCAAGAATTGAAAAAATCACGAAAATGAATATAATTTTTAAAACAAAATTAGGTAAAATTATTCTTAAAATTAAAAATAACTATCCACTTAAATATATAAATATTTATAATATAAAATTGATGAAATAATGAAACTTACGCTGTAATCTGCACCAACAATTTGAACCATTATTTCGCTGGTTGAATAAACAAATGTGACATGTGTCACCCAATATTGATCCTCAGGAACATTTAAGCTTCCCGGTGAATGTCGACCATTCGAATTTATTCTCATTTTATTAAATGGCGACAACGGAGCCAAATCTTGTTCCTGCAAACAAATTAAAGAAATTAATTAATTGAAAATTCAATATTCACCAAATGTGTAATCAACTTATAAAAAAAAAAATAAATAAATAAAAACACTTGGAATTTATCAAAATCAAAAGTTTTAACAATTTATTGAACACTAATCAATGAAAAATCAAATATATGTGAAAATAAGCAACTCGTGCAGAAAATGAAATAGAAAATATATTTCTAAAACATCATGCAACAAAATATATATATTTATAAAATTACAAATTTATTTATATATTAATCAATTTTAAAACTCTTTTTAGAATTTCTACATTTTATGTAGGCGCAATACTTACTCTTGAAATTTTTTTTCTCTCTTTTTTTTTAGGGAAAGCACAATAATTTAAATAATTAAGATAGGAATCTTCTAACGTTAATAATTTAATTAAATAAAATTTATTACTAAAAACAATTGAATACAGAAATAATTTTTTATGCAAAAATTATTCCTGAATTTGATTTATCTTTATTTAAAAATAAATTTTTTTAGAGTATAAAATAAAAGAAAAGTCAGAAAAAAGGTGATTTGCAAGTAAAATACAAAAAAATTAAAATGTGAACACCAAAGTAGTGAAAAATAAAAAAAAAAAAAAGAATATTCAAATTATTGCACACAACAAAAACATATGTAAATCATCATAATCATCATCATCAATTTTACATATCTACTCACATGTGAGAAAAAAATTTTAATTTGTCACTATGAGGAATTGTTTTTCTATAACGTGTATTCGAATATTTTTGAGAACATGTTGAAAATGCCACTTGTCAAAAACATGAAAAGAAATTGTTAAAAAACACTTTTAATTTGACTTTTTTTTTTTGCCAATTTTTAAGTCGACTTAAAGTTTCAATTTTCATTAAAACTTTTAATTTATATAAAAAGGGGCATTCCATGTGAGATTTTCTCACGTAGAATGCTCTGTATAAAAGATTTTTCTTTAAAAAAAAATACAATTCTTCTAAATAAAAATAAAAAAATAATTATTGAAACTGTAATTATAATACAAAAAGTACTACTATTAAACATTAGTAGAGAAAGGAACTTTTATGCTTTTCATAAAGACGAAAAATTCTTTCAAAATTTAAATATATATTTTCAAAATTTTTAATTAAATTCTTTAAAAATTTCAATTAATTAAAAAATCTGCAATTAAATTTAACAAATTTTCATTTATTTAACATCCTTGTAATTTAATATTTTCAAAAATTTAATTATTTTAACAATTGTAATTTTAGAACAAAATAATTCTAAATAAATTCTTCTAAAATTAAATTAGTTTTGAAATATTGAATTTCAAATCATTTAAACTATAATGTCAAATCTTTCAATTGCAACTATTTTAAAAATTGAATTTATTTATATTAAATCAAAATAATATTATTTAAAAAAAATTTACTGATTTTAAAATTTTATTTATTAAAAATATTGTTTTTTAAACATTGATTTTAATTATCAGAGAATTTATTTATTTAAAAAAAATTTGTATTGAACATTTTTTTAAATTAAATGATATTAAAAACTTTAATTGCATCTCTTCGAAATATCAAATCATTTTCAAAATTATAAATTAAATTTTTTTTTTAAATCCATAAGTTTTTCATGCATTTAAATAGTAAAAATTTTTAAATGAAATTCATCGGGAAATTTTATTGCTGTAAAAAAAATGAACTGATAATCTTCTAAAATTTAATTATTTTAAAAAGTTAGTTATTTAAAAAAATTTTTTAATTAAATATTCTCTTAAACTTAATTATTGTATAACTTCAAATAAATTAATTATTGTATTTTCTGAAACACAATTTTTTATAAATAAAATATTTTAAAATATATAATATTTACGAAAATACTTGAATATGCAAAAAAAAAAATATTTGCAAATTGTAAAAAAATTTTGTTAATTATTACTTTTTAATAAAGATCTTAAAACTAAAGAACATTTTTAAAATTTATGCTTCTATGCTCAAGCATAAAGTTCCTGTCTCTAAACATTAGGAAATAATAACTCAAGTCGACTTAACATTCAAACACACATACAAATATTGTATAAAATGTTTATAAAAAAAAAAAATGATTACCTCTATTGAATTTGGAACAAATCGGGTAAGAATATTCGTTCCATCCACACCTCTTTCTTCACTAATTTCTTTGCACTCATTTATAATTTTGTCAATATTATTTGGCAATAGTTCATTGTATTCTTCTTTATAATATTTAAGAAGTTGAGTTGTAAAAACTCCCGTTGAGTGTTTATTAATAATTTTTAAAATTCTTTCTTCAATTAGTTTAACATTTTTTGTCGTTGGAAGAGTACACGTTTCATCTTTTCTTTTTAATTCTTTCAGTGCAACATCAATAGCCATATTTTTAGCCTCTTCTTCCGTTTTACCACTATTTGGATAGCAAGAATAATTATTCTTGCCCACCTATATGTGAAATGAAAAATTTTCATTTTATATTCCTTTCTAATTTATTTAAATATATTTTTCTGAATGAAAAGAAAAAAAAAACTTGAATAACTAAAATTATTTTACGTATTATCAATAAATAAACAATAGAAAGTACTATTTTTCCTGAAGAAAATGCACTAAAAAATATTAATTTTTATTAAAATTAAAGTTTGTTTTTTTAACGAACAAAAAAAAAAACAATTTAATATAACTCACCATAACCGAAGCGAAGAAGCTTCTATGTTTTGCTTTTGATATTTTATAAACGGGAGTCGTGTAATTAAGATTATGAGCAAGTAATTTAAGCTCTTCTTCTGGTGTTTTTGGCGCAAATTCTTTAAACGGAACTATGGAAACAGGCTTTAGCTGTAAAAAATTATTTTTTTTAAAAATAATAAATACATACGCAAACAATACAGTCATAAAATACGTAAAAATATATGGCGAGAGCTATAAACTAAAAATTCAAATCAAAATTTACACTCTAAAAAAATGACAGATTAGAATTACACTCCGTAGATGAATTTTACTCTTTATGGATTAAAATGTCCCAGTCTGTAAATTTATAATCTCAGAGAGTTTGTTTACAACCTGAATGTAATTCTAAACATGCGACATTGTAATTCTAAAGCGTTTTCGAGAAAAGTGTAAAATTACTGCGACCAACGTTGGAAAAAAGTGACAGCGAGATTTCTTGTGCCAAAAAAAAAAATTATTTTTCCAAAATTTTATTACCCAAAAGTTTTGAACGTTCAAATGAAGGAAATATTTTTTTAAAATAAATAAATTATTTAAAATTATCATATTAATGTTAAATAAAACAGTAAATTAAACAATTATTAAATTAATAATTTCTTTTTATATATTTAAAACAAAAATTTTATAATAAAATTTGTACTTAAAGAAGTTGCAAAAAAATAATTTCATTCATTTGAACGTTCAAAACTTTTGGTTCATAAAATTTTAACCCGAAATAATTTTTTATTTCAGAGAAAGTTTAAAACCACAAAAAAAGTCCTTCACCCACATACCCTTAAGATAATTGAATTTGTGAAGAATTTCATTAAAATTATTAGAAATAATTAATTTAGAGAAAAATTTTAGTTAAAAATTGTGACGCGCTCCGAGGAAAGGTACCTGAGAAGCAAAAAATTATAGGTTATGTTTGTGATTTTTAAAGTATGTAAAAATACACAAAGGGAATCAACTCTCAATATAAATTATTGGTGTTTAAATCTTCATAACATTGAAAATATTCAATAAAAACTGATTTTACTTTACATAATAAAAAAAATAAACTTTTAATTGAGATAAAATTACGACAAACATAACCTTAAAATGATTTGCTTCTTAGGTACCTTTCCTCAGAGCGCGTCACAATTTGTTAAATAATTGAAATAAACAAGATTTGAAGAAGTTCTGCATTGTATACTAAAAAAAACATACAATTTTGTTAAAAAAAATTTTTTTTTAAATGTCAAAAAAGTCGAATTTTATTTTAAAAAAAAGTCGAAAAAAGTCGTATAATCCGAGGCCTGTACCTGTGTTTTCATTAATGTTTCAAAAGAATCCAAGTGGAAAGAAATATTAAAATTAATAAAAATAATTAAACTTTGGAAGTTATACAACTTTTTTCTTTTTTTAGTCACTCGTAGATTATAATTACACTTATTTTCGTTTTTGTTTCATTAAGAAATTCGTAAAATTGTCTGAGCTGTCGCGAGTTGAAGTCAAAAAAAAAAAAAACAATGAAAATTTTCTTTTTTAAAAAAACAGTTTTTCTCTTATATTTCGAAAACGGAAAAAGATGGAAAATTTCTTATTAAGAAAAAAAGATGAGCAATCGAATTCTGTATAAGAATATGCTCGATAAATATTAAAATTCGAAAAATGAATTTTGAGTGTCCAGGGGACTTCGTTTTCCGGTCGAAAAAATTTACGTGCCCTTCAAGAATCCAGCGGCTCATATTGTAAAAATTTATTAAATTTCATAAAATTTTGAATTGAAAAATAGTATAAGATAATTGAATTTGTGAAGAATTTTATTAAAATTATTGGAAATAATTAATTTAGAGAAAAATTTTAGTTAAAAATTTGTTAAATAATTGAAATAAAGAAGATCTGAAGAAGTTCTGCATTGTGTATTAAAAAAACATACAATTTTGTTAAAAAAATGTTTTAAAAATGTAAAAAAAGTTGAATTTTATTAAAACAAGTCGAAAAAAGTTGTATAATCCGAGGCCTGTACCTGTGTTTTCATTAATGTTTCAAAAGAATCCAAGTGGAAAGAAATAGTAAAATTAATAAAAATAATTGAACTTTGGATGAGTTATAATTTAAATTATTAAATTTTAGAAAGTTTTAAAAATAATAAAATTTTTAATTGAAATTCTTGGTAATTTTATTGGATGATTTTTTTTTTAAATTGTAAAAAATTATTAAATTTCATAAAATTTTTCATTGAAAAATAGTATATAAGATAATTGAATTTGTGAAGAATATCATTAAAATTATTGGAATTAATTAAGTTAGAAAAAAAATTTAGTTAAAAATTTGTTAAATAATTGAAATAAAGAAAATCTTAACAATATCTTCATTGTATACTAAAAATACGTATTTTGTTTAAAAAAAATTGTATTTTCGAAAAATTAATTCAGAAAAAGTCGTATAATCCGAGGCCTGACATTGTAATTTAGTTAAAAAAAAAAAAAAATCAAATGAAATAATTTGTCTCTACTTACAGGTTTAAAATTGTTTGAATCGTCTCGTTCGTAATTTTCCACATTCCTCATAATTGGTAAATTAAATACTGTTCTATTTTCTAATTGTGCATTATTTTCAGGTGTCTTCCAAAAAGCGAACACTGATGGACGTGCTCCATTTGAATGTGTCGTCGATGTAAATGAATGTGAACCATTTACATGTGTCGTGGACGTTGACGGGCGTGTATCATTCATATGTGTCGTCGATGTAGATGCACGAGCATCATTTAAAAGTGTCTTCATTGGTGATGAACGGCCACTATTTAAAGGTGTTGTCGACAAAGTTGGACGAATTTCAATTAAATTTGTTCTAACCACAAATTCATTTCTCTTTGGTTGATTAACAACAAGTCTGTCTTGTAGATTGCTTTTTGCTCTTTCAGGTTCAATAACCCTCAATTTGAGGCCCCTCGCGTCAGTATCTGATTGCTGAAAGAAAAATATAATACAAATAAAGACAAATAAAACAAAAACAAAAAAAAAAAATTGTAAGATAAATTCTTTTAATTTACCGTCGTAGGTCCCACTGAACCATAATTAGTATTTTTTCCATAACTGAAAAAAATGATAATATGTATACAATTGAAAAAATAAATACAATTATACATAAACAATGAGACATTTCATGTGAAATTTTCCTTAAAAAAAAAAAAAAAAAAAAAAAATTTCGAATATATGCAAATATATTTATTTTTTATGTCGATGAAGTTTACAACGTTTATGATCATCGATTAAGAACAAAAAATATTTTATTATGCAGAAAATAATTATTTTTTAGACGAATTTTTTATTTTCAAATTAAAATTTGACGGATTTTTTTTTTTAAATAAATTTTTGAATTGATAGAATTTTTATTTGACCGAAATTACAAATGGCCAAACAAAAAATCAATTTTTTTGATAATTTCTTCAGTTTATTCGACCATTTGTAATTTCGGACAAATAAAAATTCGGTATCTTAAAATTTCTATTAATTAAAAAATTCGTATAAAAAGAAAATCTGTCAAATTAAAATTCTCTGAAATAAAAAATCATGTAAATTAAATGACTGTAAAATAAAAATTCGTATAAAAAGAAATTCTGTCGAATGCTAATTTGAAAATTCGTCTAAAAAAATAATTATTTCTAATAAAATTCTTTAAAATGAAAAATTCTAATTAATAATTTAATTTTTTTTCAAATTTACTAATCGAGAAATGTTAGGAAAATTTTTTCAAACAAAAAATTATAATAATTTAATAAAGAAAAATATTTTTTCTGACTATAAACGTTGTAAACTTCACCATTAACGTTAATTTTGATATAAAAATTCGAATAAAATTTCAATGAATAATAATTTTTAGTAAATGAAAATTTTACATAAAATATCTCTGTATAAAATTATTTTTAACAATACCTTCATTTTATTTAATTAATAATCTATAATTTTGTACCTGCTTTTACTTCTTGAATTCTGATTTGAAGAAGAAGAAGAAGAAGTCGGTCTCCTAGTACGCTGAGAAATTTGATTTCTTGAATTATACGTTGAAAAAGATTGCCTAACAGGTCGAGTTGGTCGATTATAAGCATGTGCAAGTCTCTATTTAAAAAATTTGTTTTTGTTTTAATTATTACTTTGTATTTTAATAAAAAAAATATTTAATGTTTTTTTTTTTTATTTAATTAAATTACCTTTTTTGTTTTCTTATCGGTTTTTTGTCCCTGAACAAGTTTGTGAATATGAATAGTATTTGCAGTGGGTAATACTTCATAAAACATCTCATTTCCTTTTTGAAATTTTCTCAAACCTGGTACTGTATTAATGAATTCTTCTAGAGTATTAAAATTAAATCTCCTAAATGGAATTCTCTCTCCAATTACATCTTGATAGTCTTCTAAAAATATCGAATAAAAATTAATATAAATTATATAAACAATGTGCGAAATTTTTTTATTACAGATTTTATTTATGTTTTTTTTTTTTTTTTTTTTTTTCTTCACTTACTATTGAGATTATGAAGACTAGCGCCTCCTTTTGAGGACAATAGGCATGCCCTCACATTGTCGACTACTTCGTCCATTTTTTCTTTGGACCGAAGTGCCGCGAATAAAAATTTATACACCCAATCAAACAAAGAATTTCTTTTGAATACGGTAATAAATTTATTTTACTCGATTTCAATCGCCAAATTTTTTCTGAAAAAAAAAATATATATTTTTAGTTATTTTAATTTTGTTATTAATTCTTTTTTTAAAACTCTTATCTTAATTTTTATATATTTATGAATATTAGTTTATTAGAAATGTTTTGTCCCACAGTGTATTTCATTAAAAAAAATAAAAATTCATAATAATTAATAATTAACAAGTAGCATTTGTGAAAAATATTTGAATATTTTTCTCCGCAGTTTTTAAATCTTTAACTAAATTTTTCAACATTTTTATTTTCAATTTATGTAATATTTACGTTGAATATTTTTATATTCTTTATTACAAAAATTAGTCTAAAAGATATAATTAAAAAAAAAAAAAAAAAGAATGCTACTAATTTTACAAAAAACTATTTTGTTTCTATGCCAATAAAATTTTCTAATTCCAAACAAAAAAAAATATTTACTCAAAGTGTTTCTACATTAAAATTTTGCCATTTTGGAGAACTGGCTTGTTTTAAAATAAAAATGGCAAATAATTAAAAGTGACATTTTATAAATATTAATTTTTATAACAGAATTATTTTTTACTTCTGCAGATGAACAATTATTATTATTATTATTTTATTTTAATGTAAATTAATATAGGTACCTATAACAAATATTTTTCCATCTACATTTATTTATATTATTATTATTTAATAAATTTTTTATTTGTAAGCAATTTTTGATAATAGTTTTTTTTATTATTAAATAGATTAAATGATAGTTTTTATCATTAGCAAGTGAAATATTTTTTAAATATTAATTTTAACAATACAAAAGAATAATAATTTCATTAAAAAAGAAAGTTAAAAGTTATTTTTGTACTGCTGCATATGAAAAATTATTTTTTTATTTTATTGTTAATTTTTTTTACTTTCGGGTAGTTCAAAAATTTTTTTTAATACTAATAATAATAATAATAATAATAATAATAATTTGTTAAAACAAATTTTTAATCATATTTTTTAATTTTTGTAAATCAAAATGTGTTTTTAGTTTATATTTCTATAAGTGAAGAAAAGGATCCTAGCAATTATAACAATTATTTTGTTGAAAAAAGTTATAAAAAAAATAAAAAATTTATTTATTTTTATAAATAGTGTTTATATACAAAAATGTCATTTAAAATTTTTTTGTTTTAAAAAGAAATGACAAAAAAAAAAATAAAAGCCAAAAGTTCTGAACCGTCAAATGAACAAAATATTTTTTTCAATCTATAAATTATTAAAAATTATAATGTTAATATAAAATAAAACTGTAAATTAAACAAATATTAAATTATAATAATTTCTTTTTAGATATTTAAAACAGTATTTTGTGATAAAATTCATACTTAAAGAAGTTACAAAACAAGATTTATCCATTTGAACATTCAAAACATTTGACTCATAAAAAATTAACGGAAAATAAACAAACATTAAATTTTGTTAACATAAAATTGACGATTATTTATGAAATAAGGACTTAATTAAAAATTTTAGTTTAGGTCTCAAAATTATTGTTTAAAAAAAAAAGTTGAATATTTTTAAATAAATTAATTTCAATTACAGTTTATTATTGAAGTAAAAAGAATTTTATAATTAAATTTATTATAAATTATACAATTAAATAAAATTATCAATTTATAATGGCGCTAAAAGTGTGTAAAACTGATTTATTACAGTAAAAAAAAAATGTAATTTACTATTAATATAAATTTTATTTTAAAATATATAGTAAATTAAAAAAATAGCCTAAATTAAAATTTATAATTTAGATTGAAGCTGAGATTAGATATGACCAAATTTCTTTTATCAAACACAGCTGATATCATTTTTCAAAAATATGACATTAATTTTGCTGCAAAAAAAAAAATAAAAAAAAAATTGATATTAAAATCAATTAGTTTCAATGTCCTAGAAATACGACAATGCATTTAATTTAGAGAGGGGAACACACGTTTAAGAAGTTGCTTTGACAGGTTTCCCACTTACTGACCTACAAATATTGTGATTTAAATTTTCATAAATTAAACATACATTTTTTTTTCATTACACCTTTTGAATTTATTACATTTTTTAATTTTAAAAAATTCAAAACAATTAATTTAATTTTATTATTTATTTACTTTTTATAAAAATTCTTATATTTAATTCATGAAAATATAAAATTACTGATATATTTAATATAAATTATTAAACAAGTCAATGTCAACTATGCAAGATAATTTTCAACTAAAAAAGATTTTTTAATTTTATTTTTACTTCAAATTTTGTGTAAAAGATAAAAAAAATATAAAAATAAGTTTTTAAAACTGTGTAGGAAGATAAAAAAAAAAAAAAAAAATTTACATATAATAAACATTCTTTTGCTTCTTATGACTGCCAATGAAAAGTAACGGCCCTATAACCGGTGTATTTTGTTTCAAATAATACTTGTGACCTTTGCGTGACATCCGGCGCGCATTTTCTACGTAATCTAATTGTAACGAAATAGAGATCAGATTTAAATTTCATCTGAATTTTGAACAAAGAAAGTAATCTAGACTAAACATATTAAATTACAATCGAAAAAAAATTCAAAATTTGTTTTTATAATTTTTTTACCCCTCAAATTAGTAAACAAACAAAAAATATCAAAAAATTTAATAAATAGAAAAAAAAAAAAAATTCTACACGAAATTTCCAGTAATTTACACAATTTTCTAATCCTTGATTTACAATTCGTTATGTGATTCAAGGCCTCAATTACGTGGACAGAATATAGAAAATATAATTATTATATACTTTATAATTTTAAACAAAATAATACATTAGGTATTTAAAATGTTGTCTCATTTTAATAAATACTAAATAATAAACACTTATAAATCAAGTATACGAATTTAATAATAATAATAATAAGTGTTAAATAAGCTATATAGAATTTTAATTCCTCGCCTACTTTCTTCAAAATTAAAATTTATTTGAATTATGTGTATATACATAAGAATTTATTAACTACTTTAAAATTAAAATTTTTCCAGAATAAAATTTTTATTATGACAAAAAATACATTCTCGTACAAATTAATTATTACACATAAATTATTCTTAATTTGATTTCTGGAATAATTTATCTACACAGGTTAACAATTTAGATTTTTAAATTATTAGAAGTTAACACGATTGAATAAAACAAACAAAAACAAAAAGCGAAAAAAAAACAAATAAAACAAAAAATTCTTTAATGAAATTATTACGTTTATAAATAATTAATTTGAATTTAATTAAAAATAATTCCAATTTATTATTTAAATAACATTTAAATAATAAGATTCAAATAGAAAAAGAAAAACCTGACCACACCTAACCTATGATCCATTCAAACATTTTGTTAATATTAAACGAATAAAAATTAATTTAGAGATACATTTAATCGATGCTTTTAAATACTATTATTCAAAATAAATTGCAATATATCATTCACCGTTTCAATTGTATTAAAAAAAACAAAATTATGACAATAGAATGAAAGACAAATGGGAATAATTTGCAATATTGTAGCTTTTACATACCAATAAATCCAATGGAATTTCACTTATTATGACAACACACAACAGACACACAACCTACTTCTGCAAAAGCACAAGAAAGAATGCGATCGGCAAGCACTGGATCAGACGAGAAGAGAAAAGATTAGAGTGAGTGAAGGAATAATAATATAGAAATGTGTACATATATATAAAATTCGAACGATGCCTATGGATGGTACAAGAGGAATTTGACAATAATTCAACACTTTCTGATATAAAAATTATATTAAAAATCTTATAGTTTACAATTAATTTTGATCTATTCTCTATTTTTTGTATTGTATTAAATAAATTCTTAGATTTACAAATAAATAAACATTTCTAATTATTTTAAAATGCTATTGAAATCGAAAAAAACAATGTTTACTAAATGTCATGTTTTTTTGAAATCTATTACCATTGGAGTACATATTTTCAAATAGATGGCAGCACTAATCAACATTCAAATATAGCGGCGAAATTTAAAATTATAATTTTCATTTTCAATTAAAAATTATTTTGAAAATAATCTAAAATCATAACTTATTACAATTTGTATATAATTTCGAATATGATTTTTTCTTCTGTAAAATAGTTGGAACACTAATTTAATTTGCAAAGATTCAAATTTTCGTTTATAATTATTTTAATACATTTTAAATTAATGTGCTTCGTGTCTTACAAAAACTAATAAAAATTTGAATAATTTAATTTAATTTATAATAATTTAATAATGCAATTTAAAAATATTAATATTATTTTAATATTAAATTTCGTAATTAATATAATTGATAATTTAATTTTTTTAAAAATAATTTTCGTACAAAAATTGAAATTTTATTTAACTAAAAATATTCAAGAACTGTTTCATTATATTTCAACGGTTGCTGTTAGAACCGTGCTTCGAGAAAAAATAATTTCTAACGAAGATAATGTGAACATTTATTAAATACGGTCGAACGTAATCGTCCGTAAATCCTTATAGAAAGAAATTTTTAGTTTCGTTAGATTTATTGACAGATCAAATATATTTTTTTTTAATCATGATTTTTAATTAACCAACTTTTAGATTGTAAAAAAAATTATTGTACAAAATTTTTTTTAAATAAAAATAAAATAAATTAAACTCTTTTTTTATAGTTAAAAAAAATTATCGAGTAAAAATAATTATTTTTAAAATCACATTTTTTAGGATTGTTTTCTAAAAAAATATTTTCTTAATTAGGTATTTAAAATAAATAAAAATTAAATTTCAAAATTTAACAAACTTTTTGAATTATAAAAAAAAAATAAAATAATAATAAAAATATAGAAAATACATTTAATAAATAAAATTTTCCAACAAAGTTAATCAAATTTAATTATTTTTACTATTTATTTTCATACTGATAATTAAAAAAAAAAATTAATAATTATAAAAAATATTGTTGTCCTCAATTAATCACTTCAAATATAAGAAAATTTAATTAATCCTTTCAATCTAAAATAATGTTCAATTAAATAAATAAAAATTTGATTAAACAAAAAATATAACTGTAAAAAAATTTATAAATCTAAAAAAAAAGTTTTCAAATTTATAAAATTTAAATTATTAGGGAAAATCCTTAGAAATTTACCAAAACTAAATAAAATAAAAAAAAAGGACCGACCTTTTCTGTTATTTCTTTTTCTGTCACGAAAAATTTGTCACTCATGTTAAATTTATTGCTTTTTGAAAATTTTCCGTTGACGGAAATATTATGGACTCTTTATGAGTTGAGCGGATTAAAAAGGGACACTTAAGAAACTGAAAACCCTAAACAAGGCAATAAATATCGACATTAAACAGACGCACGCGTTTTCAAGAATTTCCCATTTACTATATTATTACTTTTTTTTATTTTTTCTTTCAGAATAATCAACACATTGCCAAAATAAATATTTCTATTTTATTAACCGAAAAACACGTGTTTTGACAAGTTTTCTCATAAATATTTGAGAAAAATTTTCATTCATTTTATTTTATGAAAAGAAACGGAAAAAAAAATAATAATCCTCTGCAATATGGGAAAAATTTCGAAAATTTTTTTGAAGCAAAAACTAAACACGTGGAGCTAATGAAAAAAGAAAGTATTTTAATCTATATAATATGGTCAAATACACGAAACTTTTAACTTTGAAAAAAAAAAAACAAAAAAATTCTTTTTTTAATTTGCAGGCACATTGATGTCACTTTGTATACACGTTTAAGTACATTTTAGCACTACAAATTCATATGCGTGATTCATTTTTAGCTCACGCCGTCAATGTTTAACTCTTTAATGTTAATAAATTACATATAAAATTGAAAAATTCAACTTTTTTTATTATTGATATCGGAGTGGTTTCCAAAGTATTTTTGTCCTCTGAACACGATTCTGGCATCCAAATTTGCTTAACATGTCAGAATTTTGAGAAAAGAGGGGGTAAAGACTCCAAAAAAGTGTTTTCAGCATATTCTTAACTTAATAAAATTTATTTCACTCAAAATCCTTAAGCGGCGTTTTTGTGTTCAAATATATGTATGAAAATGTTTCGATCACACCATAGATTGACCTGTTTAAAGCAAAAATGCAGTTGTGCCTTTCAAAAATGTATAAATTTAGGGGAGACCGGGGTTATTTGGCGCACTTTTTACTCTTTGTTGTGTAACTCACTCATTTTTGCTTTTTTTAAAAAGTTATTAATAGAAAACTTGTTGTAACATATCAGCTTTAATTAAATAAAAGAAAATTGAAATATATTTAATACTTTTATTTTTATACCACTTTATTTGAAGCTGTGCAAAGCGAGCCAAGCAACCCCGGCCCGGGGTTGAGTGGCGCAGGAGTGAAATTAAAATTAAATTATATGATTTAAAGTTTAAATAATATAAGACTTAACAAAATAAGTCTTGTACTGTAATTTTACAATAAAATTATTATAAATATAAAAATTAGAAAATTTCATTTAAATTAAATGAAATTGTAAAATTATCAAAAAATATTTTTTTTTTTTTTTGATAATAACGCTATAAATATTTAAAAACCATTATTCGGTTAAATTTTTTGAATAGGATTGTTATTGGTGCTTATTAATGTGTAAATTTCATATAATCAATTTCATTTTATTAATGTATTTAACGAAATTTTCAGATAACCGCGCCATTTAACCCCGAATGTACTTTTGAAATATTTATTAATTTTTTATAAAAACTGTTAATTTAAATCAAAAAATTTTTTTTGTAATAACAAATGTATAGAGCTCAAAACTTAATATTTGAGCTCTTCTAAAATTAATTTTTTAATGTATCACAAAAAAATGAAGAGATTAAAAAATTACTTTGGAGTGCCAAAATCAGTTATTTTAATCTATACTTCACAATAATTAATGAATATTAATGAAATTTTGTACAAACTTACAGTTCATCAAGTACTTTAAGCAGAATAAAGAGGAAAATTAAAGTAACTTAACACTTTTGAATAAACTCAAGTGCGCCAAGCAACCCCTGCGCCAAACAGCTCCGGTCTCCCCTAAATGAAATCACGATTTTTATTATCATCTTTAAATTGTTGCCACATGAATACAATTAGAGGCACATTATTGAAAAAGGTCTTAAAATTTTTGTTTTTTCATCACCTTTTAAGAAAAATGTATTGAACTTTTATTTTTATCCAACGCCGTAATAGATATTTTCATAAGAAGACGTTCAATTGAATTTTTTTAAAATGTGCTATCACTCAATCAAACCTTCGTATTTTTAGTTTTAGTGGTGGCACACTAATGGGATAGTGAAAATTTTTTAACAAAATATGTCTGTTAGATATGTATTTTCATAGTAACTGAAGTGATATTTTTTTTTTTACACTTTTTAACTTATAAAACTAATTGTCAAATAAATATTTTGTTCTAATACTGTACATAAATGTTCCTTTGTATATAATTTAGCAAAAAAAAAAATGATACCCAAAGTTTTAATTTAAAATAATTCAGATTTTTAAGTGTTCGATTCAAGAATTACAAAATTCGTGGATTTGCGCCCATATTTTCATTTTTATGATAATTTTGAAAAATTATATAATTTTAATCTTTAAAATTTTTATTTTTATGATAATTTTGAAAAATTACAATTTTAATTTATCGGAAAAAGAATTCCATACATCAATAACAGGCCTCGGATCGACTTTAAGGCACAAAAAAAGTCGTTTTAGTCGATTTATATTCAAAAAAAAAAGTCGAAAAAATAGATTTTTTTTATTTTAACAAAATTTAATTGGTTAATAAATAAAATAAATAATAAATATTAATAAATAAATAATAAATATTAATAAATATAATAATAAATAAATAATAAATATTAATAAATATTTAATAAATATTTTACTTTAAATAACTAATATATTAAATTCATTTTATTAATTCTGTAATAAGAATAATTCTATAAAAATATTATCAAGAAAATTTATTTTGAATATTTCAAAATTGAACTAATTGTAAGCCAAATTTTCAAAATTTTATTTAAGTAGAACAAAATTTCTAAAAAAAAATTCTTAAAGTTCCATTTTTATAATTTTTTCAAGTCTGATTTAAGCAATTTATTTGAATTAAAAATTTTCTCATAGTTTTTGATTTTGATGGTCAAAAAAATTTCAGGCAATACTTAATCAAGTTTTACATAATTCAATTTCAAAAGATTGTGTTAAATTTCAATGAGCCAAAAATTTTGAACGTTCAAATAAACGAAATATTTTTTTTTGCAACTTTTTTAATTACAAATTTTATTACAAAATATTGTTTTAAATATCTAAAAAGAAGTTATTTAATTTACATTTAATTTTACATTGACATTAGAATTTTTAATAATTTGTAGATTGAAAAAAATATTTTGTTCATTTGAACGTTCAGAACTTTTGGCTCAATATAATTATAATAAAAGAAATTTTAAGTGATTTCTGTTGATTAAGAATTTATTAGAAATCACATATAAAAATTGAATTCCAAAATTTTTTATTTGAAAAATGTTTTTAGATAAATGAATTTTTGAAAAATATTAGAAAAATTATTAAAAATAATTGAAATTTTTGCAAATAATTAAATTTCAAGTGATTTTGAATTAAAATTTTTTTGTCATTTTAATTGCCAATTTTTTTTTTTTTTTTAATTATAAACAATTATTAAATTTTATAATAATTTTAATTGAAAAATAGTTCAAGATAATTAAATTTATGAAGAATTTCATTTAAATTATTAAAAATAATTAATTTAGTGAAGAATTTTAGCATTGTGTACTAAAAAAAACGTATTTTGTTAAAATTTTTTTTTTTTAAATGTAAAAAAAATCGCATTTTATTAAAAGTAAGACGAAAAAAGTCGGAAAAAGTCGTATAATCCGAGGCCTGCAATAAAATAGGTTTTAATATAAAAACTAAATTGAATAAGAAAATTTTGAGTAAAATAAGCATTCATTGTCCAAGAATATTTATCGAAAAATAAATATTATTTTTATTTTAAGAATTAGTAACTATTCATTTTGGGGTAGTCCCATATTTTTCTTTGATTTTATGATAATTTAAGAAATTTAATATTTAAATGCATTCATAATCGTAATTTATTACTCGGAACAATATTGTCTGATAATAAAACAATAAGGGAAAATGTCAATATACCTTGAAATCGTAGAAAATTGCCTTTATTTATATACTAGCAAAATTACACGCGCGCAAGCGCGCGTCCAACTTTAATTGCACTGGTTATTTTAAAATAATAATAATATTAATAATAATAATAATAATAATAATAATAATAATTCTGCATCAGTGGAGTATTAAATTAATAATAGGTATATTTCTAATTTTCACGTTATCATTTATTTATACACAGAAAAAAATGAGTTTGATGTTATATAAATAAATAAATTAAAGTAAAAATTTTAAAATATAAATATTAAAATTTTAGAAATAAATATTTTTGATAAAGTCAATGTTCGATGAATTTTTTATAATCTTTCAAATTACAAAAAATTAGTTATGCTAAATATTTTTTTGTATTTTCTATAAATATTTCGTTGCAAATAAAAATTTTAAATTTATGTTTTTTTTTCAAAAAATTTAATTAACTGATAATTAATAAATATTAAAAAATTATGTAATCAAAAAGAAATTTAAATTAACTGAAAATTATTAATTATATTTTAAAAAGTAGTAAGCAATTAAAAAATATTTAAAAATTTTGAAAAAATAAAACCTAAAAAAAATTTGTAATGTTTTAAACTTTAAACTTAAATTAAAAATTAAAATCAAATTGAAAATTTTTTAAAAAAGCAAACTATTTTTATATTGTTTATAGATAAAAAAATATAACAATTTAATAATTAATAATAAAAACAAATTAATAATAATAAATTTATGAATAATAATTTATAATAAATAATAATGAATAATGAAAAAATAATGAAAGATAAATAATAATTATAAGTTAAAATGTTCTAATTATCTGTAATAATCATTATATTTAAAAAAATGTATATATAATATAATATATTTATAAATAATAATAAAAATTATATTATAATTGAAACTTTTTTTTCTATAAATACCAAGTAGGAAATATACTGGTGCTGCACACAATGAACAATATTTTTCTTTTACTTTAAACTGTCACTTAGTATATGACTTAATTAATGGCGATGAATAAAAATATCCGTCGTGTTAACCATAAAATATTACGAAATCAAGAATTGTCAAAATTTTAGAAAAACAAAAGGAACAAAATACGACTAACTTCAAGTGTGGACAGACGGAATGAATGAATGAATACGGAAATTATTATAGTTAATTCTTAATCCTACAATATTTCAGTTCCCTTTTTGTCAAAATGCATCTACAAAAATTGCCTAATTTATTGTTTGTTTTGCTAGGATTAATTACAAAATTTATTTTTGTAAATTAAAATAAAACTTAGAAATTAAAAATTCGTCAATATAAAAGAATATATATTTCAATGTTTTCATTGTTCATTCACATTTATGATAAACGATTAGAAAAAAAAAAAATTATTTTTTAAGACGAGAAATTTTATAATTTATCTAAAAAAAAATTTTAATTATAATTTATTGATCAATAAAAAATTGCAAGAAATATCTTTTGAGATGAAAAATTCACAGAACTTTTTACTTAAAATAAAGAAAAATATTTCTTTAAAATTAATTCATAATAAACAATTGTGAATTTCAGCATCGTGTTCCATTTGATCGTACAAAATTTGATTATATTTTGCACGTGGACATAAATTCGTTACAGATATATTCAATTTGCTAAATTATTTTAAAAAAGAATTAAACTATTTTACTTTAATTGCAAAATTAATTCATTTCAGACCACGTGGCGATAAATATCTTAATGTAGAATTATTATTATTATAAACTTTATTAAAACAGCATTAACTAAAAAGACAAGAAAATTGATTTCGATATTTATTTTTAAAATTCGAGGGTGAAAATGAATAATATAATACCAAACACACATTTCTTCCCACGTGACACCAAAGAAATATTTTTTGCACTCACGAAATATTAGTCTCAATATTTAATTTCTCTTACCTCTTTTTTTATTCTTCCGCAATAAAAAAAAATTTCAATCGTCACTTCGCGTCAACAAGTATGTATATTAACACCATGAAAATGTACAATGATCTTCTATTTCTTTTTATGTAAATAACTTTTAGCATAAATAGCCACACGAGAGTGTCGAGAATAGTCAACAGAATATACAAATTATGCGCACTTAAACAGAAACGGAAACTGCTTGTAGAAAAACACCGGAAATGCGATGTTGCCAAACTGCATCAAGAAACGCTTTTTAACGGCGAAATATGATGTAATCTGATTGGTAAATACGAATTTATTTCTTGATTCAATTGAAATAGTAAATATTTTAGCGAATACTACATTTTTCCACAATGTCTATAAATTTAAAATGTAATTACTCGTTATTTTAAACAATTAAAAAAAACATTAAGTCACTTTATTATATCGTTATGAAAAATAATTTTCAAATAAATCATGGAAACTTCCATCTTATTCACCAATTATAAACATTGATTAACTAACCTCTTTGACACTTGAAGTTAGAAGCACATGATTTTGAATTTTTTGATTGGTTGTAAAATTTCAGCGGCAAATAATTTGAATATAGAAAAAAATTTAAAAACAAGTTTTTTTTAAATTAGTTTATGAAAAAGTTGAATTTAATAAATAAATCAATAATACACGAAAAAAAAGTGTATTAAATACACGAAATAAAAGTATTTTATTTTTATTTCTATCTTTTGTATCAGAAATATTAAACTTAAAAAAAAACTTGTATATAAAGTTATATTAAAATTTATTAAATGTATTAGATTTAACTAATAAGTTAAAAAAAAAAATTTTTAAGTTTAGTATTTGTGATATCAAAATTTCGCTTTTTCACAATTTGTCCTACAATTTGTAAAATACTTTTATAAAATTTGATATGTACTTTCTTTCCGTGTTTTCCGATTTTTCATGAAATTTCAGTGGCAAATAATTTGAATTTTTAAAAATAACTATAAATTCAGTTTCTTTTTGAAAAAAAATAATTAAAGTTTCAGACAAATTTAATCAAAAATTTGAATTTATTTTAATTTAATAAATAAATCAATGTTAATAATTCGCCGATTGATGATGAAATTTCAATGTGGAAATAATTTGAATTTTTTAAAATAAAATTTTTTTTATAAATTCAGCTTTTTTTTAAATTAACCTTTCAGATAAATTTAATAAACCAATATTAAGCATTGTCAAGTTTTTTTTACTGTAATTAAAAAATTGGCTTTTATATTTATTAATATCGAAAAATATACAAATCATTAAATTCATCAATTACTAATAATTATTAAAAATATATATATATATTTTTAAAAAAATACAAATTAAATTAAATACATATATATATATATATATGTATACCATATGTTTTAACTGAAATCGAAAATTTAAATAATTTTTTTTTCTAACGAACAGGGAATATACATAGAAAAAAACATCGGAATATTATAATTTCAAAAATTTTTTTTTATTGTAATAAAAATGAAATGTCAGAATTTGTGAACAGAAGATTAATAATAATAATAATTGGAATAATAATAATAATAATCGAATTGACAAAAAAAAATTGAACAGAAAGAAAGAAAGAAAGAAAGAAAAAATTACTCCTTCTTTGATGAAACTGCTTGCTTGGCTTGATGAGCCTGTAGCACAGCTACAGCTTCCTCGACTTTGGCCTTCAATGACTCACCATGCTCAAGCATATGCAGTAATTCCGAATTATCGATCTCCAATAGCATACCAGTGATTTTGCCAGTGAGTTGTGGATACATGCACTGAATCAATGGGAAGAGACGTTCTCCTAACATTTGTTTCTGTTCTTGTAATGGAGCAGCTGCCAACATAGAAGCAGTCAATGGTTCCTGGCCTTGAATGTGAACCGCTTGCACTGGAGGTGCTTGTACTGGAATTGGCATTGGTTGTGGAGGATTACGCATATTTGCTGTATATTTATAATTCGATGGACGACTTTGAGGTGATACTCCAACCGCTGGGCCAGCCATCGAACGTCCTTGCATATTCGCACCACCCACTGCTTGTTGACCTACAACAACAAAAAAAAAAGGAATTTTTTTTTTATTTTCAATTACAAAACTCCCAAAATTACACCCACTTATTTTCCATGTTCAAAATATTACAATATTATTTAATTAAAATTTATTTACCATCACAGATCAATTTAGTTTCACTATTTTATTATCATTAAAAATAAATAAATAAATTTTTTTTTATAATTTACCGAATTTATTAATATTTCAAAATAAATTCTTAAATAAAAATTTATTTTCAAATTTTTGAAATAATTGAATAATTGTAGATAACCTTTTTTTTGAATATAATTTAATTTTCCAATCTTTACAAAATTGAATTGAAAATAATTGAAAAATGCTTTAAAATAATTGAATTTTGAAAAAGTTAAAGTTGAAATTTTTAGAAAATATTGAATTTCAAAAGATTTTGTTAAAATTTCAAAAAATTAAAAATAATTCATCAAATAATTTTAGATAACATTTTGAATGTTAAAGTGTAAATAAATAAATAAACATTTTTTAAAAGTAACTGAATTTTCAAAAATTGACAATTCAAATTTTTTGAAAAATAATTAGTAATTAATAATAATAATAATAATAAGTGATTTTTTTTATTGAAATTTGTTGAAGAATTTATTAGAAATTACAGACAAAAAAATTAAACTTTAAAAATTTGTTGAATTTTGCAAAAATTATAGTTGAAATGATTAAATTTCACAAAGTTTTAGTAGGGAAAATTTTATAAATAATTAAATTTTAAAAAGTGTTAAATTGCAATATTTGAAAATAGTTTAATTTCAAGTGATTTTAAATTCAAATTTTTGGTCATTTTATTTAATGAGTTTTTAAAAAATTTTAAACAATAATTGAATTTTATAAAATTTTTAATTTGAAAAATAGTTTAAAATAAAAATTGAATTTAAAAAGAATTTCATTAAAAAATTAATGAAAATAATTAACTTGGCGATGAATTTTAAAAATAATTAAATTCCATAAGGGTCCAGAGATTTTTAGAATTAATCAAATTTCAAGAGATTTTGTATCGAAAATTTTTGTTCTGATTTAATTTTTGAAAAATTTCTTGAAAATTATTGAAAATCATTAATTTTGCAAAATCTGTTTAGATTTGCAATTTTCAAAAGAATTGAATTTTGAAAGAGCTAAGTAGTTAAGAGCTTAGTTTGTACTAAAAAAAAAAAAAAATAAATGTCAAAGGTTGGAAAACTTGAAAACTATTTTTACCGCGACAACAATTTAAATTTACCGTATTCGAAAGTGTATTTTATTGACAAACTTTCTAATTTGAAAGTCATGTCAATCTAAATAGTAATTAAATAGAATCGAAAACTTCTAGCTTTCTTATAATATTGTGATTACAAGTATTTTCAAAACAAATATATTAATTACTACATTAATTTAAAAAAAACGCCTTAATTAACAGTATTAAAGAAGCCATTCATATAGAAAATTTCATTCTTTCCTATTTTTTAAATTTCAATAAAATATCGTTAAATTATTAAATTATATTTCGTTAAATTTTGAATTTTATTGGCAAATAAAGCTGAAGTTCACAATGTATACGATCAACAATTACATTACGATCCCAAGCAATTTCTCTGAAGTCTTATCAGTTGTTCTTTAATGTGAAATTTAAATTATCTCGTCGAAAGGAAAAATATTAAATTTTTTATTTTTTAAAAAAATGTAGTTTGAAAAAAAATTTTATTTAGAAATTTAAAAGTTTTAGAAAAATTTAATTTTAATAATCAAAAGTTTTTCAACACAATTTTCTTTTTAGGAAACAAATTTCAGTAGAAAAATCATTTTTTTTTGAAATTTTTTTTATAGAAAAAGTGACTTCCTACCAAATTCTATTGTAATAAAAAAAAATTTTAACGTTTTTTAAGAAAAATATTAATATTTATAATTTTTAAAGGTTATAATAAATCGTTTAAGATACAATGAATTTAATTTAATTACAAATTCATATTTAGTCTAAAGGTCAAATTGTATATATACAATTTATCAGTGATATCAAAGAAATCAAAAATATTAAACAGAAGACTATGCTTATCGTTTCTAATCATGATAACATAAACAAAAATTATACGTTAAATCTTTCAATCTAATATATAATATCAGATGAAAAATAGCTGACATCTTGTTTAGATATATAAACTAAAATATTTTAAAAATTTATTTCTCCAATCAAATTAATGAATTTTTGAATAAATAAATTAGATCCCTATAAACTAGTTTTTTGTTCAGTTAAAAATATTTCTTAAAATTTATGAATTTTTGATAAATTAATTATTCAGGGTGGCCAATAAAATTTTCGAACAAAATTCGAGGCTTTTTCAATTCTTGTATTCTAGTATTAAAACAATAATCATTAAGAGAATTTAGGCCTCGGATCAATTTTAAAAGCGCAAAAAAAGTCGATTTTTTTTTATTTTAATTAAACTTAATTAGTTACTAAGTATTTTATTTTAACTAGCTAATGTTATTAGATATTAAATCAATTTTATTAATTCCTTAATTTTAATTAAGTAGGACAAATTTCTAAAACAAAAATTCTAAAAAACAATTCAAATTTAGAGTTTTTATTTGAAACTTTTTTAAATAATTGAATTTTTAAAGAAATATTAAAATTATTAAAAAATAATTGAATTTTGGAAAAGTTTTAGTTGAAATTTTTAGAAATAATAAAATTTCAAACAATAATGAAATTTTACAGAATTGAAAATAATTTATAAAAAAAATTTTAGATAACATTTTTTAAAAGAAATTAAATTTTCAAAGACCTGCAATATTCAATGAAATTTTTTATGATTTCTGTTGATAAAGAATTTATTAGAAATTACAGACAAAAATTGAATTTCAAAGAAAATAAAAAAAAAAAAAAAAAAAAAAAAAAAAGAAAAATCATTTAAAATTATTATATTTCAAAAGAGTTATAGTTGAAATTATTAAATTTTACAAAGTTTTTAGATGGAAAATTTGAAAAATAATTAAATTTTTAAAGGTTTTTAAATTGAAATTTTTGGTAATTTAACAATTTGATTGTCAGTGTAATAAATTATTTTAAAAAATAAATATCCTTTTTAGGAAATTTTTTATAATTCAAGGTTTTGTTATAAAATTCAAAAAATTTTTCAAGAATTTCAAGGTCCGCATGGACACCTTCAATTAGTTATAAAATTTGTTTTCATAAATTCTTAATTTTTTCTAGAAACGTTTTACTTCAAGGTTGATAAAAAATTTAGAACAATTCATCACATGTTTCAATTTAAAAGAAAATCAAAATGTGAATTGAAAAAAAAAAAAAAAAAAAAAAAATTCAAGGCGAATTCACTTTTTTTTTTTAAGGCGTAACGAAATTCACATCGTTTTCCCGGTTTTCAAAATTCGATAGCCACCCTGTTATTAGATTTAAACAAAAAATTAACAAAACCTTGAGAAAATTTAGAGAAAAAAAAAAAAAAAAAAAAATGCAAACAGTCTGTTGAACCCTGTAATTTTTTTTCCTATTTCCTTGAAATTTTTCATGACTGTAAATAAATAAAAAAGCAAACACTTACCAGTAATTGGTCTTGCAGAAAGTGTATTGCGCATAGCGCCCGCTTGAGCAGTTGGTACACGTGGCGCAGCTCTAAACTGATTTTGCATTGTTGCAAAACCAGAGCCTCCAGTCTGGGCATTGGGTCTAACTTGATTGGGTTGAGCTGGCCAACGTGGTGACGCACGAATTTGTGCCATTTGCGGTCCATAGAAACGTTGCGGTTGTGGAATTGTTGGCACAAAGTAACTTCCAGTGCCTGGTTGGAAAATTTGTCCCATTTGTTGCATACGCATATTTGTCATACGTTGCATATATTGTGATGCCAAATGTGCTTTACGATCTTCCTTACGTTGCGCCAATGCAACATAAAGTGGCTTTGAACCAACAATTCGTCCATTCATTTCGGTGACTGCTTTCGTTGCTTCTTCGGGCAATGAAAAACAAACGAAACCAAAACCTTTACTGCGTATTTCCTCCATCATAACTTTAGCCGATGTTATTGTTCCGAATGGAGTAAACTCCTTACGTAAACGTTCATCATCAATTGTATCATCTAAATTCTTTACATAGAGATTAACCCCTTGATAACGATTGATACGTTCAATTTTCAATTGTTCAAATTTACGTTTAAGCTCCTGTTGTCGTTCGGCTTTCTTTTGAGCGCGTCCAACATACATTATTTTACTCTCAGAAATTTCACGTCCATTTAATTCAATAACTGCTTGTTCAGCTGCGTCAGGATCTTCAAATGCAACAAAACCGAAACCACGTGATTTACCGTCATCTTTACTCATGACTTTATGACTTGTGATCGTGCCATATTTTTCAAACATGTCCTTTAATTTCTCATCGCTCATGTCTTCGCCAAAATTTTTCACATAAACATTCGTGAAAAGTTTTGCTTTTTCCCCAAGTTCCTTTTCACGTTCTTTACGTGGAATAAATTTACCAACGTATACCTGTAAATAATTACAATTATTATTTTTTTTTTCCTTAAATGGAAATTATTTAAATGCCTCGAATCAACTTTAAGACGCAAAAAAAAGTCTTTTCTTTTTTTATTTTTAATAAATTTAATTAATATTTTATTTTTTAAATAACTATTGTTATTAAATAATTGAAAAGTTTAAATTGGAAACTTTTTTAAATAATTAAATTTTACTCCCGTTTATTGAATAAATAAAAATAAATATATATTCTTTGGTACAAATAAAAAAAAAAAATTTCAAAGAAATTATTATCGTTTAAGGTCATGTAAAAAATACATAAATAAAAATTATTAATTGTTAGAATTAAATAAATAATTTTAATTTTTTAAATTATTTTCTAGTTTCTTGAAGGAAAAAAAAGGAAAAAAAAAAAACTTACCTTTTTTCCATTCAACAACATTCCATTGACTTTATCAATTGACTTATTGGCGGCTTCTTCAGTCTCGAAATGTACAAAGCCATAACCTTTTGAGGCGCCAGTTTCATCCTGAGCGACTTTACAACTGAGTATATTTCCGAAAGCGGAGAATGTATCATACATCGCCTTATTGTCAATATTTTTGTCCAAATTTTTAATGAAGACATTACCAACGCCCGATTTTCTTAGCGATGGATCACGTTGAGACCACATTATTCGAATTGGTCGGCCTTTGATCATGTCAAAATTCATGGTATCTAAAGCTCGTTCCGCTGTAAAATTAAATACTTATTTTTTAATTTTTATTTCTATTTTTTTTTTTGTATAGAATTGTAATTGAATTTTTTTTTAATTACACTAAAATTAAATTAAAAAAAAAAAACAAACAAACAAAATTAATTACTACAATTACTAATAAATTTTTTTAAATTATTTCACATATTCCTAAATTATTTCATCATACACTTCGGAAAAATAAATTAACCTAAGGTTTCTGCTGACTCAGTTTTTTTTTTTTTTTAATTTCTACGGTATCTGATTCACGTTTTAATAGCAAAACCTAAAAAAAAAATTAAAAATATTTTTAAAAAAATTTTTGACTTCTTTTAGTTTAATAAAAATATTAATAACTTGACAAAAATAATTTTAGAGGAAATTTTTTTTTTGGATTTTTAAATGAACGAGAGAAATACAATAGAAAAACTTTATTATTATTATTATTAATTTACTATAAAAAAACAATTTACAATATTTATCATCAGGTTTTTACGAGTCAATCGATGATGAGTCATTGGAAAAAAAAGAGAGAAAGATAACAATTGTCTTCAACAACAATTAAAGACAGAGATAAAAAAAAAAAGAAATAAGGAAAGTATACGTAAAATATTCCCAACAAAATAAAGTTAGATTGATAAAATAAGGAAAAACTTCATTATTCATTTGGAATAAAATTTTCTTTTGTCAATAATTTCAAATGTAATTTCAATATTATAAAGACAGAAAAAAAAATTTTTTTTTATCAATCTTTAAATAATAAATTAATTTTAATTATAAAATTTCTAAAATAATGTAAATTAAAAATCAATTTTAATTTCTTAAAAATAATATGAGAAAAAAAATTAAATAAATTCAGCCATAAAATTGATTATAAAATAATTGAAATTAAAAATTAATTTCTAATTTAAATATATTACAACTAAAAGGAGAAAATTTGTTTTCGATAGTAAAGAAATATTTATCTTCATACTGATAATTAACATATTTATTTGATATAATCGTGTCACTTTAAAATTATTAACGTGTAATAAAAACAAAAACGTGTTTACTTGAAACATTTGAAAATCAAATGCCACGTATTAAAACCGTTAACATATTGTTTTCATTTTACATTCCATAATACTCGATATTATAATGAAAATAATTTATTTCCAATTGAAACAAAAATTGAAAAATACATTCACTTTTCAGTGTATTATAAAATAAATGCAAAACATCTGGAAAATTGAAGGGTATACAAAAAAGAGAGAGAGAGAGCGAGAGAGAGAGAGAGAGGGGGGGGGAAAGGGGACGTGAAATACGTTATGGAAAATTTTTAACAGATGTTCGGAGCTTGGAGGGAAAATTTTTGCCAACAGCTGGATGAAATAAGTTTGATGAAAAAAAAAAAATTAAGAATTTCATGGGATGAAAAGGTACTATAAGAGAAACGGTATGTCTGGGATGCGTCATTGAAATCCAACCCAACCTGACTCGTTGAATTGCAGTCTCGTTTGTTCCTTGTGCAGAAACGTAACGTACGCTCACGTTATAAAATTTAAGGGGAAGGGAATCCAATATGGTAGCAATGAACGAATAGCACGTGTCAAGTCTGGTTAGAAGTGTATAAATGAAATTTTTACAATTCTATGGGATATAATTTTTTTTCTTCTTTATAGAAAATTGAATAGAATAATTTAATGGAATATAAAATTTTATAATTACCATCGACCGGTTGCTGAAAGTTGACATAAGCATATCCTAGCGAGCGTCGTGTGATCATATCACGACAGACGCGAATTGAAAGTACTGGGCCAGCCGATGAAAACTTTTCGAAGAGCATCGCCTCGGTGATATCCGCATGGAGATCGCCAACATAAAGTGAGGCCATAGGATAGTTTGGTGCTCCAGGATTCATTTTTTTGCTTTTTTTTTTTTCTTTTTTTTTTGATTTAACGTTTACTTTAAAAAAGTTGTATATATAGAATACAAAAGAAATTCTCCTGTTGATGTCTCTTCTTTTTTGACTTTATTTATTTTCCGGTTTTTTTTTTTGTTTTTCTTTTATCACGTTTTTCGCACTTCTTAACACGCGTGAACGAAAAAATCAACGAAAATTATATATTTTTTTTTTTCACTTTGTATTTTTTGTTCCACACCTTTTTTTTCTCGAGGTTTCGCGGTTTTCGGCTACGATTTTGCGATTTTTTTGTTTTGTATTTTTAAATGTTTTTATATTTTTTTTGGTTTTTTTTTTTTTAATTAATTATAAGAGAGTTAATCCACGACTGGAAGTGGGTTGTGTGACCTATTTTAAAGGTAAAAAGGAGACACAACCTCACGTGAACACAACTCTACTCTTAATGAGGAAGAGGCGTCGAAAGAAATGCGCTCCACGCTTATATAGGAACCACACTACACATCCTGTTTAACGTGTATACGCGATAAAATATAGTTCCATCATACTTCCGATTGTAATAGCAAATTTTATTAATTTATTATTTATTTTTTGTTTTAAATATTAATTTAATTAGTAAAAAATAGATAGAAAATAATAACGCATTCTAATTATGATTTAATATTGTTAAAATGTAATTTATTATTGTTTACAATTATCTTCATTTGGAACATTTTTGACTCAAGTGGTTGGGAAATAAACAGACGGCCATTTTGAAAGTGAACACGAAATTTAAATGGAGAAAAATTCTTTAATATTTACAAATTTAAAAAAAATATAATAGTAAATAATTAAGTAATAAATATATAATTTTTAATGAAAAAAAAAACAATTAATTAGTTGATTTAATGAATTAAACGTTAATTTAGTATTTTTATATTTTTGAATATTTCTAAATCTTATTTTTCTCGCTTTTTATAAAATATTACTATATTTTTTTATAAATTTAATATTTTTTTATTATAATTTTCAAAAATGTATGTGTTTTTGTGAGTTTTTTTTTAGAAATATTTTTTATCCACTGAAGTTTAAATTTTAGCGCCATTAAATTGGTTGACTGACGTCAGACACAGTGGAATTTTCAGTAGTGGAAGAAAATCCACGGGAAAATCATTCGGAATTGTAGTTGATTTTTATTAAAGTAAAACATTTGTTTTTAATTGTCAAATAAATTTACTGAATCATGAACAAGCCAAATTTGCTGTTCGGTAATTATATTACATTTCAAATTTCGTAATAGTAAATGCAGACAGTCATTTATGTCACTAAATATTCAATTGTTTCGTTTTTTTTTGGGGGAATTTGTCCTTACGTAATTTATAACGATATTGTTTTATTTTAGGTTCAGGTTTTAAGAAATGGGCATACAATTGGTCACGATTCAATCAATATGGTAATGTATATTGTTTTTCTTATAAATATATAGATAAATATTGCTAAGAATTCAAAATAAATTTAATAGTTTAAGTGAAACATAACCTCATTTTTTTGCGATTAAAATGTTGGAAAAAAGAAATTAATTTTTTAAAAAACATTTAACTGTAATTATTTTAATAAAATTTTATTTAATTTAATATAATTTCGTTTTAATTATGTAATATAGTGTATTTATCTTTATTTTGAATATAATAAATCGATTTTCATCTTTTTATCAGCTCTCGAAATTTATCAGCCAAAAGTTTTGAACGTTCAAATGAACAAAATATTTTTTGTCAATCAATAAATTATTTAAAATTAACATGTCAATGTTAAATAAAACAGTAAATTAAATTAGTATTAAATTAATAACTTCTTTTTAGATATTTAAAACAATATTTTGTAATAAAATTCGTACTTAAAGAAGTTGCAAAAAAAATTTTGTTCATTTGAACGTTCAAAACTTTTGGCTCATCGAAATTTACGAATTTTTTTAAAATAAAATACTACTTTATTTAGTATACAATGCAGTTATTTCGAAATTTAATTACTTAATAAATTTTTAACTAAAATTCTTTGCTAAATTAATTATTTTCCATAATTTAAATAAAATTTTTCAAAAATTTAATTATTTGAAAATTCAATTATCTTAAATTATTTTCAATTATGTAAAATTTTACAAAATTCAATTAATATTTTCAAAAATTTCAATATTTCTTTAAAAATTCAATTACTTAAAAAAAGCTTCAATTTAATTATTTTCAGAATTTTTTTACCATTAAAACTAAAAAAAAAGTTTAAATGGAACTTAAATTTTTCTTAATTCGGTTTTAAAATATTCGAAATAAATTTTCTTGATAATATTCTTGTTTAATTATTCTTATTCTTATTCTTATATTATTCTTATTTTCAGGTTTAATGCACGACGATATGTACCATGAGTTCAATCCCATTGTTGTTGAGGCATTACGACGATTACCTCAACATATTAGAGATGAACGTAATTTTCGTATTTGTCGGGCAATGCAATTAAATTGTCAAAAATCAATTTTACCAAAAGAACAGTGGACTAAATATGAAGAGGTATATTTTATTCATATTTAAAAAGAAAATAGCTTTTATTATAAATACGCGCAATATTGATTACTGTGACAAAAATAAAAGGCGTATAACGAATTTAAATAGAAAAAAATTATTCTTTTTTAATGAAAGACAAAAAAAAAAATTCTATTTTATTTTACAGGATGTAAAATATCTTCGACCATATTTAGAAGAAGTTGAGAGAGAAGAACGAGAGAAAGAAGAATGGAATAAAGATTAGAAGAGAAGTATCAATTATTATATAGTATAACAAAAAAATTAATAAAATTATTACGAATAATATTTGTTTATTTAATTTTTTTTTTTTTTGGCATTAATGCCACAAAATCGTTACGATCTTCGTGTATTATTATATAAATAATTAAAAATAAAATAAAAATTCTTTTGGGTTAAGAAAATTAAATGTAATTTACTTTCATATTTTTTTAATTATAAATTTTTATTTTTACCCTATATCTCGTCAATATGAGAAACTGAATGTCTGAAACAAATGAAATCTGTTTTAAGAGATTCTTTTATGTTTTTCTTAAATTAATTTTTCAAATAAATTGATAAATAATTATTGAATTTTTTTTTTTTTTAAGATTCTTTTAATATTTTGTCTTATTTATAGAAATATTATTAATTTTCATTAGAACACGAACGGTGAAATTATTTTTATATACATATATAGCAAAAAGGAGGAGAAAAAAAAACAGAAAAAGAGGACATATATAATAGCAAGTCCTTGAATGACCTTGAAAATGATTGCGCTTGCGATTTCAATGCCTGTTTCGATAACTGACAAGTTTTCTCACAACACATGGCTGTTTGCAAAAATCGAAAGAAAGTGGTGCAACTAGGAGCATTTGTGGTGTTGCTGTTCAAGAAAATAATCATCAATAAATTAAGGCAAGTTAAAAAAAAAACATATATACCTTATCATTTTTTTTTTAAATATATTAATTATAAAATTTTAATTAATTTTTTAAAACTACATTAGATTTTTCATAATTTAAACTATGTCTTGAAATTTATTTTTGTAAATAAATTATTTCTTTAGGTCACCAATTATATTATTAATATACATAGTAAAATTGAAAATTTTGAAGATAATTTTAATTATTTTCATTGAATAAAATTTTAATTTGTCCATTTGGATATATTTTCAAATATTTAAAGATAATAATCGCAATTATTTCATTGAATAATGATAATTCCAATTATTGAACTGAAAAATTGATAAAAAAAAAAAGATTTTGTTACAGCTTTTTTTTGGAATTTAATCTAAAAATTTATTTTTAAATTAAAATTTAAAAAAAAAATGTGTACAAAAATTTTGAGAATTATTTTAACTCGAAAATTCTTCGTCTCAACTCAAAATTCAAACAATTGATTTTAGAAAACTGTTTGTAAATTTGTTCAAAATGAAAAGTTTTTGGCAAAAATTTGAAAATATTTTCCATAAATAAAAATTAAAAAACTTTTTATGAGAAAAATTGTGGAATTGAATAATTGAAGATAATTTCAATTATCCAATTATATTAATAATAATAATAATTATTGATTATTATTATTATTATTGTTATTCAATTATTGATTATTATAATTATTTTTTAAACAATTTTTATTTTTAAAGATTTAATTTGAAAATTTATTTTTTAATTCAGTTTAAAAAGAAAAAATGTGTAACAATCTCTTGAGAATTATTTTAACTCAAAAATTCTTTAAAACATTTGATTCAACTCAATATTCCAACAATTATTGATTTTAGAAAACTACGTTTATAAATTTGTTTAAAATTAAAAATTTTTGTCAAAAATTTGAATTATTTTCTATAAATTAAAAAATTGAAAAACTTTTAAGAGAATTGAAAGAATGAGAAAATTTTTTATTTGAATAATTTGAAAATAATTTCAATTTTAAATAAAAAATATTAATAATAATTATTAAATAAATATTATAAAAATTATTTAATTGAAATATTAATAAATAAACTTTGTGGTAAATTTAATTTTTTTTTTAAATTCAATTGAAAAATTTATTTTTAAAATAGAATTTTTATAAAAATGTGTAAAAATCTTGAAAATTATTATAAACTTAACATTTTTTTTTAAATATTTGTCTCGACAATATTTCAACAATTTTAGAAAATATTTTTGTAAATTTTTATAAATCAAAAATTTTTTTTGCCAAAAATGTGAATTAGAAAATTATTTTCCATAATTCAGAATTGAAAATTTTTTAAGAGAAAACAAAATGAAAAATTGTTTTAAATGCTGCTTTTCAAGCTGGAAATTATCTAATTATTCTAATGAAATTAATTAATTTTTTTCGATCCGATGTCTATATATTAAAAAAAAAAAAAAAAAATATTTTGTTAAATGAAAAATTGATTTTTTCGATTGCGAAAAAAAAATTTCAAAAAATGTTAATAAAATTTGATTACAAAAAAGTTATTTAAAAAATGTTTGTTAATTAACTTTTTTTTTTATATACAGACCGATGACGAAACATGTGATTGAATGTAAATTTTCATTGTGTAAATAGAATTGAACGAGTCTTTATTTCGCGATTCTAAAAATATCCTTTTGATTTATACGAAATTTATTTTATTTCGACCTCCAATAATTGATGATAGGATGTGATTATTGTCAATTAGGCCCTCACCCATTATTAATTGGGCTAGTTTGTTGTTGTTGCATTTAGCACACTTTACGCAATGTCTGCGATTAATACTCATTATTCCTCCAACGTTTTTCCAAGTAAGAGTATTACACATATATTTGCTGATCGATCTATAACGGAAAATACCAGGAATATATATCCCACTTTTATATAGACAAAATCCTACTTGAACTCAAATTCTCGTTTCACATATACCATATTGCGGATAAAAATCATCGAGCTCAACAATCATTGTTAGTGCTTCAACATTGATCTTTTACATAAGAGTTGAACATTTTTTTTTTTTTTTTTTTTAAATGTGCTGTTGTTTTCAAAATAGAAAAATTTAATTTATTCTCTTCGGGAATTTTTCATTTACAATCAAAAGTCAAAGTTTATAAATTTTGATTGAATAAAAAACGTTTGTTATGAATTTTGTTTTTCACGAAATTTAATACAATGTTAAATTGTGGTAAACAAGAAAAATTTTACTATTTTGACAATCTCTGTTTTTTGATGTGAGTTTTTATTCCAGTGAAAAATTTATATATTTGTAGTTTCTTAATGCAATAATTTAATGTCGAGAATAATTTTTTTTAGAGAGAAAAATAAAAAAATTTATTATTGTGAAATTATAATTTTTTTATTATGACTTTTTTTTTTATATTTTAAAAATATTTTACAAATATAATAATATTTTTACAAATTTTCAAGCTTAATTTGTGAAAAAAGAAAATAATTTCATTTTGAACAATTTTTAACTTTGGAATTTTAAATAAAAACATTTAAAAAAAAAAATAAAAATTTCAATTTTCTATTGAAAACTTATAAAAAATAAAAATTGAAAAAAAAACCTCGAAGAATTAAGAAACGATTCTCAAATATAAGGTTATGTTTTACCTAAATTTTTTACATTTTTATTATTTACACTTTCACTACTGTGGCACATTTCAATTGTAAATTTTTCTTTACATGTGAAAATATGAATTCGCTATTATAATACAACTTTTGTTTCGATTTTTCTTTAAAAAGTAATAAAAAAAAATTGCGAAAAAAAAATATTCAAATAAAAACTTTTTTTTTTCCTATTTTCAATAGTGCCAACTATTTTCTCTTTTTATTCCTCAACTTCCGGTAAATTTGGGGTCCGGTGGTGGGCCTGATTATATTGGAGCATGCGCAGTTTGACGCTTAAAAAATAAACATCCCTTTCGGTCCAGGAGTGAATAAAAAAAATAGCACTTTAATACCGCGGAGAAAAATTAACAATAGTTCGCATAAAATCGATCTATTATTTATGTGTCACATTGTTTTTTCAAAGAAAACATCACATCAAACGATTAAATAACGTTTTTTTTAATTGTATTCGCAAAACTCATTCCATGTGCGGTTGGAACGAAAGAAAGAAGAAGAAGAAGAAGGGAGGGAGTCGATCAATATTTCACCCCTCACTAGTGTAATCATCGAAAGTGGCACCCCGCGTAAACGTTGTGAAAAGATTTTTCTACTTTTGTTTAGTATAGGGGATAAAAGTCGACATTGTCGGTTTTAATTCCAAAAGAACGTTATTAAAATTCATCATATTTACAAATATCGGCCTCTCATTTTTGAAAATATAAAGTTGTTCGTTATTCGAAATATTGTCTGCGACCTGTCACTTTATTTCCTTTTTTTTCTGGGGTGCAACATCGAAAATTATTCAACGAGCCAGAATTGCATCATTAAACATCGACACAAAAAAAAAGAAACATATTTATAAGTGCTAAAAACACATTCCAGAATAGAAATGAAAATATCTATGGTAATATTTATATTTCTAATTTTTTGGAATTTTATTTCGTTTTCTATTTTACAATTTAAAGAACTGTTGACATGGTGTTTATCATTGAGAAAAAACCTATTTTTATATTCTTTCCGCCGCAAGTGCCAGATTTAATTTTCGAAGAGCTTTCACGTGGCGCAACGCATTTTTCAGGCGTTATTTCCTTTTTTCATTTTAGTGTCATGGGAGGAATAAAATTGTAAAACCACGTGTCATTTAACTGCAATTCAATTATTGGGAATTCGAACATTTTTTTTAAACTATTTTTTGGTGTTGAAAAATATTATTATTTTTTTTTTTTTTAAATATTTATCAAAGTGAGGTGTAACTGTTTAAAATATTACTTTTATTCCTGTTTCGACCCCTAACCTTTGTTTCTTAAATAATTCTGAGGTTCAAGGTAATAATAGTATTTAAAAAAAAAAAATTGCAATCGATTTTCTTTTTTTTTTTTAATTTTTGGCTTGCTATTAATATTGCGATTATTCTTTTATTCTAATTGTATTTTGTATTTGAATTTTTATTTTCAATATGTCTATAGTTTTATTAATTTTATAATATTCAAAATAAGTGAAATTATTTTTCAATCGAAATTTTTTTTTGGGAAAAATTACTTTTTTTCTAAATCAACTTTTATTTTTTGTAAAATTTTTAAAGTTTCTCTAATATCTATTGCGTAAGAGACGGAAAGTCGTCCTTGAATCAAATTCAAAGCTTTTATTTTCAACTTCTAATAACGATTTCAAATATTTAATGTATTGGACTCTATAGATTCACAGCTTTACACGAACAAAGTTGCAACTTTATTTATAATTGCATTTCTAAATTAAATGATTAAAAAAAAAAAATTCATTTTGTATTTTTTGCATACAGAAAAAAAGTATACATATTTTTAAAATTTTCATTGCATGGAATTTCAATTATTCTAATTACAGGCATCGGATTTTACGATTTTTCCGACTTTTTCCGATTTTTTTTCAAAAATACGACTTTTTTCGACTTATTTTATTTATTTATTTATTTATTTATTGAAAATATATTTTAATAAAATGCGACTTTTTCGACTTTTTTTTTTTACAAAATTCTTCAAATCTTCTTTATTTCAATTATTTAACAAAATTTTTCACTAAATTGATTATTTTTAATAATTTTAATGAAATTCTTCACAAATTCAATTATCTTAAACTATTTTTCAATTAAAATTTTTAATGAAATTTAATAATTGTTTATAATTTTAAAAAAATTAGCTAATAAAATTACCAACAATTTTTAATTCAAAATCACTTGAAATTTAATTATTTGCAAAAATTTCAATTATTTTTAATGATTTTTATAATGTTTTTAGAAAATTCAATTATTTAAAAGCATTTTTCAATTAAAAACTTTAGGAATTCAATTTTTGTATGAAATTTATAAAAAAAATTCTTCATCAACAGAAATCACTAAAAATTTCTCTTATTCTAATTATTGTCTGAAATTTAACATAATCTTTTGAAATTCAATTATTTTCAAGAATTTTCAATTTAAAAGTTTCTAAAATTCAATTATTTCTAAAATTTTCCATCTACAATATTTTGAAATTTAATAATTTCAATTATAACTCTCCTGAAATTCAATTATTTTTAATGATTTGTATAATATTCTTCGAAAATTCAACTATCTGAAACCATTTTTCACTTAAAAAGTTTTCAAATTATTGTATTTTTGTCTGCAATTTCTAATAAATTTTTTAGTAAAATCATGAAAAATTTTTAATTAAAAATCACTTGAAGTTCAATTAATTTAAAAAATCTAAATTGTAAATCTTTGAAAATTCAATTACTTTTACGAAATGTTATCTAAAATTATTTGATAAATTATTTTCAATTTTGTAAAATTTAATTATTGTCTAAAATCATTTGAAATTTAATTAATTTATTTGTTTAATTATTTCTAAAAATATATTTATCAGTTGTGTAGAGATTATTTAACAAATTTTTAACTAAAATTCTTCACTAAATTAATAATTTTTAATAATTTTAATGAAATTCTTGACAAATTCAATTATCTTAAATATTTTTCAGTTAAATTTTTTATGAAATTTAATAATTGTTTAGAATTTTAAAAAAAAATAAGCAAATAAAATTACCAAAAAATTTTAATTCAAAATCACTTGAAATTTAATTATTTGCAAAAATTTCAATTATTTTTTAAGATTTGTATAATATTCTTCGTAAATTCAACTATCTGAAACCATTTTTCGCTTAAAAAGTTTTCAAATTATTGCATTTTTGTCTGCAATTGAACTTCAAGTGATTTTTAATTAAAAAATTTTGATGATTTCACTAAATTTCAAAAATCAAAACTGTAAATCTTTGAAAATATTCAATTACTTTTAAAAAATGTTATCTAAAATTATTTGATAAATTATTTTTAGTTCTGTAAAATTTAATTATTGTCTGAAAATTAACAAAAATTTTTGAAATTAAATTCTAAAAATTTCAACTTTAACTCTTACAAAATTATTATTATTTAAAAAAAATGTTATTTAAAAATCTGTAATACTGAATTAATTATTGTAAGAATCTATTTTGACTATCAAATTTAAAAACTATGACAAAATTTTTAATTGGAATAAATTGTTTAAATCAGACTCTAAAAAATTATAAAAATGGAACTTTAAGAATTTTTTTTTTAGAAATTTAGAAAAAATTTTCTAAGACAAAATTATTTAACTATTATTATTATTTAATTATTTATTTAAAATTAATTTTATTAACTTTAATAAATTTATTTATATTATTGTTAATATAAATGTTTTCGAAATATTAATTGAAAAACAATTTTCAGATGAGGATAACGCAGCGGTTAGCGTGCAACCACGCGAGGAGAACATTCCTAGAGATTAATTCTAAATTCCAAGAGAATAGTTTAAAGTTGAAAAAATTCATTGACACAATATACACTACTTGTTAACAAAATCCAATTTATTTTGTAAATATTGAAACCCAAAAGAAGAAAAAAAAAATGAAAAGATTACTCGAAGACGGTGCTGCACCGAAACACTACCTCTGTTTAATCTGTACAAAGCTGCAAAAACAGAATTTAGAATTTTAGAAAGAAAATAAGAGAAAAAAAACATAGATATATATTCGCATATTGCTAAATGATTATATTCTTAATAGTTATTTATGTATGACATTATAACAAATAAGAATTTTCAAATAAAGAGTGTATCTTCCAAGAAAAAAAAAAAGTAAAAGTTCACTCATCGTTACTATATTATTAAAGACAAGAGTCACAAAACAATCCACAGACGAAAAGTGAAATCAGCTTTGTTTTAAACTTAATTGTATAAGGGTTTGAGGTTTAAGTTTTTATATTGCGGAAGCTCAAAAGTACAATAAAAAAAAAAAGGACAACAATGACTGAAGCGTACGACAGTAATTTGATTTGGATTGTCGTTATAGGATTTCTTGTAGCGTTTATCCTGGCGTTTGGAATTGGAGCCAACGATGTTGCAAATAGCTTTGGAACCAGCGTTGGCGCTGGTGTCCTTTCAATATTTCAAGCTTGTATCCTTGCAACTATTTTTGAAATTGCGGGAGCTGTTCTTATAGGATACAAGGTAAAATTTCCTTTAATTATTACAATTTTTTATTATTTTTTTTTAGTTTGCTCATCATCTCTCTGACTCTGCATTTCTAATTTTTCAATTTTAATTTTTTTTTCTTCTTTTTTTTCAATATTCCTTATTAATTAATAAAATACAGGACTTGTAGCTTTTTAAAAATATTTTCCAATTGTTTGTTTTTCAATTTTTTTAATACTTTTTATAATTTTTTTTATTTTTAATTTTTTTTATAAATTTTTTTTTTTAATACGTCTTATTTAGTATACAATGCAGATCTTCTTCAGGGTTGCCACAAAAATTTTATTTTTTTTTCCCCCAAATTTTTTTTCTAATTTCTAGTCAGAATTGAAATTTTTTTCCTCACCCTAATAAAAAAAAATTTTTCAGAGGTTTTCAATTATAAGAAATTAAAATAATAAGTTTTAGAAGCAAAATTTTCCTAACTCGTCTTTGAATTCTCAGACCCGTGACAACTATGTTCTTTATTTCAATTAATTAACAAATTTTTAACAAAAATTCTTCACTTAATTAATTATAAATATTATTATCAATAATTTTAATGAAATTCTTCACAAATTCAATTATCTTAAACTGTTTTTCAATTAAAAATTTTTTAAAATTAAATAATTATTGAAAATTTGTAAATAAAATGACCAGGAACTTTCATTCAAAATCACTTGAAATTCAATTATTTTCAAAATTTATAATTTCACAACTTCTACAATTTAATTATTTCTAAAATTTTCCAACTAAAACTTTTTAAAATTTAATAATTTCAATTATAACTTTTCCGAAATTCAATTATTTTCAATTATTTTTATAATATTCTTTAAAAATTCAATTATCTGAAAGCATTTTTCAATTAAAAAATTTTAAAGTTCAATTTTTGTCTGTAATTTTTAATAAATTCTTCAGCAACAAAAATTACAGAAAATTTCAATAAAAAATTACTTTAATTTCAATTATTTTCAAACATCTGAATTGTAAATCTTTGAAAATGCAATTATTTTTAAAAAATGTTATCTAAAATTATTTTGAAAATATTATTTTCAATTCAGTAAAGTTTAATTATTGTCGAAAATTTATCAAAACTTTTTGATATTCAATTATCTCTAAAAATTTCAACTACAACTCTTCCCAAATTCAATTATTTGTATTGATTTTTATAATACTCTTCAAAACTTCAATTCTCTGAATGCATTTTTTTTATTTTTTCAATTTTGGAAATTCAATTTTTAAATCTTTGAAAATTCAATTATTTTCACAAAAAGTTAGGTATCTAAAATTTTTTAATAAATTAATTTCAATTCTGTAAAATTTAATTATTGTCGAAAATTTAACAAAACTTTTTGAAATTCAATTATTTCTAAAAATTTCAACTGTAACTTTTCCAAAATTTAATTTTTTTTTAAAACTCAATTACTTAAAAAAGTTTTAAATAAAAACTTTTAAAACTTCAATTGTTGTCAGAAATTAAAAAAAAAATACACTGAAATTATATTTTTGAATTTATCATTGAAAATATCCTGAAATTGAATAATTTCTAAAAAATTTTAAACAAACTATTCGAAATTCAATTATTTTTGAAATTCTAATTAAAAATCTTTTGAAATTCAATTATTTCAGAAATTTTCATTTAAAATTAATTTTTTTTTTCAATAATATTTTAGTGAAATTATTTAAAAATTCAATTATTTAATTTGTAATGTAATGTAAATCGACTAAAATGACTTTTTTTTTCTTTTAAAAAATCGATTCAAGGCCTATAATTATAAAAATGTAAGACAATAATTTTTAGAAGCAAAAGTTTGGAATTGAAAATTTCAAAAATTATAATTTTAGTTTGCATTTTGAGAAATTTGATATTTTTCCAATATTTTTCATATAAAATTCCCTGACTTTTTCCCTGATCCATGGCAAGCCTGAGGAATTTTTGTTTTAGAAATTTGTCATATTTAATTAAAAAATTTTTTTTTAAAAATCCTAATTCTCATTCGGCCTAAATTCTATTTCTTATTTCGCCTAATTTTTATCAGGTCTAATTCTTACTTATATCCAGGTGAAAATAATTCGTACGATTTTCGCACCTGATTTTCGTGTAGATTACGCACGAAATTTCGATAAATAAATAAAGTTTATGGCAAATAAGAATTAGATTAAATAACAAATTAGACCATATACGATGATTGTGATAATCGAATGTAATTTAAATTTTGAAGAATTTATTTTGACTCCTCAAATAAATGCCACATGTCTGATATCATTTTTAATTTTTGATAATATATATATATATATATATATATATATATATTGTATTTAATTGAAAGAAAAATAAAATTTTATTCTCCAGGTATCAGATACTATGCGTAAGGGGATATTAGACGTTTCTTTGTACGTGGGCCACGAGAAGGAACTGATGCTGGGATCATTGGCAACATTGGCTGGTTCGGCTGTCTGGTTATTGTTGGCAACTGCCTTGCGACTTCCAATTTCCGGTACGCATTCTATCGTTGGCGCCGCTGTGGGTTTCTCTCTTGTATGCAGGGGAACGGCAGGGGTATGTAAAGGCAAAAAAAAAAAAAAAAATTGCCTCAAAAATTTAATTTCGAATTTGATTTGAACTAATTATCTTTTTTTTTTCCTCCGATTTTCATTAATATAGGTGAAATGGTCTGCTCTAAGAAACATAGCAGCATCTTGGTTTGCGAGTCCCCTTCTCAGTGGCACCGTCTCAGTAATTATATTTTGGATTATCAGGAAGACTGTGTTACTGTCCAATGAACCTTTAAAGCAGGGTCTAAATATTTTGCCTCTCGCTTATGGCCTTACTATTGCTATTAATATTCTTTCTATTGTGCACGATGGACCGAAACGTATGTTTACTCTTTTTTTAATGAAATATTGAAAAAGAAAAAAATTATTTCAAATTATCAGGTCTCGGATTGACTTTGAGGTGCAAATGAAGTCGTTTTAGTCAATTTACATTCCAAGAGAAGTCGATTTTTTATTTTTAATGAATTTAATTGGTTAATAAATATTTTATTTTCAATATTACTATTGTTATTAGATATTAAGGGAAGAGGAACAGCTGAAATTTCAACCTTTCAAAATTAAGGCTGTTAAGGTTTTCAATTTTTTTTCTGACAATATTGAATATTTAAAATTGTAATATACTACGGGAAATTGAAAACAATTAATTCATTAATAATTTTTTAAATAAAACTCGAAATTTCAGGTTCTAAAACAATTTTAAAAAAATTGTCACCTCCAAACCAAACCAATTATATTTGGTTTAAATTTGATCAATTATTCCTTAAAAATTCAACTTCTTCTACAATTTTTATTATTTTTTATCAGTAATTTTTTATAATCTTTTTTCATGATTCTGAACAATCAATCGTATGGATTTTTAAAAATTTTAATACTTTCAAAAAATAAAATTTCTAAAATGGTCAAAAATAATTTTTTTAAAATTTTGATTATTCACAATAATTTTAGATCCCAAATAATGACAGAAAAAAAAATTGACACATTAATTTCGATGAGTTGAAATTTCATCGGGCCCTCCTCTTAAATTAATTTTATTAATTTTTTAATGAGAATAATTCTACAGAAATATTATCAATAAAATTAATTTCGAATATTTCAGAATCGAAATAAGACAAAATTTTAATAAAGTAGAACAAATTTCTAAAAAAAAATTCTTAAAGTTCTATTTAAAAAAATCTTTTTCAAGTCTGATTCAAAGAATTTATTTGAATTTAAAATTTTGTCATTGATTTTAGTTTTAATGGTTAAAATAATATCGGAAAAGAATTAAGTTTTTACAGATTTTTAAATTAAACTTTTTATTAAATAATTGAATTACAGAAGGTTTTAAATTTGAAATAAATTTTGTGCAAATTTAAACTGCTGTATTTTTATTTTTTAATTTCTGACAAGAATTTAAATTTAAACTTTAAATTTAAATTTAAATGTAGAGTTTCAATTTGTAACTTTTTTTTAAAAAAAATTAATTAAATTTTTTAAAGAAATATTAAAATTTTTTTTAAATAATTCAATTTTGGAAGTTCTAATAAAGTTTGAAGTTAAAATTTTTAAAAATAATAGAATTTTGGAAGACTTTATTAAATTTTAGACAATAATTAAATTTTAAAAAATTGAAAATAATTTGTCAAATAATTTTAGATAACATTTTTTAAAAATAATTGCATTTTCAAAAATTTACAATTCAGATGTTTGAAAATAATTGAACTTCAAGTAAATCTTTATTGAAATTTTCTGTAATTTTTGTTGCTGGAGAATTTATTAAAAATTACAGACAAAAATTGAACTTTAAAATTTTTTAATTGAAAAATGCTTTCAGATAATTGAATTTTTGAAGAATATTATAAAAATAATTGAAAATAATTTAATTTTGAAAGAGTTACAATTGAAATTTTGAGAAATAATTGAATTGAAGTTTCAAGATTTTAATTCATAATAGAGTAGATAAAAAAAAATGTTTGTTTTTATAATTTTTAAAAAATTTTGAAATTTGATATAAGTAAATTGTTCGAATTCAAAATTTAGGCATTATTTTTACAATTTGAAATAAATTTTTGCAAATTTGAATTGCTGTAGATTTTTTTTTAATTTCTAACAACAATTGAAATTTTGAAAATGTTTATTTAAAACTTCTTTAAATAATTAAATAATTGAGTAACAATTGAAATTTTTAGAATTAATTAAATTTCAAAATATTTTAAGTACCAATTGAATTTTTGAAGAATTTTATTAAAATTATTAAAGTAATTAATTTAGCGAAGAATTTTAGTTAAAAATTGGTTAAGTAATTAAATTTTAAATGAGCTGCATTGTATACTAAAAAAATTTGTAATTTATTAAAAAATTTTTTTGCAAAAAAATGTCGAAAAAGTCGCATTTTTGAAAAAAAAAATTAAAAAAATTCGTACAATCCGAGGCCTGTAAAATATATAATTGATAATTATTTCAATATATTGAGCATAATTTCTATCTCTCTCTCTCTCTCTCTTTTTTCCAGTTTTGATGCTGGATAATATACCATGGTGGGGAAGTCTAATAGCATCATTAGGTATTGGCTTATTGTCAGCTGTGATTGTTTATATATTTTTAGTCCCATGGGAGAGAAAGAAAATTCTTTCATCACACAATACTATTGGAAGAAATGCCGGATTCAATCCAAGTGAATCAAAAGAAACAACGGCATTATCGGTTATTGTTGATGGTGGTCAAGTAACAAGTAACACTGAAATGGCAAGTTTGGATGCACCAAAATTAAGGGGCAACAATAGCGCGAGTCCATTATTAATGGCGGCTGGTGATGCCGATGGTGGTACAGGGAATATTGATATGAATGATGAACATCCAGATGTATCGAAATTATTTTCATTTTTGCAAGTATTAACTGCTGCTTTTGGTAGCTTTGCACATGGCGGAAATGATGTTAGCAATGCAATTGGACCATTAATTGCATTATGGGCTATTTATGCGGAAGGTTCGGCGAAACAAGAGGCAGAAACACCATTACTTATTTTACTCTATGGTGGTTTGGGTATTTCAACGGGACTTTGGATTTGGGGTCGTAGAGTTATTCAAACATTGGGACAGGATTTAGCTCGTATTACACCCACTACAGGATTCACAATAGAGGTATATATATATATATATATTTAATGATACAATATTGGGACGCATGATTTTGTTTTAAAAAATCATTAGTTAGAATTTTCATTTTATGGAATTTCATTTGTCATAATTGGATTGAAAGTTTATAAATCTTTAGAATATTTAACTCAACAATTTTTCAAGAATTGACCTTGAAAAGCTATTTTATAATTTGAGTGAAAAATATTTTTATCATTTGAATTAAAATAATTTCCATAAATTGGACAAAAAATTTTTATTTATTAAAATCTGTCTTTTATTGAACTAAAATCTTGAAAATTTTTCCAAGTTCAAATTTTGAAATAATTATCAATTTTTTAATTTTTTTAAAAAAATTTTTCATTGTTCCTTACGAAAAATAAATTTTCAACAATTTTAATTTTTTCAAAAAATTAAATTTCTATAGATAGTAAAATTTTTTGATGATTTCATATTATATTTCACCGACAGAATAATTGAAATATTACCTACATTAGTGAATTCTGCTTTTTCTTAATTAATTAAATTAAATTTCTTTTGCTCTTTTTTTTGAAATTTAAAAGTTGGAGCAAATTTTATAAAAATCGATTACTCTATTATATTATAAAAGTGTTCATAAAAATTTAAATAATATAATTTCTTCAATTTTTAATTTTTTAAATAAAAAATTCTTAATATAAATTTTAAAAAGTTTATGTCAATTTTATCATTTTTTTTATATATATATATAGATAATTAACACGTTTGTCTTGAATATTTTCAGAAATTTTTATTTTTAACCCTTTGCAGTACACATTTTTTTAAATACAATATTTATGATCAAAGGAAATAAAAAGTAATTTCTTTTACTTTTAAAATAAAAATAAAACAATATTCATTGATATTTTCTTCCAATAGATAAATAATTATTTTAATAAATTTTTTGACATTTTTGAACAGGAACAAATATAAATACGACATGTTTATTAATCTATGACAATAATAAACATTTTAATATTTAATATTTTCCAAAATTTATTAAAATAATAACAATAAATTTTTTTTGTCTAAAAACCAGAATTTTAAAAACGATAATTTACTGGAGTAAAATATCAAAAAAATATTGATCCCCAGATCAGTTTACTTTTTAGAAGAAAAAAAAAAAAATTTTCTATACAACTTATTATAATTTTTTGTTTTTGTAAACATTTATCGAACGTTTCTCAATTAACAAATTTTTAAAATCGAGAAAAATTTTTATATGCAAAAAAGTTTTACTATTTTTTGCGTAAATTTTTTTTATCGTTAATCTGAAATGTTGTAAATTTTACCGACTTGATTTTTATTTTAAAAATAGCAAATATAAAGTTATACGAAAAAATCTTCTATTATATTAAGTTAACAAATTTCGAAAAACGACACCGACCCCGTGACCTCGACACCGTCCTTGAAAAATCTATTTTCAATTATTTTCAAATAAATCAAAATACTTTGCATATATGCTTTTAGAAAATCTTACAAACTATTTTTATGTAACATCTTTTTTCAATTTTAAGATAAATTTTATACAATATTAATAAGATATTAATTTAAAATATAAATTATAAATATAATATACATAAACTACAATAAGTAAACAACAATAAGTACAATTTTAACCGAGCGAGCGTTAGCGAGCGAGGAATACATCGCTAGTTTTCAATTAAAATGAAAACTATAAGAATTTTGCAAATACCGCAAAAGGTTATTTAATAAAAATTGTAAAAAAACATTTTTTGAATTAAAATTATTTACTTGAAATATAAAAATTTGTTTAATTTGACAGGTAGGAGCTGCTTTAACAGTATTGTTGGCAAGTAAGGCTGGTTTACCTGTGTCAACGACTCACTGTAAAGTGGGTTCCGTTGTTTGCGTGGGCTGGGCATCACGTGGTGGTGAAGGTGTTTCATGGAAACTTTTCCGAAATATTGCCTTCGCCTGGGTAGTCACTGTTCCAGTTGCGGGTTTGTTATCAGCAGGCTGTATGACAATTTTCAAAGAAGTAATTAGCTACTGATTTTTCACCGTACTAAACATTTTTTTAAATCGTTTTTAGCAAAATACCATCCAACGCTACTGTTGTCAATAATAATTAAGAAATAAATATCAAAAAAAAAAAAAAGAAAAGAAAAGAAAATTGAACAAAAAAAAATGAAAAACTTCATGCCTCTATTATTATACATATATATATATATATAATTTGTAATCGTTTCAACATTTTTAAAGATATTAAACATTATTTTAACTTAAAATCTTGTTTCTTTAATAATTTTTTAAAATTTATATTCCATTTTTTCAAAACAAAGGGATCGTTATAATTTTTTTTTCTCCATTCCCAAGTTTCCCTAACGACGACTTGTTGACAAATAAAAAATCAATATTGAACAAGTTGAACTGTCAAATTAAGAAATGAAACTTGGTTATTTACTGAATGTTGATTGAGAAATATTTTTTTAAATCCCAAAATTGATTAATTTATCAGTTTTTATTTTTATTTATTCGAAATGGAGGATTTACCCTTTATTCCAGGATACACGTTTCAAAATCCAGCGGTATGTCCAAAAAAAAATATTCGTTAGAAAAAAAAAATTGAAATAAAAAATTTATTGTAACCGCAAAATATGAAATAAAAAACAAAATATCATCTTAGATCCAGGATTACAAACTAAAACAAAAATTTGGATTTTCAAATGGAATACGAGTGATACGTGATTCAGATGTTGGAATTGGTCCAAAATCAATTGATGCTGTTTCCAGTGCATATGCAACTGAAAACAACACCGTATAGTGCATATTATTATTATTATTATTATTATTATTAGAAGATTCTATTCAATTTTAATTGGCAAAAAGATTAATTTTATAATTTTTTTTTCGTTTTTTTTGTTTTTTTTTTTAGTTACGATCCATCACTGACTTATGGACGAGTTCAATTCTATCCTTATCGACAATTTGTACCACATTATACACTTTATTCACAAAAATGTTTATCATTTAAAGGATTTTTTCGACAAAAAGTTTTTGGCTCTCAAAATGAACATTTTCGTATTCGATATGTGAATATTATTTATTATTTAGAAAATGACACACTATCGATAATAGAGCCAAAAATTGATAATGCTGGATTTAATCAAGGAACATTAGTGAGAAGAGGAAAAATTACTCGTAATAATAATAAAGGATTTTATCATTGGAAACATTTAAATGTGGGAATTGATTTAGGTAAGATTATCAATTTTTTTTTTATAAAACTTTAGAAAAAAAAATCTATTTTTAAATAATTATATATATTTTTTAAATCAAAAACTCAATTATTTAATATAATTCAATTTAGTAATTGAATTGAAATTAATTTACAAAAATTGCATCATTTAGAAATTGTTAACAGTTTTTTTTCATAAATAACAAAAAATAATATTTTGAATACTATGATTTAAACATTTTTCATTCAAAATGGAAAACAAATATTTTTTTTTTTAAATTGTGCATTAAAAAATTTTCATGTTCGATTATTATTTTTTATTTTAATATTAATAAAAAATAAACTCAAATAAAAGAATGTGAAAATATCAGTTTGTTTTTCTACATATTTCCAATTTTCAATTGTAAACATTTTTTCATATACAATAAAAACTAATATTTGAATACTGATTTGAAAATATATTTTTCATTTTTAATATTTTATTTATTATTCTTAAAAACTGTCGCAAGTAATTTACCTAAATATTTTTTTTAAAAAATCAAATTTTTCGTTTTAATTCCACAAAAATTTTCCGGAAAATATCAAAATTAACAAAAATAGCAGGCCTCGGATTATTTTTTCATTCCTTGATAAGAATAATTCTACAAGAATATTATCAAGAAAATTTATTTCAAATATTTCAAAACTGAACTAAGACAAATTTTCAAAATTTTAATTAAGTAGGACTTTATGCAAAATAATTCAAATTTAAAATTTTTCCATAGTTTTTAGTTTTAATGGTAAAAAAAAATTTCGGAAAATAATTAAATTGAAGCATTTTTAATAAATTGAATTTTTAAAGAAATATTATTATTAAAAATAATTAATTTAGAAAATAATTTTTATTAAAAATTTGGTAAATAATTAAAATCAAAAAAGAACTTATTAAAATAAATCGAAAAAAGTCGTATTTTCGAAAAAAAGTCAGAAAATTTTCATTTTCGAAAAAGTCTTCTAATCCGAGGCCTGACATTATGATTATAAAAATAAAAATTGAACAGGTAAACAAAAAAGAAAAAAAAATTAACTTCACATTTTCATATTTTTAAATAAAAAAAAAAATTAATTTTTAATTAAACAAATATAAGTGTGAGCAATTTTATTTTTAACTCTTTGATTTATTAAAAATTTCTTACTACGAGAAACGTTTGCGTTAAATTTTGGATTTATTTTACCTACAATTCGCTTTCAATTGTAAAGAAATTGTAATTTTTATTAATATTCAATTTTTAATGTATCAAAATTAAAAATAATTAAATTTTCACTTGCACTGACATTTTTTTAAAAGTTTAAATAATTTTTTTTCTCTCTGAATAAATTCAGATAATAATAATTAAATAAAATTTAAATATTTTAAATAAGAAAAAGTCTAATAATGAAAAAGTAAAACAAAAGAAATTGTTCTTTTTTATTTAAAAATTTATTCATGTGCCTAAAATTTTGAACGAAATAATTTTTTTTGGTCTATAAATTTGTTAAAAATTACTACAGCAATGAAAAAATATTTAATGAAATAATTAATAAATTATTAATTTATTTTTTAATACAGAATGAAATTTTTTTTTAAATAAAATTTAAAGTTAAAAAAGTATTAAACAAATTTTACGTTTATCTGATGAGCGTTCAGAACTTTAGGCACATAAAAATTCAAAAATATATAGAATTTTGTTCCCTCGATATTTGTTTGTCCATTTCTTTTTTATACATCTAAAAATAACGTCGATGAACTTTATGATCAATGATTAAAAATAAAAAATATTTTTCACGCAAAAAATAATAATATCTTTTGCTTAAAAAATTTTTTTTTTTTTAAATTTATTGATCGAGGTAAAAATTTTTACAAAAAAAAAAAAAAACATTATATCTAGGCAATAATTTGTATAGAAAAATATTTTTTCTTCTAAATCGTTGTTATGATCATAAACGTTGTAAACTTTACTTGACTTTAAAAATTGCATTTTAGAAATTTATGGAGTTATTTATCACACCTATGATTGCGATAAATTTACCAAAGAATTTATGACGAGTCAAGGAATTGATATTGGTGACAAGGAGGAGCCGCCAATTGATCCTTATATTTTAAATCGATCAAATCAATTGAAAGCCGCCGCCGCCGCCTCCTCCTCGTCTTTCACTAGAATCAGTGAAATTGAAAACGATCCAAGAAGACGATTTTTTCATTACGATGGAATGGTTCTATTGTTCGATGCATTATATGAAGATGATTTTTATCAAATTCTTTATTTTCTAACAGACAACACAATTAGTGTTCGAGAAATTCATCGGCCAAACGATGGCAAAGATCCCGTAACTGTGTTTCTCAAAAAAACACGAGTTCCCAAAAATTGGAAAGACGTTCCCGGTTCATATCCAGGAATGTCACTTGAACGTGGCGATTACGAAATTGTGGAATATTATTCACCAAATGACTTAAAGGTAATATATAATGAAAATAAAGAATTCAATGGACAATCAAAATAGAATTTAGTTCAATTTCACATTTTTTGTATTTATGTATAAATTTTCTTCTTTTTTTTTAATTAAGGAAAATGAAATTTTCGTTCTTATTAGGTAACATTTTTTTTTTCCTGATATTATATTTAGAATCTAAAACTGTTTCACATTATCAAAATATTTAAAAAGAAAAAATATATTTGACCACTTTAGAAATTTTATTCAGAGTTGGCACAAAATTTTCATTTTGCTAAAAAAAATTATGATAAATGAAAATTCGATCAAATGAAAATAAGTGACGCATGATTATGTTTTAAAATTATCATTAATTAGAATTTTCATTTGTCATATAATTATTTTTGAGCTGAATTTTTATTTATCCGAATTAGTATTTTGCAAAATTTTAATCGAAACGATTTTCTATAAATTACAGAATTTTTATATAACCGAAAATTCATATGAAAGAAAATTCTATGCAAAAAAAATTCTACCCGAAAAAATTCTTTAACCCCTTCGCTGTGTAGCAGAAATAAAGCTTCCGTGCCCCGTATGTGGTAAAAAAAATTTTTTAAAAAAAAACTTGATGTTACCATACCTAAGAATACCCATTGACAAGTTTATCGTATTGTGTCTACTTATTTTTTTCTAGATGCTACTATAGCGGTCATACACACTGGTGGCACGATATTTTTATGCCTCTATAGAGGTCAATAACAGTGAAGGGGTTAAAAATTTTTAATGAAAATTCGAGTAAATAAAAATTCTGAAAAATAAAAATTCCAACAAATAAAAATTTTGTGAAGTGAATTTTCGGTTATATAAAAATTCTATAATATAGAAAATTGTAGAAATATAATTTTTGGCTGATTAAATTAAATTTTTTTTTTCAAAATTGTCGATGAAAAATATCAAAAATTGTGGAAGAAGTTCAAATTTTAATTTTTCCTTAAATTCTATTACAAAATTTGTAAATAAATAATTTTTTTTCTAAATTTTCATGACGTAGCAATCCTTCATAAAGTCGAAAAATAAATTGTCAACCTAAAACAACGAAAATTTTCAAAAATATAGTGTTAGACTAACTTTTATTTAGATTACAGGCATCACAGTACCTTTTATCCTCAAAAAGCTGAAAAGGTGAAATTTTTTTGTTTTTGATGATGTTTTTTTCATAATTTTCGATAATAATTTTTCTTTTCTAGCAAATAAAAACTAATGTATGATATAAAATTTCTTTGATTTTTCGAAAATATTTTAAAAATGTAGTAAAAAAAAATAACGTAAACAGTATCTAAAAAATTGAAATTAACTCTAAAATGTAATTATTCTCAACACCAATGTTAACAATTATTGAAAATTTTTTTATTTTTTTGGTGTTAAAATAATATTTACAATATAATACAACTTTATATGTATGTTCGAAAATAAAACGAAAACAAATTAATTATAAGGAGAAAAAAGTTATAAATATATAAATTTATATAAAATAATTTCTTGAAACTCTATGAGAAGGACTAAATAATTGTAAATAGCATTTTGATGCCAAAAAAAAAAAAAAATATTTATGCACAAACGAAAAAAAATTCCTAATTTATTAATAAATTCATTAAAATAAATTTTTGCAAAAATCGATGAATTTGGTTTTAAGAAAAGTCCCATTTTAGAATTTTATTTTTAATTTTTTAAATCTTGATCATAAACCTAAAACATGCTAATTTGAGACTGAATAAATTCTAAAACTAATTTATTAGAATTTTCATTTTCTAGAATTTATTTACTTTTAGCCGAATTTGAATTTGACAAAATTTTTAATTTCTCAAATTTTTATTAGACTAAATAGTTATAGAATTTTTTATTTTACAGAAAAAATTTCTTTCTAGTCAAATTTTCAATTGTTTGAATTTAAATTTTAAAAAATTATTAAAATTCCGAATTTTTATTTTTCTGAATAAATATCGGGCAAAAATAATTTGGGCACAAATTTTTAAATAAATCAATCATAATTTCGTTGAAAAATTCTGATTGGTTAATTTTAAAATTGAGCGCACAAATTTTTTTCCAGATATTTAGACAATAATGAAAGTTTTGTAAAATAAAAATTCAAATGAATAAAAAAAAATTCAGCTATGAAAAAAATTTTTTCTAATATTTTTTCTGTAAAATAAAAATTTGTACAAATAATAATTTTAACAAATTCAAATTCGATAAAATAAAATGTCTGTAAAATGAAAATTCGTTTCAGTAAACAATTCTGTAACATATAGAAATTCGGTTAAATATAGGATTTCTGTTAAATAAAAATTCGAATAAATAAAAATTATGCTAAAAGTAAATTCTAGGAAATTAAATTTTAAGAAATTAATTTTAAATCTAATTCGTTATTTGTCTCGCTAATTTAAATATTGAATTCAAATTTTATGAATGTTTTAAAAATATTTACCAAGAAAATTCCACTTTTTTTTATCACAAAAAGGTGAAAAAGGTGACAAATAAATAATTAAAATAGGTATAAAAAGGTGAAAAGGTGACTTGTGATGTATGCGATTATTAAATATTAAATGATAATTAAATCTGATTAATTTAATAAAATAATTTTTTAATTTTATAAAATTAAATCATTTTTTTTTTATTATTTAATTTAATAAAATAAAATTAAATAAATCAAATATTCTAAAAAATTTAATTCAAAATTTTCAAATCACAGATTGGAGAAACAATTTCAATTTTTGAACGGCAATTCTTTCTTTTTGATTGCGATAATTTTACAAGAAAATATTATTCTGAAATGTTGGGAATCATTCAATCGTCACGCATAGAACCACCATCATTAAAAAATAGAAAATCTCTAAACTATAAATTGTCGTCACACAATTATGTGCCATTGAAAAAAAATACAATTCGTCAAATTTTAAATTTTCCCCAAAAATTGCGATATTCAATGAAAATGGATGCCGTACATCCTGAAGATGAGACACGTATTTTTATTTTAGAATACAATTTAAGTAATGGTAAAATACAAATAAACGAATGTTGTAAACCAAATTCTGGCCGAAAAGGTGGAATATTTTTGTCAGCAAGACAAATTCAAAAACCCAATGCCAATATTGACGATAATAATTATTATGGTCCTGAGGATTTTTACATTGGTGCAAAAATTAATGCATTCAATCATTATTTCATCATCACTGGAGCTGATTTATTTGTCTATCGATATATTGAAGAAAATTTGGAAAAATTTAGTGAAAATTTGAAAAATAATATGAGAAATTATTTTCTACAATTAAAATTAATTGAAAGTGATGTGAAAAAAATTGAAGACAATAAAAATTTTGATCTCGAACCATTTAGAGGAGAAATTGATAAAAATTCTTATGAAATGGAAAATTGTTTGAAAACATCTGAAAATCAAGTTGAGGATCAAGAAAATGTATTTTTAAAATCTTCAATGCCAATATGTGACAATTTGAATCAAACTGAGGATCAATTTAGAGATGAAAAAAATAATAGAGAATTACGATGGTCCGATAAGGTATAGTGAAAAATAAATGTAATTTAAATTTCTGAGAATAGAAAATTTCTGTAAATTTTTATTTTTTTATACCTTTTTTTTTTTTGAAAGATTTATAAAATTATCTTCAATTTACTAGATTGAAATAAATGAAAAAAATCCAATAGTCGATAGTCCAAAAGAAAATCTCGGAAAAGAGAAAATAATTAACGAGCCAGATTATTATTTTTCTGATCGTAACAAAAAATTCCAAGTAAGTCACTCAATAATTCTATCTGTTTCTATAAATAACTTTAAAATATTGATTTGCCTATTTTTCAACAAGGCAAATCAATATTAAAATTCAAAGAATAATTTTTTTTTATCCACTTCATTCAAAGTTTTACAATTTTATCACTTTTCATTTTTTATATTAAAAAAAAATCTCTTCAACATTGATAATTAAATTTTTTTTCCATTTTTGAATATTATTTTTTCATTTACCAGTTTAAATTTAAATTACCTATATCAATTAAAATAAATTTAAAAAAAACATTAAATATAAGAGAAAAGAATTGAGAGAATAAAATAGAAAATTGAAATTGATATATACTTTTTGAATTGTCAGCAAAACTGATTTTTCAAACTTTATAACACTTTTACAATAATTATAATTTTTTTTTTTTACATTTTTTAAAATGTTTTTTTTTTTTAATATAATTCACTGAAATCAATCTGGCAAAAAAAAAAAAAATGTTCCTATTTCTTTACAGATGGGCCAATTGAATTACGAAGAGGCAACGGAACCGCTAAAATTAAAATTCCCAGCACCGCAAGAGAAATTCGTTAAAACTCCAAATTTCAATAATATCTCACTTGTCCGTGAAACTTATAAGGCACCTAAAGTGTCTTAAGAAACTTCATTTCGCATTAAAAACAGGAAAAAAAATTCAGCGCAATATCTTGCAATCACTTGTAAAAAAAATACTTACAAAGAAGAAAAAAAAAAACAAATTGTCACTTTCATATAAAACACCATCTGCTTGCGTATAAATAAAATCATCCCTCAAATATCGATTTTGCAATTACAAGCTTCGTTTTTTTTTGTGTTTTTTTTTTTTTTTTTTTTTTAGTAATTTACAACAATTTACATTCTCGTGCTTCAAAAATCATTGCAAAACAGAGGCACAACATTTTCTCAAGAACACCGGGTTAGAGAGCAAATATCACACATTAAAAGAAAATAAATTTCTCAAGTTTATACTATAATCTTGAATAAAACAGTTAGAAAATAAAATAAATTTTGCTGAATTATCATTTTATATTATATTTCGACTAAAGTCATTGGCCAAAAAATTATGCAAAAAAAAAAAAGGAAAAAAATAATTTAGTAATAGTGCTTGGGGTTTACGCATAAAGCTGCTTCATAACATAACCTTAAATTACTAACTAAAACCACGTATTTTTCCGTAATTTTTTTTTTTTTTTTAAATCACAAAATTTGGAAAATTTATTTTTTTAGACTAAATTAATTTTAATATAATATTTATTTATTTTAATCTTACACAAAAGAAACCCTTTAAGAAGGTTCAACTCATTAACATAACCTCAAACTAAAAAATTGTTTTTAACAACAAATAAAACTATAAATAAAATTAATTTTATCAAAATTTGAAAGATTCAGTTGTACAATTATCAAGAAATAAATTATTTTGCGCAAAAATTTGTAAATTAATAATTATTTCACTTTTTATATTTTTTGTTTAAAGTTTTTATGCAATTCTTACAAACAAATAGCTTATTTTGCTCTTTGAATGATTTTCTACAATTCTGTTTGTTGAATTTTTATTAAAAATATTTTGTTCAAAAAGTTAATATAGACAAAAAAAATTTTTATATTTTTTAAACAAAACATTATTTTTTAAAAAAAACCCAAAATCAAAATTTTAGAAAATCTTTTAAAGAGAAAAATGAGCCACTGTTTATAAAAATTGGATAAAAACCCAAGAAGCACGTAATATATCCTCAATATCAAGGTAATATTACACGAGAGATTCGTAATATAACGCTGTAATATTACAGTAATCTTACAGTGATCTTAAAATGTCCGCCTCAAGGTAATATTACCGGGAATATTACTGTAATATTAACGATAATATTACAGTAATATTACAGACTGATTTGAGTTATTCATAAAGCATAAAAAACATAAATATATTATAAGTCAATTTGGCTTGTTGGTAAAACTCTGGACTCGTGTGCTTTGAGTTCGGGGTTCGATTCCCTGGATGGGTAGATTTTTTTCGTAAAGAAATGGTCCCATAATATTACTGTAATATTACCTTAATATTACGGTATAATATTACTGCAATATTACTGTAATATTACCTTAATATTAGCGCGTAATATTACAGTAACATTACCGGTAATATTACCTTGAGGCGGACATTTTAAGATCACTGCAAGATTAGTGTAATATTACAACGTTATATTACGAATCTTACATGTAATATTACCTTGATATTGAGGTAATATTACGTGCTTCTTGGGAATTAGAATTTGTTCAGTAACTTTTAAGAAAAAATACAAAATGTTTATTAATTATTATTTAACAACAAATTTTAACTAAAAATAATTTTTTTTCCAAAATTGTACAATTGGATCTGTCGAATTTGGATGTAATAAATTTTAAATATATTTTTAGTTTTGTTAAAAACTACTTTTTAGTTTGAGGTTATGTTAATGGGTTGAACCTGCTCCTTAAGGCCAAGTCCAAGTCGAGTCAGCTGTTCCTTTGAAGTTTCAATGGAACAACTGACACGACTTGGACCTGGCCTTAAGGGTATGTAGGAACCCTCCCACGTGATATAGTATGGAAAAATGTGTTTTAGTAGTATACATTTCACTCTAAAATGAGAAAAGATTTTTGTCTAAAATTTTAAGGGATGATAGATTAGGGTACAAAGAATCTCGCTGTTCTCCGAAAAATACATAATTTTGAGTTAAATTATTAAAAAATGATGTTTAAAAAGTGGCATTTTTAAACGAAAATGAAAACAAAGATGGCGGCGCATACACAGACGTTTCTTGAGTGTGTCAATGCTCCAGTAAACAGCGCCAATTCGAGCAAGTGGCCGCTGAATGAACTATGATATAATACATTATTTTACTATTTATTGCTTTATTTTTATTATTTTTGCATTAAGTTATAGTAAATGAGTAGAACAGCAAGATTCCTTGTACTAAACAAAATCATTTCTCCAAAATTTCAATCCGAAATCATTTTTTATTTCAGAGAAAGTTTCAAACCACAAAAAAACGTCCTTTGCCCCACATACCCTTAAGAGTGCGTTCAATTGTCTTTGAAATTCTTTGGCAAAGAGGGACCTTGAATTATATATCGCCCTATAAACACGGCACTGAATGTAAAAATGATAAACATTGATTTAAAAACACTTTTTTTCTCGAATTATGGACACTTTTTATAAAATCAGCCAACGTACCAAGATTTCTTATCTTATAAATTTCCTAAAACCGAAAAATTTCTCAAATACATGCAAAAACGCATTCGTAAAATAGGATAGTAATATAATTTTAACTCTATTTCGTCTTGTCGCCGTCAGATGGCAGAAGCATGCAGTGAGCACAAAGTCGCAGCTGTCATTATTATTACTTTTCTATTTCCAAATTTGCGATCACGTTTTTGCATGGATTCAAAAATCTTTTGGATTTAGGGATAATTTATAAGATAAGAAATCTTGGTACGTTCTAAAAAGTATATAACTATTTTCAAATTTAATTGAATTTAATTTTTATTTTATTTTTGTTGCGCGTTAAAAAGATTTTATAGTTTGAGGTTATGTTACGGCCATAATCCTCCTTAAATATATAATTATATAAAGAAATTTTAAATAATTACTTTTGTGTTTAACTTTTTGAGAAATAAAGTCAATTTTCCATAATTAATTTTATGTTTTACAGAAAAAAAGTAAAATATACAATCATACAAAGTCAGGAATTTTAGGTTATGTTATTGCAGAGAATAACACAAACAAAATTCTGAATAGCACAAATTTATCGGTGTTTTCAAGTGACCAAAAATAATATTTTTCCTCAAATGAATTTGAGGTTATATCGCAAAAATCTCGAAATTAAAATAATTTTATTACAAACTTTGTAATCAATTAAAATATGAATTTAAAGTATAAAAAGTGTGGAAAACTCACTTCTTCAAACCGTTAAAAAATATTTATTGTATTACATTATAATTTATTATTAAAAATTAATAAAAATGTGATACGGTGAAGAAAGGGATCAAAGAGAAAAAAAAATTGTAGGTTATGTTTATGAAAATTGCAGTGAAAATATATATATATACAAAGATCAATATAAACCATTGATGCTGCAGTCTTCATTACATTGAAAATTTTCAATAAAAACTGATTTTCATTTTACAAAATAAACTTTTCATCAATATATAGCTATATAAAATTTTTTGCTTCTCACATTTCCGCTCAACAGGATTTGCCCACCACTCTAAAGTAATAAAAGATATTAGAAAAATGTTTATATTTACGTTTCTAGTAAACAAAGGTCAACAATTATTTATTTTAATTATGGGTTTGAACACTGTTGAGCGGGAGTAATTGTCCCTTTCTTCAATCACAAATAATATTTAAAGATATGAAATAAAAGATAAAATATGTTTTTCACTTGTCAATATAACCATTTTTTTTCAATTATAAGAAAATGGAATTATTAAATTAAATAAAAACTTACCAAATAATCTAAAGAATTGTGATGAATTTCTGGATTTTCTTTGCACTTTTCTTCATTTTACTTAGAAAGAAAAAAAAAAAATTTTAATATAAAATTAACACTTTTTGTTGATGTTTGCTATTATTTGAACGTTAATAACCTTTTTTTTGAGAAAACATGAATAAAAAAAAAAATTATTAGACTTCAGGAATATTTAAACTGTGGGCAACATTTATGAAACTTGAGTACTTGATTTTATGCGACTCTTAGAAACGGAAAACTGTCAAGGAGTTCGAGAAGTAGGGGGGAGAGACGCTTGGTCTATCAAGTTCCGTACAAATGGTACAAATTGAAGGGGGCAAAGGGGGGGCTTGTTTGAAAAATTAGCAGGGGCGAAAAGGAAAAGTATAATTTTTAAATTTTATTATCCCTAATTAAAAAAAAAAAATTATATACTATTTACAAAGCTATTTGGATTTTTGAAAAAATTTCTTCATAATTATAACCTCAAAATACTTTTCTTTTTTTTTCTTTTTCGTTTTTTTAAAACGTAAATTTGATATGGAAATTCCACTTTATTTTTCTAAAGCTAAAACACAAAATGTATAATTATATAATTATTACAATTATACTAATGGAAATTAATTTCATAATTAAACGTTCAAAAATATTGCGAAAATCAGAAAATGACAATTTTATATTCTTTTTTTTATTCTTATTAAGAAAAGGGAGCATTGAAAATTTTCTTTGTTATTAAACAATTTTTTTTCATGGCATAATTTAAAATTTACAAATATTTTACACTATCAAATTAAAAAAAAAAAAAAAAATTTTACCTTTTAAAACATTTTTTTTTTTTTTTGAAAAAATGAAAACAATTTTAAATCCATAAGATTAATAAATTGATACCCTAAAGTAACAAAAAATTTACTGATAGAAAGAAGAAAATTGGAAAGAAAATCTCAAAGTTCATAGCAATATTACTTACTTATATTTTTGCTAAATTTAAAAAAATATTTTATCTATTATTTCATATTTTTAAATACTTATATCAATTCATAATAATATAAAGTCGTTCTGAATATTTTTTTTTTCCGCTAAATTATCTTTTTCAAAAATATTTTTTACAGTAGTTGAAAAAGTGTAATAATTTTCTTCTGCTTTAAATTCATATTTTACAATAAGTGACAAAATTTTTTAACAAAATTCTTTTCATTTTCTAATTTTTTAAATTATTTAAATTTAATTTAAATAATTAATTTTAAAAATTTTGATTAAAATTTTTTTGAAAAATTATTTTAAAGACAACTTTAGTCGAAATGAAATATAATGAAATGACACTAAAAACAATGAAAAAAATCAAAAATTCTTTTTCTCTTTTTTTTACTATTTGCAAAAGCGCGTGCGCTTATAGCATTTACTTTCCAGCTTGGAAAATATTTTTTTTTCCTGATTTGCAACTAACACTGAGTTCACAATTATTATTATTGAAAATGCTTATTAAAAGGCCATTACGAATTTCATTTCTCGCATTGATTATTATAATTTAGCACAAAAAAATTTATTTTTCACCATATATTTAATTTCAAATATACGGTGATAATTAAACATAATGAAAATAATTTTTTAATGACAATTTTCATTAGTGCATTCGAAGAAATAATTAAAATTCTAATATAAAATTCAAAGTTTACTAAACTTTTTATTATAATTTAATTTCAATTAAATTTGCATATCAATTTAAATGTCTAATTAAATTAAACAATTATCCAATTACAATATACAGTTAAATCCAAACAATATCATGTAATTTGAATTTAAAAATTATAATCATCAAAATAAAAAAAAAAAAATTACAATTTACTCGATAATTGTAATAATTAATTGTTCTGGAAAAAAAGTAAAATAGCAAAGAATTAAAAATTACATAAATGTTTTTTCTTTTAACCCTGAAATTCTGACACACCATAAAAAAAAAAGAAAAAAAAACTGCGAGAAATAAATAATCGTTTTGTTGATAGACAACGGTTTCATAAAAAATCGATAACTAGTCTCACTCAGTCCGCAATAATTGAACAAGTGCTACAAAAGTAGATATACAAAAATATCATAGACTGTGGAAAGCATTTTTCTTCACATTTTTTTTTTCCCTTTAAAGCGCAAAAATGCCGTCAGGTATATTATAAACTTTAAATATATTGAATCAATTGTAAAATGACGTAAATTTTCATAAAAAAAAAAGAAAACTGATGCGGAAGGGAAATTTAAATTATAACGGGTTTGCAAAAAAATAAACAAAAAGATAAAAAAAGAAAAGAGCATTCGCTTCTTTTTTTTTCTCTAAAGATCTTATGTATGTGATAAAAATAATAACAGATATTATTAACAAATATAAGAATAATTAACTTATCGAAATTCTCATGAAAATATTACAATTATTCTAATTGTCGTCATTGCCAATTTACGTGTAGAAAAAAAAACAATCGTAGAAAGATAAAATGAAAATATTGTCAAAAAATAAATTCTTTTGTCTGCATATATTAAAATGAAAACAGCAAATTTTCAAAAGCTGATAAATTCAATTTTTCAAAAAAATTGAGATGAAAGTAAATTTAATAATTTAAGGACCTTAAAAATCGCTTTTTCACTGTTAAATTTCAGAAAAAAAAAAATTTATTAACAAATTTTCAATTTAAAAACTTCTTGACATAACCAAGATTACTTATAATTTTTATTTTTTTTTTTTATTAAAAAAATATGCGTCCCGAAAAGTCTATTGTTTCAATTTCTCGAAATAAGAAAATATGGATTTATCAGATTTTGAAAACTTGCTCCTCATTTTAGCAGTGCATTATTTTTTTTCTTTCAACATTAATTAATATTATTTACATATTAATAAAAAAAAAAATAAATTTATAATAAATTAATTAATTTTAATTTTAAAAAATGAATGAATGAATTAATTACGTTAAAAAAAAATAAAATTTAATATAAAAATTAATTTCCTTTTAAATAATTTTCATAATTAATTAATGCTAAATGTCTCAATTTCAAATATATGCTTTTTAGCAGAGACTAAATAATGATTATCGAATCCTTTCAATGACTGTTCGGATTTTTTTTTTCTTTTTTAAATTATTCATTGGCATTGTAGACACTTTAGTTACCGTAATTAAATTCATAATTAATATTATATCAATTTGTATAATATTATTTATAATTCAAAAGGTAGACAAATAAATTATGGTTAAAAAATATATAACCATTTTGACAAATATAATAATAATTTCTGTTATTATCCATTGATTGAATTTCTTCATTTTTTTATCTCCGTAATTAAACTTATAACGTTGTGATAATTTCCTGCATCGCTTTTATTATTATTACTATTATTGTTATTAATATTTATTATATTAATAATCGATAATCGCAGGCACCAGATTAAATGTTCATTTGGAGTTTTGAAAAAACAGTATAATTAATTCAAACGACACTCGCATTATAATATCGCTCTTGCATATTTATAGAATTTCTTTAGTTTCAACAAAAGTATGGTCAAGCATTTTACAAGAGTAAGTCCACATAAAGTTTTTTTTTTTTTTCTTGTTTGTTCCGATGGTTTTCAGCAACTTTCCATACAATCCATTTTTTTTTTTGCTTTTATTATCTTTTCTTTATAATTATTTATTTATCATTTCGTTTCTTCTTTATTTCTTTTTTTTTTTTTTTTTTTTTTTTTTTTAATTTGAACGTTTGTTAAACACATAGTAGCACGTTAAACACCACACTTTGCGCCCCGTACTGAGTCTCTCACGTTTCCCGTTAGCCCTTGTGTAATTCAAGTCAAATTCTTGTTGTTGTTGTTGATGATGATGTTGATTTTGTTGTTGTTCGTAATAATTATGATTATAGATAATATTTACCAAGTTTTTTGCAACGCTAATTATCGTACGGATTAATCGTTTAATTAAATGGAGTAGCGTGGACGTCTTCGGTCCAATCACAACGAATTGAAACCTCTCGTCATTCCGGGAGTTAAGCGAAGGAATAAGTAATAAATTGATAATTAGTCGTAGCATTTTTCCTCGTTGCCATTTATTATTAGCCACAATTTTAAATTTTGATGGAATCTGTTGCTACTGACGAGGACCACCTCTGCCTCTGCCACGATTGTCACGTTCCTAAAAATAAATAAAATAGAAAAGAATTACAAAAAAAAATTGCATTCTTTTTTCTTTTATTATATTGTTTTGTATTCAATTTTACATAAAACTTTTCCTTTTTAATTTACCAGGCCTCCGATTGACTTTAAAGCGTAAAATAAGTCGTTTTATTTGATTTACATTAAAAAAAAAAAAAAAATCGAAAAAGTCAATTTTTTTAATTTAATTAGTTAATAAATATTTTATTCAAAATAACAATACAGAAAAAAAATTATTTCATTCAAATAATCGGTTATTTGTCTATTATTAAATAAATGTTTATTTGTATTAAATACATTATTATTTGAGTTAATTAAATTGGTTTTTGTTTCAAATTGTTTCAAATACAGAAATTATTGGTACAAATAGAATTTGTTTAATTCAAATAAAAAATTATTTGGTTCAAATAAATACCTATTTGATAACAGTCAAGTAACCGATTATTTGAACTATATAAATTTTTTTTTCTGAAAATTATTAATAAGATATTAAATTAATTTTATTGATTACTCAATAAGAATAATTCTATAGGAATATTATCAAGAAAATTTATTTCGAATATTTCAGAAACGAACTAAGACATTAAATTTCAAAAGATTATAAATTGAAATAAATTTTTACAAATTTGAATTGCTGTACATTTTTTTACATTTCTGTGCAACAATTGAAATTTTGAATTCTTTTATTTGAGACATTTTGAAATAATTAAATTTTAAAAAAATATAATTGAATTTTATTGCAGTTGAAATTTTTAGAAATACAAATTGAATTTCAAAATAGTTTGTTAAATTTCAGACAATAATTAAGTTTTACAAAAAATTATTGAAAATAATTTATCACGAAGCTGAAGTACGCAACGTTTATGATAAACGATTTTAAAAAATTAATTTTTTAAAATGAAAAATTCTATAATTTTTCGCCTAAAAAAAAATATTTCTTGTAGTTTTCATTAATTAACAAATTATAAAAAAATATTTTTTAGGCAAAAAATTATAGAATTTTTCATTTTAAAAAATTAATTTGCGTACTTTCAGCTTCGTTAATTTATCAAATAATTTTACACGACTATTTTTAAAAATAATTGAATTTTCAAAGATTTACAATTCAAATTTTTATAGAAATAATTAAATTTCAGAGTTTTCTTTTGGAAATTTTAAAAGTAAACTAAATTTTACAAAAGTTTTAAATTAAAATTTTTAGAAAAACTTCATTGAATTTCCAACGATTTCAAATTGAAATTTATGAAAATTTTAATTGCTGAAATTGTTTTTTCATTTCTGTGAATAAATTGTTAATTTTTGTCGTGCAAATTTTGTGTATTACTCTATATTTGACAGAATTCATAGAGAAAGAAATATTATGTATACAATGATGGAATCGATTTTTTTTTTTTTGTATTTTTCTATGTCTACGTTTAAGATTGCGTTACGTTATAATTATTATTTAACACAAGAAGTATTGATTAAATAATTTGTGAGAGATGCTTGTTGAGAGATGAGCATTAAATGAGAGCAAATGAGAGTACGTTTTAGAGAATTTTCAATTAAAAAATGTTTGTAATAATTAATTTTTTTTTAAGAATTTGATGGAAATTATTAGGTATTAATTATTAAATTTAGTTTTTTGGAATTAATTGAATTTCATGTGATTTTGAATTGAAATTTTTGATAATTTTATATGCTGAATTTTTTTTCTGTTAGAAATTTCAAACAATTATTGAATTTTTTAAAATAATTAATTAATTAATTAATTTTTTGTTAAACATTTGTTAAGTAATTAAATTTTGCAAGAGCTGCATTGTATAAAAAATCATATTTTATCCGAGGCCTGTTTAGGGTAAAATAAAAATTCTTTTTTAAGTAAAAAATTAAAGAAATAGATATTTCATATCCTTTTCTTCACATTTTTATCCTTTAGTAATAAAATCAATATAGAGGAACTCGATAGAGTTTTTTTTCTTATATATATATAGGTTAGTAACAAAAGTAAATTTAGAAAATTAAATATCAAAATTTTATATTAATTTTCAATGACACTGAAGTTACCAACGTTGAATCGACGAAAAGAATTTTTTTTTCCTCAGATTGAATATTTCCCCGCCTTGGTTAAGGATTTTTAGTGTTTAAGGATGTATTGGGGACCAAAATAAAGAAGTTTAAATTTAAAAAAATTGGTTCTTGGCCTTTAAACTAAACTGAAAACGAAAAATTCGTTCGTTGATTCGTCGAATCAACGTTGGTAACTTCAGCGTCATAATTTTCATGGCACATGATAATCCTACAAAAATCATTAGTAATTTTTCATTTTAAAGAATTTTTTATTAGATATAATTATTTTTTCAAAGAATTTTCATTTTTCGAATTAGCATTTGACAGAATTACTTATTTCAAACGTATTTTTACTTAGCAGAATTTTTTGGATATCGAATTCTTGTTTTATAAAATTTTTTTCTCTATCCCAATTTTTTATTTAAAAGAATTCGAATTTAACAGAATTTTTATTTATCATAATTCTCATTCATCGGAATTTTATATGATTTCTAGAATTTACAAATTTGAATCGCATAAAATTCTATTAAATGAGAATTCTGCTAAATTAAAAAAATTCTTTTAAATAAAAAGTTTGGTAAAAAGAAATTTCGTATAAAATAAAAATTCTGCCAAATCAAAATTCGGTACCTAAAAATTTTATTTAAGTAAAAATTTGTTTAAAAAAAAAATTCTATCAAATGCTAATTCGAAAAATAAAAATTCGTTTAAAAAATAATTATATCTAATAAAATTCTTAAAAATGGTAATTCTAACTAATGATTTTTTTGAGATAATCATTTGCCTCTAATTTTTATGAAGAAAAAAAGAAAAAAAAATAGTTTTCGATAAAAATGCATTATTATTGGATAAGCAATTTGAATTGACCTTGAAATTGAATTGAGAATGATTCGAAGAGTCACTTAATTTCATTTAATTCTAATCTCGCTGTAGGAGACTCCATATATATATATATAGAGTGGTAAACAGTAAATGAAATAGGTTTATGATTATTATACATAAATGTAGAAATAAGAAACATTATCATTGTCTTCAATTTTGAAGAATAGAATTGTTATTAATCAGTCCGGAAAAAATAATACTCAAACCTACAAAATGTGATTAGATATTAAAAAAAAAAAATTATAACATACATCCAGAGAAAAGATAATATATTTGTCTCAGAGCCAAATAAATATGTATTTGCGTGACAAATAAATTTTATTTGTGCTAAATTAAATTTTTTTGTAAAAATGATCAGATTTAAATAAATTATGGTTTATTTACTTCAGAAAATATTTCTTAACATTATCATCGTTGCGATTTTTAAACAAGTACACTGTTTTTTAAAAACGGTTATTTGTTTAATAATTAATTTTCACTTTTATTAAACAAATAACCATATTTAAAAAACGATGAATTTTTTTTAAATTCTAGCGATGACAATGTTAAGAAATATAAATATAAATAAATAATTTTTGTAAGTTTTAAATTTTTGTTTTTGAAAATTGGTATCTTGTTTTTTTTTGACGAATATTAATAAAAATATTTTACAATATTTCAAATCCTCTGAAATTCAATTAAATTCTAAAAATCTTAATAGAAACTAATCGAAAATTTAAGTATTTCTAAAATTTTATCTAAAATTCTTCGTTAAATCAATAATTTTAATAGTTTTTCAAAAATTTAATTATTTAAAAAAATTTTTAATAAAAAATTTTCTAAAATTCTAATATTATTGTTTAATTTTTATTTAAAATATCAGAAGTATATGAATTTACAAAAAATTGCAATTTAAAATCGCCTGAAATTCAATTATTTCTAAAAATATAACCTGTTAATCTTGAAAAATTTAATTATTTTGATACAAATGAAAATTTGGCGTCTTAAAAATTCTATCAATTAAAAATTCGGAAAATTAAAATTCGATGAATTGGAATTTCTGTCATTTAAAAATTCAAAATGACATAAAATTCTGTTTAACTAAAATTCGATTAAATTAAAGTCCCCTTTAAATAAAATGTTATGTAAATGAAATAAAAATTCAGTCAAATGAAAAATTTGGAAGCTAAAAATTTGTATGAATAGAAATTCTGTCAAGTGCTAATTCGAACAGATTCGAAAAATGAAAATTAGTCGAAAAAATAATTATTTCCAATAAAATTCTTTAAAATGAAAATTCTAATTAATGATTTTTATGGGATAATAATGCGCTCCCTAAAATTGTATTTCCGCGATATTGAATTTTCTTCAAATATATAAGTTTTTAAAAATAAATTTTTTTTTTTATAAAATATTAATAATTTGGATACAGAACAGCGATTCTTTGTTACTAATTTTGAGCTCTCCACAAAATTTTAGCTAAATCTATGAAATATTTTTTGAAAAAAAAATTGGGACGCATGAATATGTTTTAAAAATTATTGGTTAGAATTTTCATTTTATGGAATTTCATTTGTCATACTATTATTTTTGAACCGAATTTTTATTTATTCGAATTTTTATTTGTCAGAATTTTTATTTGCTCGAATTTTCATTTTATATAATAGGCATTTTAAAGAATTTTTATTGGATAGAATTTCATTGTATAGAATTTTCATTTTATTCTTTCAGATGAATTTTCATTTGTTCGAATTATTATTTGATATAATTTCCATATAACCGATTTTTCATACTACAGAATTTTTCCTGAACCGAAAAATCATTTAACAGAATTTCTAATTGATAGATTTTTCATTTGTCCGAAATTGCAAATAGCAGAAACAACAATCGATTTTGGCGCGATTTTTAAAATCAACTAATCACAATTTTATGGATAATTTTTGATTGGTTGATTTTAAAAATCGCGCCGAAATCATTTTGTCGATTGATTGTTCGGCCATTTGCAAATTCGGACAAATGAAAATTCTATCAATTAGAAATTCTGTTAAATGATTTTTCAGTTCAGGAAAAATTCTGTAGTATGAAAAATCGGTTATATGGAAATTATATCAAACAATAATTCGAACAAATGAAAATTCATCTGATAGAAAATTCTATGCAATGAAATTCTATCTAATAAAAATTCTTTAAAATGCTTATTATGTTAAATGAAAATTCAAGCAAATAAAAATTTGAACAAATAAAAATTCTGTGAAGTGAATTTTTGGTTATATAAAAATTGTGTAATACAGAAAATCATTTTGATAAATATTCTGCAAAATACTAATTCAAACAAATATAAATTCGGCTCAAAAATAATAATGACAAATAAAATTCCATAAAATGAAAATTCTAACTAATGATTTTTAGAATATATTCATGCCGCCTAAAAAATTTACATATGTGAAATCACAACCTTAATAAAGTCGAAAAAAATGTCCTAAAAGAAAATTTCACTGTTACCTCCCCGTACTCAGACAGCACGTAAACTTGCAGCAACCTTGCTGAATATCCCATAAAAATCATTAGCTAGAATTTTCATTTGTAAGAATTTTATTTGACAGAATTTCTTTTTAAACAAATTTTAATTTTTCGAATTAATATTTGAGTTACTTACGTTGTAAATGAAATTTTATTTAAAATAATTTTTAGGTATCGAATTTTAATTTAACATAATTTAATTTTAACGAATTTCTTTGTATCCACCTTTTATTGAAAAGTATTATAATTTTACTCAATTTTAATTTATCAGAATTCTCGTTTAACAGAATTTTAGTTATATTCGAATTTTTTAACGTCAAAATTATACAATTCGAATCACTAAAATTCTGCTGAATGCGAATTTTGATAAAATAAAATTGGTTTAAATTGTAATTCTATAAAATAAAAAAATTTGGTAAAATAAAAATTATATTAAATTAAAATTCGATACCTAAAAACGATGTTAAATAAATTTTCGTTTACAAAGAAAGTAATTCAAATACTAATTTGAAGAATAAAAATTATTCTAATTAGAAATTCTATCAAATGAAATTAATACAAATGAAAATTTTAGCTTATGATTTTTATGAGATAATCATGCGCCCCCAAGCTTGCCGCGAAATATTTCCAACCTTGCACGGCAAACTTGCCGCAAGCTTAGTGTAAGCTTCAAATGTCCCACCCAACCGAAAGCTTACATGGTAAGCTTGCCGAAAGATGGCAGTGTAAGGTTACTGCAAGATTGAAAAATAAGATTATCGCAAGATTGCATGGTAAGCTTACCGAAAGATTGCAGTGTAAGATTACTGCAAGATTGCAGAGTAAGATTATCGCAAGCTTACTGAGCAATCTTGCGATAATATTATTGTGCAATCTTGCAGTAATCTTACTCTGCAATCTTTTGGTATCCTTACCATGCAAGCTTGGGTCAGGTGGGACATTTGAAGCTTGCAGTAAGATTGCGGCAAAGTTGTTGCAAGCTACGTGCTATCTGGGTAGAGGGAAAGTAGAAACATACTTACTTTCCGATGATCACGTTGATCGCGCATATCACGATGATCTCGCTGATCACGAGGATGTGGATGATCACGTTGATCGCGATGATCACGTTGATCACGTGAATGGAGATGATCCCGTTGATCTCGATGTTCACGTGAATGAGGATTATGATCGCGTTGATCACGTTGATCTCTTTGATCGCGTGGATGATGTTGATGATGATGATGCTGTTGCTGCTGATGTTGTTGCTGCTGTTGATGATGTGAATGTCCATGCTGATGATATTGATGATGTTCACGTGACATATCATTTGAATGTCCACCACGATTTCGATGATTCGCCGATGGATGATGATGATGATGATGCTGTTGTTGTTGTTGTTGTTGTTGTTGTGATGCCGACGATGATGACGATGATGATATCGCATTAACTGGCACTTTACGTTGATCCTCTTCAGCTTGTCTACGTTCATAATGACCAAAATCATCAAAAATGCTAGTTGAATGACGATAGGTATGCAAAATACGTAAAACATGAACGCCCTTTGCATGTGGTACCTCTTGTGCGTCCCTTGAATTAGTCACTTGTTTATTTTCATTATTCTCTAGCCTAATATGACGCAATTGTCCATTTGGTACGTCTTTCACATAAATCCAACGCACACGAAATTGTCCCTTCCATTTGTCCTGCGACCATACTGAACTATTACTTTGATAATCAACTGACGAGACCATTTGTGCCATACCACAAAAATGACCCGAACCATTAACCGAAAAGAATAAATAAAGTGGTGCACCCTCGCGATTTGCTTCTCTGAATGCTTGATCCAATCGTTTATTACCATGCTCGGTACTACACCAAATTTCATATTTTATCGATCTGTGAATATCGTCCTCGGAATATGATTTAATAACAAAAAATCTTGAACCTGGAGCTATTTCCTCGAGTTCTATTGGATTGTATTCATTTTTTACTTTTAGTTCATCGAGAACGGGATTTGCGATTTGATTGATTTGCGGTTGTTGCTGCTGCTGTTGTTGTTGTTGTTGTTGTTGTTGCTGCTGTTGTTGTTGTTGAGGTTGATGATGAGAATGTTGTTGAGGAGGTACAGCAGGAGGAAGAGGAGGTGGCTGATGATGCTGTAGTTGCGGTGCCATTTGATTTTGCGGCGGTGGAGGACTCGTGGGCTGTCGATTCCAAACAGGTTGGGCAGTGGGATGATGGGGTCTTTGTCTTTGAACAGGTGGCTGTGGCGATGGCAGTGGAGGTTGCACTTGCGGTGGAGGTGGTGCCTTTGGTGGTGGCATGGAAGATTTCCCCTCACCCCATGTGCCAATGTCCATATTATGTTTACCGGGTACAATTGGCGGTGGTGGCATTCCGGCCTTTTTCTTCATTCCCTGCGTTGACGACAGTGGTGGCACTGGCTTGGCTGGTTGACTCGCGACACTTGCCCATGTAATTTTTCTCGGTTCCTTGGGCTCTGATTTTTGTTGATTCGCAACAATTGACTGCTGCTGCTGCTGCTGTTGTTGTTGTTCTTGACGTTGTGGAATTTCATTTATTGTTAAACCCTGAACACTTTGTTCGATTCCTTTCATCTCACCTCCGCTCGTAGTTTGATACTGATTTTCACTAGCGCGCGACTGCTGTTGATAATAGTCTTCGTAGCGCGCCTTTCTCGGTGTACCCCATGCATTAAAATCGCCATTGCCGTGAAAATAATTAAATGTCGGCTGACCGAATGTTCCAAAACCACCGCCAGCATTGGCTGAAAACATTCCATCCATTCCATAGGCATCGTGACTTATTTGACCTCCATAGCCAGAGAGAAATGCAACTGGATCAGTGCCATTTGACCATGTCCCATCGCCGGCGCCAAATGTTTGATAGGGAAACGATGTTCCTGCATAATATGACGTGTAGGGATCGCCTGTGCCAATTGGATAGCTCGAGTGATGTTGTGTATTGTTACCACCTCGCCATGAATCAAATCCAGTATCTTCTGCGCCCCCATGTTCTCCTTGTTGTTGCTGTTGTTGTTGCTGCTGCTGCTGACGATGCTCCTTGGGACCATTACTTACTGCAGCAAACAAAAAAATCATACCTCGTCATTTTAACATCTGTTAAATACTTCCTGACTTCAGTAAAATTCACAATATGTTTATTGATCTCTATTATGAAAGTCTACAACGTTTTATGAGTCAAAAGTTTCAGATGAAGGACATTTTTTTTGCAACTTCTTTAAGTACGGATTTTAGGGGAGCACACTGAAAAAAAATTCTGGTTATTCTAACTAGAATTCTGGTTAGGGTATATTTAACATTGTGATTCTGATTAGGCTAACCAGAATTCTGGTTATCTTAACAAGAATTCTAGTTAATGCAACTAGAATTCTGGTTAACTTAACTAGAAAGTAATGTTAAAAATAGCCTAACCAGAATTTTTTTTCAGTGGCATAATTATCTCACAAAAATCATTAGTTGAAATTTTCGAATTTTTCGCAACACTAACCTCTAAAGTTAAATTTTACACACCGAAAATTGTGTGTAAAGTGATTTACTTTACATACTGAAATTGACTTTATGCACCGAAATTTTTCTTACATAATATAAGGATTGTTTTAGACCATACAAAACCATAAAATTAAAAAAAGAACTTTACTTTTAAATTTATACACTCCTGCTTAATGATATTTTTCCTGATCTTCGTTTGATTTATTCAATTCTATACAATCGAAATTATTCTAATAGAGAGTTGAAACTCTTCATAATAGGTACTTAACTTTAGAGGTGGGTGTTGCAAAAAATGTTGTATGATACACGTGCGTAAATCTGATTATACGCACTTGTATCATAAATAACTATTATTAGATATATTTAATTTTTAGAAGAATTCTTATTTTTCGAATTTACATTTGACAGAATTTCACTTTAAACAAACTTACAAACCTGAAGTACGCAACTTTTATGATAAACAATTTTTAAAGAAACCATTTTTTAAAATGAAAAATTCTATAATTTTTCGCCTAAAAAATATTTCTTGTAGTTTTTATTAATCAAGAAATTATAAAAAAAAATTTTAGGCAAAAAATTGTAGATTTTTTCATTTTAAAAAATTATTTCTTTAAAAATCGTTTATCATAAACGTTGCGTACTTCAGCTTCGGACAAACTTTTACGTACATAATTCTTAAAACACCGAATTTTTATTTGTTCGAAATTGCAAATGACTGAACAAACAATTGACAGAAAGATTTTGGCGCAACATATTTAAAATTCACTAATCAAAAGTTATCAAGAAAATCGTGATTTGTGGCGATTTAAAAATCGTGCCGAAATTTTTCTGTCGATTGTTTGTTCGGCCATTTACAAATAGAAATTCTTCGTTCTTTAAGAATTCTACCATTTAAAAATTCGTTGTCTAAAAATTTTGTTAATTAAAAATTCTTTAAAAAAAAAAATCTGACAAATATTAATTCGAAAAATGAAAATTCGTCTTAAAAATAATTATATCTAATAAAATTGTTGAAAATGAAAATTCTAACTAATGATTTTTATGGGATAATCATGCGTGCTCGAATTTTATTACAAAATATTGTTTTAAATATCTCAAAAGAAGTTATTAATTTAATAATTATTTAATTTACTGTTTTATTTTACATGGCCATCACAATTTTTAAAAATTTATAGAATAAAAAAAAATATTTCGTTTCTTTTGAAGGTTCAGAACTTTTATCTCATAATGTTTTTATTATACGAAAACAAAAAAAAAAAATTTACTAACTTTGGCTTAAAATTAAAGTTATTCGAAGATAACTGGCTTCTATAAAAATATTTATCTCTTGAAAATTTGTGCAAATCAAAATGAACGAATTAATTTTTTTTGGCCTATAAATTTTATTAAAATTACTACAGCAATAGAAAATTAATAGAAAAAATTTTGTCTTTTCTTCTAAATTCTAAAAAAAATTTTTTTTGTTTAAATTATGAAATATTTTTTTTTTTTTCTAAAGTTCTGAACTTTCAAACAAAACAAAATCATTTTTTGGGTGAATAATATTTTTTAAAAATTACTGCAGTGAAAAAAAAATTTATTTGTTTCAAATAATCGGTTAATTGACTAAATAAATATTTATTTTAACCAAATAATTTTTTTTTGGTTAAGTAGAATCTTTGGAAACAATATTTTATAAAATTCCCTGATTTTTTCTAGGTTTTCCCTGACTGAATAAAATTCCCTATGACAATATCAGATTTTCCCTGACCTGATTATTTTTTAGAAAGGAAAATTAAAATATTTTTTATATGTATATAGAAAAATTGTTTTTTTTTTTGTAATTTTTTGATCAATAAACAATTGCAAGAAATATTTTGGAAAATTCATAGAATTTTTCATTCAAAAAAAAAAAAATATATATTTTATTAAAAATCGTTGATTTTTTTTTCAAACATCGGAAAATCTAGAAAAAATCAGGGATTTTTATTTTTAAAAAAATTCCCTGATTTTTCCTAAATTTTCCTGACCAATTTCATTATTCCTTAGTTATCTCAGAATTCTCTGAATTACTGGAAAAAAAACATAAATAAAATTAAATAATTAAATACAATAATATACAAAATAAGAAATTTTTTTTATTGACAGTAAAAAAAAGATGGTTTTTTTTTGTTTGTTAAATGAACGTTATTGATTTTAGAAGTTTAAAAAAAAATCATTTGTCCTCGGTAAAATATAAACTAACATATAAAAAAAAAATATAAATATGTATACAAAAAATAATTTTGATGCTCTAAAAAAAATTTTTTTTTTTTGCACCTTTCTAAGTGACATAAAAAACAAACTAATGAAAAATGATATACGGCATGTTAATTCAAGTGAATATGCTTATGAGGGTGTGCTTTATCTTCTTCTAAGAAAACAATTTACTCGTCATTGTATAGAGTGATTAAATTTCTTATTGACAAAATACCCATCGAATTCTAAAAGAACAATAAACTATAAACAATTTTTTGTCTATTACAATCATTTGCATTACATTTCTTTTTTCTATTATAATTATTTGCATTATATTTTTTTTTTTTTGCCTAGTGTAAAAAAAATTTTTTCTCATTTTTGATATTTATCGATATTTACAATTTATTGTAATAATTAATATTATTATTGTTATTATTACTATTATTAATATTATGATTATTATTATTATTTAACATAAGTATCAATTTAGGTAATAATAATTATTAATAAATAATTGTATAAAACAGTTATCTTGATATAAGTATAGTTAAATAGAGAAACATGTTAGAGTAAAGTATAATTTGATGTGAAAGTGCTTTCATGTACTACTAGTTAAAAGAGACTTGTGGAAAGTTTGCAAAATGACCCAGAAAATCTATTTGATTGTACCTATTATTTTTTATGTAGAATTTTTTTTTTTTTTTGAAAAAATAGTTAAAAAGAAATAATAAAATTAGCTATTAAATTAACGTCAGTAACATTAAAAAAAAATAAATTATTAAAAAAAAAAATACAATTTTTAAATTAAATATTTTGTATATTAATATTATTATAAAACTTCTTTCTAGAGATATGTTTAATAAATACAAGAATATTATTTTCACATTGTTTAAAACAAGTTTAACAGCTAATTACAACGAAAACTGTTTAAACTAATTATGAGTCTTATGAAAATCGAGCTTGTAATGCAAATAACAATAGACAAGTTACATTTCTTAACAATATAAATTTTGTTATTCATTTTTTTTAAAGTTAAACAATAGCTTAGTCAAAAAAAAGAAGAGTAAGGAATTTTTGTAAAATGATTTATCAGCAAAATAAAGGTAAAATTGTGTATCAGTTAATTATATATATATATATATATATATATATATATATATACATATATGTCCGTATATTGTATTCACTTTATCAAAATATGATAAAAAAAAAGAAGTATCGCTAGTAACTTTAGCGCGACAAGAAGGGATATTTTCGATGTAATTATTATTTATTCTAATAATCAAATAGAAAATAATAATTGATAAAATGAAATTTTGACAAATAAATGCATAGTTATCACACTTACCCTGACTGTTAGTTTGTCCTTTCATCCGCTGCATTCCGTAGCATGGAAAAACAGACAAAATTTAGAATGGCTGTCCCCAGTGAATGGTTTCTGCCGGATAATGAGGATGTTGGTAGAAACGAATGAAGACAGGACTGACCTGATCTGAGACAGCACCTGATAATCCAGTTGACATAACCTGTCGTACGGTCCGTCAGAGCCGTACGTCGAAACACCGCCAATTCCCAACTATATATTCACAAAACACCCAATGCACAAAAGTATATATTCTATCGAGGAAGCGTTTTTCGCCGACGGCGGCGCACGTACACGTTTAATACAGAAAATAAAAACTTCTCTTTTTTTTATTGAAAATTAGTCTATTGTTCTTATAATGTTTTAACGTTAGAATATCACTTGAATTCCTCGTTGTACACGTCAAATCGACAGAATTCACAGTATTCTCACAATTTTTTATATAGCAACAAAGATAATAATTTTGTATGACGTGACCTCCCATCAATAGCCCATATAAACTGTCAGGATAGCCAATATTATAAATTGAATATTAAAAATCACGACACGACAATCACTCACGTGATTGGAGGAACATTGTTGTTCTTATAGAATTCTATTTTACCGATAGAGAACCGCGAAATTTAAAATACAAATATTTTTTATTAATAATAATATTTCATATAAATTTAAACTATTTATTTCTACGCAAGGAATATGTAAAACAAACAAATTAATTTAGATTAAATTTATTTTATTTATTGCAGATCAACTATAATACAAAAAACAGGGGTCGGTTGAATTTTTGAAAATGCACATTTTCAATACAAAATGAATTAGCAATTTACATTACATAATTATAATTAAAAATTAATCAAAAATCTGAAATATTTATCTAATTTGTCCAAAATATAATTCTTCTTTCGAGAATTACACGGAATGTTTAAAAACATTTTTTTTTTAAATTATGCAAAAAAAAGAGTTATTATTTTTTTCAGTTTTCATTGTAGAAATTAAATTTTTTAAACAGAAAAAAATTTCTTTTTATCAAATATTTAAAACGAACACTTTTTTGTGCGTTCATGTGAAAAAACAGAAAAATTCAACTGAAAAAAAAATACATTTCTCAAGAATAATATAAAATTGAGAAATTCTTATTAAATAATAATAGACATCAACTTCGTTTATTTCGCTTACGATAAATTCATTAATATATATATATATATATATATATATATATATATATATATATATATATATATATGGCAAATAAAAAATTAAATATATAGTCGACCTAAAAATAAAGAATTGATCAACCCCTAAATTTTTGTTCATTTTACACATCACAATAATTTTAATTCTATTTTCTAATTTATTTTTTTAAACATTTTTTTTTCTCAATGACTAGTTTGTGCTAAAAATACCAAACAATCTTTTTTTTTTTTATTTTAGAATCGCAGACAATTAATTCTTATTTAAAGGAGTTGTCGGATAAATTACAAAATTTATATTTTCACAATAATTATAATTTCGAAGTTTTGTAATTTAAAAATTACAGAATTTCAAATGCAGTTAATAATTACAAATGCATTTCAAAGTAAATAATATACAAATTATTAAATTTCCTCCCTTCTTCAAAAAAGAGATAAATAAATAAAAATAGAAAAATTGTAATTTTTAACAAACATTTGAAAATAGACAAAATTTTCTTCTTTAACAAAAAAACTGTTTCAAACACTTTCAAAAAAAAAAATCACTGTTTTTTACTTTAAAAAGTATAAACTTATTTAAAAAAATTAATTTATGCTGAATTATTCATTTTTACAAGTTATTATGCAATATTTATTGAAACATATTTTCTTTTTAAATCTATTCTGCAGAAAAAATATTTTTATAAAGTTATTTGATCTATACCCGTAATTAATTTTTATTGTATACTGAAGCTATAAAAATTGTATATTAAATATTCAATTTTTATTCCTTCAAAAAAAAATTTTTTTATTTTTTTGAGGGAAAAATATTCAAATTTCTTAAAAATAAGAATTATATATCTCACGACAACTCCAAATGACGAAAAAAAATTTAAATTATCAATCCAGTTTTATAAGTCTTATTTCTATATTCTAAGTTTACATTATTCGTTAACCACATTTTTTTTTTTTTTTTTTTTTTGGTTTTAAAAGCAGAATGCTCTTTCTTTTTTCAAAATACAATTTCTATACACAAGTTTGCAATTTATTTTTTATTAATATATGGAATTAAAGATTCCCTGCAAAATCGATATGCTATATATGTCAATGGACATAATTTAGAAACTCTTAACTGAAAATTAAAAATTTATAATTCTTATAATTATTATTTGAAAAATTAAGAAACTAAATATTTAATAGAGAAACTCTTAAAATGTACATACATATAGGGATAAAAGTCATTGACTCCAATGGATCATTAAAATTTTAATTTTAAAAAAATTTTGACTACTTTTTTTGTATTTGTACAAAATTTGTAGACTTTTTTTTTAAAAAAATAATAATACGTTCTATTGAGAGTTTACCATGATTAAATATAAAAAAAATTCAAATTTTTCGAATTTGGAAATACCAAACAATTATTTCAATAATAATATTTATACATTTTATAAATAAACTTATTTTGCCTGAAATAAAATTTTAAAATGTTGCAAAATGTATACAAATTAATAAAAACGATTTTTTTCGTTTTTACTTTTAGAAATAATAATTTTTTAATGTAGGTGAATTACGTAAATCTCATTTATATTTAAAGTTTGGTAGAGTTTTTTAAAATAATTTTTCAGATAGTTGAAATGATCCATTATAGTCCACCTTTCCTTTATATAAGTATAATAGAAGCATACAAATTAATTATAAAACTATTTTCTGATATTTTATATATAATAATATGTTTAATTGAAAAAAAACTCCAATTTTTTTCAAACTAAATCATTGAAAATATGGGGGAAAAAATAGAAAATAATATGACTAAATAAAATGATCTAAATATATGTGAAATATTCAGGGTGGCCATTATATATTTTTCACTGTTTTTTATTTTGTCCTTTTTTTGTTATTAAAATTCTGATTCAAATAATTTTAAGGCTCAAAATTTTATTTCATGTCAAAAATTGTCGATTTTTTTTTTAAAATATTGTTTATTGAGAAAAATATTATTTTATTCATATTTCTTTTTAAAAAAATTTATTTTCGCATAATTATTGATAAAATTGTTCTTGTCAAAAAATTTTCTAAATTATAGATCAAAAATCTAGTTTTGATTTAAAAAAAAAAAAGAAAAATGGAAGATTTTTTAATATTCAAATTTTAAGAACGAAAAAAAATACAATTTTTTTTTTTTTTTTTTAAGGCATAAATAAATTTACACTATTTTCCCAGTTTTCATGGCCACCATGTTAAAATAATATTCCATTTAATGAAAGTTAAAGGTTTCTGAATTTTGCACACGAACAATAAATTTGATATATAATTATTATAGGATCTTATTCGTTAACATTCGTTTTACGTGAATTATTTGTGTATTAATTACAGTATTGCTACGCGATTTCTACATTTCGAAATTATTAAAACTTCGAAAATGGTTTTTCAGGCCACTTTTTTTTTTTTTTTTTTTTTTTTGAAAAAAAAATCCATGACAAAATACTAGATCTGTTATTGTTTACTAAACGAAATTAATTTCTCCTAAATGAAAAAAAAACAAGTTCTACTCTTCCCAAAAGAATATTATTTAAAATTAATGAAATTAATTTAAATAAATAAAAAAAAATGGTTGAAAGCGTATATCAATTCTGTAACTAAAGTGCGAAAATACTTTCACTTTTAATGCATTTGATAATTACAATATATATTATGTTAAAAGTTATACTTTTTTTCCTCTATAATTTTTTTTTTTTTTCGTAGTGAAACATTTATTTCTAATTTATAGATACTAGAATCTAATTATTGATGAATCTATTTACTGGTCTTTTATCGAAGATTATTATTATTTTGTTTTCTTTGTTACGTTTTTTTTTTAAGGCCCCTCTGCTCGCACAATTCAATAAAATTTACGTCATCGTCTTTCAAAACGGAACGTTAACGAAATATATTATAATTCCTACACAATAACGACATTATTTGTACTATACGTGTGTAAGATATCTGCTCTCAAAAAAATTGCAGAGTTAGTAACAATACTGCAAACATTAATTTTGCAGTGAAATCGGCAAACATTTTCAAGAAAAAAAAAAAAATTAACTGAATGCCGAGAGAAAAATATATTTTTACATATATATTATGTCAAAAATCGACAAGCCCAGCAATATTTTATATATGTATATATATTTGGGTAATTAAAAAGTCGTTTTTGGTATCTACAAATGTTGACTTAATGATGGAATTTAAAGTTTTTTTTTAAGTTAACAAACACGAATTAATTGTTTAATTAAAAAAAATTTTTTTAATAATAAATTTAAATTAAATTTAAAATTGTTTAAATTTTTTTTTAATTTTGTTTTTTTTTAAGTTTTATAATAAATTGTTTTAAAGAGCAAGATGACATTTAAGAAAATTAGGGGACAATTGTTTTTTTTAAATGATGAAAATTACATGAATATATGAATAAAAAATTCTGTGTCAAAAATTTCATTAACATAAAAAAAGGAATTAAAAATTTACCAAACTGGAGAAAAAAATAATTATAATAATTGATGGGACACATTTTTTCGTTTTAAGAAAGAAGAATTATATTTTTTAATTAAAATTTTGAATTTAAGTAGAACAAGTGATTATGAAAATTGACTAAAAAAAAAAAAAGATATTTTAATTAATATTCTAGTTTTTTTTTGGCAGGATTCAAAAACGATATTTTAAATTTTAATCACCCACCTATATATATTTTATTTCTGTCGAAAATTTTATTGCACCCAGTAAATGAACTTTGATTTACTGTCAAATTTCTATTTTCCTCTTCACTTCAAATACTGATCTATCCATACAGTAAGTGAACATTGATTCACTTTATTAAATTCCTCATCATTTCATCTTCATGATAATTGTCCAATTGGTGCATTTTGCAACCATAAATCATGAATAAAGTGGTACAATTTATCACTTACGGCTACCTGAAAATTGAGAAAAGAAAAACAAAACATTACAATGGTTAGTATTCTATTGGAAATCAATGAATTTTTTTTTTGAAAAATTCAAATTCACTTACTTTATAAGGTGTTGGATTTAAACTCCTCTTATGATCACTGCGTAAAGTTTTTAATGATTCTTGTACTCTTTGTCGTGTTTCTTGTAAAGTTGGCAAAGGTCGACACAATTTACCATCCTTCCAGTATAACTTAAAATTTTTTTTTTTTTTTAATTTAATGAGTAAAATCTTTCTATTAAAATATTTGACCATGCCCAGGTTTCGAAATGACACACATTTTACTTTTTTGATACTTTTTTTTCGATAAGGCTACTTTTTTCAAAAAATAATTTTAAAAATAACAGAATTCAAAAATTTTTAACTTTAGCGAATTTTTTCATTCCTAAAAGCTCGACAAGTTGATGATTTATTATTGTCCGCGTGAACTACTGCTTTATATAATTATTTTTTTCACGAATTTTCATTTTTCAAAATAGCATTTAACATAATTTCTTTTTAAACGACCTTTTTACTCAATAGAATTTTTTATTTGGCAATTTTTTTTTGACAGAATTTTTATTTTACAAAATTTCTCTTTACCCAATTGTTTTTTTTTTTTTTTTAATAATTCTAATTTAACCGAAATTCAGACAATAATTGAATTTTAGAGTATTTTGAATTGAAAAAAGTTTTTAATAATTGAAATGCCAAGATTTTAATTAAAGTTATACTAATTATTTCAACAAAAAATTTGAATCAAAATTTTTAATAATAATTGAATTTCAGGAGATTTTGAATTAAAATTTTAATAAATTAGAATTGCTGAAAATTATTAACAAATTTTCAAACAGTAATTGGATTTTAGAAAATTTTTTATTAAAAAATGTTTTATTTAATTGAATTTTTGAATAATTGTATTGAAATTATTAATTTAGCAAATAATTTTAGATACTAATTTTAGAAATAATTGAATTTTGCAAGAATTCGAGTCAAAATTTTGAGAAATAATTGAATTTTTTGGAGATTTTTAATTAATATTGTTGTTTTAAAATACTAAATATTTTATATATGCTTCCAATTCCAAGTTCTAGAATTTAAAAATTCGAATTACTTAAAATTCTACTGAATGAGAATTCTAATAAATTAAAAATAGATTAAATTAGAATTCTTTTCAAGAAACAGTTGGGTAAAGAGAAATTTTATAAAATAAAAATTCTGTCAAAAAAAATTCGGTACTTTAAAAATTCTGTTGAGTAAACATTCGTTTAAAAAAATTCTGTTTTAAATGCTATTTTGTAAAATAAAAATTTATGTGAAAAATCAGTTTTATGGAATAATACGTTCCGATCGTTGTGCCAAAAACAAAAAGTTAATCGAAATTTAACAATAGATCGTTTTTTTTTAATAATTAGGAGAAAAATGATATTAATTTTATTCCTCAGAATTTTTCTTTCAATTTTTTTAGACAAGAAAATATTTTCATTTTAACGTCAAACTTCGAAAACTAATTTTACTTCATTTTAAAGATGCAACTTTTTTCATACTTTTTTCAATTTTGGGAATCCTTTTTTTTAAAACAAAAAATGATACTTTTCCATACTTTTCTTAGTCTTTTACTACGCTTCGAAGCCTGATATTTGAAAAAATAAAATTTCTAAAACACTTACTTTGTGTAGAACTTCAACTCTTGTTGGAGTAACATATGCTCTCTTTGACTCTTGAAAAGGATGTCGACAAAGGACCTTTTGTCCAACTTGTGGCGTATCCTCGTCATACCTTTGAAGTAAATCCACAAGTGCATGACCATCAGCACCATATAAACGAAAAGCATTCTTTCTACCTGGCATTGTAACCTTATCAACTTCCTGACTGAGTTTTATTCTCGGCAATTTATTAATTTCCACCATTTTATAGACACAACCAAGAGCTGGTTGTCGTTGGCATGTCACTAAATGTGTTCCAATTCCAAAGCTGTTAATTTTGTGATTCTATAAATATCAAATTTTAATGAATAAATGTTTTCAAATATACAATTACAAACATAGAAATATAAACTAAAAATAAATTAAAAACAAGATTTTTTAAACTTTTAATAAAATAAAATTAAAATGAAAGAGACAAATTTGAAATGCAAGAATAAGTAAAGTATAACAAAAAAAAAATATATTTTATGCAAATTATTATTTTTGATTTAAATAATTTTTGAAAAAAAAATTTAGGCAAAAAATTAGTTATTTTTTTTTAATCGTTGTCAACTTCAACGACGTGATTTTAAAGTACATTTTTCAGTGTGAAAATAAAAGAAAAAAATTATCAAATTATTAAAAAGAAATTAAATGTAAGAAAAAAAGAGAAAAAAAATTGCATAGAAAAAGAAAAAAAAAGAGAATGAAATTAAATAGAAAAAAAAATGTAAATAGAAAATAAACGAAAAATAAAATAAAAATTTCAATTATATGTTTGAAAAAAAGTTCACCTGTTCATTTAGGCTAATTATAGTTTCTTCATTGATATCATTTGATGCGACAATTGTCATTTGTGCAAACCAGGGAATATTGTATTTTTCGGCAATTTTTTCAAACGATTCCCTAGCTTCTTGACTGAGATATGCAAGATCACCGCTGTCAATTCTTATTCCAATTGCCCTGTAGCCCAAATCATTTAAAGCAAGTGCCACCGCGCAGAAATTGAGAAGACCACTTCTGGAAGCAATTTATTAATAAATCATTGATGTTCAGCACTAGAATCGAAAAATGATAAATTAAATTTTTTTTCAAATTATTCCTTAAAACTAGATTATAAATTAATGAGAAGAAAGTGAAACAGCAAAATAGAAAAAAAAGATGTGCGATTATATTTAATATTTACCAAAAATCCTTTTGCAAAATTGGTGATTTTTTACCCCCTTTTTTTTATTTAGAAATTAAATATATAATTTCTAAAACGAATTAATTATAAATAACAAAAATTTTAATTACTGTTATTTATTTACTATTATTATTATTTACTTTATCAGTATGAAATTTCGTTGAGAAAGAAATTGAAATCATTTTTTTTTGGTAAAGAAATGATATCAATTTCCAAAAACAAAAAAATTAAATAGTTTTGACAATAATTGAGAAATATTTTTTTGTTAAATTCTTCATGTCAATATAGAAAATATATAAAAAATAATTTATTGAAAAAGCTAAGCTGAATTGGGACGGCACTATATAAGGTTGAACACTAAATTTATACTTTTTTTTTTTACAATTCTTCTCTAAATTAATTACATTTTTCTAATACTTCAAACTACAAAAATTCCTTCATAATATTGTTAAATCAAATAAAGAATAATTTTTCTATTCTCTATAGAAGAAAACAAAAACATTCTAATTATTAATACATTAAATAATTATTTTTAATGGAATCAATAGTTAAATTATTATTATTATACAGGGTCGCCACAAGAATATATTTTTCAATTTCCTGCAAAAATTTGTTTTTATTAAATTTAATGAATTATAATAGAAATTTAATAAATTGAAGTTGGAAAACGCGATTTTTTTAAACTATATTTCACTATTTTTACAAGAACAGAGATCACAGTACATTTTTCAAGAAAATAGGTAAAAAGGTGAATTATTTAGCGAAAATAGGTGATAAAAAACTGATAGATAAAACTAATTAACGTGCAAAATAACTAATCTATTCAAATTTGGATTAATTGAAATTTTTAATCAATAATTGAAGCATAGTTTAAAATTTGGATAAATTGAAGTTTTGGATAAAAAATTCAAATCAATTAAAATTTAGGTAAATTGAATTTTGGATAAAAAATTTAAGTTCAAATCAATTAAAATTTAAGTAAATTAAAATTCGGAAAATTTAAAACTTAAATCAATTAAAATTGGGATAATTTGAAATTAATTAAAATTTGGATAAATTAAAATTCGGATAATTTGAAAGTTATATCAATTGAAAAATTTGAAAAAATTAAAATTTCAATAATTTGAAACTTAAATCAATTAAAATTTCAGATAAAAAGAAAATTTCGTTTATTTTAAATTTCGATTGATTGAATTTATATTTGATTAAAATTTAAATAAATAAATTTGTTGATCAAAATTTAGGTAAATTGAAATTCAGGTGATTTTAATCTCAATTCAATTAAAATTTAGGCACATTGAAATTCAGATAATTTGAAATTTAAAACAATTTAAATTTCGAATAATTAAAATTATCATAATTTGACAAGTAAATCAATTAAAATTTAAATAAATTAAAATTTCCTTAATTTTAGCTTTCGATCGATTGAATTTGCATTTGATTAAAATTTTTAATAAATAAATTTTTATTGACCAATAAAAATTAGAATTAATTGAAAGATGGAGCAATTGAAATCTACAATGAAAATTTTGAAATTTACATAGATAAAAATTTGAATTGAATAAAATTTAATTAAATTGAAATTTTGATAAATTAAAATTTTAATTAGAATTAGAATAAATATTTAAATTTACAAATAATTACAATTTTAATTATTAAATGCTTCAACTAATTAAAATTTGGATTTACTGAAATTTTGTCAAAATAATTTTTAAATCAATAAATAATTCTTGAAAAATTCAAGCTTGTGTCAATATTGAATAATGTAGAGAAAAAATGAAATTCTGTAATTTTTTGTTCTCTAAATTATTAATATAAGTTTAGAAATATTAAAAAAATTCTTTATTAAATCAATAATTAAATTTAATTCTTTTTTCAATTTTTGCAAAATCAATAGAATAAGGTGAAAAAGGTAAGAAATTATAAAAAAAAGGTGAAAAAAATTTTTAATAGGTGAAAAAAGATGAATAGGTGAAAACATTTCTTCTTGTGGTAAAAATTAAAATTTTTAACGCATACAATACTTTTTCTCTAAATTTATCAATTTTCCAAATTTCCCTGACAAAAATATTTTTTTTCCTGACATTTCCCTGACTCCTATTAAACTTGTGGCCACTCTGTATTATTATCTAATTTATTATTTTTCATTATATCAAATAGTCAAGAAAATAAAAAAAGAGAGCGGAATATTTGTTTGTAATTAACGAAAGCGAAAAATTTGTAAAAACTCTGTATTCAAGTATTTACAATGAAATAAATTATTATTATTATTATTTTTCATATTTGAAAAAATAATAATAAAAAAAAAACAAATATGAATATTATTATTTTGAATAATATTTGTAAATTTGATGGAATATTTAAATGCATGAATGAAAATGTTAACGAAATCACTGTCTGTTTTACGAGGTCAGGAATCTTTTTATTTTTTATTCTATTTATTTAAACATGTGGCTATATCTAAAATGATAACAATACGGGAAAAAAATATTGTCTCATTTTTGAAATCTACAGACGAAAAAAAAAAAAAATTGTGCAAAAAGATTCCGTCTAATGCAAAACTGACTGATTAGAACTAGATCGTACCTCACATAAAGCTCACCCAATTCGCTTCTTTTTAAAAAGCCATTCTTGTTAGATGATGTTGAGTCACTTTTGTTTGGGTTGCCACTCGCACTACTACTGTTTTGCAGTGCCTTATTATTGGGCCCTTTATTTAGAAGCTTATTCTTAACGACAAGGCTCTCAATTTGCGCCTTTCTCTTGAACGGTGCCTCTACGCTATAAAAACACTCGAATTAAGCTTCAATGCTTGTTATTTCACGAAATGAGTGTTCCAAATTGAAATGTGAATATTTAATCATCTATGCAAAAATGGCCTGTAATATGTTTTTTTTTTTTTTTAAAAAAAAAAAAACAAAACAAATTTTCCTACCCATCGCTCTATAAAAAGCCTTTGTTTTATTAAACATACATGCACACTTTTTTAAATCTACTTTTCTTTTTCTCTCATTTTCCAAATTTCATTATTTCCTAATCTATAACTTCTTTTTTACGGAAGCTTAAAAATACTACATAATTTTTTCAATTACCTCCTAAAATTATTGTTTTTAAAAAAAATTATTATATTTAAGATCTCCTGCGAAAATCTTGATCAAAAGTTAATGATGGAAATGGAAAAAATAGAATTATTATTTTTTTTTACTATAATTTTGTTTTCATAAAAAAAACAATTATAATAATAAAAAATTAATTCAGTTGAATGAAAATTTCACTAAATGTAAATTTATTGATTAAATAAAAATTTTTTGAAATGAAAACTGATTATCAAATAACAATTTGGTTAAAAATTAAAATTGGGTCAAATGAAAAATTTTAATAAAAATTTTGTTGAAAAGAAAATATCTGTCAAACAACAATTTTGGTGAAAAAAATAAAAATTGCATCAAAAGCAAAATTCGATGAAATGCAATTTTTGTTAAATAACAAATTGTTAAATGAAAAATTGAAAATTGGATTAAATTGCAAATTTTGTTAAATTAAAATCTAATTCAAAATTCATTTAAATAACCATTTAATTAATTAAAAATTTAATTAAATGAAAATTCGTTTCAAATGTAAATTTCGTTAAATTAAAATTTCATCAACAAATTTTATTTATATGTAAATAAAAATTCAATCAAAAACAATAATGAAAATTTACCTAAAAATTAAAAAATCTCTCCAAAAAACTTTTCAATTTCCAACATTAAATTTTAATAGAAAAAAAAAAAAATTTCGCAAATGATCTTTTTTTTTTAAAGCATTGTTCAGCAAAATAATAATTTACAGAGAATACGTGAAATACAAGCGTATGAAAAAATTGCAATGATGAAGAAAAAAAAATGGATAAATTAGCGAAATTGTGAAGTCAAGGTTAACAATCTTTATATATTTTTTGCAAAGTCATGTATTTAAATAAAAAATACTTTCATTATTTATAAGATAGAGAAATAAAAGTGCTTTCATGCACTGATTATTATTTAAGATACAAAAAATAATATGAAAAAGTTTAAGATAAATAGTTATTTTTATTAGGGGAAAAAAAATGCTGTTTCACTTTGAAAGGAAATTTATAAATACATTTTAAAAACTTTATATTTATAAGTAAAATTTGATAAGATAAAAAGCAAATAATCTTCCTTGATTTCACAAAAAAGCAGAGATTTTGAAATACGTTATTTTAAAAGCATAGGGAGTGAGATAATGAACGTTTGTGTTTTTTTTTGTGATAGATTGTAAACATATGATTTTTTTTTTAAAGGGAAGGGACCAGTGAAATTTTAATTCATCGAAATTAATGTTCTTTAGGGTTGTCAATTTTTTTTCTAACTATATTGAGAATTCAAAAATTATAAAACAATTAAATTGTTAATATTTTTTTCAATTAAAAGTTAAAATTCTCGAAAATTTATAATTTGAACTTGTCTCACAATTTTTCTTATTTATCATTGCCGATTTTTTTTTATAGGCTTTTTTCATTTTATCAAAAAATGAAAATTTTGAAAAATAAAAAAAATTTTGTAAAATAGTTAAAAATTACTTTCTTTTATTTTTCATATAGTGAAATGTGATTTCAGGTTTTGAAAAAATGCAAAAAGAAAAAAAATTGTTTACCCCTAAAACAGGGTTAATTTTAATTGTTGTAAATTTAACTGATGATTCTTTAAAAATTCCACTTTTTCCATAATTTTGATTATTTTTTATACCCACTTTTTTCATGATTTTGAACAATCAATCGTATGAATTTTAAAAATTGTTAATTTTTGCAAAAAATAAAATTTTTTAAATGGACAAAAATAATTTTTTGTAAATTTTATTAATATATAATCATTTTAGATTGTAAATAATGGCAGAAAAAAATTTTTTATCCGTTAACAATATTAATTTCGATAGACTGAAATTTCACCGTTCCCTCCGCTTAAATTAAATAAATGAAAAAAATGTGCCTTCAATTCAATTCATATAAGATTAACTTGCAGAGAAAAGCATATTTATATATATACAGCTTCAGAGAGACGATAGTATGAGATCCGAAAAAAAAAAAAATTTTCTTTTGAAATATTAATACCTTTTGACGTCGTAAGTGTCGACTAGAGCCATAAATCCATCTGGAAATGCAATCGCATAGCTGACAAGAGCCGCCAATTCTCCATCGGATGCTTCCAATTCCAATGCTTCCAAATCGGCAGCAATGTTTTTTCGATATTTACACGAAGCAGCTAATAAATCCTTCATTTGACCTGTCTCTTTATGAGCAAGTGTCTGTAAATTAAAATTTTTTATTATTTTTATAGATAGAAAATTCTCTCGATTTTTTTTTATTATTCTTTCAAATTAAAAATATATTTAAATAAAAAACAGTTCATCAATTTTTATTAAAATTATTTTCTGATTTCATTTTTTTTTTTAAATTCTGAAACTTTTTAGTTTCAATTCTTATTTTTTATATATTCAATTTTTTTCATATTATTAAATTATTTTATGAATTTTTTTTTATTTTTATCGGTTCAATTAAGAAAAAAATAATCCCAGATTGCTATTTTGATAACAAAAAATTTTAGTATAATAATAATATAGTAATATAATAATTTTGTAATTTATATAAATAAAATAATGATTTTTGTTATTATTTATCTAATTTTTCACACTGAGAAATATTTTGATTCAAATTCATATTATTAAAAAAAATAAATAAATAAATAAACAAAGAAAACAACAAAATATTTTATGTTTTCAATGGTTATACAAATTTTGCATATTTATCACAAACTATCAAAGTTTACATGTTCAAAGAGAATTTTTTTTTTATTAAAAAAAAAAAAAAAAAAAAAAAAAAAAAAAAAAAAAAAAAAAAATTATACTCACTCTATTTTGCAAATCATCTTTGCCGTTAAACGATGTAATATATGCATGAGCGTGAGTTCCATAGACGGGAATTGCAAATAATTTTCCTGCCAATACATTGCTGGTACCGTCGAAACCACCTTAAAAAATAAATAAATAATTATTTATTTATTCTACATAGTTCTCACCTTCTGGCACATTTCTTTTATACACCTCAATTTTAATGAAAGTAAATAGCAAATATTTTAATTTTAAATAATTCACAAAAATATAAAATTTAAGATTCAAATTTAAAAACAAATAATTTTGAAAATTATTTTCACAAATGTTAAGAAAATAATAGTGATGAACAATTTAAAAGAAGAAGAAAAAAAGTGAAATACATTTTATTATTAAATTCAAAACTCAAAAATTTATTTAAAAATTTAAAAACATGTTCTCTCTATCTCTCTTAATTAAATTATCATTCATATAATAGCTTGCATAATATAAATATGATAATAACATTTTCACAATGACTAATCAACTTCAAAATTTATCTCTTTTATTCTGTTAATATTAATTGCTCGAACAAATGACAACAGATTAAGAAGTATATTAAAAAAAAAATAATAAAATAATTCGGTTTACATTGGCATCTTGCTTCATCATCACCGAAAGTAAGAAATTGATAACTGTGCTAAGTTTCTTATGCAGTAAACTTTTTTTCTTCTTCTTTTTTTTCTCATTAAAAAAGCTAATAAATATTATTGCAACTGTAAAGTTTTTGCAAATATTTTTGTATTGGAAATTTATGCAAAAATATTTTTTTGATGTTACAGACCTCGGATCGATTTTAAGGGGCAAAAGAAGTCGATTTACATTCCAAAAAAAGTTGATTTTTTATTTTTAATAAATTTAATTAGTTAATAAATATTTTATTTCAAATAATTATTATAATTAGATATACTAAATTAATTTTATTAATTCCTTAAAATAAAAATAATTCTATAAAAATATTTTCAAGAAAATTTATTTCGAATATTTCAGAGTCGAACTAAGACAAATTTTCAAGATTTTAATTCAGTAGGAAAGATTTTAAAAAAATTCCTAATATTCTATTTTTTTTTAATTTTTGAAATCTAATAAAAGCAAATTATTCGAATTCAAAAAAATGTGGAAAAAGTCATAGAATCCGAGGTCTGGAAAATGTATCGGACCCCCCCACCCAAAAAAATACTCCTTTTTTCTAAATCGACCCTAAAGCTCTAAATAATAAAATAAGAAACTAAAGATTATAAAATGTAAGAAAAAATCAATAACTTGTTTGAACCAAAGTCACATTAATGTCCATTTTCAAAAAAATAATTCGATGAGTGAAAATGATGCAATATTCAATAATTGGGTTTTAAACAAAATATACATATATATTCCGCAGATATATAATTTTACTTAACCCTGAAAGTTCTTTCACATCACTTAAAGTAGATGATACCTACCGGTACCAAGTAATACAATATATTGATCTCACTTTCTTTGACCGGGTCTATTACTCATCGTGTAAATTTCACGAAAATTAAAATTTACCTCCTAATTTATACAACAAGAAATAGAGAGAAAAAAAATTACCACCTTAAATTAAAAAAAAAAAATAATAAAAATTTATTACTACAAAATGTTTAAAATAAAAAATTTCTTTTTAATTTTTTTTAAAAATAATTTTGTAAATTTATTTATTTAATCAAATATACGAGCTAAAGGGAACGTAAATAATATAAATGCAATTAAAAAAATAAATTATTAAAAAAATAAATAAAATCAAATTCAGAAAATAAAAGAACAAAAGTTAATTTCAAAAAAAAGACAAATCTGAAAAATTAAATAATTTATTAATTAAATATTTTTTTCTCTCTTTACATATAAAATACAACAACAAAAATCGTTACATCGATAATAAAAAAAATAATTAATGGGGGAAAATAAAAAATGCAATAAAAAAAAAAGTATTATTTTTAGAAATGATCTTTCACTTACCAATATAACTATATTTGGAAGCACTGAGTCCTCCGTCTGGTCCTTGTGCCCTTCTGAGACCAAATTCCATTAAAGTTACATTTTTTCCCGCTACCATTCTATATCGAGATGCATTTGTTGCCACCAAACTTGCATAGTTGACAAGAGTTAAAAATGTCGTTTCCAACAGCTGAATAATTATCAATGGACCCTCTACTCTTAGAAGTGGTACCCTATTTTTAATAATTAAAAAGTTGATTAATCAAAAAAAAAAAACCTTTAAAACAAAAATCAATTCGAAAAAATTAATTAAATTTTTTTTTTAATAATTTATATGTTCAATTAAATTTAATATCATTTAATATTTAAAAATACACAAAAAAATTTATATATTTTTCAATTTATTTGTTACTATAAAATTATACAATAAATTAATATTATACTTAAATAGAACATAAAAAAAATTAATTACATAATAATTAAATAGTAAAAAGTAATAAAATTGAAGGCAATAAAGAAAGAAACAAATAATATATATATATATATATATATATATATATATATATATATATATATATATAAATAAGAGATAACAGACAATAAAGATATATGAAAGATTTTTTTTTTTTTTAGTGATAAAAATGAAAATTTAATTTTACCTTGGAAAAACGATAGAGCCTTCTTCAATTGCGTATAAACTAACATCATCAGTTGTAAGATTTTTTAAATATTCAAAGAATTCTGGCTCTACACAGTCTGGCATTGTAGTTCTCAAATAGTCAATATCTATTAATAATTTGAAAAAAAATATATTTTAGCATTTATAAAATTTAATTTTCTAATCTTAATTTTTTTATTTCTTATACAATGAAAATAAATACCACTGTCAGAATAATGAAAACTGCCAAGAAATTTGAGACATTCTTCTAGTCCAGCAAAAACTGTGAATTCTCCATGAAAAGGATTTTTTCGAAAAAATAAATCGAAAACACCATAATCATGCATTTTTCCACTTTTCCAATAAGCATAAGCCATTGTGATTTGATAAAGATCTGAAAATTTTTAATAAATTTATTGTACGAAAATACAATTTTAATATAAAATATTATTAAAATTAAAATAGTCACGCCTTGGATCGACTTTAAGCCGCAAAAAAATTCGATTTTTTAATTTAATTAAATTTAATTAGTTAATAAATATTTTACTTTAAATATCTAATATTATTGTATATTATTTAATTTATTTTTTCATTCCTTAATAAGAATAATAAGGAATATTATCAAGAAAATTTATTTCGAATATTTCAAAACTGAACTAAGACAAATTTTCAAAATTTTAATTTAGTAGGACAAATTTATAAAAAAAAAAAAAATTTTTTTTTAAAGTTCCATTTAAAAATTTTTAATTAAAGTCTAATTTATGTAAATAATTTGAATTTAAAATTTTTGCATAGTTTTTAATTTTAATGGTCAAATATAAATTTTGGAAAATAATTAAGTTGAAGCTTTTCTAAATAATTAAATTTTGAAAGAATTATTTAAAATAATAATTGAATTTTTAAAGAAATATTAAAATTATTAAAAATAATAATTGAATTTTGAAAGAGTTACAGTTGAAATTTTAAGAATTGAATTTCAAAAAATTTTGTAAAATTTTACAGAATTAAAAATAATTTATCAAATAGTTTTAGATAACCTTTTTTTAAAATAATTGAATAAATTAAAATAAATAATTGAATAAATAATAATAATAATAATAATAATATAATATATAATAATAATTTTAAATAATTGAATTGAAAATTTACTTTAAGATAATATTGAATTTAAAAAGGAATTTCATTCAAATTATTGAAAATAATTAATTTAGAGAATAATTTTAGTTAAAAATTTGATAAATAATTGAAACAAAAAAGATCTGAAGAAGATCTGTAATATAATGAAAAATACGTATTTTGTTTAAAAATTTTGTAAAAAAAAGTACAAAAAAAGTCGAAAAAGTCGTATAATCCGAGGCCTGTAAAGTACAAAGTAAAATAATAACAATAATAGTAAACTAAAAAAAACATTCTCGTTAATGTGAATTACTTGCAAAATTCAGAGAAAATGATTTATCATAATTTTTTTATTTCTCTATTAATCAAATTTAGAAAAAAAGTAAAAAAAAATACTAATTATTAAAAAGAAATAAAACCTCTTTGTTTTTATATTTCCCAAATAAAAAGATTTTAATAATTTTAATAATATAACTTTACTATTGTATAAAAAGAAATGTGTGTAAAGTAAATAATACAAATGTATTTTTTTCATTATCGAAATCATTCATTGAACAAAAAAAAAAAAAAAAATTAAAAAGACCTTGAAAAATGATCAATCCTTGCAAACATTTAAGTACTTTTGAGATTAGTAAATTTTGCATTCTTGTCTTCAATTAATTCAAATGTGTCTTGAATATTTATTAAAAAATATATACTTGCAATGACTATAATATGAATTCAGTACTCAATTAAATAAAATTTCATCTGCATAATTATAAATATATATATTTTTTTTTCATCTTCTATACAAATGTCAATATAAGAAAAATGTCATTTACGAGGTGCGTTTTAGAAATTAATATCGCCTTGTGTCATAAAATAATTAACAATCAACGTCATTTGAAATGTAGTTCACGTGTTTAAAATTAATGACGCAAGAAAGGTTTTATATATTTTTAAAAAATTTCATTCTGAGCCAATGAACTTTAACAATCTATATAGAGTTTAAATAATTGAAAAAATTGACATTCTCACTCTATAATCATTAAGCGACATTAGTAAAATTATTCAATTTAAATTAGGATCTATTGTAAAAATTAAGAAAAAGAAACAAGAATTGAGTAAAATAAGACAATAGTTTAGAGGTTATATTACACATTGATTTTTTTTTTTTTTTTTTTTTGTTACAGAATGTAAAACAAATATTTAAGGAGAAAGTATTTTAAATACCTGTAAGGAGTGGTTGAACCACTCCATTTTGACGTGATTTACACCACGATTTGTCTTTGTCATTTGACATAGTTGTGATCTGTTTTTATTTTTACTTTAAAATTGAAAAAATAACCTCACAGGCACTAAAATTCTGTTTTTTAAATGGACTGTCTACTCTCTCGGTTAGTAAGCAACTAACACGTTTTATCCACTGAATCTACTCACTCTCACTAACACTTTAATCAACACACGAATGTAGCTATATGTACATATATATATATCAGTAAGTATGAATTCGCGCACTCATAATCGATAAAATGTTTCTCGTGTTTAGGAACATTTGAAGGACGTCATCGTCAATCAGAATCATATGAGTAATAGTGAAATTTTCCAATTTTCCGAAAATTTCATTGTGGAAAACAGTTTAATTCCCCTATTTGATTCCCCCAAATAAAAATAACCCTAAAGGAAAATTTCCAGCGCTACCAACCACGTGAAATGTAAATTTTCTTGTAGGCGCGAAAATTTGAACACACAGAAGACAAATATTTAAATAAATAATATTCATTTGGTAATAATATATAATTTATTAATAATATACAAATTTTCATTTATATATTATTAAAAAAAAAATATATATATATATATTCTTTAAAAATGGAAATTAAAAAATTAAAACTAATTAATTTTTAAAAATTTTTAAAAAATTTAAATAAATTAATGTATAATTATAAAAAATATATTAATTTAGTATGTAAATTTTAAAGCAGCAATAAATGAAATGCAGAAAAAATTTTGCATTACCTAAATATTATAATATTTAAAAGTGTCGAAGAAGTTTAGTCGATAAATCATGTTCTTATATTGTATACATATTTTCGTCTAAATTACAAAAACCTACATAAAACTAAAATATATAGATTACCAAAAATTTCTCATTAACTTTTATTACCGTAATTAATATTGATTTTTCTTTCCGAACTTTTTTTTTTTATCTGTCACAGGATACACAATTCTAAAAACTAATTATTAAAACACATAAAAAAAAGACTTAAAAATTAATCTTTTTTTTTTACTGTATACGAAGTTAATTTATTTTAATGAAGTTTACGAAAAAAATATTTTAAAAATGTATTTTTTTTCAGAATACAAAATAAAAAAAAATTAATTTAAAATTAATTAATTTTTTTCAATTTATTATCACAAATTTTTTATTTTGTATTTTATATTTTAAATAATATAGGCATACATTTTTCAATAATTAATTTTTTTTCTTATTTTATTTTAAGGAAAAAAAAATAAGGAGAGGTGATGTAAATTAATTAATAATATAATTTACGAGAAAGGGAAGAGGGAATATCTAAAAAAATTTAAATCGCAATATATTTAAAATTCTCAGAAATTAAATTCTAAAAAAAGAAATTCGTAATACATTACAATAGAAGTTAATAATACAAAAAAAAAATTGATAATTGATTAATATTATATATAAATTGATGAATATGGGATATGTAAAAAAAAATTGATATTGTCAAAATCAATAAAATAACAAATAAAAAAAATGTATTTTATACAAGGGGATTTATTGCAAATCCTATCTGATATACTGAATACATGTTATACATATATATTACGTCATATTACCTTGACTTCCATATATGAGAATCAATAAATCAATTTCAAATTTTTATAATTTCTCATCAAAAATTTCATGTGTAATTGATATTATGCGAATATTTCCTTTTTGCACTTGTTTATAATTTATTATTGCATTTGGCACTACTTTTCTTCACTTTTTTTTGGCATTGTAACAATATATAATTTATAATACGTTGTCATTGCTTTATATTATATTATTATCATTATTAAATTCAATGTTTATTATTTCAATAATAACATTAATGTCAATAATTATATTAATATATTTATTATAATATTAATACTAATATGTCGCGCTAGAAAATATATATATATATCTATATCGAGGAATTAAAATATATATAAATAATAAGACATCCTGAAGTCCACAGATTTCAACGAAAAATGTCAACAAAACAACATGTCAAAATTTAAGGTTATATTCTAGCATTCTAATTCTAACTGTAAGAATAAAATTCATAAATACAAGAGCCTTTTAATTCTGATTAAAATTAAAATAAAAAAAAAAAATTTCTAATCAAATAAATCGCGTGTTCCATATTCAAAAAACAGGTAACATTCAGAGATGGAAAACACGTGAATTTTTAGAAAACAAATTAAAAACATAATCTATAAAAATATGTCAGATTTTGTGTGAAAATTGTGAATGAAAATTAATAATTATTTTCATTTTTTTTTTCTTTTAATTGAAAAAAATTCAATTATTATTAAAATCATCGGCAAAATTCACAAAATTTATCCACGATGAACAATTGAAAAAAAAAATTGTTTCCATTTGGAAAATAATATAATTTGTTGTTGAATTTATTATTGAAAAAATTATATTATTTTTTCTTTTTTGTTGCCTACAAATTATTTTGTTTTAAAAAATTGTTGATTGAGAAACAATATAAATTTTTTTTTTTTTTAGACAAATTGTAATAATTTGTATATAGAAAAATATTTTTTCCTCTAAATCGTTGATCGAATAAATATTGTAAAATTCATCGACGTTAATAAAATGTAGTAAATCTATAGAAATAAAAAAAAAAAAAAAACTCGTGAAATATTTTTATTTTACGTATATTGAAAATTAACCTGAGAATTTTTAATGACTTTTCTGTAGACATCACAATGTATCACATAAAATATTCGAGGCGCTATGTAAAAACTTATAATCATTTTTTTTCGAAATTACACTTTTGTCCGCAAAACAGTAAACGAAATGATAAATTTTTAGAATTTCATTTTATCATAATCAATAGTTGACAAATTTTTGGCTTAACATAACCCTCAATGAAAACAAAAATTTTAAATGTGAAACTTATTATTACAGTATTTTTTGTTTTTAATTATTATTATTCAGCGTAATATTTATTTCTCTCAACTTACGATGCGCGTAATATTTACTTTTATTAAAAGGCAATAATTATATTTTTTGTTTATCAGAAACGATATTTACAGTTATTTTTTGTAAGTTTAAATACTGAGTGACAAAATATTTACATTACCAAATTGAAAATCGATATAAAATTTATTCAACTTGATTTCTCTTTAATTAAAAATTTATAAAGATGAATTAAAAACTGATAAAAGTTGTATTAAATCTAAATGTAAAATGATGCAATGTTCTTTAAGGCCAGGTCCAAGTCGTGTCAGCTGTTCCATTGAAACTTCAAAGGAACAGCTGACTCGACTTGGACCTGGCCTTAAATAAAAAAAAACAATTATCAAAAGGAACTTCTGGAATTCCAGAGATGGGAAATAACGACAATAAAAAAATTTCTGTTAGTTCCTTAGGAATTTTTTTTATCGTCGTAATTTCCCATCTCTGGAATTCCGGAAGTTCCTTTTGACAATTGTTTTTTTTTTTTTTTATTTAAAGAACATTGCATCATTTTACATTTAGATTTAATACAACTTTTATCAGTTTTTAATTCATCTTTATAAATTTTTAATTAAAGAGAAATCAAGTTGAATAAATTTTATATCGATTTTCAATTTCCTTAGGAAAACTTGCAATTTTGATAAGTAATAATTTTATATCAACTGTCAATTCGGTAATATAAATATTTTGTCACTCAATATTTAAACTTACAAGAAATAACAGTAAATACCTTTTTTGATAAATAAAAAATATGATTATTGCCTTTTTATAAATGTAAATATTACGCAAATTGTATGTTGAGAGAAATAAATATTACGCTGAATAATAATAATTAAAAACAAAACAATACTGTAGGTAATAATAAGTTTCGCATTTAAAATTTTTTTTTCATTGAGGGTTATGTTATGTCAAAAATTTGTCAACTATTGATTATATGATAAAATGAAATTATAAAAACCTATCATTTTGTTTACTATTTTTGGGTAAAGTGTAGTTTCGAAAACAAATCATTATAAGTTTTTACGTCGCCTCAAAATATTCCTTAAAAGTAATGATAAAAAAAATGGACTTGTACACACAATCGATGAGCTGTTTCTAAAAACTAAATATCACAAAACTGATTATAAATTTAATTTCCTAAAAGTAATTTTTTCTAAATACTGTATATATCTATATTTATATATAATTACTTTATACACATTTTTCTCTATTTAGAGAGTATTCTCTGGAAAAAAAACGTAATCACAAAATACATATTCAATAACTATTATTATTATTATGATATATATACAACTATTGCAGAAAAGCTCTATTATTCGTTTTTTTTTTAAATATTTTTTTTTAAATTACATTATAATGTCCTTGTGTTAATATTATTTTCTCAGGTTATGCAACTTGATGCATTTTCTTGTTTATTTCATTTTATTTAATTTTTTTTTTTGTGCTTTAGAAATCGTGCTTAGCACAGTAAATCAATCTTTACTCTCTTCTAAAACATTGGCATACAAGTGGTATTTTTTTTTTTTTTTTAATTAATTTCTTCTTTTTGGGAAGCACAAACTACGATTTTTTTATTTTTTATCTAATTAAATATATCTATTATCCTAAAACTATTCAGACTTCAGGATTTATATTTATTATAATACTTCTTTTTTTATAACTTAATTATTTTTAATACCTTTTTTGTTTACAAGAATAGCAATACGACTGTGTAGAATTCTAACTAAATGGTTTTTTTTTTTAATCTCATTATATTTTATTAATTATTACTTCTAATTGTATATAAATTCCTCTATACATAAATAACGATATACCAATTTGGAGATCTCGATAAGAAAAAGTTTTTCAATAAAATAATAAATTAAAAATCTTACTGACTAATACAAATATTTTTGTCTTAGAAAATTTTTTTTTTTTTTTTAACATTATTGACAGATTTAATTATTTTTTTTTTAATAATAACAGTAATAAAAATTATTTTTTTTCATCAAAATATTATGTGCTTTTTCAATAATTATTCTTTGCAACTCAACTTTAAATTACACAAAAAAATTTTCTAACAATAATTCCGCTAAAAATATAATTGAATTGTGAAATTAAATTATTAATATATGAATTTATATTTTTATATATAAAAAAATAGGCCGCTTTTTTTAATGAAATAATTCGTTTTTATATTTTTCCTTTTTCTTTCAGAGATCTCTTTTAAATATCGTACATATATTTTTTTTTTTTTCACACAGAATTGAACGCTTCTACTATTCCATTATATTCTAATTTGACACACAATTTTGCAAACAGTCTTTAAATATTATAAAATAAGAATTCCTGCATGTTTTTATAATTTGTAAACTATTATATAATAAAAATTAAATGAAATTTTTCACATATTAAAATTATAAATTCTATTTTATTTTTTAAATAACTCTATAAAAAATCATTTATATTTTTATATGATTATTTTCATTATTTTATTATTGATATATTTTTGAAATATCAATTTCGTGCTATAACGCGTGTATGGCTTATTATAAGATTCTCGCGTTTATAATGAGCTAAAATACATTTTTTGTATTATACTATATATATATACATATATAGTCATTCGCATCATACAGATAAAATATGATTTTTCTCATTCATCCCCCTCAAGAAATTCAAAAGCACATCTATAAAATTTTAACACATTCTCAATATAATATTATATGGCAATTATTAAAATAATCTCATAGTTCCAGTAAGCTATTAAAATTTCATAATCATCAACGACCAAAGCTGTTGTTGAATATTAATCTTGTGTGATAATAGATATTATTACTTAAGGAGAGAAAATACTTGTGACTTTAATATATTGAAATAAAGTCAATTATTCAACTGCAATAATAATAATAATAATAATAATAATAATAATAATAAATAATTGCAAATTTATATTTTCTTCAATTAATAATTCATTGAATATTCAATTTTGTTTTTAAACTGTTCATAATATTAATATAATTAATATTATATAAATAAAATATTCTTTAATTTATTTTTTTTTAAATAAATAGTTTAATGTAAATAATACCTAATAATTATATTATATTATAAAAGTCTAAATTAAAAATAATAACTTTATAATTTTAATTAATTAAGAAAACTGAAAAGATTTTAATTAGTTATGAAATTTTGAACATTTACTTTTTCATTTACTTATTATTCATTTATTAACAAAGATTATTATTCATTCACTTTGTATTTCTAAGAAAATATATGTAATTACCGCGTCAACCGAGGTTTAATTATACCCATAAATAAAATAAAACGGAAAATTTTTTTATAACTATTATATCCATAAAAGTTTATATAAAATAATGTACAATTTTTTTAAATTATTTAATCTATATGACATTTTTTCTATAGTCTAGAATGCAGTATAAAATAAAAATGTTTTTCATTGCTTTTGTGGAAATTGTTCAACAAATTTGAAAATTGACATTGAAATTTTACTAAAATCTAACAAAAAAAAAAAAAAAAAACAAACAAACAAAAAAATTAAGTAATTACAAAATTTTGAGAATTTTTAGTATTATTTAATTTTATTAATTAATATTAAAATAAAAATTTTACTCATTAAAAACTGTCGATGGGTATAATTACCCCAGTTGACGGTAAATTATAAGAAGGCTAAAACTGAAAAATATTATATAATTTTTAATTATAGTTACTAATATAAAAAACTTAACACACTAAAAAATTGTGTTCTAAATTAAAATTATCAGAATATCAATAATAATAATAACAAGATATAAAACATTGCATTTAAATTAAAAATTAATAAAATGTATTTCTATTATTTTAATTTAATTCTATTCTTCCTTTGATATATACCTTTGGCATAATTAATTAATATTCTTTTGCTATATGTTTAAAAAGCTCTTTCTCTCACAGCACTTATTAAAAAGTTACTCTATTAATTGTCTGGTTTTTGAAAATTCATCGATAAAATGATTTTCATTAATTTTCTAAAAATTGAAATAATTTTTATTTTTAATTAAAAAAAAAAAAAAATTCACGTTAAAATCTTAATTAGTAAAATTTAACGGACAGAATTATTTTAATTCGTCAAATTGAATTATTTCTTCCCAAATAAATAAATAAATAAATAAAAATATAAATATAAAAAAATATAAATAAATAAATAAAATAACAAATATAAAATATAAATTGTAGTCATTAACTACTTTTTCTGTTCAAACTTAAAAATACGAATTTGATTTTAATACAAGAAATTGGTGCTTGGCATAAAATTATAAGAACTACTAAATATCGAAATTTTCAAGTTAATTTTATAAACGTGAGCGCTTTCAAACTTTTCTGCTTTTTGTTTATTTTTTTCAAAGTGAAAAATAATATTAAAATACTAATATTCATTAAATAAAATTGTAATTTTATGTAAATTAAAATTTTTTCAAATTTCATATTTTTTTAAATCAAATTTAATGTTCAATTCATTTTGTTTCTATAACTCGAGAAATTAATTTAATTTCTATATTCTCCCTTTAAAATATTTCTAGATAGCACCATATATTAAAAAAAAGATATGATTTAAAAAAAAGCAATTGTCTTTAAAAAACGAAAAAATTTAAATAATCGAAAATAATTATATTCAAAATTATGAAATTTTGAACAAATCAAATTAAACAATTGCATAGGGGTCAATTCATTTTACATTATTTCGTCTAAAACGTTTGCAATTTAAAAAAAAAAAATTGTGAAAATTGGAATTTTCAAACCTTTTTAAATTAAATCAATTTTTCTTAAATTAGAAAAATTTAGCCAAAAATTAAAATTACTTTAAAATGTTTTTGATATAGTTTTATATTCTTTTCACCTTTAGTTAAGTTAAAGAGAAAAAAAAACACTCAGGAGATCTTTCACATTTTTAGTCTCAAATCTCTTTAGGAGAGAAAAAAGAAGATAAAATATGGAACTTTAAAAAAGAATTTAATTTAAATATAAATTCTTGAACAATTTCCTTTGACAATTTTTGTCAAAGTCCAATACATTGGTCCCATATAAGTCTATCTTTTTTTCTTGAAAATAAATATTTTGAAAAACAAGTGTACTGGTTAATATTTATTTCTAAGTTTATTATTTTCATGCATTGACTTTTTACAGTGGTAAAATGAATTTTAAATATATATATTGAAAAACATAAAATCCATATAAAACTAATAAATATTTATTTGAACCAAATAATTTGAATCAAATATCAATTATTATTATATTCGAATCATTAATTTCTATATTTGAAACAAATACTATTTTGTTAACAAATTCTATTGATTCAATGAGAATATTTTGATACAAATAAATATTTAAAGTAATCGATTATTTGGATTGAATAATTTTTTTCCAATATAAATTTCAATTAAAAGAAAAAAAAAAAAAACTCTTTGAATTATTTTTTATATTGCAATTGGCAGAACCGATTGAAAGACAAAATAAAATGAATTGACCCTAAATAGAAAAAAAACTCAATCTTAAGAATTTAGAAAAAAAAAATTAGAAAAATAAAAAATTAATTAATACTATTATATAGCCCCTACATCTCTAAATTGTTCCAGTTCTATTAAATATATATATATATAATTTCTTTTCCTCCTAAATCTACAACCACTCTTCGAAATGACCACCCTCGGTTCATCTCATTAAATCAGCAGCTCTCTGCCTATCTCGATGAACTTCTCGTGGATGCATTCTTTTTCTATGTGAAAAGCAATTACCTGAACTTGCGAAGGCTTTGGGACAATAGGGACACTGATATGGTCTGGCACCTGTGTGTTGATTTATGTGAAACTTCAAATCCTGATTTCGTTTAAATGTCTTGTCGCAAAGTGGACACGCATGAGGCCTTAAATCGGAATGTGTTATACTGTGCGCACGTAAAGTTGAATTTGTCGGATATACTCTTCCGCAAACATTACATGGAAATTGAATACCACCGTGATATTCTTTGTGACGAAAAAGATTCGATTGTGTTTTGAAACTGCAAAAAAGAAAATTACATTATTATTATTATTATTGATATTATTCAGTATTGATTATTGAAAATAATATATTATTTGAGAAATTGAAATTTTAAACAAAATTTTTATGACAATTAAAGAATTTCAGGGTTGTTGCGAGAATAAATTTTTCATTATTAAAAAATTTTCCCAGACAAAAAAAGAAAAAGTTAACTATTAAATGGATTTAACAGTTTCAACAAAAATGACAATTCGGACAAATAAAAGTTCGGTCAAATGAAATTTCGGTAAAATAAAAATCCAATCACTTAAAATTCAGCTAAGTATAGAATTTTTTTTTTTTTTTTTAATAGCTGACAATTATTAGTAACATATTTTTAAATTGTTTGAATAATTGAATTTTTAAAGAATATTGTAAAAATCATTTAAAATAATTGAATTTCAAAAGATTTTTTTAAATTTCAGACAATAATATTAAATTTTATAGAATTGAAAATAATTTATCAAATAATTTTAAATAACCATTTTTAAATGTAATTGAATTTTCAAAGATTTGGAATTCCAATTTTTGAAAATAATAATTTGAACTTCAAGTGATTTTTGATTGAAATTTTCTGTAATTTTTGTTGCTGGAGAATTTATTAGAAATTACAGATAAAAATTAAACTTTAAAAATTTTGTAAATAAATAAATTTAGAGAAGTATTTTTGTTAAAAATTTGTTAAATAATTGAAATAAAGAAGATCAGAAGAATATATGTATTTTACAAAAAGAACAACGTATTTTAATTTAAAATTTTGTAAAAAAATGTAAAGAAAAAGTCAAAAAAAAAAAAGTCGCATCTTATTAAAATAAGTCAAAAAAAAAAAAAAAAAAGTCGTATAATTCGAGGCTTACAAATGTTTTTTGCCAAATAAAATTTTTTTCAACATACAAAATTAGTAATTAAAGAAATTTGTCAAATTAAAATTTAGCTACATATAAATAGAAAAAAAATGTGTCTCAATAAAATAGAAATTCTCAATAATTTAATAATAAATAGCAATTTAATTTTATCAATAAAAATTTAATCAGATGAAAATTCAATTAAATAGAAATTCGATGATATAAATTTCGAACTAATGAATTTTAATGAATATTCATGAGTTTCGATTAAAAGTAATTTTTTCCCCTTTTTAAATTATAATTAAAATTAAAATTGAATTATATTAAAATATTCATTAATAAAAATCAGAATACACATATAAAAATTTTAATCTATAACAATTAACAAATGGACACTGTCTGTAAAAATGTTATAAATAAATTTTAATGAATAAAAATTAACTAATTTAACTGAAATTAAAAAAAAAAAAAATTAATAAAATTGAAACTTACATTCTTCCACAAATATCACAGCCATATTTTCCCTTAGGCCTGTGAGTTTCCAAATGCACTTTGAGATTTCCTTTTGTTGAAATTCTTTTACTGCAAATGGGACAAATAAAATTTCCACTTGCATTACTATCGGCGTTCACTTGAAGGACACCATTTGTTGAATAATGTGATTTTAACATTGTCTTTCGTTCTATTCGTCTTTCTTTTGGAATATGTGACCAGAGATGATCTTGCAAACTAATTTGTGACATGAAAGACCTAGAGCATATTGTACATTTATGAGATTTAATGGATGTATTTGAAATGTCCTCATCACTTTCCTCGGACGGTTTCTTATCATCAAAGTCTTTCAAGTCGTCTTTAGTTTCGTCTAATCTAAATAAATAAATATTTTATTTTTTTTTTAAAAAAAGGGTTTAATAATATTTAATTCAGAAGATTAAAATAAAAAAAAATCTTCAAAATCGTTTAGACCAAAACAATTGAAGATTTTTTTTTTTTATTCTAATTTTCTGAATTAAATATTTTTTTTGCGTGTAAAAAAAAAAAAGAAAATTTAATACTAACTTGTTAACTAATGATAATGGTTCAGTCGGCGACATTTTTAAATCTTGTTCGTCGTATTCGTTGTCAGAAATTTCAGAAATCTCAGATGAATGCTCTTCCAATCCGCATTGTAAAAATAACATTGGATCAACTTTAACTTCCATTTCTTCGGTATTTGGAGTATGTTCTTCTTGTGACAATGTTTCCGATGGTGGTTCCCTAGAATCGCTATCTTCCAAAATTTCAAGAGCACCCTGTTCAAGAAAAAAAAATGTCCAATTTAATTAAAACACAATTAATTAACTTTTTAATTAAAAACAAAAATTTCTTTTTTTTCTATTTTATTGAAAAATAATATGAAATGAATAGATATAAAAATTGCAAATTTTATCATTTTCAAAAAAATTCAATAAACTTCTTTAATAATTTAATTATTTAAATTATGAAATTAAAATTATTGCTTTTAATTTTAATAGAATAATTTTACATTTAAAAAAGAAAAAAATTTACATTTAATTTAATTTAATTTAAATTTAATTTAATTTAAATTTAATTTTAAATTTGTAAAAAAAAGTTATATACATATTATCAATTTTTCTTCAAATATTTTTATTTAAATTTATCGATTTATGTTGAAATTATTTTCTAAATTAAATTATTTTTAAAATTCAATTGTTTTTACAATTATTTTTAAAATTTATTTATTTTCAAATTCAATTATTTTTATTGCTCGTTAAAAAAAAGAAATACTTCAGTAGCGCAATTTTGATACCGCAAAGCACAAAATTTGGTCAAAAATTTTTATTTAAAACTAAAAAATGTTCAAAAACTATTTTTTAAAAATAAAAGTTTCCTGTGTGTAGGAAATTCAAAAAAATTTGAGAATTGAAATTAAAATTTAGAAAAATAGATAAAATAATCAAAAAGTACGATACATTAATAGAGGAAAAATCTCTAAATCAATGTAATTGAATTCACAAAAGAATTGAATATGAAAATAAATATTAGACAAAAAATAATTTGTAAATTGTAAAATTTATTTTATTAATTATATGTTCAAAATAAAATTGTAAATTATTAAAAATATAATTGAGAGAATATTCCAATTTCAATTAATTGAAATTAAAAACAATTAATTGAATTTTAATTAAATTAATTAAGATTAATAATCCTTATTAAATTGAAAGATATTTCAAATATAGAAAAAAAATTTTTATGATTATATAATTTACTTAACAATTTAAATAAATTTACACAATATTAAAAATAAAAAAAATTTTACCCGCATATATAATTTACTAATAATTTTATATAATACCTTTGTTAATATTGAATGTAATAAACTTTTTTCTTCAATTTTCTTTTCCGAATTTTCAATATCTTTTATCTCAGCATTGTCCACGTCTTGTGTTGAATCGACATTATCAAAAACTCCATATAATTTTAATTTCAACATTTCTTGCGTTCGACATGCCATCATTGCAAAACGTTGAATACCCTCTAACCTTTTGATGCACGTTATACACACCATTTTAGGCAATTTATCTTCGGATGATACCTGAAAATAAATCTCACCTTAGTTGACCTCATTTACAATCATAGGTATATTATTTTTAAGAACGCAATTTTAAATTCTCTAAAGTTTAAACATTAATTTTTAATAAATATCAAACTGTGGTAAAAAAAAAAAAAAAAAAAAATTCTTCATTTTAAATTCTCCAAAGTTTACATTCATGTTTAATAGCAACTAGGTGGTAAAAAAAAATTCTATATATTCTTTACAACACTGACATTTAATATAAATAATATCTAACAAATTTTAATTCAATGAAAAAATTAATTAATTTAATTTAATTTAATAATAATAATTTAAATGATTTTTATTTTATTAACTTGAATTATTAAATTGCAATTGATTCGATGAAATTCATTAAATGAAATTGACTTTAATTCAAAAATACTTTTTATTTTCCCTAAAATATTAATTTTTAATATTTTATAAAAATTATTCATTTTTATTATTAATTATAATAATAATAATAATTTTTATTATTATTTATTTTAATACAAACAATTTTTTTTATAATTAAAATTTATTCTCATTCTAATTAATTTGCTAAATAATTTTCGAGAACGGAGAATTTATAATGATTTTTTTTTTATATATATATGACATTTCAGCCAATAATGATTTACATATATGGCTTATAGAATTTTGTTTTATATTTATATAAAAACTCTCGAAGTGACTTTGATTTAGAAATATTTGAATGGAAAACTATGTTAAATAATTTTGAACAAGAAATCATTGGTAAACTGCATTATTTTGCCCTTTTGAATAATTTATTTCGTATCAGACGTCAGGTCCAGAAGCATCTCTGACGCTTTATCCCAATTATATTTATAGGCGCACTCGTGTATAGCGCGCATGCAGTACAGTATTCGAGGTAATCAATAAAATGCTAATTTTTAACACTTTTACATCTCCCAGGAATACAAAGGTCGCCGTTACGTTTATTCGTCGAAATATCCAAATCGCCATTCCGCAACTCTCACATTATTAACAATTAAATATATCCTTGCGGATAAAACGTTCTCAAAAAAAAAAAAAAAATTAGATTCCTATTTCTTTTTAATTAGCTAATTATTAATTTCTTATTTATTTTAAATACATTTTAATTAAAAAAATTTTTTTTTTTTATTTCTATTTATTTATAAAAAAAATAATTCTTGGAATATATAAACGAATTTTGTGAAATATAATTTGATAAAATTATATTAAAATTAGACATATAATTAATTATAGGTATTATTAAATAATTAAAGAATCGACTATTTTCTTTCTTATTGTATATGACGAAAATGTAATTATTTTTCAATTTATAAATTTTATAAACAAAATTGTAAAATTAGTGTAAAATAAAACCGATGTTTATGAAATAAAAAATTATTTAAAAAAAAAAAATTAAGACTGATAATTTAGGTATTAATCTACAATGTTTATTTACAATTTTCGGAGTTAATTTTTTGATAAATATAAAATTTTTTTATTTTTTTATTATATAATATATTCTATAATTAGTTAAAGTTACAGAAACTCATCAAACGAGAAAATTTAATGCTATATATATATAAACGTTGAAACAGAAACAATTTTCCTATATAATTATCATTGTTAATTAATTAGATACTAATTCATTGTTCGCATGATTATAGGTTTTTCGATAGTAATAATTAACCATCAGTAATAATTTTTGTCAATTCAGAAGAAATTAGGAATTATTAACTTAATATTTATTTCGAGAATTTTTATCATAAAATTTTTTTGAAACAGAAATAAAAATATAAAACTAATTTATCATTCTTCAATTAATTCAAAAATCTTTAATTATTTCTATAAATAAAATTTCATAATTGTAAATAAAATATTAATTTACAAAAGTAATATTTATTAATTACAAAAAAAAAATTAAGACCCTTTTTTTTCTCATTCGAAATATTAAAAATATATATATATATTAAATTTATTTTTTAGTATACGTAAAGCAATATTTAAAATATCGAAAATTATTTCAGATTTAAAAAATAAATAATTCGCACATTTTTTTTTTTACACGCATCCATAACAACAAGTATTATCTTTCCCTTTATAATTTCTATTTTTAATGAAAACTACAATCATTTTTTTATCAAAAATGCATCTCGATCCAATAATCACGATCAGCGATCAATAAAATAATAATCAAGATTCTGGACAGAAGAGGACGCGCTTCAAAATTATAGGTTGGCGGAACCGCGACGGAGACCGGTTTCGAAAAAAAGAAAACAGAAAAAAAATCTCGCCAATATGGCGCTTATATAGAGTGCAATTCAAACACTTACCAAAATGTACAAATATTTACGTATATTCGTCTGTAGATAGTGTCGTTTTCCCTCCTCGGCAAATATATGAACACCGTCTTTTCTTGTCACATCATTGGCACAAATTCTACACTGTTCATCATCCTCACGACGATCCCTTTCTTCGAAATCACGTCCCGCCGTGCCCATTTCAAAATAAAAAAAAACAAATTTTTTTTTTTTATTTTCTATCAAATTTTCGTATTGAAATTATTCTCCTTTTATTGCCTCATTATTATATCATTTATCATTATTTATTAAATCATTGTCATCATTGTCATCATTGTCATCATCGTGATCATCATTATTATCATTATGATCAAATAATAATTTCCATGATTTTTTTTGTTAAAATTAATTTTTTTCTCTCTCTCATTGTTGTCACACGCTTCATTTCTCAGCGCAGCATCCTTTTATACTCCCCAAGATTATTCCAACATCTATAGGCGCAGAGGGTTGATTATTCTAACGATCTTTTTTACTTATGACCTCTAGGATTGCCGAGATTACTACTGACACCGTCGACGCTTTAAAAACGACGTCGGCGCCGGGCGTCGGCGTCTCCCCCGAAACGAGTGCTCAATACAAAATATATAATAGCATTCGTCGATTTGAAAAACATATGTATATAGAACTATATATATATACATAAACTTTTATATATATATATATATATATATATATATACAGGTGTGTGTATATATACAAACACACATATCCAATTGTTTTATTTACGGTCCTCGTATTTCCCTTCCTGGCATTATATTTTTCCTCATTATAAAAATCCTCTTTTTATTTCAATATTTCTCTCAACATAGTTAAAAAATAATTTTTCTATATAATGATTTTTTCCACTCAAAATAACATATTAATACTATTATTAAAATATAGAGTGTATTTAAAGAGCAAAATTTATCACTAGAAAAGAATAAAATGTATCGACTCTCAGCTACTTTTTAATTGGTCCGCCATTTTTCTTTTTTCTGGGAAATTTTTTTTTCCCCCTCTTGACTATTTGTGTACAACATCATTGTTTATATGTATACAAATAAGAATAAATATTTTGTGAATTGTGTATATATATTTATTTTTTTATTATAAAGTTTTGCGCGGACAAGATTTTGAATATTTCAAAATATTGGCGGGCTTGAAAATTGAGTATATTGCGCGAAACTGTGAAATTCTAGCGCACGTGTTGTATGTATGTGTTTTAATTTGTTTGTGTGTGTGTGTTTTATTTAAACGAGGTAAAAAGTATAGTTCCGGATATATACTTACGCCGAACAGCCTCCCCCATTTTTCTCTCCGCGAAGCTACACGTTCCCATTAAAAAAAAAAATCAATACCTAATAATTAGCAATTAAAGCACAGATCAACGAATACGGTCGTGATTGGCAATAGTTTACGAGCCACATGAATTGCACTCTCTAGTCATTGTCAACAATTTTCGATGAGACATATATATATATATATAAAACAAGTGGGGAAAATTCACGTTAAAAAGAGGATTATTTCTCTCGCGCGGAAATTGAGGAATTCAACCGAGAATAAGGGATAAATTATAAATATATCACTATACTTCGATTTATATACTTGAAAGTACTGTAGATAAAAAATGAAAATTGAAATAAAAGAATAACATTTTTTTTTCTAATAAGAAATTATTTTTTAATAATATTTATTTCACATAATCGTTTATCAATTAAAGAAGCAAAAATCGAATAAATATTTTAAAAATACATTTTGTTAATATTAAATTGATTTGTGTGATATTTAATTGAGGTTAGGTTTCTTTTTTCGCTGATTTTATAAAATAATATATACCAATAAGAATTAAACCAAATAAAACTAAAATAGTATACGTATAATAATAAATTTCGACCGAAATTTGCTGAATACATGTTTAATTATTCATTTCAGTGATTAATTATTAATTATACAGTTAATAATTAATATATTATAAGAAATAAAAGAGTTATTTCTCATATATTTAATCGATTTTTATTAATTAAAAATCAAATTTACACTGACGGAGACGTTCTTTAAAAAAAAAAAAACTGTTCAATGAAGAGAAAAAACACAATTTTTCCGACTTTTCCTTGAATAATTTTTCTTCCTGGCTGACAGGATGACAAAAAAAAATTGAATTAAAAAAGTAAAGAAATGTGGCTCGATAAAAACGTTCCTGTACAAATATAAAAATAAATGAAAATAAAAAATATTTAAAATAAACATTTTTTTTTTTAAAAAACCAGTTATCAATTGTTCTTAACCTTTTTAAAAAAATCAATCAAAATTATAATAATATATAAAATATAAAAATCAATAACGTTTCCAAAAATAATTCTAAATTTATCAAAAACTAAAAAAAAAATATGATAAAAAATCATTCCTGATGGCAGAAAAATTCTTTCTACAATATATATTCTATATAAATAGAAGAAAAAAAAATTTCCCCATTCACTGAAAAAAAAAAAAATGTCAGAACTAAAACATTGTGGTTTTATATCACTTTTATATAGTATCGGAGAAAAACCACTGAATCTGTGGTCAAAACGTATTTCATCTGATGGGAAAATTTGTCGAATAATAGATAATGAGTTTTTAAATGGAGACAAAATAATTGCAATAACTGGCCCTCATAATGTTCCTGTTTATACAAATATCACTTGTCCCGCTGATTCAACTGATGTATTAAATATCAAATTGCCTATTCTTGTATTAATTATTAAAAATTTACAACTTCGTCTAAAATTGGAATTTCAGGTATAAAATAATAATAATAATAATAATTACAAAATGTTTATACTAATTAAGGTAAATCACCTGCGGCAAAATATTGTGAAATAAAATTAATTATGAAAATTGAAATGATTTTCCATTCCCATCAATTTAAAAATAATAATTATAAATTCACTAATAATTTCAATTATTATAAATACTAATTTTATTTATTATTCCTATTTAAATTTAATTCAATGATTTTAAAAAATTTTTATTAATAAATTATAATAATTATTGTTTTATTATTATCAATATAATTAATTATTTATTATATTCTAAATTCAATCTAATATGACAAAAATTCATAAGAAAAAATAAATAAAAAAAAAAAAAAATTTTTTAATTCGATATTGTACAGATATTAGATAAGGAGAAATTTCGTAGAAAATTGACATTTTTAAATGAAGAATTTCCACCAAAAATTAGTACAACCGTTGCTCGTTTGCCATTAAAATTAGAAGAAAATTGGAATAATTTAGAAATTAATTTTCAAATTTTGTGCCACGATATTTTTGGAACTGATTACGATGTCATACAAAGAATAGTTATTTATTCAAATTGTCATATTAGACGAATTTACATGCAAGATCGTCATTATGAATATGATGAAAAACCAGCAAAATTATTTCAAGCATTTTTCGATATGTATCTCTTAAAATGGGGAATAAATTTTGTCGATAAAACTTCACAAACAGAAAAATTCAATAATATAGGTAAAAATATAATAAAATTTTTAACTCTCATTTAATAATTAAAAGGAAAAAATAAAAGGGAATTTATAATAAAATAAAAAAATTTAATTTTAATTTTGTTCTATTTTTTTCTTATTTAGAAAAATAATTAATTAATTTGAACAAAATTGTTTTTTTTATGAATTTTTCTTTTTGTAAAATCGGGTTTTTTTTTCAAAAAGAAAATAATAACTTCCAATTATTTCAGAACCTGTACAAACAAGTAATACTAAAACTATAACAATTGCAAAAAATTCAAAAAGTTCCGTTAAATTCCATTGGACTCCATCGCAAAGCAATGGATCAAAACAGAAAACAAGACAATTTTCAACAAAAAATATTAAAACGAAACAAATTAAAAATACAAAAAAAGAAGAAAAAAAATTGATAAAAGTGGAAAAAAATATTAATGACAAAGAAACAAATGAATTTGAATTTCCTATTTCAATTTCAATAAATAATAATGAATCGTCAAGAGATATGGAAAAATTTTCAAATATTATTGAAAAAAGTAAATATCTTGAAATTTTAAAAAAATCAATTCCAAATAAATTTCACGAGGAAGGAAATATTTTTTCTAAATGGCCCTATAAATTTGATAATTTACACAAAACTACAAATAATGTCACAACAATTAATGATAGTATTATTAATAAACAACAAAATATTATACAAAATTTAAATAAAAAAATTGAAGAAAATATTCCAATCACTAAAGAATCATTATTAAAAAAGACAAATATCAATTTTCAAAATGAAAATGTGACAAAAATTAAAGAAATCATAAATGAAGTTCACAAAATAAGACAACAAATTAATGAGAAAAATTATGATTTAGAATTTTCAAATGACAATGACAATATAATACCTGAATTTGTTGAAATAGAGGCGAAAAATTTCAATAAAAAATCACAAAGTAAACTTTTAACATCCGACTTGATAGTTAATGAATTGTTCAAATCTCGTTTTAAACTAAAAACAATATTTGAGAGATTAAAAAGAAAAGGGTTTTCAATGAAAAATATGGAATTATCGATTCAAAATACAGGTGAACGAAAAAATAGTTATGGACAGGGAAAACTAATTGAAAGTTGTCGTGGTTCTGTAAATAAATCGACAGATTGTGATGAAATGAAAAAAAAAGAAAAAAAAAAAAAAACCTTTTAAAATCCATGTCTCTCTAATGGATGAAAAATTAAATAGTAAACAAAAAAAAAAGAGTAATGATAAAAAAAATGTTCCAATCAATGTTAATTTTTTTGAAATGATTGTGAAAAAAAAGGGTGAAATTGTAAACGAATTCAAATAAAATATGAAAATATCAAAAATTGTAAACCTAAAGTGATAAAAGAAATAAATATTAAATTTTAAAATATAATCTTATTAAATAAAACTTATCAACTAATAAAATATGCTTACAGTAGAAATTTAAATTCATAAAAAGCAGATTTTACTAAAAAAAAAAATTATTTTTTTTACCATTCAGAATTATTGTAATAAAAATGAAAAATCTAGATTGCCACAAGAATTAGTTTATCAATTTCTCTGTCATTAAAAAATTTTCCTTGACAAAAAAAATTGTATTAAATTTAATGAATTATAAATAGAAATCTATAATAATTTAAAGTAAGAAAAACGTGTTTTCTTACTAAATTTTATTGTTTTCATTAGAACATAGATCAAAGTACATTTTATCTTGTAAATAGATAAAATTAATTAATGTGCAAAATAACTAATTTGTATCTATTGAAATTCGAATAATTTGAAACCTAAAACAATTAAAATTTGGAGAATTTTAAAATTATATCAAAATTTAGATGAATTGAAATTCGAATAATTTGAAACTTAAATCAATTAAAATTTTAATAAATTGAAATTCAGATAATTTGAAAGTTAAATCGATTAATCTTTAGATAGATTGAAATTTCTTTAATTTTAAGTGGCGATAGATTGAATTTGATTAAAATTTTAATTAATAAATTTGTCATTAAAATTTAGATTCAATTGAAATTTAGATCGATTAAAATATTAATAGAATAAAATATTGAAATTGTAATTTAGTGGAATTAAAATTTAAACAGATTCAAATTTGAATAAAATGAATTTTCAATTGATTGACTAATTTGAATTTATTGAAATTGGACCTAAATAATTTTTAAAAATGGATAAAAAATTTTGCACTAAATTCATGAGCCAAAAGGTTTAAACGTTCAAATGAACAAAATTTTTTTTGCAACTTCTTTAAATACTAATTTTATTACAAAATATTGTTTTAAATATCTAAAAAGAAGTTATTAATTTAATATTTGTTAAATTTACTGTTTTATCTTACATTGACATTATAATTTTTAATAATTTATAGATTGAAAAAATATTTTGTTCATTTGAACGTTCGAGAAATGTTGGCTCATCTAAATTCAACCTTGGGTCAATAATTGTATCATTTATAGATAATATAAAAATTCGTATTTTTGCATTCTCTAAATTAATTTAAGTTTAGGAATTTAAAACAAAAATTCTGTTTGAACTAATAAATTATTTTTCAACACTCCTGAACTTAAATCAATGTTTTTAAATTTTAAATTTAATTAGTTTTTTTTAAATATTACATCCGCAAATTAATCGAATCAAGAGAAAGATAAAAAAAAAGTTAACAAATTATCAAAATAGGTGAAAACTTGTGATCACTTTTAGAGGCAAAAATTTTTTTCTGTAAATTTGTTCAATTTTCCAAATTTTCTAAATAAAAATGATTTTTCCTGACTTTCCTCTGCCGAAAAATATTTTTTTTTTTTGATATTCCTAACTAAAAAAATATAATAAATAAATTATCAACAAATAATTAATTTAACAACCATAATTAAATAACAAAAAAAAAAACTAAAAAAAAGAAATAATATTTTAATATTAAATTTTATAAATACAAAATTACTTTTTAAAAATATATAAGGGTGATTCTCCGCGTAGAGCACAACTTGCTTTTTTCATGTTGTGAAAGAAAAATCACAAATAATATTCACATAATATTTCGATTCCAATGTAAAAATGTAATTTCTGTGACTACAAACAAAAACAAATATTTATTTTTGTATTTAACATTTTATAATTTTTCGTGAAAAGTGGATTTTAAGGCTGAAAACGTCAAAATTTCACCTGTCCCCACAGGATTGTTTAAACAAAAAAGTTAATATTTTTAGCAATGTGCATTAATAAATACAATTTCTATTGCTATTTTAGTATTGTATATTGTAGTGGAATTGAATAAAAAAAACGTTTGATCAAAAAAATAATTATTTTCTTTTTTTTTTTTTTGCTATTTATTCTTGACTGCACTTTTGTGTGTTATTCTGCGTTTTATTATTAAACATTGAATTATTTAAATAAAAGTTAAATGTTAATATAGTTCTACTTCAGTAATAGCAAAAGTAATATTTCTTAAGTTGATCCATGAAGAAAGTAATCAATTTTCTAATTGATTTATCCTTTTTTTAAACATTTTAAGATTCAAATTTGTACAGGGCATCACAAAATCGTCTCCACCGGCATCCACCGACCCTTCAATATTATTTTAAAAAAAAAAATATATATAATTAAATAATAAAGGTTAAATAAAGTGTAGTTATATTATTTTAGTCTATATATATATGTGAAACATATGAAACCGATTAAAAATAAATAATAATTTTCTCAAAAAAAAAAAAAAAAAAATTATTAACATCAGTTCCACCCGCCACAAAATTTCGACCGTCACTAGTCCAAGTTTAATGAATGAAAGTTTAATGAAACAAACGAAATTAAAAATATTTATTATAAACTATCATAGCTCCGGTAAGTTTACTATAACTTACCAAATAAATTTCTATAAATTACCGTATAAATTTCCATAAATTTCCATAAATTACCAAAATAAAATTTTTAATTGTCGTTTGCGCTATATATATTTTTGTAAATTACCACGAAATTTTTCATAAATTAACGAAATTAAAATCTTTAATTGTGATTTATGCTTTACATATTTTTATGAATTATAGCTAAAATTTCTATAAATAACCATATAAATTTCCATAAATTACTGAAATAAAATTTTTAGTTGTCGTTCGCGCTATATATGTTTTTGTAAATTTCCGTAAATTACCAAAATAATAATTTTTAATTGTGATTTATGCTTTACATATTTTTATGAATTTTAGACAAAATTTCTATAAATTACCGCATAAATTTCCATAAATTACCTCGAAAATTTCCGTAAATTACCGAAATAAAAATTTTTAATTGTCGTTCGCGCTATATATATTTTTGTGAATTACCCCAAAAATTCCCATAAACATTTTAAATTAAATTTCAACTATTTTATAGAATTCAACAAGCAAAGAATTTTTTTTTAACTTGTTTAAAAAAATGAAAAAATTATAAAAAATTTTTCCGGCCCACCATGGATATTTATTTCTTGACACTTTATCTTCAAAAATATGTATTGATATTTTTGAAGATAAAAAAATATTTTTAAAGTTTCAGACACCAAATCGTGCGCTACGCGGAGAATCACCCATAATGTAATGATTTTCAATATATTGCAATGCTTGTCTCATAAAAATCATTTTTTTTTTTATGAAAAAAGATGTAAAAGATGTAATATAATTATCGCATAACAAATTTATTACTTTTTTTCAAAGTCAAATATATATATATATATATTTATGTATATGAAGGACACTTTTTACCTTATTAATTGAATAATATTCTAATCCTTAATTAATTTTGTACGTTAAACAAATTGTAACTGCAGACAAAATTGAGCTATAAAATATTAACACTTGGCTTTATTTTGAATTGGTAAAAATAATTTAAATTCAGCTGGTAATTCATCCTCGGAATAAAGTCTATCAGAGAAATAAACACGACGTATCCTGCAATTTGCATGAATTTGAACTCTCAATGTTTCCACATAATTTGTACCGTATGCACGACGTGTAAAATCAGCTAGATTAAATTGTATTTGATTCCAGCCATCGTCTAATCTCATTGGCATTGTGCAAATAAATGGTTTTACCCTTGTTGTCGATTGATAATTACTTGCTCGAAATCTTCTACGAACATTTTTGTCGTCAATCACCTGTAAACATTGAGATATACTATTTAGAATAATATTACCTTTAATTTTAACATATAATTATAAGAAGGAGAATAATTAAAGGTTATTGGAATTGGTTTAATACTTTGGTAAATTGTTGTTCTATTATGAGAGTAACAAATCCCTAAAATATTAGCTTATTAAAAAATAATAATAATAAAAAAAAATTTACAAACCTAGAGTCAAATTTATTTCATATACAAACGTAAATGTAAAAAATATATTAACATTTATGTTCAATAGTGTAAAAATATAAAAAGGAATAGTTTTTCAAAAATTTTCTAAAAAAATATCCCTCCCCTTTCTTATTTTTTACACTATTTTATTATTATTGGTATTAATGAAATTATTTTTCAAAAAAAAAAAAAAAAATTAGAAAAATTAATTTAAATCTAGTTTGCTATAATTTTTCGTCTAAAAAATATTTCTTGTACCTAGTTTTCATTGATCAAGAAATTATAAAAAAATATTTTTTAGACAAAAAAATATAGAATTTTTCATTTCAAAAAATTATTTCTTTAAAAATAGTTTATCATAAACTTTGCGTAGTTCAGCTTTGTATTGTTTTATCAAAACTACTAAAACCGGTAATTTCTGACATTTTTTATTTTCCGAAAAAAGTATATTTAATACAATTCCAAGTAGATTTGTTATGATTTTATGAGAATTACATCGTAATTAAAAATACCCCAAACAAAAACTATTCAGATCTTTTGGTTAAAAATTATCAGAGGGGGAGACCACTTTTTTCAAAAATTTTTCATTTTTCTTAATAAATTTTTCCTGTAACTAAGACAAATTTTCAAAATTTCAATTAAATAAGACAAATTGTCTAAAAAGAATTTTTTAATGTTCCATTTTAAAAATTTTTTGAAGTCAGTTTTAAAAGCAATTTATTTAAATTAAAAATTTTGGCATAATTTTTAGTTTTAATAGTAAAAAAAAAAAATTTCGAACAATAATTAAGTTTTACAGATTTTTAAATTAAATTTTTTTTTAAATAATTGAATTGCACAAGATTTTAAATTTGAAATAAATTTTCTACAAATTTAAATTGCTGTAGTTTTTTTTTTTTTTAATTTCTAACAATAATTCAATTTTAAAGTTTTTATTTGAAACTTTTTTTAAATAATTGAATTTTAGAAGTTACAGTTTAAACTTTTAGAAATAATTGAACTTTAAAAGATTTTATTAAATTTTAGACAATTAGTTAAATTTTACAGAATTGAAAATAATTTATCAAATAATTTTATATAATATTTTTTAAATGTAATTGAATTTTCAAATATTTAAAATTCAAATTTTTTGAAAATAACTGAACTTCAAGTGATCTTTAATTGATATTTTTGGTGATTTATGATTGATGAAGAATTTATTAGAAATTAGAGACAAAAATTGAATTTTAAAAAGTTTTTAAATGAAAAATTGTTTTCAGATATATGTAATTGAATTTTCAAAGAATATTATAAAAGTAATTAAAAATAATTGAATTTTGGTCAATGATTAAAAATCAATTTTTATTTAACACGGAAATTTATAAAATTGTATACCTAAAAAACTATTTTTTTGTAATAATTTGTTGATTAATAAAAACTAGAAGAAATATTTTTTGGGCAAAAAATTATATAATTTTTCATTTTAAAAAATTATTTCTTTAAAAATTGTTTATCATAAATGTTGCATACTTCAGCTTCGTAAAAGTAACAAAAATATTTTTGAAGTTGGAAAAAAGGGGTTTAAAATTAAAAATAGGAGTTAAGTTTGAAAATAATTTTTTTTTTTTAAATACTTTTTTGAGATTAAAAACGACATGAAATATGTTTCAATAAACCTTATTTACAAATTAAAATCGATAAAGATTTGTCATAGTAATACGGATTTGAAAATAATAGTTTTAAGCAAATATCTAGATATGCGTGTGTGTTTGTTTGTTTGTTACGCTTTTTTGTCGCCAGGATATCTCGAGAAACGATTTAATCGATTGTAATATAATAAAATTTGGTAGATTTATTATACTCATAATATAAAAAATTATATGCAAAAAGTTTTAGAAATACTACAGAAATTAATTTTTTATAGCACATTTTTTATTCAAAAAATATTTTTTTGCATATAATTTATTTCCTTTTTAAAATGCATTCTAATAATAAAAAAAAAAGTTAAAGTCCTTTAAAGTCCTACACATAAAAATAATTATGTATTTCATTAAAAATTGTAGAATTAATCGCGTTTTTTCGTTTTTGAAAAAATTGAAATATTCGATTTTTTTTATAACTTTGCAAATTTATATTATTATTGACGGTTGCTATTATCGAAAAAATATTTTACATGAAATGAAATATTTTTTATTAGAAAAGAATTTTTTTCTCTTTGAAGAAATAAAAATATTTTTTATAATTAAAATAAATATATAGAAGTTTGGATTTATGACATTTTTTTTAAACACAAAATCAAAAGGTTCAAAATTAAAAAAAAAAACCACTTACTTGTACTTCAAAAGTAAAATACTTTTTTAGATTTTTAATTATCATCACAAGAAATGGTAACTTAATTCCCAAAGTTTTTCGAGGATCAGCAGGACACGTAATATATGTTGTACTGACATTACTACCAAGAATTTCAAGCACTAAACTTTGAATATCGTTATCGGTAATTCTTTTAATATGTCCATTTCTCACTTTTTTGTCCCAAATTTGCAATGGTTTACTGCCAATACTATAAAGTATGGAGAGAAATCCACTTTGGAATGTGTTTTTAAACATTTTATTTAGATTTTTCTTTTTAATTCGAGAGTATCAAAATTCTATAATTTTTTTTTTTCTTTAAATTCCGAAAATTAATAAATTTATCAAGAAAGCATAATTTTATTTAATTCACGCTGTTTTATAACAACGTTTTAATTGTTTTTCGATTTATATTATAATAAACGTCGTTTAAACAAACATAACCTATATAACAGTCAGAAATATTATATACATATACATATATACGCCGGGAATAACAAACGCGATTTTATTATGCGCCACCACCAATGAATACACTTCTTTGGAAACTTTGACTAGTTGAAAATAGAGTTAATTATATTATGCAAACTTGTACTTTTGTTTATACACATATTTCGAATAATTTAAAAATAAATATAATAAAAATGTAATTCCGGAAAATTATGCTTGTTTGATCGATGCCCGGGCACTGCCATTTTGAATTTTCTATTTTTTGAGATTGCGCACATGTGAAGATAATTTGGCGGAAAAATTCAAAATTGGAGAAAATAAAAAAAAATAAATAAATAAAAATATTTTCAAAGCTCTCTTAAATATGTAAAATATGCAAGTGACGGAAATTAAAAAATTTTACCAATTTAAAAATTCAACCAAAATTACATTTTTAATTCATTTATATTAATAAATTATTGATTTTCACTTTATGGAAACAAAAATCTACTGTATAAAATTAAAAAAAAAAATTATAATTGTTAATTATAATAGATTAGTAATTATAATTTATTTTGTGTTATGCAACAACTAAGAATATAAATGCTCACATGAAATAAAAGACATTATTTCTATAATATATTTTTTAATTATTCCAAATAGTTCAAAATGCAATTTCTTATATTAATACAAAACACTCTGTTAAGTATATAAATAATATAAATATGCTTCATTTATGAATTTGTAACTTAATAAGTCAAAATAACTGATTATACACATTTTTTTTTTAAATCTAACAATAATATGTATAATGAGAATTTTCAGAGAACATGTTGCTGAAAATATTGAGTCATATATAAAAATAATCAATCAAATACAATAAATATAATAATATATATTTACGTTTTTTTCCCTTCGAGAGAAAAACGTATCATAAAATTTGTAAATTTATAATTAATTTTTTTTTTTTAAATACGTGACTAAAGCTGTGCTTTAAAACGTGTAAATAGATATCTATATTTATAATTGAATTTCATATTTCTCAACGAATATTAACAAAAAACATTCAACATGACAATATTATGTAATTTATAATTACTTTTAAGAACATTGATAATATATAATATTAAAGAACTGGTTTTTTTTTCTTTTCAATTCGACTCAATATAAGCACTAAATTATATAATATTTTTAAATAAAGCTTTGTTCTTTTTTTCAACTCTACAAAAATACTAAGATTAGGCAACTTGGTTGCTACTAGAAAAATTTCTCCTATCATCTATAAAATTGATTCTTATATCTATATGGCTATGAATGTAGTATAATAATAGAAGGATTTCTTCCACTTTTGTCTATGGGGAAAAAAAAAATCTATTAAATCAATTTTTGTTATTAAATTGATTAACTTAGAACAATGTTCAATTCTCATTGTTTTTCAAAATTTTAGTAACTTATCCTTTTACTGATTGTTCATCTGAAAAATAACAAATTTATTGTATTAATTCATTATAATTTTGTATAGAGTCGTTGCAGACTATTTCTTTTTTTTGAAAAAATCTTATAATTCGAAATTTACATTATTATTTTAAAAAAAATTTATTTCATAATTTTTAATAATTCTTTGATAATTGAATTACAGGCCTTGGATCGAATTTAAGGCACAAAAAAAGTCGTTTTAGTCAATTTACATTTAAAAAAAAATCCATTTTTTTATTTTAACAAAATTTAATTAATTAATAAATATTTCACTTTAAATAATAAATAATGAAACTAATTGTACGACAAATTTTCGAAATTTTATTTAAGTAGGACGAATTTCTAAAAAAAAATTTCTTCGTATAATCCGAGGCTAGGAATTATTTTTGAAATTTTTAATTTAAAATCTTTTGAAAATAGAAAAAGTCAAAACTTAATTGCAACACTTACAATAATAAATTATTTCTATTAAATCCATATAGTTATGTTATTTTGTATAAAATAAAGTTAATTAAAATTCTTTGTAAATTTGTTTAAATAAAATATTTTTTTATCCCTCTATTTTTTTAATTATTTTAAAAATAAAATTTGTCAAAATCAAATTAAAATGTTTACTTTCTTTTATAAAATTTAAATAAAAAAATATTAATTACCTGCTACTTTATTATTTTTCTTTTCTTTATTAATTTCCTTAACTATGTCTTCTTTTTCTGAATTATTTTTCTTTTTAACATCTTTAATTTTTCCATTTTTAGCTGAATTTTTACTTTTTTTATTTCCATCTTTTTTACCTTTTTTTAAATCATGACTTATTTCCAAATTGGATTTATCATCAATTTTTTTCTCAATATTGTCATTATTGATTTCGGAATTAATATTATTTTCTTCTTTTTCAATGTTTTTATCATTCGATTCGGTGATAATTTTTGTTTTTTCTTTTTCAATATTAACATCATTATTACTTTTTTCATTTTCAACATTCTCATCATTGGAAGTTATTTTATTTTCTTCTTTTGTATTATTCTCATCAATTAATTCAGAAGTGATATTATTTTTTTCTTTCTCCTCATTGTCAATGTCAGAAGAAATTTTATTTTTTTCCTTTTCAACATTGTCTTTATCAATTTTTTTATTATTTTTCTCCTTTTGTGAACTAACTTTATTTTTCATCGTTTCATCGACATTTTTTCCATTTTGTTGTAATGTATTTTTATTGTTGCTTTCGTGTTGAGCATTTTCGGAATTTTTTGAATTTTCCTTCTCTTGATTTAATGTCGCTTTTTTAATTCGTTTTTCTTGTGAATTTTCAATATTTGAATTATATCTTAATTCATCATATTTTCTATTTAAATTATTGCGCTTTTCTCCAATATCCATTTCATTCCACATTCCCTGTAAAAGTTTCTTAATTTCCTCATCCGTTGATTCTGGATAATCAGCTTTCCAAAAATCTTTATTTAAATTATAATAATCATCAAAATCAATTTCATCCCTTCTATTTTTTTCTTCGTCTGTTATTTTAGTTTTTTTTCTTAAATTCTGTCGCTTAGGTATGTCAATTGTTTCTTTTGAATTTTTATTTTGATTTCTCGTACTTTTACGTCGACTTGTACTTGCAATAATGAAATTCGATTCATTTTCCAATGTAGACACAATATTATTTGATAATGATTTTTCTTTTAAATTAGAAACATCAATTGATTCTGAAGTTTGTGATTGATCATCATTTTCAATTTTTTTAAACTTCTTAGACTGAAATAAAATAATAATTAACTAAATAAAAAATAGAGAAAAATTAATTTCTTTTTTGAAAACAAAATCGGGATTAAAGAAAAAATAAAATAGAAAGAAAATAGAAGAAAATAAAAATAAATCAATTAATTACAGTTGAATTTGTAGTATCGCTTGGAAATTTGGTTCCTTTTGGGGAAAGTTTTCTTTTCAACATATTTTGGAGTTGAACTTTTTTTTCAACCGGTGGAGGAGGTTCAAAAATTGATGCTCTATCTTCATTTGATAAATGCATAAGACCAGAAGCTTCAGTAACTCCGATTCCCCATTGTTTTTTAACTGCCATTTTTTGAGTGAATGAAGCGGCAAATTTTGGTTCTTTTTTCTTAATTTCAGGTGTTATGCTCTTTGCACGAACTTTAAAATCTTCAAGACCAGTGAATGGTATCATGTAATGTGATAAAACCCAATTGTGGCGACCACCATCGCCAAAATATTGAACATGAATCATCATTGCCTGAGATCTGCCTTTATCTAGAATTAAAAAAATTTTAATTAACCCGAAAATATTTCTAAAATTTAATTCTCAATTAAAATAAAATTTCAAATACTTTTTTTGTTTTTTAATTTTAATTTAAAAAGATAAATATTTACTTTGAACTTTAAAGTACAATAGAGTTGTTGGATCGAGAGTTACAACACAAGGCCAAAAAGGATAACTGCTGCCTCGAGCCCAAGCTAATTGACCAAGTATCCATGGACATTTTAATGTTAAATTTCTCTCTATTTTTTCTTTCTCCTCATTCATTTCGATTCCACTATCATTTATTGATTCCATGCCATTTCTTTCAATCTTATCCTTGCTTAGAGATTCTGTCGTTTTAATGCTTTCTGTTTCCGCCATAGCGGGTTTTGAAAAAATATTCTCCTTTAAAACAAAAAAAAAAAAAAAAACGAAATAATAAATACGATTTACAATACTACATTTATGTTTAAAAAAATAAAATCCAAATCACAATAGTCTTTCAATAAAAAACCGAATTACTATATATAATCAATCAAATTAATTCAATAATTATTCTACTTCAATAATTGGAAAAATTCAAACTTTACCACAATTAAACAGTAATTTAAATTATATAAAAATTTCATCCATTCATTTTAATAAAGAACTAACTCTGTCACACATATACGATTTCAATATACATATAGAAAATTCGAGAAAACAAAATACATTCTAGATTATATAAAAAATTAATTAAAATAAATGAGATATAAATTTATAAAACAGAAAAAATTTCATTCATTGTTATATTTTATATTAAATTGAAATTATATTCATTGTATATTGTTTTGTTTATAGCACACAAATTTTGGAGGTTATTTTAATTTCCGTTTCAAAATAATTCTATTAAACAATTATTCTAACACAATTTAAAATAGATAATAGACAAAAGAATTAATCTATTTTAATAATTTTCAAATACAAACCTTTCAAAAACACTGATTCACGGGAAAATATTGAAAATAAAGAAGCTTAATCAACTATAAACAAGACGAAAGCGTCTGACAAAAAAATAATTAGAAAACAACAGAAAATGTCCGACAAATGCCGGTAAAAATTTACGCATGCGTACTATTTTGCACGCGATGATTCGTTGATATTATTCATTTACGAGGCATTTATTTTTAAAAAATTATATTTAAAGTAATAAAAATTGAAGAATAACATTAAATTGTTGTTATTGGTAAATAAGTGAATAAGTTAAATTTATTTTTTATTATTTTTTTAAAAATATGGGAAATAAAATTTAAAAACACATTAATTGGATACTGGTTCCAACTCTTTTGTAACGAGCGACTATATTCTCGCTCGAATCATTTCGATGTATCGAATGAACGATACGATATGATTAAAGTTACGATTTAAATAACCTTAAATAAGTGTAATTATAAAACATTTTATATTACTCTTAACATTTTCTCATAATAAATAAAATAGAGTTTTTCACATAAAGGAAATAGCATGACTAATTCTAAAGTATTTCTGTTGAACTTTTAAGTTTATTTCAATATCGTATTTCTTTTAGCAACATAAAAGATTAAAAGAGAAATGTCATAAATCAGTACAAATAAATAAGAGAAAATATATTCACATATTTCCTCTTATTTCAATTCTAAAATGTAATCCTAGAACGTCATAAAAACCACTTGAAAAAATGTGATCCTTTCTATAAAAAAAGGGACACTAAACACATGTTGACCAGACACGGACTTTTATTACCTTCAATAGAAAAGTCGCGTACGGGCTAAACAATAAACGAAAGTCTACAACGGAAATGCTTTGTATTAGAAAGCAATAAATAATTAAATAATTGTTTATGCACATGTTTTAGTATATTTACACATTTGTATGTAAGCGTTATTAATATTGTTAATTAATTAATAATTGACTATGAGAATATTATAATTTAATATTATTATAACTATATTATAATAATATAATTATGGATTAACCATATAATGTTGTGATGATTAATGTTTATTATATTTTAATAAATAGTATGTTGTATGATGGGAGAGAATAAGTATAATCTCTCTTATGTATGTGTGAACGTATAAGTAACACTTAAGAACGATGTGATAAGTGTTAGTGAAGTGATACACGTATAGGAGTAGCGAATACGCTCCATAGTGAAGCATGCGCACAAACTCAAAATGGACCAAAAGCGGAGAGCGACTCCGCTGGACCAAAAACTCTCTAAGTTAGTTCTAATCTTGACTCTGACTTGAAAGGTTGTTTTCTAAACTCCTTAGTCAGCTTTGTATTCTATCATATTAATAAATTTACAGGGTTTTACCTTCGAAGGAAGAACTAAAGATTATTCTTCCTTTGAACGGGTTTCCCTTCCGTTGTATCGGAAATTAATAATCTTTTATTTAAACCTTCCCGCTTCCTTCTTAAAGGATTTAACTAAAGAGAATCCGGCCAATCATATTCCATTTTTAGAGTTGCGTAATAAAAGGTAACTCGGCTCGTAACACTTTCATGGAAGCTTTTACGTATAAAACGTAAAGCAAATTAGTTTCGTAAGAGACGTAAGAATAAAAAATTTCCCGCCACAATGATAATATTTATTTTTTTATTCAATAATGATTATATTTATTATAATAAAATATTTTTGGTTGAAAAAAAAATATTAATTACATTTTTAATTATAATTACTCATAGTACATTTCACAAAAGTATATATCGTACTTTGTGTAAATATTTGCATTGAGTAATTGGGAAAAATACTTTGTAGGTAGTACTTTTACAAAAAGCACATAGTACTTTACGTAAAAATAATTAGAGTACATACTTTATTAATATTACTCATAGTATTTTTTACAAAAAAATTGTAAAATTTCTATAAAAGTACTCGTAGATTTTTTTTACAAAGTACCAAATGTACTTTTTACAAAGTATCAAAAATACTTTAAATTATCAAAACTATTTTTATAAAGCACTTAAAGTATTTTTTTATAAAACACTAAAAGTTTTATAAAGTACTAAATGTATATTTATAAAGAACTAAAGGTATTTTTTATAAATTGCTAATTGTACTGTTATAAAGTACTAAAAGAATTTATAATGTACTAAAAGTACTTTTTAAGTACTAAAAGTATTTTTACAAAGTACTAAAAGTACCTTTACAAAGCACTAAAAGTATTTTTACAAAGTACTAAAAGTAGTTTTATAAAGTACTAAAGGTATTTTTTATAAAGTTCTAAAAGTATTTTTTATAAAGTACTAAATGCATTTTTATAAAGAACTAAAGGTATTTTTTATGAATTTCTAAATGTACTTTTATAAAGTACTAAAAGTATTTTTTATAAAGTACTAAAAGTATTTTTTATAAAGTACTAAAAGTATTTTTACAAAGTACTAAAAGTACATTTACAAAGTACTAAAAGTACCTTTACAAAGTACTAAAAGTACCTTTACAAAGTACTAAAAGTACCTTTACAAAGGACTAAAAGTACCTTTACAAAGGACTAAAAGTATTTTTATAAAGTACTAAAGGCACTTTATAATGTAAGAAAAGTATTTTTTACAAAGTACTAAAAGTAGTTTTATAAAGTACTAAAGGTATTTTTTATAAAGTTCTAAAAGTTTTTTTTTATAAAGTACTAAATGCATTTTTATAAAGAACTAAAGGTATTTTTTATAAATTGCTAATTGTACTTTTACAAAGTACTAAAAGTATTTTTATAAAGTACTAAATATATTTTTTATAAAGTACTAAAAGTACTTTAATAAAATACTAAAAGTACTTTAATAAAATACTAAAAGTATTTTTTATAAAGTACTAAAAGTATTTTTTATAAAGTACTAAAAGTGATTTTTATAAATTGCTAAATGTACTTTAAACAAAGTACTAGAAATATATTTTGTACAGTAACAATAATATGTTTATAAACTTCCAAAAGTACTTTTTATATAAATTTTCAAAAGTACTTTTTATTAAGTACCAAATGTACATTTTATCCAGTACTAAACGTATATTTTGTATTAAATATCAACAATATATTTTTATAAAGTAACAAGGCAACCTTTTTTAATAAAAGTACTAATAGTACTTTGACAAAGTACCAAAAGTACTTTTTATACCTAAAAAAAGGTAAAAATTTTGTTTTAATTCTATTAAGTGGGCCGTTCACTGCGGTACTGCAATGCAGAGACAACCCGTGGCAGAATCGGAGCAAGCCCCAGACATTCCGCCGATTTCCAAAAATCAGTTCGATATTCTGGCTCTTCAATGAAGAGCGTATCAGATATCAAGCTGATAAGAACAGATACTACACTTTGATCTTAGCCATAGGGCCGAGAAGCGATAATTTGCTATGTTTTTCGTCCCCTTATATACCCAAAATGTAACACAATAACTGCGAGAAAGGTGAAAAAAAGTTTGACATGCGCCCCTAGCGGATATTTTCGAAATTTTCATTTTGGCGCGAAAATTCAAATTTCGACCATTTACTTACCACGTTTTTGACATTTTCCACCGTTTTAATAATATACTACGAGTACTTTTGCAAAAAGTACTAAAGTACTTTTTTGCAAAAAGTACTATGAGTACTATTTGAAAAAATTCAGGAGTACTTTTACAAAAATGAGTACTTATTGAAAAATCACTACGAGTACTTTTTTAAAAAAGCATATGAGTACTTTCATGTAAAGTACTCTATAAGTTTTTACTAAAAGTACTATGAGTAATTTTTTAAAAAGCACTACATGTAATTTTATATAAAGTACTAATTTATTAGTAAAAAAAATTAGGAATTAAATTATATGGAAAAATTAAAAAATTTTAATTTTGATGTATAGAAAGATAGTTTTGTAGGGAGTTTTATGAAGAAAATTAAGTGTTATAAATAAAAAATAAATAAATTTAACCCACCTGCATACGCCCCTGCCCCCGCCCCCTAAGAAATCGATGTCAGGACCCACTATTGATCACTGATAAATGTGATTCATTTACTTAAGATAAGAATTTATCTTATAAAATCCATTTAATATTAAAGACAATAATTTACAGAATAGAAAATAATTTACGAAGTGAATTCATCTACAATTTATTTTTTATTGGTATGTATTCAAATAAAAAAATACTATTTTCAAAAAATTCCATTTTTAATCTCAATTATTTTTTGCACATTCTATTTCTTTTTTAATTTATCAATTATTTTTATTTTGCTCGATTTTGAAAAAAAAAATGAAAAAATTCCTGTTATGCGATTTTTACAACAAAAACTACATTGGTTTCAAAATTATTTTTTAAAATTTTAAGTGTTTTACAATTATTTTTTAAACAAATATATTTAAAAAAAAAAAAATTGTGTATTATAAATTTTCAAAAAAACAAATTATGTCTCAAGTAATTGAATTTCTCAAATAATTGATTATTATTATTAATTAATATTATTAATTAAATAATAGGAATAATTTAAAAAATTTGTTACATAATTTTTTAAATTTTGAAAAAAAAATTAATTCTATTAAATTTTTTTTTATAATTTTAAAGAATAATAACTAATTTAAATAATTTAATATATAATAATGAAATATTTTTTATAATTATTTGTATTTAGTTTAAAAAAATTAAATTTTTGAAAAAAAAATCATTTAATTTAATTTATAATTTATTTGTTACAAATAATCGATTAATTGACTATTATCAAATAAATATTTACTTGAATCACATAAATATTTACTAGAACAAAATAATTTTTATTCTATTTTTCGCACTCTACTTTTTTTTAATTCTCATCAATTATTTTTATTTTGCTCGATTTTGAAAAAAAAAAAAATGAATAAATTCCTGTTATGCGATTTTTACAACGAAAACTTCATTGGTTTTAAAATTATTTTTTTTAAATTTTAAGTGTTTTACAATTATTTTTTAAACAAAAATATTTTTACAAAAGAAAATTGTTAATTACAAATTTTCAAAAAAAATTGTTTCTAAAGTAATTGAATTTCTCAAATAATTGATTATTATTATTATTATTATTATTATTATTATTATTATTATTATTATTATTAATTAAATAATAGTGTGAAATAATTTATAAAATTTTTTAAATTTGGAAAAAAAAGAAATAATATTAATAATTTTTTTATAATTTTAAGAAATTAATAACTAATTAAAATAATTTAATATAATGATGAAATATTTTTCATAATTCTATTTGTAATTAGTTTTAAAAAATTCAATTTTTGAAAGAAATCTTTTAATTTATTTGTTTCAAATAATCGGTTACTTGACAATTATTATCAAATAAATATTTATTTTAATCATATAAATATTTATTTGAACAAAATAATTTTTAATAAAATTAAAAAAAATGTATTTGAACCAATAATTTCTATATTTTTTAAGCAAATACTATTTAATTGATTCAAATAATAATTATTTAAAATAAATAAATATTTATTTCATTATAGTCAACAATTATTTTAATTAAAATAAATTTTTTCCACCTGTTGAATATTATTAATTATTTAACAGTGTAAATTAATTGTTAAATTTTATTGAAAATTTGTTGAACTTGAATAAACATGATAATTTTTTGAAAAACATTTTTTTATCATGAAATATAATTAATAATTACTCTTAATTAATTAATTTATTTATTTATTTAAATATTATACCTAATTAAAAAATATTTAAAAATTATTAATATTAAATAATTTTTAATTTTTTTCCACTGTTTCAGAAAAAAAAAGAAATGGAAAAATAATCAAAATCACTGTAAATTAACAAAATAAATAAGATGTTGAGCCTATTTAGAAAATTTATCTCCAATTCAAATGAATCATCACAAATTCCATTTATTGATGAGACATTTGCAAGTAAATTGGAAATTTTTATTTTCAAACTATCAACAAAGGAATGGTTGGAAAATGTTTCAGGTACAATATTCATTGAAAAATTAGAACCACCACAAACATCATTAATGATAATAAAAATTGAATCACATCCCTATAATTTAATACGAAAAATTACACGTGATTTTGAATTATTAGAAAAAGATGAGAGAACATGGATGTTTCGTGTTTATGAAAAAACAAAATCAACCGACTACAATGAATCGTCTATAATTGCTTGTCGTTTTTCCACAAAAATAATAGCAAATAAATTTTATAATTTTATCAAAGATCTACAAAATATCAGTAGAGCAGGTTTTGAAAATCTTAATTTTCGACTTGAAATAATACGTAAAAAACATGAGGAAGAACTTTTGGAAAAAAACTATGCTTTAGCAGCAAATTTTCCAACGTGGGACTATTTATTGAATGGAAAATATTATCAAAATTTTTACAATATAAAAAATAATTTATTTCAATGTATGACTGAGATACGTGAATTTGATAATGTGAACAAAAAATGGAAGGAACTTATTTTGGGAATTGTGAAAATTGAAATAGAAAAAGATAATGCTGAACAAAGTGTATTGACAGTAATGGAAAATAATCATTTCATTAAATTAGTTATAACAAAAGATGTTGAATTAATAGCATTGGATAATAAAACATGGATGTGGAGAGGATATAAAAAATATGAGAATAATGTTGAAAATCTATTGATTGGTTGTCGATTTATAAATACAAAAATTGCTCAAACTTTTGGAATTAATATTTTGAAGGCACAAAAAAATGCCCCATCAAGATGTAATTATCGCGATGAATATATGAGTGAATTATTTAAAAAAGAAAATGAAATAAAATTATCAAATAATCAAATTGCATTGGAGACAAATTTTCCCGGTGAATATGAAATAATTGACAATGATGACAATTTTTCATCACCCACTACATCGAATATTAATCAATTTATTGTTAATAAATATACTCCAACACTTTCAAATATTTCACTTTCTTCATTTTCAATATCGTCAAACGATGAAAATTCCATGTTAAACATTTTATATGAAAATAGAGGAAAATTTTCTATTTTTAATTTGGAAATAAAACAATGGAACAAATGTGGCGATGGAACAATAAAAATATTAAGAAATAGAGAAATATCAAATATTTATTTATCGATGAAATTTAATGAAAATGAATTTATTTGTAAAATAACTCAAGATTTGGAATTGATGGAAAAAAATTCAAAATTCTTTATCTGGAGAGTTTATAATAAAAATGAAATGAAGAAATCAATTATTTTTTTGATGACAGAATTTGAAAATAAAGAAATTTCAGAGGAATTTAAAAATTGTATGAAAAATATAAAACAACATTATTCCGATGAATTGTTAAGCGATGAATTTGAATTGAATATAATGAAGGAATTATTTGAAATTGAATTGAATGAAAAATTATTAGCATTTGATATGAATTTTCCATCACATGTCGATATTGAATGGCTGAATGAAGAGATTAATAAAAAATTAAGAGTCAATGAGAATATTAGTGAAATTGATTTTACTAAAGGTGCAATATTTCATTCGAAAGTTGATATTTATAAATTTGATAAAATTTCAAATGAATGGAAAAAACTCACAGTACATTCAGGTACAATAATGATAAAATTAAAACAATTTCAAGAATTTCAAAAAACAATTATTTATACAATTATTGATGATTTTCAAGGAAAAATTGTGATTAAATGTGAAATAGCTGGTAATTTAAATTTAGAAATGAAAGACAAAACTTCATTTATTTGGAGAGGATACACTGAAATGGAAAATGAAAAAATGGAAACTCACTTGATTGCCTGTCGATTTATAAATTTTCATATTGCCAAAACATTTAGGGCAATTGTCGCCGATATTGTGGATAAACCCATGAGATGTTTTCTTCGCGATAAATATTTGTCATTAATTTTAAAAAATGAGAGAGAACAAATTTTTGAACAAAATCAAATTGCTCTCAATTCTATTGCTGAGAAAGAAGAATAAAAAAAAAAAAATTGTTTCTTTTTCTAATTTTTAAAAAAATAAAATTATAATTCAAAATTAAAAAAAAAATTATTACCTTTAAATTTTTTTCCCTTATAGAATTTTCCTTTAAAGTTCTTGTATTAAAAATTAGATTTTAATAATTCAATGTTTTCTTCGTGGTAAATTTTGTTCTGTAATTCTAAAAACTGAGAGAGAGAGAACAAATTGTTCTCAATTCTGTTGTTGAGAAAAAAAAATTTGTTTTTTGTAATTTTTATAAAATTTATAAAATAAAATTATTACCTTTTCCTACATTTTTTTTTTGATCCTTGAATTCACATTTTCCTTGAGGTTCTACTATTAAAAAATAAGAGCAATTAATTTCTTATAAATTTAATTACAATTTTTTAAAAAAAAGTTGAAAAAAATGTTTATAAATAATAAATTGAAATAATTTAATGAAAAAGTTAAAAATATAAATTCAATTAAAAATAAATTTCATATTATAATATAAAAGTATAAAATCAAATGTAAAAATGATGTTAAATATAGAAATATAAAAATTGTTATAGGAAAATTATTAAAAATTTATAATCATTATTTACATGTTTTATTTTGAAATATAGATATATATTTATAAAAAAATAATTTGTTAAAATTTAAAAATTTTCATAGAAAATTATGGTATTTATATAAAATTTTCTTATTAAGTAGAAAAAATATATAGTGTAAAATTGACATTTTCTTTTTAAAAAAATTTGCAAAAAAAAAGTTTTTCAAAAAGTTTTAAAATTTTCCGAAAACAAATTTCTTTTCTAAATTTGAAAAATAGATTATTTATATTTTTTAAAGAGCTTCAACCATAATTGCAATTCCTTGACCACCTCCAATGCAAGCTGAACCAATTCCAAATTTGGCTTTTCTTCTCCTAAAAAAATTTATTTTACATTATTACGATTTTATCACTTGCCAGTTTACCACAATAAAATTAAAAATTTATCAGTCAATTCAAGACTCTCTCAAAAATAAAAACTTTTTATTTTTTGAAATATTTGAATTGCATTATTTGAAAATAAAATTTACCTAAGTTCATGTACAATATGTGTAGTGATTCTCGAACCGGAAGCAGCGAGAGGATGTCCCAAGGCAATTGCACCGCCGTTTACATTCAATTTATTCATATCAATTTTTAAATCTTTAGCGCAAGCCAAAGTTTGTGCTCCAAAAGCTTCATTAATCTGTAAATTAAAAAAAAAAGAAAGCAATTAAAATACAACATTTCTTTTACTAAAATTAATTGCTAAGTATAAAAGATGAGAAAAAAAATGTTTTTTTTTAACAGAATTAAAAATAGAAAAAATTTACTTCAATTATTTCCATATCATCTAAAGATTTTCCAGTTATTTTAAGTAAATTTTGAATAGCCGGCGATGGTCCAATTCCCATAATAGTTGGATCGACACCAACCACCGAATAGCCCACAATTCTTGCCAATGGTTTAAGTTTTTCTGATTTCACAGCCTCTTCACTGGCGAGAACTAATGCTCCCGCACCATCGCAAACACCCTGAAAAAAAAATTAAATTAAATTCGCTTTTATTAAAAAAAAAAAAAAAATTTGTTTTAAATCAAATTACAATTTGTATTATTTAAAATTCTAATTTCAAAATTAAAGTCAAATTAAATTAGTTAATTAAAATATAAAAAGAAAATAAGAAACAATTTGAGAGAATATATATATTTTTTTTAAATTAAAAATCTCTAAATTGAAGAAATTATAGTTAAAAGAAATATTTAGCAAAATTAATAAATAATTAATTAATAAATTTAACGTTAAAAAATAACAATGTTTAAAAAGGTAATAAATAATATTAAATAATAGTAAAAAAAATTAAAAATAAAGAAACATAGAATTAGTGTAAAAGAAAAAAATATTAATTTACAGATGCTGAACCGGCAGTGACTAGGCCATCTTTTTGGAAAATTGAAGAGAGTTTTTTTAGATCTTCAATTTTTGTTTGCGGACGAGGATGTTCATCTACAGCAACGGCTACTTCTTGTCTTTTTACTTTAACAGTTACAGGAGCAATTTCATCCTTAAATCGACCATTATCATTAGCTGCAATATATTAATATTAATTTAGTTTTTGCTTTACGAAAGAACAAGAAAATATTCAAAAGTAAAGTATAATTTCTCTCTTTTTTTTAGAGAATTTTTTTGAACTGCCTTTTATTATTATTATTATTATTATTATTATTATTATTATTTTGTAAAAAGAGAAAAATTTTATTTCAAAATTATAGTGAATTGAAATTGAATTTTTTTTTTCTAAATCATATCTCACCGTCCTTCCACAATTGCTGACTTCGAAAAGCAAATTGATCAACTTCATCTCTTGTGACACCGAATTTAGCACCAAGTTTTTCAGCAGTAACACCCATTGGTAAATTACAATAAGAATCCATTAAACCGAGCCAAAGAGAATCTTCAAAATCATATTTTTGTCCTAAAGCTGTTCCAAATCTCACATTTCTCACAACAAATGGAGCTTGACTCATATTATCAGTTCCACCAGCTACAACTATTTTCGATTCTCCAACTAGTATACTCTGAAATATGAAAAATCAAATTTTTATCAATAGGGTTGTCACAAAATGTTCATTATTCACAGTTTTCTTGAATTTGAGACAATATTTTGTGTTTTTCCCTAACATTTTCGAATTTTGTTCTATTTTATCAATTTTAAATTCTATTATAAAAAAAAAAAATTGTAAAAAATGAAAATTCGTGTTAAACAAACATTGTATAAAGAACAATTCAAATTTTGAAGAAAAAAAAAATCAATTACATATTGTCAAATGTTTTATTTTTAATGAAATTCTTTTTAAAAATTCATTTATTTTCAAATCTATCAATTAAATTTTACAAAATTTCAATTATTTTCAAAAATATAATTTAAATTATTGTTATTTAAATAAATTTAATTATTTCAGAATAAAAAATTTGTCGATTTGTTGGTGGAAATTAAAAATTATACGAATTTGAATACAATCTTAAGTTACTTGAGTATTAATTGCCATATAATTATTATTTTCTTATTGAATAATTTTTCAAAAATTCTTTAAAAAATTTTGAATTTTAATAAATAAAATAAAGTATAAAATTTTATACCTGCAGGCCACTGACGATTGATTGAAATCCAGAACCACAAAGACGATTAACTCCAAGAGCATTTCTATCTTGTGGAATTCCACATTTCAAAAGTGTGTGACGAGGTAAAAATGCACCATCTGATGAAGAATTCTATTAAAAAATAAATTAAAATTGAATTTTAATTGAAAAATTATTTTCAATTTCTATATATATAATTTTTTTTATTAAATATAAATACAAACCATTAATACGTGGCCAAAAACGACACTATCAACTTTTTCAGGTTGAATTCCTGCGGCTTCAATTGCTGCTTTTGAAGCAACAACCGCTAAATCAGTTGCACTTTTATTTAAAAACATTCCGCCCATTTTTCCAAATGGCGTGCGCTTTGCGCCAACGATATAAACACCTTTAAAAAAAAAAAATAATAAATCACATTTTTTTTATATTTTAACAATATTTTCCCTTGGAAAAATTTCTCCAAAAATGTAAATATTTTCAAAAAATTAAAAATATCAAATAATTATTGTCGTAAATTAATTATATGCAGGTATTTATTTATTAGAAATGATTAATTAAAAAGAACTTTTTTTTTTAAGAAATAAAACATTTGAATAAATAAAATATAGAAATAATTATAATTGTGTAACAATTAAATTAGAATAAATAAAAAATATAATTTTCGATTTGGAAAGAATGATTTTTTCATCAATATATAATTCTCGACCGTGTGGTAAATTATATATTTTATATATTAAAAAATATAAAACTATTGGGACTCATTGACTTTTGAATCTAGGATTAAATATTGTACCTAATTAACATTCTTTAAATTAAGAAACATGAACTTGTTATTAAAAGATGCAAGTCAGCGTATATGATATCAATACAATTATTTTTATCAAAAAATAGTATTTAATATACTTTATTATTTATTAATTAATAAATAAATTATTATTTATTAAAAAATTATAAATATTAATAAAAATAATATTAATATATTATTTATTACTATTTATAATTCCAAAAAAAAAAAAAATTTCCAACTTTTTGAAATAAAATAACTCAAATAAAACATTTTTTTTAAATTATTTACAGTAACAAAAAAAAAATTGATTTCCCCATATAAAGAAAAAACCAGTTTTCACTTACCGTTATAAACTATTTTTTTTTAATTATTCTTTTTTTTTTATAAATAAACGTTCTATTAGGAAATAATTTAATTCAGAAAAATTACGATAATAAAAAATCATTCACATAGTCAAAACAATTACTTGTTGAAACAATTGAATTATTTATATCTATATTGAAAACTTGTTTTCATTGTTTATATATATGACAAATATTAATTTATATAATTTATAAATATTCAAAAAAAACATAATCTTTTGTTTCATACCTTTCACTGAAACGGACATTTTTCCAGTTGAACTTTACTTAAACACGAAGGACATACAACTAAAAATTTAAAATAAAATAATTGAAATAAGTCTTGACGATATTTATCACACACATGTATACGTCAGAAGTCTAACTTCCAGACGAACAAGGTTCAAAGTCTACATGGAAAAATTCCTTGAGAGGGGAGAAATTTCTTTATAGAAGATTGAGGGGGGGGGGGGGGGTTGATAGAAACTTTTATTTTTTAAACCTTGTTTTAATTATTCAACAAGTTTTGAAATCTAAATAACAAAAAATGTATTATTGTAAATGTATAATAGCGATATGTTTTGCTCTAATGGCTCGAATTATTCTGAGCAACATAACCTCTAAAAAACACGTTATTCTCAAACATTCGTAATTGAATGAAATTCCGTAACAAAATAAACATGTTTTTTTTTCTTCTTTATTCAAGAAAAATTTAAGAAACAAAGAAATTACATTTAAAGATCAATTTAATTAAATAAGATCATTATGAGTGTAAACATGAAATGAAAATAATATTATAGGCAACGGCCATTCCACGATGAATACACTAGTTCTCGTCTGATCACTAAAGTTAAGCATCGTTGGGCGCGGTTAGTACTTGGATGGGTGACCGCTTGGGAATACCGCGTGCTGTTGCCTTATTTATTTTTTTTTTTTTTTAATATTATTAACAATTTTTCCTTACATATTTACATTTTTTTTAGTATCTTTAATTTCTTACATAAAGAAACTTTTTTTTTTTTTTAATTTGCACAATTATTATTTGAAATCATTAATTTTTTATATTATATTAACATATTTTTTATGTACGAAATTATTATAATTTGGTAGATAAAAAAAATTTTTGCAAAAACTATGCGGATATCAAAAGAAAACTCATAACCACTTTTATATTTGGAAAATCCTCTTTATTTAATTTAATATAAGTTTGCGAAATTTATAATATGATAAAGTATCGTAAAATAATTTATACAAATTCCTATTATTATAAATAAAATTTAATCAAATTTAAACACAATTATCACGGGCCAATGAATGAAATAGTTTTTTTTTATTATTATTTTGGCGATCGTCTTCTCACGAAAAAAAAGAATATTTTTTTCTTTTTTTTTATTATTATTATTGCCGATATAATAGATAATTTTTTTTTTTTTGAGCCCTTCATTTATTAATGAAAAGCTATGATTAATCACAATAATTAAGTTTCCTGAGGATTTTTTTTGTTTTTATGATAAAAATTAGAATTGAGAGAAACAAAAATTACAGGCATAATGTATAAAGTAAATCAATTGTAAGAGAAGTAAAATTATCTATACATTAAAAATTATTAAACTTACTCATAAATAATCAACTACGTAATATGTTTCATCACAAAAGTTTCATAATTAATTATCGTATGCCATATCTATTTTTTTTTTTTTTTTTTATTCATCGTCCGGAATGTAAATTTCTGGCTGATCCGTTAATTCGGCTCCTTTCGCATATTCTTGACCCTAAAATAAAAAAAGAAGTATTTAAATATTAGTTATTTGTTGTTTAAGAAAAAAATGATAATTTATATTATTTTAAATATTGTAATATAGAAATGATAAATTTCTAAATAATTATCTAAATTAATTAATTTGTAAATATATAAAATTACATAATTAAATTTTATAAATAAATATAAATTATATAATTAGAATTATTTTAATTGTTCAGTTCTGTTATTTAATTACATTTCTAGTAATTTGCATTTTGATTTTATTTATTAATTAAAATTTATTTACTATAATTAAAATAAATAATACAAAAAAATACAAAAATTTCTTCAAAAATGTCGAGAATTTAAAATTTCAGTAAATAATATAATAAAAAAAAAAAAATTACTTACATCATCGAAGTTCATGTACATTTCTTCTGCGCCTTGATGAGATGAAAAAACGGCTTTTAATAATCGTCTCTTCGGAGGATTCAATGCATAATCGTAAGCTGTCCACATACACTCCTTTCCAACGACCTTAAAATTGAACAAAAATAAAATAAATCATACATTTTTAGGTAAAAATTATTATTTGTTGACAAAGACATTTTTTTGAATAAATAATAAAAAAAAAAATTATGTTAAAAAAAAATTTAATTAATAAATAAAAACAAACAAAGGCAGGCTTCGCATTTATCTACGAAAAAGATACTTATTTGCTTTTTTTTTTTTAGCCTTTTGTTACTAAAACATACTTTTTTTGAATTTATTAAATTTATATTTAAATTTATTTACATTTACAAATTGGTAAATTTTTTCAATTTTTCCTCAAATTCCCTTTTTTATTTGAGGATTATTAAAATTCTCTATTTTTTCTTCTAATTTCTTTGACTTTTTGTTTTCTTTAAATGCAAATATATATTTTTTCACGGATATTTTTTTATTTATTAACTAAGGAATGCAAAGCATGCAATAGCAAAAACAAAAATAAATAAATAAATAACAAAAATATATAATTCATAAATTATTAAAAAAAAATAATAATAATAATTTTCATTTAAATACCTGCATAGAAGTATCAATACTGATAATGGTGTTACTGACAATTTCACCAGTATTATCAGCCTCCATAATAATACGAGCGCCAAAAATTTCCGAATCATAAAACATTTTCAAATAACCCATTCCAAGATTTGTCCACGTTTGATCATTATTTTGTGCCAATAGTGTGGCTCTTTTTTCAAACATATAAGAGACTTCCTCTTCCTCCACTTCCTCACCATCAAAATCTTCCTCCTCATCTCCTTCATCCACGTAATCATCATCATCCTCATCTTGATCGTATTTTTCCTGATCAGTCGAATCACTGACATTTTCTTTTACTGCAAAAACAATAAACTCTTGCAAACAGTACAATTTTCCCAAATAATATCATTAGAATAAAAAATAAATAAATAAAATAAAATACAATAAAAAAGAGGATAAATAATGCGAAAATGACTATTTTTGTTTATAAAATTCCCATAAAAACTGAATAAGGAAAATTTTATAGACTTAAATATTTTACTTACACACACAAAATTCATAATAATATAAGAAACACACACACAGAGATTTCTTTCAAAAACTCTTCGGAAGAAATGAAATTTTGTGAAATTTTTTTTTTTTTTTGAAATTTAAACACCAAAAATTAATGTGATACACAAGTTTTTATTTCTTCTATTATTGTACAGAAACTTAAAAAGAATCTAAAGCAATTTATAATTATTAACAAAATCCTAATAAAGAATAGTATAAAAAACGTGACAAGTTTTTTTTTTTCTCCACAATTTTTGAGTCGAAAAATTAAATAACATAAAAGAAAATAAGAACAATCGTTCCCTTTCATCGATTAAAAAAAAAATAAAAATTATAATCTAATCAAAAAAAAAAAAAAAAAATATCGAAACTAATAGAAAAATCCATTATTATATAAATTTGATAAAAAAAAAAAAAATAAAAGCAGAAAAAACTCTTTACAATATCGAAAATAAATTAACAATTTTTTTCTTTCTTTTGATTTCTCTCGGAGAAAAATGAAAATATTTTACATAATAATAATAAAGTGAAAATGAAAGCACGTTATAAAAATTAATACAACGTTTGTAATAAAAAAAAAAAAAAAAAAAAAAAAAAAAAAAGAAGAAGAAGAAGAATGTGACACACATACACACACTTTTATAAAGCAAGGTATGAAGCATTTTTTTTTTTCGTTCATCACAATCAAATTCACATGGGAATTTAACTACCTTGCTTGATGCTTGGTCTTTCACGAAGATCCTGTTGAGCCTTGTCGATTGTTTCTTTAAATTGTGATGCCAATTCTGGATTTTTAAATCTCACAGCCAATTTTTCAAGATTTGCTTCACCATCATAATAATTCATTCCAGCCCAAATCCATGCTCTATCTGATGTTTGCAATGGCTCAAAGTCCAAATCAGCATTTAATAACATATTACAAACAATTTTGTGTACCTGCTCACGACGTAATAAAATTCTATAAGTCCCACCTTCAATATGATGAAGAATTTTCATTTCACCAACACCTCTCTCCTTCCATTCTTTTGTATTTGAATCGAATCTGTACAATTTTGCTCTCTGACAGAACACTGTAATGAGAAAATTAAGTTACATTAAATATTTTAATTTCAAAGATCCGTTTCAAATTTACCGTTTGGTACTTCAAAAGAGATCTTCATTGTTTTTTTTTCAAAATTTTTTCATCAAGCCATATTTACGAAATATAAATTTTTCAAAATTAGAGAATTTAAATGTTTTTTTATTTTTCAATTCTCATAATACGAAGCTGAAGTACGCAACGTTTATATAAACGATTTTTAAAGAAATAATTTTTTAAAATGAAAAATTCTATAATTTTTTGTCTAAAAAATATTTCTTGTATTTTTTATTAATCAACAAATTATAAAAAAATAAGGGTGTACTTCCGAAGTAGGGGTACCTCCGATTTTAATAAAACTTGGTATACTAACGTATTTTGGTGCGCTGATTACGAAAATGATAGTGAAAATTGGCGCAAATTTGATTATCATGGTAAAAACCATAAAAAACACCATAAAATCATGGTTTTTTACGATTATCTCGTAAAAAACAAAACATTTCGAAAAAAGTTTTAGACAAAAGTTGTAGATCTCAAAAAAAAAACACACATTTTATGTTTTATGCATTTTTTACCAAAAGTCATTATTTTTCGAGAAAAATCCAAAAAACGAAAAAAACCATGATAATGAAAACATATACAGCAGTCATGGTTAGACATATTATTTGACTCGTATGTAGTATCATATTCACCATTAGTCAGGATCTAACGAATTCCGCAAAATACTTTCGGCCATATCCACCCCCTCTCGTCAAGGTTTTTTTTTCAAAAGAAAAGCGAGCAGTACCTTACGCGGCCGAAGGCCGTGTTTACTATTTTGCATTTACCGCTGCTGTAGACTCCACCCCACAATTTCCGCAAATTACTTTCGGACCATTTTTCTCGAAAAATAATGACTTTTGGTAAAAAATGCATAAAACATAAAATGTGTGTTTTTTTTGAGATCTACAACTTTTGTCTAAAACTTTTTTCGAAATGTTTTGTTTTTTACGAGATAATCGTAAAAAACCATGATTTTATGGTGTTTTTTATGGTTTTTACCATGATAATCAAATTTGCGCCAATTTTCACTATCATTTTCGTAATCAGCGCACCAAAATACGTTAGTATACCAAGTTTTATTAAAATCGGAGGTACCCCTACTTCGGAAGTATATCCAAAAATAATTTTTAGGCAAAAAATTATAGAATTTTTTATTTTAAAAAATTATTGGGTAAGTCCACGTCAGAAATATCAGAATCTGCAAGTGGTTCTTCGATTTTAATGATACTTGGTAAACTTATAGCTTTATATAAGAGCAATGTGTAAGTAAAAGGATTTTTTAAAATATCTAAAATTGTAGGATTTATATCACTTTTAATTTTGAGACTGCATTTTTTTCTTTCCTTTATATCTTGGTCAATTTTCAACCGATTTTGATGAATCAGAAACGATTTTTTTCAGAAAATTACGTATTTTCAGAAAATTTTAAAATAAAAATAAAATTTTGTTATTTAAATAGAAAAAAGTAAAAAACAAAATTTCTTTTAGATTTTTTTCAATTTCGACCTCTTTTTTTTAATTTTTTAATAATATTCCTTTTTATTTTATTTTTAATTTAAAAAAAAATTCATCCTGGAGACTTTTTTAGATCTCGTGATATCGTTCTTTAAATATCCACATCTCAAGAAAACTAGGATCCAGATTTGTGTTTCTACTTTCATTTGTTTTATAATATTATTGTTACAAACTAGAAACTTTCGCATAATAATGTTTTTATTTTTAAATTACTTGACTAAAACAAGTGAAAATTCAAGCAAATCAATATTTTATTAATAGATTTGAAGCAAAGTTTTTATTTTTTGTAATATTTATAATTTAAAATAAATTGTAATGAAACCTTAACAATGCAACCTGAAATTGTAGCTGAAGTTTTTAGCGCTTTCTTTTAGAGGATTCTAAAACAAATAGTTATTCATAACCATAAAAAATTTCAACAAACAAATGAAAGTAATGATAGAAGCAAGTCCTGCGGTTTTCAAATTGATGAAGACTTATAATACTTAAAGGACGATATCACGAGATCTAAAAAAGTCTCCAGGATGAATTTTTTTTTAAATTAAAGATAAAATAAAAAGGAATATTATTAAAAAATTAAAAATTAAAAAATGTGGTCGAAATTGAAAAAAAATCTAAAAGAAATTTTGTTTTTTACTTTTTTCTATTTAAATAACAAAATTTTATTTTTATTTTAAAATTTTCTGAAAATACGTAATTTTCTGAAAAAAATCGTTTTTGATTCATCAAAATCGGTTGAAAATTGACTGAGATATAAAGGAAAGAAAAAAATGCAGTATCAAAATTAAAAGTGATATAACTCCTACAATTTTAGATATTTTAAAAATTCCTTTTACTTACACATTGCTCTTATATAAAGCTATAATTTTACCAAGTATCATTAAAATCGAAGAACCACTTGCAGATTCTGATATTTCTGACGTGGACTTACCCTATTTCTTTAAAAATCGTTTATATAAACGTTGCGTACTTTAGCTTCGTCTCATAACTTCCTTAAAAATGCATCAATTTTAAAAGTTTTTTTTCAAAATATTTCTTTTTAACTGAAATTTTCAAAAATTTCATCAAAAAATTATAAAATTAAAATTTACTTTATTTTTTGTAATTTAAACGTTAAAATCTTGTTTTTAAAAAAATTATTTTATTATTTAAAAAATAATTCAAACAATTTTTTTTCTTAATTAGAACATAAAAAAAACAATTAGAATAAAAAAAAAATTGACAAAAAACAAGTAATCCAATCAAAACAATCAAATGTGTAAAAATAAAATATAAATAAAAATATATTAACGAAATGACAGTATAAGTGAAAAAAAAACAATTAAAATGTAGAATTTATCGTAAATATTTGTAAATATTGAATAAAATTTGAATAATTACTTTTTTCTTCGTCTTCTTCTCCTGTTCGCACTTCAATAGCATCAGGCAGAGGAATGATGGGTTCAAAATGAGGATCATGTTCTTGCTCATTTTCACCTGCTTCATCCTCATTGTCATTTTCATCTTGTTCGAATTGCTTGGAATTATTCTTCGATGTATTTAATGTACTGCTAGTATTTTGGAATTTTGCGCCAAATACTGAGGAACCAGCTCCTTCAAATGCGAAATTTGGATCTGTAAATTGTCAAGAAAATTGTAATTAGTCAATTTTAAAAATTGTGTCGAAAATTTTCCGTCGATTGTTTATTCGGTCATTTATAATTTCGGATAACTGAAAATTTGTCGTCTCAAAAATACTATTAATGATAAATTCGTACAAATAAAAATTTAGGCAAATTACAATTTGGTGAATTGAAATTTCTGTCATTTAAACATTTGAATCACATAAATTTTTATTTAATCAAAATTTGGTTAAATTAAAATTTGATGAAATAAAAATTTTCTTCAATAAAAAGTCGGTTTAGTTAAGTAAAAGTTTATAATTAAAAAGAAATTCAGTCAAATGCTAATTTACACGAATTCTTATTTTGATATAATTTTGAAACGACGAATCTTCATTTGTCTGAAACTTGTTTGTTTGACCATTTGCAATTGCGGATAAATGAAAATTTGACGTTTTAAGAATTCTATCAAATAACAATTTGTACAAATAAAAATTTGGACAAATTAAGATTCGGTGAATTGAAAATTCTAGCATTTAAAAATTCGAAGCACTTAAAATTCTATTAAATAAGAATTCTGATAAATTAAAATTCAATTTAATTAGAATTCTTTTACATCAAAAGTTGTGTAAAAAAAAATTATGTAAAATAAAAATTCTACCAAATGAAAATTTGGCATCTGAAAATTCTGTAAAGTAAAAATTATTTTTAAAATTAATTTAAATTTAATTTTTTGAAATCTTCGAGATAATCGCTCGGGAATTTCGAACAAAAAATGTATGTAGCACTTTTTGATTGGTTCAGCGGATGCTGAGCTACATTCAAATAAAGTTACGAAAAAATATCTAAAATTAAATTTTTGAGATAAAGATTCGGGAATACCGCCAAAATCATTAGAAGAAAGTTCCGAACAAAAAATGTATGGCGCACTTTTTGATTGGACCAGCGGATGCTGAGCTATACTAGAAAACAAATTCGGAAAAAATTACAAAAAATTAAATTTGCGAGATAATAATTCGAGAATACCGCCAAAGAATTTAGAAGAAAGTTCTGAACAAAAAATGTACAGCGCACTTTTTGATTGGTCCAGTGGATGCTGAGCTACATTCATAATAATTTTGGAAAAATTTGCGAAAAATTAAATTCCCGAGATAATCGTTCGGGAATACCGCCAAAGTAGTTAGAAGAAAGTTCGGAACAAAAAATGTATGGCACACTTTTTGATTGGTCCAGCGGATGCTGAGCTAGGTCAATATAAATTTTGTGATTTTTTAAAACTGAGAGATAATCGCTCTGGAATAATACGGAAGTCTTAATCTGGAAGTTGTATTCAAAAAAGTACCCTGTCAATTTAAATTCTAGACTATTTCCCGGTTTTTTCCGGTTAGTAAATACCTTGAGATTTAAAAGATTATTAAAAAAAAAAAAAAAAAAAAAAGATAACATACCTTTTTTGAATGCATTTTGATCACTTTGAGCAGCAAGTGCCGAGAAAGAAACCGCATTATCCGTTGGAAGGAAATTAACTTTCTCTGATGAAGCATCATCAGTTTTCTTTGCGCCAAATGTACTGTCCGCTTGTTTACTACCAAAAATACTATTATTCGTACCGGATCCAAAGCCACCAAGTATTGGTGTACCACCAAATCCACGAACTGGAGTTGCACCAGAAGTTGGCGCATTTTTTAAAGTAGAAAACGAAAGCGATGAGGTAGCCGCATTTCCAAATACTGGCGTTGTTGTTCCTGTATTTCCAAATATTGACGTTGTTGTAGTCGTTGCATTTCCAAAAACACTCGGTGTTGTTGGTGTTGTTGCTGCCACTGTTGTATTTCCAAATATTGTCGACGCTGCTGCTGTTGTTGTTGTTGTTGTTGTTGTTGTTGCATTTTGTGAAAATCCCGAAAATAATGTTTTACTTTGCGCTACAGTCTCATCAGTATTTAATGAACCCAATGGGGTTGTAGTTTTCTGCGAAGGAGTAAAACTATTACCACCAAATATTGAGCCAGTAAATGGTTTTGAGCCAAAAATTGGATTAGCATTTGTATTTGAACTATTTGCAAAACTAAATGTTGCCGCAGCTGTTGACGTTGGAAGTTTAGTTGAAGGACTACAGATATTTTGTTTCTCCAATAATGTTTTTTGCAATGAATCATCATTTTTCTTTTCAATTGTCGATGGTGCACCAAACACTAAATTCGCTGACGCTTTCTCAACAATCGTTGGACTTTCTACTTTACCAGAAGTAGTTGTCGATAGATTACCAAAAAATCCGCTACTTGCCTTATTTATCGATCCTGAGAAACTAAAGAGATTAATTTTTTCCGTTGTTTTTTGATTTTGTTCCGCTTTACTGAAATCAAGTGCTTTTATTGGACTTGAGTCAATTGATTTATTAACGAATAAAGGTATCTCTGGTTCACGACAACCAATACAACCGGGACAATCATCTTTATATTTATAAGAATAGAAATTCTCGGGTAATTTTAATTTTTGTGCCTCTTCTTTTTCTTGTTGCGATACTTTCAATTCGTAAATAATTTCAATATCATTTGTTTGTGGTTTAATTGTTTTTATTGTCGATTGATTGTTTAAATTTTTTTCACCCTTCAATGCATTGTCTATTGATGTTTTAAATTCTTTGGCAATTTCTGGTGTTTTGAAACGACAGGCAAATTGTGAATATTCAATTTCACCTTCACTGTAATCAGCGGCCGACCATGTCCATGTTTTTTCATCTCTCACAGTGATGTCAATGTCTGATGTTAATGCATGATTTAAACAAAGTTTTAATATTTGATCACGTCTCATTATTAAACGTAATTTTTTTGTTTCATTGTGCTTTAATAATTTAATATCGCCAATGCCACGCTCTTTCCATTCTTTGGTATTTGTATCGAATCTAAAGAGTTTTGCACGATGACTGTAAATTATTTCCTCATTTTCCTCGCCAGTTATTACGTCAACTTTTTCAGGTAATGGAATTACTGGCGCAAAATAAATGTCATCACTTTCAACAACTTCATCTTCACTTGTCTCACCACCAGCACCGACACCACCTGGTGATTTAACATTTGGTTTTGCACTAAATTGAAAGTCAAATGATTTTCCTGGCGAACCAAAAACATAGGCTTTCTCTGTTGTTGTTGTTGGCGGTGTTGTTGGACGTTGTGGAATACCAAAAGTGAAATTTGTACTTATTGGTTCAGATTTTTTTGCACCACCAAATATTGTTGATATTGTTGAATTGACAGCATCACCGGCACCTAAAAATTTAATGAAAAATAAGTTTTTTTTCACATTATTTTAAGACAATAAAATAATGTTATTTAAAATAATCAAGTATTGTTAACAAATAGAACATTTAATATTTATTTAATAAGAAAATTGATATCTAATTTAAAACATATTTATGATTTTTCTTAATTCCTATGAACAGTATTAATATGTTCTAATAAGCTTTTTTTAATTAGATATTTTCTAAAAAAAAAAAAAACATCCTATGTTGAGCTGCTGTTATTCATAGGCAATTTAAAACTATAATAATTATAATTAAATTTAAAAAAAAATGATATTTCTAATTTTCTTAAATGTCCTTTACACTAGAAAAAAAATTTTACCTTTAATAATAATAAAATTTTTTACAAATTTACTATTGTAAAATTTCTATGAGTTTTACTTGATTACAAAGCAACAAATAATACAATTTCCACGATATGTATCTGTGCGATTCCAAGTGAGATTTTGACTTTTTCGGAGTAGGTTAACCGATTGCAATGAAACTTTGGAATTTTGTTATATATAGTAAGACTAATCTTTAACGTAAATTTCAGCCTAAAATATTTGTTAGTTTACGAGATTTGCAATAATAACAAAAAATTTTAAACTGCTATATCTTCCGTTCTAATAAACGGATTGAGGTCTACTTTTTTTTAAAATGTCAAGGAAAATGAGAGGAATAAATCTCTTTCAGAACATTTTTTTATAATTTTACAACTAAAAAAATTATTAAATAATAATTGAATAACTTTCGCGCGACTAACTAAAATTCAATCACTTAAACGCTAAAATGATCTTACCTGTGTTTTCTTTAATGTTCCAAAGGATTTTTATTGTAAATGTAAGTTTAACTTAAGAAATTTTATTAATTTATTAGTATAAACAATCGAGATTTCTGCTAGTTGACGTGCAGACGACATTGCGCACGCAGCATTCTCACATAGCCAATTTAGTCCACGAATCACGTCAGTTGGCTATGTGAGAATGCTGCGTGCGCAATGTCGTCTGCACGTCAACTAGCAGAAATCTCGATTGTTTATACTAATAAATTAATAAAATTTCTTAAGTTAAACTTACATTTACAAAAAAAATCCTTTGGAACATTAAAGAAAACACAGGTAAGATCATTTTAGCGTTTAAGTGATTGAATTTTAGTTAGTCGCGCGAAAGTTATTCAATTATTATTTAATAATTTTTTTAGTTGTAAAATTATAAAAAAATGTTCTGAAAGAGATTTATTCCTCTCATTTTCCTTGACATTTTAAAAAAAAGTAGACCTCAATCCGTTTATTAGAACGGAAGATATAGCAGTTTAAAATTTTTTGTTATTATTGCAAATCTCGTAAACTAACAAATATTTTAGGCTGAAATTTACGTTAAAGATTAGTCTTACTATATATAACAAAATTCCAAAGTTTCATTGCAATCGGTTAACCTACTCCGAAAAAGTCAAAATCTCACTTGGAATCGCACATCTAAAAAATCAATTTTTAAAAATAAATAAATATAATCACAATTAGATTCAATGAAAAATAAATGAAATTCGATTAAAGTCAAAATTTAATTCAAAAGAAAATTGAGTCAATTAACAATTCACGAAAATTGAGTCAAAAGCAAATTTGATTTCTAAAGGAAAATTCGATGAAATGTAAATTTTGTTAAATAACAATAATTAAAATGGAAAAAAATTTAAATTTGATTAAACAAAAATTCACTCAAATAAGAATAATATGTTAAATATTAATTAACTTTTAAATAACAATAAAAAAGAGGAAAAAAATTTTTTATTTTTAAAATATATTATAAAACGAATTTTAATAAAATTACATTTTATTTAACAAAAATTGAATAACATTTTTTTAATTCAAAAAAATTTTAATTTTTATAATAATTATACATTGAAACAAAAAAATATCAAATTTCAAAAAAAAATTGTAAATTGTAAATTTTTGATTAGTTTATAATAAATTTATTTGTAAATAAATAAAGAAAAATTCAAAAAAAAAAAAAAAAAAATTGGGTATATAAGAGGAAAAATTGAAAAAATAATAGAGAATTTTTTATGAATTCGCAAAAAAAATCAAAATTCTCAAAATAAAAAGAAATTTTGCGGGAAAAATTAAGAATTTTAGAAATCCTCAAATTAAAAAGGGAATTTGAGGAAAAATTTTGACAAATTTTTATCAATTCAGACCTCGGATCAACTTTAAGGCGAAAAAAAGTCGCTTTTTATTCCAAAAACATTCGAAAAAGTCAATTTTTTTATTTTAATTAAATTTAATTAATTAAAATTATTAAAAATAATTTAATTTTGTAAGAGATATAGTTTAAATTTTTAGAAACAATTAAATTTCAGAAAGTTTTATATTGAAAATTTTTGAAAGTAATTAAATTTTAGAAGATTTTAAATTAAAATTTTAGAAGTAATTGAATATCAAAAGAGTTCGAATTGAAATTTTTGAAAACTTTCAATTGTTGTAGATTTTTTATTAATTTCTTTGAATTTTGGATAACATTTTTTAAAAGCAATTGTACTTTCAAAGATTTTTTTCAATTCAGATTTTTGAAAATAATTGAACTTCAAGTGATTTTTAATTGAAATTGTTGGTAATTGTTGTTTCTGAACAATTTATTAAAAATTTTTAATTAAAAAATGCTTTTAGATAATTGAATTTTCAAAAAAGTTTGAGGGAAATCGTTAAAAATAATTGAATTTCGAAAGAGTAGTTGTTGAAATTATTAAATTTCAGAAAGTTTTAGATGGAAAATTTTAGAAAGAATTCAATTTCTAATACCAAATAATGGAAGGAAAAAATATTTAATATTAATAATTCAATTTTAAGTTTCAAATTAAAAATTTTTTTAAATAATTGAATTTTATGTGATTCTGAATTGAAATTTTCGGTAATTTTATTTGATGATTTTTGTTTTTAAATTTTAAATAATTGTTAAATTTTATAAAAATTATAATTTGTAATTGATATCTTTGGTAATTTTATTTTTTGAAATTGCTTTTTTTCAGAAATTTAAAACAATTATTTAATTTCTTTTTTCAAATATCTAATTGAAAAATATTTTTAGATAATATTCAATTTTTGAAGAATTTCATTAAAATTATTGAAAATAATTAATTTAGAGAAGAATTTTATTTAAAAATTTGTTAAATAATTAAAATAAAGATCTGCTTTGTATACGAAAAAAGACATTTTTTGTGTGTAAAACTTTTTGTAAAAAATGTAGACTGATATTTAATAAATTCAAAAAAAAAAAAAAATATTAAAATTTACTGAAAAATTGTATAAAAATTTTTTAAATTAAAATAAAGAAATTCAATATTGTAAAAAATTGGAAAAATTTCTAAATTTTTTTTAAAAAAGTATGTTTTAGTACCACAAGGCTGAAAAAAAAGTATCCGAATAGTAGCAAATTATAAAAAAAAAAGTAGTAAATAGAAATTTTTTAGTAGATAAATGCAAAACCGGCGCATACAATAATGTAAATAAAAAATTGTTTACCTTTAGGTTTATTGGTACTCAATGTAGAAAATGAAAATGCACTCGATGCAGGTGAACTGATTGCAGGAGAATTGACTGCAGGTTCCTTATTTGTTTGTGGCAATCCAAAAGAAAATGGACTTGGAGTCGAATTATCAGAATTTGTACCAAAAATACTTGTCTTTGGTTTTGGTGGAATTGATGAATCTTTCGGTGAATCACACGCTGGACAATATTGATCATTACTTTTATTAACCATATAACATCCTTGACATGTCCATGATCCAACGGCGGGTTTAAATAATTCCGAAAGTGATTTTTGTCCGCTAGCAATTTGTGTTTGTACAACTGGTGGTGAAGTGATTTTTGTTTCTAATTTTTTCTCAACAACAGCCGGTGAATTACAAGCGACACATTTTGTTTGATCGGCATTATTTCGAACGTAACACATTTTACATTCCCAACTATCAGCTGCTGGTTTAAATAAATTTGAGAGTGAATCTTTTGAATCTTTTTTCTCAATAGCCGGTGTATCACAAGCAATACACGTTGTTTTATCTGCATTATTTCTAATGTAACACATTTTACACTCCCAACTACCAGCACTTGGTTTGAATAAAGTTGATAGTGATTCTTTCGATTTATCAACTGGTTTATTTTTTTCAACTGTTTCACTCGCGTGTTTTGAATTTTTATCCAACGATTGCTGATAACTTTGAACTGATTCCAAAAATTTTTGCGCCTGTAAATTAAAAAAAAAAACAATTAATAATTAAAGTTGATAAATTTGTCTTTATTTCTGGCTTCACAGCATCAAATTTTCTAAAAAAAAAAAAAGGGGAGGAATAGGGAAAATTTTATTTGAAAAAAGGGGAAAAATAGGGTAAAATCTAAATATATATTTTTCTCAACCAAAATGCTTTAAAGTTGTTTAAATTTTTTTTTTTAAATTAATTGAATAATTAAAAATTATAAGTTTTAATAAATTATTGAAAATTGTCTTACCAATTTATGAGATTTAAATGTTACGGCGAATGAATCTGGTTTCTTAGTTTTTTCATTTGGAATTACCCAAGTAATTACTGTGTCACTAGTTGCTCTAAAGGAGAATTTCATGTCGCTTGATATTTGTTGATTGCAGCAAACTTTTGTATTATTTGCATTGAGCATTAAGAAACGCAATTTAATTGTATTCATATTGAATAATAACTGGAAAATTAAAAATTATTCGTCAAATTAATATTAAGTATAGTAGATAATATTTTTGCAAAAATAATATAGTTTTCATTTTTTTTACTTACGTTTATTTGACCTGATCCCTTATCTTCCCAAGTGTTACTGCTATTATTCAAATGCATAAGACTAGCTTTTTGTGTGAATACAGACATTTCACCATCAGCGATATTTGCTTCATCAGTTCCTTTTGATAGATTTGCATCTTCAACTATGGATAATTATTATAATATTATACTTAATTACAAATCATTTCATTTAATAGAAATTGTAAATAAAAAATTGTATTGGATTTATTAATTTTTAATTTAATTTTTACTTAAGTAGACTACAGTAATATAAATGAATTAAAAAATTACGATATTTTAATTTTAAAATAAAGAATTTTAATATAATTATAATTTTTAAAAAATGATTAACAAAAAAATTTTCCATTTTAGATATTTGTTGCAATTACAAATTGTTACAAAAGATACAAATCTTTAAAAAAATGAAACTTACCAGTATTAGCTGCAGGACTACTAGTTGCAGATGTATTTGGAAATCTGATAGTCTTAGCACCTCCAAATATAGTTCCTGAAACAACATTTTCTCCTTATTATTATTATTATCCTGATTATTTTTTAAAAAAACTATCTATTGTTAAATTTCGATTAACTTTTTGTTTTTGGCACAACAGTAGGAGCGTATGATTATTCTATAAAAATGATTTTTCACATAAATTTTTACTTTAAAAAATAGCATTTAATACAAAATTTTTTTCAAACGAATGTTTACTCAACGGAATTTTCAAAGTACCGAATTTTTATTTTACAAAATTTCTCTTTACCCAACTGTTTCTTGAAAAGAATTCTAATTTAATCTATTTTTAATTTATTAGAATTCTCAGTAGAATTTTAAGTAATTCGAATTTTTAAATCCTAGAACTTAAAATCGGAAGCTTATATAAAATATTGAGTATTTTAAAACAACAATTTTAATTAAAAAATATCCAAAAATTCAATTATTTTTAAAATTTGTAACTAAAATTCTTTGCTAAATTAATAATTTCAATCCAATTATTCAAAAATTCAATTAAATAAAACATTTTTTTAATTCAAAATTCTCTAAAATTTAATTACTGTTTGAAACTTTGTTAATAATTTTCAGCAATTCTAATTTACTGAAAATTTTAATTCAAAATCTCCTGAAATTCAATTATTATTATTAAAAATTTTTATTCAAATTTTTTGTTGAAATAATTATTTCTAATAACTTTAATCAAGATATTGGCGTTTCAATTATTTAAAACATTTTTCAATTCAAAATACTCTAAAATTCAATTATTGTCTGAATTTCTGTTAAATTAGAATTTTTTTTTAAAAAAAACAGTTTGCTAAAGAGAAATTTTGAAAATAAAAATTTGGTAAAAAAAAATTTGCCAAATAAAAAATTCTATTGAGTAAAAGGTCGTTTAAAAAGAAATTATGTTAAATGCTATTTTGAAAAATGAAAATTCGTAATAAAAATAATTATATAAAGCAGTAGTTGACGCGACCAATAATAAATCATTAACTTGGCAAGCTTTTAGGAATCAAAAAATTAGCTAAAATTTAAAATTCTTGAATTCTGTCATTTTTAAAATTATTTTTTGAAAAAAGTAGCATTTAGTGGCTTTTGGCCAAAATTAGTAGTAGAAAAAGTAGCCTTGTCGAAAGAAAGTATCAAAAAAAGTAAAAAAAAAAAAAAATGTATCACTTCGAAGTTTGAAATAGGTGAAAAAGTTGACAAAATTTGAAAAAAAAAATGGTAAAAAGCAATGCCTGTAAAAATCAAAATAAATCATACACTCCGATCTTAAGTGAAGGGACCGTTGAAATTTCAACCTTTACAAATTAAGACTGTTTAAGGTTGTTAATTTTTTTTTCTGACAATATTGATTATTTAAAACTGTAATATACTATAGATTGGAAATTGAAAAACAATTAATTCATTTATAATTTTTTAAACAAAACTCGAAATCTTCAAAAACTAAAAATTTTAACTTCTGTCGAAATTTTACGAACATAAAGTGAGCAACGTTTATGAAAAATGATTTTTAATGAAATAATTTTTTGCCCAAAAAATATTTGTTGTAGTTTTTATTAATCAAAAAATTATAAAAAAAAATATTTTTTAGGCAAAAAATTATAGAATTTTTTATTTTAAAAAATTATTATTTTAAAAATTGTTTATCATAAACGTTGCGTACTTCAGTTTCGTCAATTTTTATTATTTTTCATTGATGAATTTTTAAAATACTTTTTTCATAATTCTGAACAATCAATCGTATAAATTTGGAAAAAATTAATTTTTTTCAAAAAAATCAAATTTCTGAAAAATAAAAAAATTTGTTAAAAATGACTTTTCATTTTTCATAGTGAACTATGATTTCAAGGCTCTAAAAAAAATTTTTTTTTAAATTGTTACCCCTAAACCAAACCAATTATGTTTGGTTTAAATTTTATCAATTATTTCTTAAAAATTCAACTTCTAGAATTTTTATTTTTTTTATCGGCATTTTTTTTTTGTAGTCTTTTTTCATGATTCTGAATAATCAATCGTATGGAATTTTAAAAATTTTAATATTTTCTAAAAATAAAATTTCTAAAATGGTCAAAAAAAATGTTTTCTTTTTTAATTTTGATAATTTAGAATTAATTTCGATAAGTTGAAATTTTATCGGTCCCTCTTCTTAATACCCCTGTTAATTAAATTAATAATAAAATAATATATTTTCACCAGTTTGTGGAGATTCTGCCTGATTATCAACAGTAGCAGTAGCAGGAGTAGTATTATCAGCGCCTTTAACAAACGTAATACCACCAAGTGTTTGCGACAATGTCGTACTCGGTGAACTAAAACCACTATTACCAAATGAAAATTGTGCAAATGGATTAACTTTCGGTGTTTCTTCTTTTTGAATTTTCTTCTCCTTATCGTCGACAATTTTTTTCACAACAACTGGCTCCGAACTAAATGACAAACCACCAACTTTAATAACCGACGTATCAATATTTTTCATTTCCTTCTGTTCAATTATCTCTTTATTTTCTTTCTTTCCCTTTGCAGGCGATTCCGGTAACGATACAATTGCATTATCAAAATTCACCTTAAACAATTGTGCCTCTTCTTCAGTTTTAAATCGAATACACAATTTCTCCAATCTAACTTCCTCATCGGCAAAATCATTAGCCACCCAAATCCATGCTTTATTATTACTTGGCATTGATGATAATTCCATATCCTTTGTTAACATGTGATTTGCACATATTTTATGTACTTGTTCACGACGCATTAAAAGACGTACTTTGCCTTCGTTATTTTTTAATAATTTCACTTTACCAATACCACGCTCTTTCCATTCTTTATCGACAAAACGGAATAATTTTGCTCTAGCGCTAAATAATGTGGTTTCATTTTCCTCACCGGTTGTGACAACAACCTCCTCGGGTAATGGAATAATTGGCATAAAATCGGGTATTGGATCGTGTTCAATTTCAATGGAATGTTCTTGTGAATTATTAAGCGACGTTGACGATTGATTGGCAGCTTCAATGGATTTATTCATTGGCGATGTGATAGTTAGTGTTGCGGCCAATGGCGGAAGATTAACAGTTGTGGGAATTGTCGCTTGCAATGGCATTGAAATTTGATAACTATGTGGTGTTGTAGAAATTTGTGATGTTGGTATTGTTCCTAAACGATGTTGTGGTGGAATTGTGACACTCATTATTGGTTGAACTGATGGTACTGTCGTTGGTAGTGTATCAGATGATGTTATAACAACATTAACAGGCGGTGCTTTATTAACTGGAATATTTTTTACAATTTCTTTTGATTCAATTTTTTGTATTATCGGTTGTTGAAGGGGTAAATGTTGATTGGCAACTTGCGCCTGGGGAAATAGAGCCTGCTGAAGAATACTGTCGGGTATTTTTGGAATTTGATTCAATGGATTTTCAACAGGTAAACGGGGATATATTTGCGGTGGTACAGGATAGACATTTGCTGCATAAAGTGATGAATGAAGATTAGGATCGTTGAATGGCAATGCACCTTGATAATAGCCAATTGCTTGTCCCTGTAATGTTGCCGGTGGATAGACAATATTTTGATAGGGATGTCGTTGTGATTGAGCAAAAATATTATTAGTCATTGATGTTGTTTGCTGTTGGGTATTTTGATTTTGATAATTATACTCCCCGTAGTCCTCGTCATTGAGAAAATAAAGATCCTCTTCTAAATTATGTGGTTTTTGTTTTTGTGTATCGAGACGTAATTCAGCGACTTCTTTTCTCAGCTCTTCGAGTTTTACCATAACATTTTGATTTGATTCCATGAGGGCTTTGTTTTGATCCATTACCGTTTGAATAATATTGTCCTTGATGTGCAAAAGTTGACGAAATTGTGCATCGAGTCTCTCGGGACTTGGTCGTGCTTCAATACGATTTCTTGATAATTCGAGAACATCTTGATGTGGCATTCGACAGGGTGTACTCGATTGTTTTGGTGTTCGATGATGATGATGATGATGATGATTGTTTCTTTGCGAGGAGTGTAAAAATTGAACTGTATTATCCAATGATGTATTTATTATTGGAATTTCCTCATTACTGTGAGCTGATGAATAACTATCCTCGGATAAAACATCATCATTTCTTATTCCATTGCGTGAAATATCGGGATCAATTCTTTTTAATTCATTCTCAATGTCTGCGATATAGGTGACAAGTTCGGAATTAAGAGGATGTTTTGTATCAACTTCGGGACTTCTTAAACGATCAAGTGTTAAATAAAAGCAACTACGTGCTTTTGTCAAAAGAATTCCGTGTTGTGATCTTGTTTCCGATGTGAGACTTTCTTTTGATAAACAATTGACAAGATCATCGGCGAGTTGTTTGTAAATTTTTCCCTGTTCAAATGATGCTTCGGGACATTTGAGAATTTGCAGTGAATCAATTGCTCGTTCATATTCTTTATTTCGCACATATCTTTGAACGAGAATTAATTGTCCCTCCTCCATTGCTTTTGTTAATTCTGAACGATTCATATCTTTACCTTGATAGTCAAATAATTTATTGTTACTCGTACGGATTATTTGATTATTTTGTAATCTCTCAATAAGTGGAATTGCAGTTGACCAATAGAGTTCACAACGTGCTTCAAGCGCTGGAATATCACTGTGTTCAGGATTTTTATCAATTAATTCCTTCATTCGCGAATGAAATATTCTTGCGAGATGAATTAAAATATTTGTATGCAATCCATGATTTCCAATGCAACGTACAACTTCTAAACCACGTTGTATTTCTTGACGAATTTCACCCATATCATCATTTATTGTCATATCTTGTCTACGATACATTTTGTAAGCATTGTACCACCATTTCTCCTGTACTGATGAGCACAATGTATTTGTAAGATCAGCGGGTAATGTTGGTAATCGTTCGGGATTTAAAAAACTACTGCGTTGTTGTTCTTCAATTGTAATGTAACTACATAAAATTGCAGCATTTAAAAATGCATCAATATCAAGCCGACACAATGAATCGGGAGCACTTTGATTTAAATTATAAGTTGAAAATTGTAATTCTGGAAATAAATGACATATCTGCTGTGGATATTGAGAATTTTTTTTTACTATATTTCGTGAACGATTTGTTAAACCAAGCCAAATTTGATGATGTAACGATGCTGGCCATACTTCTTCGGATATTTCGTCATATTTTTTAAGCTCATTTTGTGAACAAAGTCTTAATGGAGAATTTGCCACTTTATGAGTTGTAAAATAAGATGTTTTATTCTCTGAATGTAGTCGACTGATAAAAATTCTTTGAAATATTCGTTCTCTCCATGTGCCTGTTGAAAATTTATCAATTTTCTCCAATAAACGATTTGGTTCATCGCGTGCATAATCTTGAAGTACATGACCAGATTGACTACATCGATATGAACCATCTTTATACCATAAATGAACTTGATTTTTACTGTCATTTTTTAAATGTACGGCCCATGGTGAAGTGGAATCAATTGGTGTAACATGTAATGCAGTGAGAAAAAGTGGTGCACATAAACGTCCCGCTTCACTCCAACTTCCCTGTTCACGTTTTGTTTTACGTAAAATTAAACATGCCACGTGAAAATGCAATTGTCCCCACATATGTGTAAACATGTTCTCCATAAAAATGGGATTTGTTGAAAAATTTTGTGCTTTTGCCTCATATAAAGATTGATCAAAACTGAAAATAAAAAAATTATTTTTATTATATTATTAAAAATACAAAGCATCCTCGGCAGGAGAGAAAGCAAAAAGTTGAAATTTTGTTTTTATTAAAAGTAAATTGATTTTGTTTTATAGTAAATGAGTAAAAAAATAAATAAATAAATATATTGCTATATAAATAAGAAACGTACTTGAATAAAGCCTGAGTAGCTTCAGATATAGATTTCTTTAAAATGCTGCCCTGCTCTTTGAGTGTTAGAGCAACAAATCTCTCCAATGAGGAAATATAAAATACCCAAAACGACCAGTCGTGCTTTCTGGGAGTTTTACATTTTGTTAATAAATCACATAAAACTTGATACCAAGAGACATCATCTCGGTGAAGTTGAGTTGTTTCAACTTCAAACGCATGTTTATACGCTTCGTCAAGTTTATTTTTTTCCATGTAATGTTTCAATAATTTCACACGTAATTGTACATCTTTTGGTCGCACCGATAATTCAGCTATAAATTATTTAATATTTATTAATTATTAATTATTTAAATCATTTTTATTATTATAATTATTAATTTAAGGTACATTCTAACCTCAATTTTTCGTAAAATATTTAATTGTTCTTTTTTTTAAATTAATTTTTATAAATTGCACGCCTCGGATCAACTTTAAGGCACAAAAAAAGTCGTTTTAAATTCCAAAAGAAATCGAAAAAGTCGATTTCTTTATTTTAATTAAATTAAATTTTACTTTAACTAATTAATGTTATTAGATATTAAATCCATTTTATTAATTCTTTAATAAAAATTATTCTATAGGAATATTATCAAGAAAATTTATTTTGAAAATCTCAGAATCGAAATAAGACAAATTTTCCAGATTTTAAATCAGTAGGTCAGATTTACAAAAAAAAAAAATTCTTAAGGTATTAGTCGCGCGCCGGCTCTAACCAAAAGTTTGTCTTGAGTCTGACTCAGTCTATGCTTAGCAAGAGGTATAGTTCTGAGTCAAACTTTTTGAAGGGTACAGGTAACTTCCACTCAGAGCGCCGCGTTATCGCACGTGTAGAACTAAAGTTTTGATCGCGGCAACGTCGCAATCTGAATATTATTAAAAAAAATTCAAATATGCTTCTTTAAAAGCTATTTTTGAATTATTTATGATTAATAATTATGTATATAAATGCTTAAACTTTTTAAAAGTATGAGACTTACTAAGAATAATTAATAATTACACGGAAAAAAAGAAAAAGTAACTTTTACTACTTTAAAAGTAAAATTGGACCTGTCCGAAGTTTCTGCGCATCTCTGGCAACTTTTACTCCAAAAATAGTAAAATTTACTTCAGAAATAGTAAAAATTACTACGGAAACAGTAAAATTTACTACAGAAATAGTCAATTTTACTATTTTTCGAGTAAAAGTTGCCAGAGATGCGCAGAAACTTCGGACAGGTCCAATTTTACTTTTAAAGTAGTAAAAGTTACTTTATTCGTTTTTCCATTTTTCTCCGTGTAAAGATGTGAATATTATTAAAAAAAATTCAAGTATGCTTCTTTGAAAACTAATTTTTAGTTATTTATAATTAATATTTACATCAATAATGTATTATAAATTGGTTTATAAAGTAAAAAATAAATATTTCATCAAAAAATGTTTTTATTTCTTAACTGTTGAAATATAACCAACCAATTTAACGTTTCTCATTCTTATTTTTCTTAAAATATATGATTTAATTTAAAAAATTAAGAATTATTTAATACTAATCTATGTTGTGAAATTTTAAATATATTATTTTTTTATTCTACTCTATGAGATATTCCTACTTTCTAACTGTGTACTTTGCATGATTTTGAATTTTGTATGCATTCGCGCGCTACAGCGTTGCCAAGTTTACTGCTTTCCAGCAGTGGAACTTCATATAATTTAAAATTTTGTTAACTTTCTCCTAATATATTTATAGTTTGGTACGGTCAAAAAATTTCAGTTTTTTTGTATGCATTCGTTTCATGAGAATGTATTATGTGGTAGTTTTATTTTAAAATCTGACGACTGGTTTTCATTTAAATAATTATAAAGCAAATTCCTTACATGCATTAGGTGCTCCGTCCATGTAAAAAGTATCAAGTTTGAAATGATATTTTAAAGCTTAGGAACGGTCAAAATCGATGGGATTGGTCTTATTTTGTAGATAATTATGTCAGAAACACTCATGCAAAATTTAAAAAATATCTGACGAAAATGATTTTACGCGACTAATACCTTAAAGTTTCATTTTGAAATTTTCACATACTGAATTTTTTTTTTAAATAATTCAATAATTACAGAAGATTTTCTTTTGATTTATGACAATTCAATTTTAAAGTTTCTATTTGAAACATATTTAAATAATTGAATTTTGGAAGAGTTACACTTGAAATTTTTAAAAATAATTCAATTACAAAAGATTTTGTTCAATTTCAGACAATAATTAAAATTTACAGAATTGAAAATAATTTATCAACTAATTTTAGATAACATTTTTTTAAAAGTAATTGAACTTTCAAAGATTTACAATTCATATTTTCAAAAATCATTGAACTTTAAATGCGCTTTTGAATTGAAATTTTTTGATGATTTCTGTTGCTGAAGAATTTATTAAGAATTAAAGACAAAAATTGAACTTTAAAAATTGTTTAATGGAAAAATGCTTTCAGGTAATTGAATTTTCGTAGAATATTAAAAAAATCATTAAAATTAATTAAATTTCGGAAGTATTATAATTGAAATTATTAAATTTCAAAAAGTTTTAGATGTAATATTTTAAAAGGTTTTAAATTGAAATTTTTAGTAATTTTATTTAATGATTTTTTTTAAATTGTAAAAAATTGTTAAATTTTATAAAATTTTTAATTAAAAAATAGTTTAAGATAATTGAATTTGCGAAGAATTTCATTAAAATTATTGAACGTAATTAATTTAAAGAAAAATTTCAGTTAAAAATTTGTAAATTAATTGAAATAAAGAAGATCGAAAAAAAGTCGAAAAAGTTGTATAATCCAAGGCCTGTAATTAATTAATTGATATCTTCAAAATAATGCAACCACAAAAAAAAATTATAAACAAATTGTTTAAAAAATTAATAGTCTTTTTAAGAAAATAATTTTTATTTAAAAGTTTAACCCTTCATCTGTAAACTAAGTTTTTATATAAAAAATAAATGCAACAATAAATTTTTTTTAGTATTTTTATGATTAATATAAGAAGTTGAGGGTTGTAAAAAGTACCATGGATTTTTTTAACATTAACACATTAAAAACACAGTGGAATGTTAATGAACCACGTTTATAGACGAAAGGTGCCGAAAAACGTTTACAGACGAAGGCTTAAAATCTTCTGCGTAAAAAACATTCTCAATATTTTTCTCTATTTTTTTAGTAGAGAAATAAAAAAATTTTTTTTAGTTATAAATAAAGCAAAAAAAAATATATTGCTAAAATTTGTTATTACAAATCCTATGTGGAAAAATATTAAAAATTAAAAATTTGTACATTCATTTACCAACAATATCACTACAATTAACCGAATTCTGAAAAAAATCCCGTATTTTCATAATGAAATTTATCTTCTATAAATAAACTTGTTAACTTACATGATATTAATGCTTTTAGATCTTCTCCGTCATTATTAGGTTTGTCCAGTGTTAGTAATTTTTCTTTTAATTGAAAAACTACAGGATGATGAGGAAATTGTTTGTCAGCTCTTTCGACCCAATATCTGGCTCTGTTAACATCTACTCCAACATCCATATCAGCAAGCAACTCACAAACTAAAAAATATTTAAATAAATAGGACTGCAATAATTTCAATCATGATTCAGGGTTACCACAAAAATTAATTTTTTAATTTTTTTTCTCACCTACAATTCTCTAATTTCTCTGACATTAGAAAATTTTCAAAATACATTAACATTTACATTAATGTAAAAAATAACTAATTTAAACTATATTAATTAAATTAAATTTTATTTGATTCAAAATTTTTAAAGTTTACAAGTTTCAATTCAATCTAAATTATAATTTAAAATTCAAGTGATCCAACTTTCAATCAATTCTAATTTTTATTGATCAAATTTATTAATTACAATTTTAATTAAATGCAAATTCTATCGGTCGTAATTTAAAATCAACGAAATTTCAAACTATTTCTAAAGATTAATCGATTAAAGTTTCGAATTTTTCAAATTTCCATTATTTGTCCACAATTTTAATTGATTTATGTTTCAAATCATCAGAATTTCAATTTATATTTCATATTTTTATTGATTAAATTAAATTGAATTTTTGATAAATTGAAATTTAAATCAAACAAAATTGGGGTAAATTGAAATTCGGATATTTTGAAAATTAAAACGATTAAAATTTGAATAATTTAAAACTGAAATCAATTAAAATTTGAAAAAATTGAAATTCGTAACTTAAATCGATTAATCTTTACATAGATTAAAATTTCGTTAATTTTAAATTACGATCGTTTAAATTTGCATTTGATTAAAATTTTAATTAATAAATTTGTTTGGCACAAAAAGAAATTAGAATAATTCATTGACAGTTTGAGAAAATTAAAATTTATATTAAATTTTAGATTGAATTGAAATTTGAAACGAATAAAATTTAATTGAAATGAAATTTTCATTAATTTAAAATTGAATAAAATTAAAATTTTGAATTTAATAAATTAATGGTTAATTCGTTAGAATGAATTTAAATTTAGATCGATTACAGTTTTAAACAATAAATGCTTCAATAGATTTAATTATTTATAGAAAACATGAAAATAAATAATAAATAATTTTTTGCCTAGAAATATTTTTTCAAAAAATTATTGATCAAGAAACGTTGCAAAAAAAATTTTTGTAGATCAAAAATAATAATAATAATAATAATAATAATAATGATTTGCATAAAAAAATTTATTTTTTCTCAATCGTTGATCATAAATGTTGTGAACTTCACCGACGTTAAAAAAATTTATATTTATATTTAAACCTTCTATGGTTATATAATATTACGGAGTTATTGACTTTTTAAAAATAAAAAAATTTTCAAAAACATTAATTGTTGCAAATAATTTTTGTTTTTAATTCAATAATATTATTATTTTCTTTGATAAAAATAAAAATATATGATGATGATATATATATATGATGCTTATATTATGCTTTTTTTAAATTTATCCTTTAAATATTTATTAAAATAACAAACTATTTAGAAATTAATTTTTTTTTTTAAATGTTACGTAGAAAAAAAGAAATTTGATTTAATTAAACAAATCAGATTTTTATTAGCCCTGTAAATAAATGTATAAAAATAATTTTTTTAAATATACTTTCTTGTTCATAATAATTAAATATTTCGATGTAATAATAATAGTAATAATAATTTTTCAAGTTACAATATTAATAATAATAATAATAACACAGGCGCAAAAAAAGTTGTCTGTTTCTTGAACTAGACATACCATTCCTATAGTATTTTGGCACGCTGAAAACGAATATGAAGTCAGAATTGCTTCATCATCCTCTGATTTTTTTTTTAATCGAAAAAACTACCCTTAACCGGACAAATTCAAACTTAGGAGATAAAAAAAAATAAATAACAGATTATTTATTAAATAGAACCCAACAACTACGTATTTTTGCTGGAGTAACACAAAAAAAAGCCAGAACTGATTCAGCACCCTCTGGATTTTTTTTAATCGGAAAAACCACCCTTCATCGGAAAAACTCAAACTTAGAAGTATTACAAAAGTAGCCATTTTTTTTTGGCATGATGGTTTCTTCCGTATCATAGGTACAGAAAATTTTAAATTTTTATGATTAAGGGTGGTTTTTTTCGTTTTAAAAAAATCTGAGGGTGCTGCATCAGTTCTGATTTTATTTTTGTGTTAGTGGTGCAAAAATACGTATGTGTAAGGTTTTGATTATTAAAGAAATCTGTTATTTAATTTTTTTATCTCCTAAGTTTGAATTTGTCCGATTAAGGGTGGTTTTTTCGATTGGAAAAAAATCCAAAAGGGTGCTGGATCAATTCTGGCTTTGTGTTTGAATTAGTGGAGCCAAAATACGTAGTTGTAAGAACTCCATGAAGTTGGCGTCGACGCTCAGCGTCGAAAATTGTTTATACAGGACCAAAAATGTCAAATTATTTTTTTAATAATATTTTCCGTACAAATAATACCTTGAGAAATATTTTTTTAAGGTATTATGTGGACCCTAAACATTTTTAAAAATGATTTGATATTTTTGGTCCCATGAAAAATAATTTTCGACGCTGAGCGTCGACGCCAACATCAGGGAGATGTTGTAAGGTTCTGTTTAATAAAAAAATTTATTATTTAATTTTTTTTATCTCCTAAGTTTGAATTTGACGATTAAGGGTGATTTTTTTCGATTTAAAAAAAAATCAGAGGGTGATGGAACAATTCTGGCTTCATATTCGTATTCAGCGGGCCAAAATACTATAGGAATGGTATGTCTAGTTCAAGAAGATCAGAAAACCTTTTTTTATTTGTGTGCCTGTGTAATAATTTAGAATAAAATTAAAAAATTTCTTTAATTAAATATTTAACTTTTGCGTAAAAGAATGAAATGATTTTGATAATAAATTATTTTTTAACGAAGCTGAAGTACGCAACGTTTATGATAAAACGATTTTTAAAGAAATAATTTTTTAAAATGAAAAATACTTTAATTTTTTACCTAAAAAATATATTTCTTGTAGTTTTCATTAATTAACAAATTATAAAAAAAATATTTTTTAGGCAAAAAATTATAGAATTTTTTATATGAGCAAAAAGTTTTGAACGTTCAAATGAACGAAATTTTTTTTCAACTTCTTTAAATACGAATTTTATTACAAAATATTGTTTTAAATATCTAAAAAGAAGTTATTAATTTAATAATTGTTTAATTTACTGTTTTATTTTACATTGTTATATTATAATTTTCAATAATTTATAGGTTTGAAAAAAATATTTCGTTCATTTGAACGTTCAGAGCTTTTGGCTTATAATTTTTTATTTTAAAAAATGATTTCTTTAAAAATTTTTTATCATAAACGTTGCGTACTTCAGCTTCCTATTTTTTATACCTTTTAGTACTAGGTCCTCTTGTCTGCTCTCAAGTTCTAGAGAAATTTTATATTGAGAAAGAGCCTCTTCCTTATGTCCAAGAGCTTCAAGAATTTGACCAAGAAGTTTGTGTGCTCCCGCTGACTCTGTCCGTACTTCCAAATAACTTGAGACATATCGTTTTGCAGATTCATAATCTCCAACTTGGAAATACAATTTGGCAATATTGTAGCAGCGAAGATTTCTCTGAAAATTAAAAAAAAAAAATTTATCTTTCATAAATATAAATATAAAATATAAAAAAATATATCTATACAATTAATAAAATAGTTCTTGTTATAAAATAATTTAATAAAATGCTAATAAAATATTTTTATCTAAGCTAATTTAAATACATATTGATTGAAATGTAAATAAGTTGTAAAAAAAAAAGAAGCCTCGATAAATTTTAGTTTGATACTATTTATTCTTCTCATGCAAAGTTATTAATTTTGACATGATTTTTTCTTTTTGACAAGGTCAAATCTGTAATCAATCTTTTCAATATAAATATTCTATATATACACAAATATATATATATATATATATACAAAAAGACCAAGAAAATAAAAATCGAGATGCCCGGGAAGGAACATAACCTAAAAAGTAGATTTTCAAAAAAAAAGCAACTCATTAATAAATTCCTCATATAAACCTCTTTATAATACCCCCCCCCCTTTTTTTTTATTAAATAAAAATATTTTGTTATCTATTTATCATTGTTGGATTACATCTGTTATCAAAGGCATTTTTAATTGTGACTCAAGGTGAGCGCGAAAAAATAACAGGTTAAATATATAGAAAATTAATGTTATTTTAAGAATATTTTAACTTGCATTATTATTTTAAATAAATTAAGGCATCTGTAATTGATGAGAAAAAGGAAAAAAAAATTGAGAGAATATAAGAAATATTGTATATATACAACAATAATGTACGTTGTAAAGCATCGCATATTAAAAGGTAAAAATGCTTTGGCTTACGTTCATGGAGGATAACCTTACCTCGCTTTCATCTTTTAATTTCCGAAATACATCTTGAACGTGGCGATCAACGTCCAATTTTGTTCGAAACATGATTTCACTTTTAATTAGCGTCCTTATTAATTGTAAAATGCGGTGGTCTTGTCAAAACTTTTTTTTTTATTTTAAATCACTATTGAGAATATTATAAAGCATGGCACACGAAAATTTCATTGCACGCAAAATTCACCAATCATTTTCAAACGGTTTTTTGAACTGCCAACTTCGAATCTTAAGGCGAATTTACACAGCATCTTTCAATAATGCAAAATTACCCGCCATTTTCAATTCCACCAATCATTGATAATTATTTCAAAAAGTCATTGGTCTGTGAGAAAAAATCCTACTTTTTTCCTTTTTGTTATTGGACAATTGTGGAAATTTTTTTTTACAAAAAAATTACGTAAATTCGTAATAAAGTACGTAGAAATACGTTTTATGTTTTTTTTTTTATTTGTGTCGGTGAATGTTTATAATTTTTTATTTGTTAAAGAAATAATGTATGGTTTATTGAACAAAGTGTCATCAATAATAGACAAAAAAAATATGATAGGTTATGTTAATATCAATTTTACGATGTAATAATTGCAAGAAAAAAAAACTGAAATTTTAAAATATAACCTCAAAGTTAGAATGTAAATTCTGTTTACACAATTTTTTTTATAATTCTATACGTCTTATTAAGTTAATTAGATCTTTGATTTGCTTTTTTATATTTGTCATTTTATCGAGAGGCACTTGTTATTGCTTTTATTTCTTCAAGTAAATAAAATTTATTTTTTTGACGGCTACAGAATATATTTTTATCACGTAAGTTATCTCAATTTACATTACTTACGTAAATTTTCAAAATAGTATTTTCAATTTACTTGAAATTTATTTATTTAACTTAATATAATATTCCAGTCTTTTTGATGAATTAAAATTAATATTACAAAAATTTAATTAACAAAAGAATGAGTTCACCTATTGAAAAACCGGATTTGTTTGGTAAGTAATGTTTTTTTTTTTAATTAAAAAAATTATTAATTAACGACATTATGTCGCTTTTGTTATTTATAGAATTTATAATAAAAATTGTTAACTTTTAGCTACAACAGCATTAACACTCTTGCAAAAGGAATCATATTTAACAAGTGGTTGTTCAAAAATTGATTCTGCTTTGAGAGGAGGATTTTCTCGAAAAGGAATAACACAATTTTATGGACAAGCTGGAACTGGAAAAACTCAAATTGCTCTTCAATTGTGTCTCACTGTTCAAATACCGACAAAGCCTCAAAATGAACCTTCTGGTAATTTTTGTCTTTAATTTTTAATAATTCTTCAGCTACAGAAATCACCAAAATATTAAAATTCAAAATCACTTCAACTTCAATGATTTTTAAAAATATGAATTGTAAATTTTGTAAAAATTCAATTACTTTTAAAAAATGTTATCTAAAATTATTTGATAAATTATTTTCAATTTTGTAAAATTTAATTATTGTCTGAAATTTAACAAAATCTTTTGTAATTGAATTATTTTTAAAAATTTCAAGTCTAACTCTTTCAAAATTAAATTATTTTTAAAAATGTTAATAATTCTTTAAAAATTAAATTATTTAAATATGTTTTAAATAGAAACTTTAAAATTGAATTGTCAGAAATTTAAAAAAAAAAAACTATAACAGTTTAAATTTGCAAAAAATTTATTTCAAATTTAAAATCTTCTGTAATTTAATTATTTAAAAAAAAATGCAATTAATTTTATTTCCAAATATTTAAATTATCAAAATTTAATTATCTTTTAAAATTCAATTACTTCAGAAAATTTCAATTTAAAATCTTCTAAAATTTAATTGCCTCTAAAATTTTCAATATAAAACTTTCTAAAAATTTCAATTATAACTCTTCTAAAATTCAATTATTTAAAAAAATGATATTTTAAATTAATTGTTAAATTATTGTCAACCAATAATTTTCATTAAATTCTTCAAAATTTAAGTATTGTCTAAAATTAAAAAAAATTCCCCAAAAATTTAAATTTTCGAAAACTTAAAATCTTTTGAAATATTACATTATTTCTAAAAAATTAAAACTGCATCTTTTTAAATTCAATTATTTTTATGATTTTTATAATATTCTTCAAAAATTTAATTATCTGAAAGCATTTTTCAATTAAAAACTTATGAAATTCAATTTCTGTCTGTAATTTCTAATAAATTTTTCAGTATAACAGAAATCATCGATTTCAATCAAAAATCACTTGAAGTTCAATGATTTTTAAAAATATGAATTTTAAATCTTTGAAAATTCAATTACTTTTAAAAATTTGTATGTAAAATTATTTGATAAATTGTTATTTTAAATTGTTAAATTATTACCAACCAATAATTTTCATCAAATTCTTCGAAAATTGAATTGCTTAAAAAATCTTTAATGAAAAATATCTGTAAAATTTAATTATTGTCTGAAATTTAATAAAATCTTTTATAATTCAATTATTTTAAAAAATTTCAACTGTAACTCTTTCAAAATTCAATTATTTAAATATGTTTCAAATAGAAACTCTAAAATTGAATTGTCATAAATCAAAAGAAAAACTACAACAGTTTAAATTTGCAAAAAAATTTATTTAAAATATTCTGTAATTCAATTATTTAAAAAAAAAAATTCAATTAAAAATCTGGAAAACTTAAATATTGTCCGAAATTTTTTTTTGACCATTAAAACTAAAAAGTATGCGAAAATTTTAAATTTGAATAAATTAAATTAGATTTCAAACAAATTTTTAAATTGAACTTTAAGAATTTTTTTTTTTTTATAAATCTGTTCTATTGTATTAAAATCTTGAAAATTTATCTTTTTTCGATTCTGAGATATTCGAAATAAATTTTCTTGATAATATTTCTATAGAATTATTCTTATCAAAGAATTAATAAAATTAATTTTATCTATTTATTACATGTAAATTATTTTTAAAATTTATTATTTATTATATTGTATTAAAATGATTTTAATTTTAATTTCTCTCAGGTGCTATATACATTTGTACGGAAGCTGTTTTTCCATCACAACGTTTAAACGAATTATTAATGAAATCACACATTGCCAAGAAATATTATATTACTGGTGATATAATATTTGTCGAACATGTTCCCATAATGGTATGATATTTTTCAATATTCTATAATACCAAAATTTATTATATATAAAAATATATATATTTACATTCATATTTTTTTTAAAAACATTTAAAGGAGAAACTAGAGGAATGTATTTGCGTAAAAGTTCCCTTTCTCATGCAACGTCGAAAAATAGGATTATTAATTATCGATTCAATTGCAGCACCTTATAGAGTTGAATATGACGATAAATTGTTAAAAACAAGAGCTAAAAGTTTACGAAAAATTGGTGAACAATTACATTCTATTTCCAGGGAATATAATATACCTATTATTTGTATTAATCAGGTAAAATTTTTGTTTTTATAAAATTAAAATTATCCAAATAGAAAATTAAAATTTAATAACAAAAAAATTATATTAACGGGTTAATTATTATTTCATCTCTTAAATTCATTACGGACTATTTTTAGAAAAATCTTAAAATTCGAAATTTGCAATTATTTTGTATATAAGATTTTTCTAAAAATAGGTCGCAAGAACTTTAAGTGAAGTGTAAAAATTTATTCCTAACAAGAATTATATTAAAAAGAAAAATATTTTTTCAAATTTAAATTTAATTTTTTTTCTCCACAGGTATCGGCTTTGATAAATAATGAATCATTGGGAATAAATGAAAACGATGAGATACCAACTTTGGGAATTGTTTGGTCAAATTTAATTAATCATTCATTTCATTTATCCAAAAATAATAATCGACGATTTATGCATTTTATGCATTCTTCATATTTACCGAAAAAAACTGTTGAATATGAAATTCGGGACATTGGAGTGGTCGGTGTGTAAATTTTAAAAATATGGAAAATTTATTTTTTATTTTTTTTTCCAGTATTTATTATTATTATTTGAAAATTAATTTATTATTTATTAATAATATTAATTTTAATTTATTATTAAAAATGTACATGCATACGTCATATAATATATAAAAAAAAAATTGTTTTTTTTTCTTTAATTATTAACGTCTGATTGCACTAATTCACTAATGTCAGTAAATGCACTTTCGTCTAAAGTTCGAACAATTTTTGATAATTTCCATTTATTTTGAGATATTGAAATATCAAACGGATCGGCTGTTTTTACATCCAAATTTTCAACATCAGTGAAAAGAATTATTCTGTAAATTTCGTATGTTTACTACAAAATTTTGTAAATTTTTAAATAAAATATTGTAATATATAAAATATGAAAAAAATATAATATTTAAATTTATTTTGTTTTACTTTTTTTCTAACTAAAATTAAAAAAATAGATATTAAATTAACGATGCTGAAGTCTGCAACATTTATCATCAACGATTTGAAAACAATTATAAACAATTATAAAAAATTATTATTTGAAAAAATATATTTTTTATAATTAAATAATTTATAATTTCAACCAATAATTTCCATCAAGTTTTGCGAAAAATCAATTATTAAAAATAGTTTTTAATTACAAATTCTGTAAAATTTAATTATTGTCTGAAATTTAACAAAATTTTTTGAAATTCAATTATTTATAAAAATTTCAACTATATAATTCTTTCAAAATTCAATTTTTTTTATTAATTTTAATATTTCTTTCATAATTCAATTGTTTAAAAAAGTTTCAATTAAAAACTCTAAAATTGAATTGTCGTCAGAAATTAAAAAAAAAGAAACTACAGCATTTTAAATTTACAGAAAATTTATTTCAAATTTAAAATCTTTTTGCAATTCAATTATTTAAAAGAAATTTTATTTAAAAATCCTAAAACTTAATTATTGTCCGATATTTTTTGTTTGACTATTAAAACTAAAAACTATGCAAAAATTTTAAATTCAAATAAATTGCTTCAATGTGAGACTTCGAAAAATTTTTAAAATGAAACATTAAGAATTTTTTTTAGAAATCTGTCCTACTGAATTAAAATCTTAAAAATTTGTCCTACATAGTTCGATTTTGAAATATTCGTAATAAATTTTCTTTGATAATATTCATATAAAATTATTCTTATTAAAGAATTAATAAAATTAATTTAATATGTAACAGCAATAGTTATATTTGAAATAAAATACTTATCATATAATTAAAACGAAAAATTATAAAATTTTTGGATTATTTGATAAATTTTGAATAATAATTTTTTTTTATCAATAAACATTGAAAGAAATGAATAAATAAATAAATAATTATCTTTAAAGCGAAAATTCATAGAATTTTTCATTAAAAAAAAAATATTTCTTTAAAAATTTGTTGATCTTAAACATTGTGAAATTCAGCATCATTTTAATTAAATAAATAAATAACCTGAAATTTTAATTTTCAAATTAAAAGAGTTAAGATAAAAAAAAAAGAAGTCAAGGGTTTTTGAAGCTTATATGACTATATATTTGTTTATTATTTATTTTAATATTTAAAAAAAAATTATAAATAAAAGTGAATTTGAAAATAATTTTTTTTTTGTACCTTAAGGCATGTAGAAATGTTCTATGAGGCTCGGTATCCTGTTTTCCACTATAAGTATAATCACCAATTATCGTGTGTCCAATGCAAAAACAATGAACACGTAATTGATGTCGACGACCCGTTTTTGGATACAATAAAATTTTGGTCGCTGGTTTATTATTAAAAAATCCAAGTTCAAGTATCAAAATTCCAGTTGACGAATCTCTTGGCTTATAACAAAAATTACTATCACTGGTACACATTTTTCGACTTTCGCTCATTTCCCTTATATCATGACCTGCAAAAAAAAAATAATAATTTTACAAAATCCAAATCATAAAACAAAATAATGATGAAGTAATACGAAAATATATAAAATTGAAATAAAATAAAAAAAAAAACAATAATAATAATAAAATAAATAAAATATTAAAATAAACAAGTTTATTAAAATAAAATAAAAATTATTTAATATAAAATGAAAAATTGTACCTATTGGCTTTGATATAATCATGTGTGATTTATGAATATGACCATGAACAAGCGCCAAATAATATTTTTTTACTTTTCTTTTTTCAAAAGCATTTGACGCAGCTTGAGCCGATGATTTATTTAATGCAATGCAAATAACACCACTGGTGGCATAATCTAATCTATGCACAAAATAAAATTCATGACGAAGACTCGGATTCACAAGATTTGGAAACATTTTCCCTAATTTTATTTGAAGCGTACTCTAAAAAAAATAAAAAATAATAATTAAATTATTATTTTTTTAAATTTTGAAAATAAAAAAATAAAGGCCAAAATTCTATAAAAATTTATATAATTTATAATCATTTATAATCGTTTATAATTTATTTATTTATTTAAATTTTACACGGGTTTACAAAAAAATAAATAAATATTAAAAATAATTTACAAAAATAATCCTATTTACAATTAAAATTAACAAAATAAAAATAATTATAATTATTTTAAAAAAATTACATTTTATCTCAACATTAAATCCTTTAATTATGAAGTTTTTCGAAAAAAATTTTTAATTATAAAATTATTGCAAAACATATAAAATAAATATTATACCTTAATATTTGGATCGTTGCTATTTATTACCATATCATAGGGTTTATTAACAACCAAAAAATATTTACTACAATGTAAAACTTCAACTCGATTTTCAACATTTTTTTGTTTAAAAATACATTTTGAAAAGTATAATTTTTCAAATAGATAATTAATTATAGAGTAAAAGGAAAAGATTAGAAAATTAAGAAACGTCAAAAATAGAAAAATAAGAAATCTCGTGTAAGGCCAAATATTAGATGAAATGCCCATATTTTCTTTTTATTCAAATAAAAAAGTCATTAATTAATAATGAACATTTTAATTTAAAAACTATAAATTTATTTTCAAAAAGAAAATAATTAGATGAATTCATTTGTTCTGTTTGTAAACATCAAAAGTGTATATTTAAACACGTGTGTCACATTTGTTGTCATTTAACCTTTGTCAAATATACAATAAATAAAAAAAAAATAAACTGTCACAAAAAAATGCACTACAACATTAAAGTGTATAAAAATAAAAAGGTTTTATTATACAACAAAAAAAATTAATTTTTATTTAAAAAAAAAAGATTATTTTCTTGTTTACTTTTTGCTGCTATGGAAATTTCTTTTAAGAGAATGTTTACCATTCGTAAAGCACCAATAAATAACTTTCCCTCTTCTCCGTTCTTTATCTTCATTGGTGGAATAATTATCATTAATTTTTTAATGAATAAATTTGCTATTTATAAATAATCTAAGTTTGTTAAATAAATATTTACACATTATTTGCATAAATTAATTTACAAATAATCAATTTGTTATTTAAACGCGCGATATTTATTCTCATAGAACTCAAATTTCATTGGCTGTTGTGAAAATCAAACAAAAATTTAATCTCAAACCCAAAGCGCCTAACGCTTAATACAAAAAAGTCGGATATTGTTTTTTTTTATTTTAATTTAATTTTTATAAATAATTATCACTTTGTTATCTTTATGTAAATATATTAATTTAATTAAATGTTACTTAAATTAAAAAATAAATCATTCGGAATAAAAATATTTTCTTTCTTATAGATGTTAAATTAAATAAATCTTTATAATTATATGTAATTTCTAATATAGTAATTTTCGAATATTCTTACTTGATAATTAACAACAAATTTAATAATTAAAAATTCTCCAAAATAAATTTTTTTTCACGTATTCAATTTAAAATGACCGCCGCGCTTATTTTCTATTATAACCGGAAATCGTCTGGTTCGAGACTAGGCGGCATTTCCCTCCTTGTTTTTAGTTATGTGAACCCCGTTTTGTTTCTATCGTTAATGTGAGCCATCTTGCTACAAGACGCCGATCGTTACTTTTTCAGTGGTGTAATATTTTAACTTTATTTTCAGGGTTTATCAAGTATTAAGTGAGGAAATACAAAAGCTACATAATTAAATAAATAAATTTTCAGGTTAGTTTTACTCATAATTTTTCAATTTTACTCTATATTGATCGTCCAATCTTAAAATGCGCATCCATACTTTATTCTCCGTAATTATCATCCTCGTTGCCGAACGTTTTTCTAGAAAAATACAAAAATGTCTTTTTTTATCTTTTTTTTCAATTTATTATCCAATTCTTTATTAATTTCTTTTAGAATTTAGGATATTCGGATCAGCATATTTAAAAAGGTTAAGATTTTTCTTTTTTTTTTTTTTTTTTTTTGTAAGTCACGCCTGTCATATACGTGCAGCTTTTTAATTAAGTGCGTCATTTCTAATAATTGCTGTATTTACTAAAAAAAAAAAAAAAATTGTTTATATAAATTTAATTACCCTTTGTAACTTGTTTTTTTTCCCTAATAACAAAACAATTTTTATTCCAAATGTTTTATTTTACTAATCATGTTTAAATATGTTACGTTTTGTTTTTTGTTAATATTTTATTTAGAAGCGTTTTTTTTTATAAACATTGTGTTTAGCATTTTTTTCTGTTCGTAAAATTTTTATTACTATATTTTTTCTATTAATTTATTGATAGAACGATATTTAGGTAGGCGTGTTGAAAAAATATTAGGGATTCACGGCGTCTAAAAAGAATAAATTTCACAAATGTTTTCAATGAAAATATTAATTTTATTATTTAGGTAGAATAAAACGTGTATGAAATTCGTTTTTGAGAGGTTTTATTTTTTTATTTTTTTTTACTCTGAAGATCAATGGTTATATTTTGCATTTAAATTGCCATGAGTGAAAGTATTCATGTGGAAAGTCAAATGAATCATCCCCTTTTTATCACGTGAAGATATTTTACAATTTATTACTGTTATTTATCAGTTAATTGTTAATTTTTATCATTTCGTGATTAATTATATAATTCTTATTTTTTATTTATAGAGTTAAATTTTTTTTTTTTGTTTATAGGATTAAATTAATTTATTTTATATATAGTAGTAATACAGGCCTCGGATTTTATGACTTTTTTTTCAAAAATACATTTTTTTTCAACTTATTTTAATAAGATGCGACTTTTTTGACTTTTTTCTTTACATTATTTATTTATTTATTTACAATAGTAAACGGGCTTACAAAAACAAAATCAAATGCTCTTTCGTACTAAGTACTAAATATTATTGTAATATTAAAATAAATAATAAAATATTATTTATAAAAGTTTTAAACAAAATACGTCTATTTTAGTATAAAATACAAATCTTTTTCAGATATTCTTTATTTCATCAATTATTTAACAACTTTTTAACTAAAATTCTTCTCTAAATTAATTATTTTCAATCATTTTAATGAAATTCTTTACAAATTCAATAAATTAAATTTTTTTTTTTTAAATCAGCAAATAAAATTATCAAAAATTATTATTCAAAATCACTTGAAATTCAATTATTTTCAAAATTTTCTTTCATTTAATAATTTTAAATAATTCTACCGAAATTCAATTATTTTTAATAATATTTTTCAAAAATTCAATTATCTAAAAGCATTTTTCAATTATAAACTTTTAAAGTTCAATTTTTGTCTAAAATTTCTAAAAAAAAAAATTAAATTCCTAATTTAAAAAATTTTTTAGAAACAAAAATCGAATTTTCAATTAACAGAATATTGTTACTTGACTGAATTTTTGTTTAATCAAATTTAAAATTTTTTTTCCATTTTAATTATTGTTATTTAACAAAATTTACATTTCATCGAATTTTCCTTAAGAAACCAAATTTGCTTTTGACTCAATTTCCTTTTGAATTACATTTTTTTATTCAAATTTGCATTTGAACAAATTTTAATTTTATTAGATTTGCATTGAATAGAATTTTTATTTGATTAAATTTTTTATTGAATCGATTAAATTTATTATTATTATTTATTAATAATTATTTATTATCAATAGTTTCAAATAATTCTACCGAAATTCAATTATTTTTTATGATTTTTATAATATTCTTCAAAAATTCAATTATCTAAAAGCATTTTTCAATTAAAAACTTTTGAAATTCAATTTCTATCTGTAATTTCTAATAAATTTTTCAGCAACAGAAATTACCAAATATTTACGAAGCTAAATTATGCAACGTTTATTATAAACAATTTTTAATGTACATAATAATTTTTTAAAATAAAAAATTGTATAATTTTTTTGCCTAAAAAATATTTCTTTATAATTTATTGATTACAATGAAAACTACAAGAAATATTTTTTAGGCAAAAAATTATATAGAATTTTTTATTTTTAAAAATTATTTATTTTTATTTATTATTTAATAAAAAATCATTTGAAATTCAATTATTTTCAAAAATTTGTATTTTAAATTTACGAAAATTCAATTATTTCTAAAAATTTCAACTGTAACTTTTTCGAAATTCAATTATTTCTAAAAATTTCAACTGTTATTTTTTCGAAATTTAATTATTTTGAATAATTTTAATATTTCTTTAAAAATTCAATTATTTAAAAAAATTTCAAATAAAAATTCTAAAATTGAATTGTCAGAAATTAAAATTAATTTTTTTCTGCGCCTTAAAGTCGATTCGAGGCCTGGTAATTTATAATTACTATATATAGTAAAATAATTTATTTTACTAAAAAAGAATAATTTTAATGTATATTAAAATAATTTAATTATAATTAATATAGATTATATTATTATTATTATTTTTATTATTATTATTATTATTATTATTATTATTATTATTATTATTATTACTATTATGAAATAAGTTATTTGTAGTACTAACAATAATTTTTTTTTTTTCTAAAAAAGATCGATAGAAGCCTTTTTCTTAATTTATATATCAATGCTTAACTTATTGATTTTTGTTACATTCGAGATTGTTTAAAGATACTTTTGTTTTGTTTATTTTATTTTCTATTTGAAATTTTAACATTTTATTTATTATTTTAAAATTAAAAAAAAAAAAAAAATTACGCAATTGATGATATTTTTAAACTTTATAATAAACTTTTGTTTTTTTTATTTTCAAATATAAAAATTTTCTCTTATTAAATTTTTTTTATTAAGACAACAATTAATTATTTTTCTATTATATATTAAATAATTTATTCTTAGTTTAATTTTCAAATTTATCTCTAATAATAATTTTTCTTTCTTCATAAATAATATAAAATATATATATATAATGTAGTTAAAAAAAAAAAAAAAAAAAATCGGTGATGCCTTTATTTTGTTTTTAATCGAATAACTTGCCAATTTATTTTTATGTTTATATAATGTGAATAAACGGCAGGTTCCCAAGGAAGCCTGTTATGTATGGTGTTTTTATATTTTCCTTTAAGAATGAGCACCCGAGTATTCGTTGGTGGATTAACATACCGGGTGCGAGAGCGCGACCTTGAGAAGTTCTTCCGGAAATATGGTAGAATCAAGGAGGTTGCTATGAAGAATGGATTTGCCTTTGTGGTAAGTCTAATGTGAATCAATTGTTTTTTTTACAGTATGGTAGGGACAAGGGTCTATGTCGGTGGGCTTCCATACGGCACCAGGGAAAGAGACCTTGAGAGATTTTTCAGAGGCTACGGTCGATTTCGCGATGTCCTCATCAAGAATGGTTATGGCTTTGTTGTAAGTATCCGTATATTCAGAGAGAAACTCGCATTTCGTTTCGCTCTCTTTGTTCAAAAAAAGAAAAAAAAAATTTCGTAAATTTTATTTTTCATAATTCTCGCGTTTTTTTTTTGTGTAAAAAAATAAGTTTTTTTTTTTTTTTTTTTTTTAAATTTGTCCGAAGGGGGTGAAACGTTTTGTAGTTTAAGAAAAGAAAATTAAAAAAAAAAAAAGTAGGCACACTCTCATGATCTGAAAAACCCTGAACCCTGCACAATGGTACTATGGCTGCTTAGATGAACGTCGATTATTCTACGAGGCTTTGTAAGTTATAATAGAAGCGAATCGATCAACAACGATTTACACGATACGACACTTAATTCTTTTTGGCTTATTAGAATTAATTCCATTTTGTTTCTTTTTTTGCATCGGTATTTGATTTTTCTATAAAAAAAAAAAAAAAAAAAAAAAAAAACGCCACGGAGGATTAAAACACTTTACATTAAAGTAAGTTTCGTAAATTATTTTTTTTCCGAAAATTAAGCTTCTTTTTTAAAAGGTGGGTAGAGAAATTTAAAAATCATGTATATTTATTAAAAATATATAAGTGACAATATCGTAATATTTTGAGAATGAAAATTGATTCGAAATGAGAAGAAAAAAAAAAAATTTAGAAAAAATAATTCGCTTTGAAAAAAATTATCTCTCTATAACTAGAAAAAAAAACAGTGCGAGAAAAATTTTACTTTGCTGCTTAGTAGAAAAAAAAATACAAAAATCTTCTTGAATACAAATTTTTATATAATAGTATTCTTTTTTTTTTCTATATAGGAATTCGAAGACTACAGAGACGCGGATGACGCTGTTTACGAATTAAATGGAAAAGAACTTCTAGGCGAGAGGTATGATGAAAATTCCTTTATTTAATATCAATCAATCAAAAGATCTTTATTGTGGTTGATAGTAGACTTGTTTTTTTTTTTTATTTTTTTTTTAAATTCTCAAAAACTGATAAGCTGTTTTTCTCAGTGCATGAAATTTCATTTAGAGTATTATTTGAAATCATTGCTTTTTGATCAATTATAAATTAATTTTCTTTAAATTATAATATTTTAATTAAAAAATAAAATAAATTTTCATTAAAAATTTTGCATGTTTGTATTAAAAAAAAAAAAAAAAATTGTTTTAAAAATAATTTTCATTCTAATATTATTATTTTACTGGATTAAATGTTGTTTTTGTAAAAAAAAAAAATTCAAATTTTTAAAATTTTGATTGTAAATGTATAATTTTTTCATTGTTTATTTTTAAATACCACAATTTCAAGATCTATAGAGAATGTAAATGATTTATTCATACAAAATTTATTGGTCTATTAATGCAATTTTTTTTTAAGCACTGCTAAGTGATATAAAACATTTTCTATTTAAAGTGTATAATTGTTTGTTTTTTTTCATGAATTTTATTAATTTTTAAATATTTTCGAAAAATTTGACAATTTCAAAAAATAAATTTCACTTAGCAATGTTTTTTAAGTGTTTTTCCTAATGATTATCTATGTTTTTCTTTTTTTTTTTTATTTATTTTTCTTAATTTGATAATTTTTTTAAAAATTAATTTTGTCGATATAAAAATTTACTAATATTACTTCTTTTTAAAAAAGTATTTTTTATAATGAATTTTTTTAAAATGTTTTTTCAAAACTTTTTTTTAATGGATTTTAATGAAAACACATTTTTAAAAATTAAATATTTGTAAATTGATTTGTCGATTTTTTGTAGTAAATGTTATATATTAATAAAAATTGTAAATAGAGAATCATTAGGAAAATTCTTCTTGAGCTTTGTTTACTCGAATCCCTGAAATCTGTAGACATAGTCTGCCTCCGTAAATGATGCATTAAGACGGTCTTGTTTAGTACATTGACCTGAGAGTGCGCTGTGACTTACCGCCATTTTGAACTACTTCCATCAATTCCCCCGGTTGAAAAAAAAAAAAAACAAACAAAATTAATTGAAACAGGATTTGAAATCTTAATTTACATTTTCTTAATTTTGTAAAATATAAGATATCGATTTTTACATCGAGAACACTTATTCTGAGAATTGAGTTTTTTCGCAACTTCCTTGTGATCCACTTTTTTTTTTCTCAACACTTGAGAGAATTTTGATTTCAATCAAAATGCAATCAAGATTCCAATTTTGGATCATATTGAGAATTAGGTGGAATGAGTTACCTATAACTATTGAAAATTTTTTGAAAACGTCAAATTATGTTTATTAATTTTTAATTTATTTGATTTTTTTTTTGGGATTTAGCTAAATTTTTGAATTTATTTATAATTATCCTCGATTCAAGAATCAGATATAACGCATTTAATTTTAATTGGGTATGTCTTGTTCTTGCATCAAGGTGTTCAATTAGGAATTAATTACGAGTATTAAAAATTCATGAGTAAATTAATAGTAGAATTCATTGAAAAAAAAAGAAATGTTGATTTCATTTTTTAAAAATTGAAATTATAAAATAATTCAAAAATTACAGCAAGTAATGTGTTTTTTTTTTGGAATAAGTAAATACGATAAAAACTGTTCCAAAAGAAAAGTTTCTTGGCTTTTTTTTTTAAACCTAAATTAAAAAATAAATTTTGTGTTTTTTAAATGTTAGCTTCTATTCAAAAATTGTTGAAATTATTTATTAATAATATAGTGCTGTAGACTTTTCTATTGTCGTAGTCTTATGTTGCACTTTTTTTTTTCTGTTGCACGAATTTTAGGCATCGTGAAATTTTTGGCAAAAAAAAAGAAAGAAATATGAGTCTACAGTATTTCTCTAATTGTTCAGAGTTCACAGTTAATTTATATTAAAATTTTTATTATTAATATTATTATTTATCTATTATTAAATAAATAAATTATAATAAAATATTAAAAATTCTAAAATAGAGAAAAATCAAATAAAAAGTACCTAATTTAAACTAAAGCATTTCAAAAGAATAAATTTTTATTTATTAAAATTGTGGATTTTTATATTTTGTTGAATATAATAAGAATTGTAAAAAAAAAATAAATTCTATACAAAATTTGAAAGCAATTTTGTGTAAAATTTCGGATTTTTGAAAGCACTTTGATCTCTGAACTTTTAATGTGCTTGAGGAGAGCAATTTTTTTTTTTTTTTTTTTTGAATGCTTTTTATTATTTTTAGTTTGAATATATTTTTTTTTCAATTTATATTTTCAATCCAACAATCAGTAATTGAATTAATGAAGAAAATAATATTCTAAATCTACTACTGTTGGATAAATAAATATGAATATTTAAATCTTCTAATGATAATAATATGAGAATTACAGGAAAATTCAGTCATACTTTTTTTTTTAAATTAAAAATTATAAAAGCCTTGATTTAATTAAAATTTTAATAATTATTAATATTATTATTGTACATATTAATTATCTATACACTGGGATGAAAAAGAATTCAATAATTAATCAAGAGTAGAAGTTGGTCCAAATTCTTATTTTCTTTATCTTTTATAATAAAAATTAAAAAAAAACAAACTATTTATTAGTTCAATTTGAGTAATTATTTAATTAATAAATATTCCATTTAAGTATAGGGAAAATAATCAAATATTATTTTTTAAATATTAAAAATATATATATAAATTATAATTTTAAATAAATGTTTTTTTTTCTTAATGTTAATACAACTTTATTTTTTAAAAGCAATAAAAATCATTTATTTCAAATAAAAATTTTTAAAATAATTTCAATATGTAATTGTTTTGCCAATTTACTGAAAAATTTAATTACTCCAATAAAAAAAAAAAACGGTATATTAATGTAGAATTTGATATTCTTTAAGTTTAAATTGATAGATGTTATTAAAATCGAATGTAAATTGCTGAAATAAAAGTTAAATGTTATTTCAATAGTCAAAAATTTAATTATAAAATTATTATAAATTAATAAATAATTAATATAATAATATATAATTATATTAATATAAAATAATATTAAGAAATTGGATTTAAATTTAAAGAAATAGAATTTTTGGAAATAATAAAAAGAGAGAGAAGATATCAATAGATAACACAATGAAAATATAAACAGGAAAAATAATAATAATAATCATTTTACTAATTGCTAGTAAAAGTCACTAATAATTAGTAAAATTTTACTAATTGAGAAGCAAAAAGTGAGTCACTAATTCAAATTAGTAAACTTTTTTTTACTAATTCAGATTTAGAGAGTAATCTTAAATTTATTTTTACCGCTTTGAACCATTAAAAGTTGTCTTTGGATAAAGAGTAAATTTTTCTAAGATTAACAAAAACGATTTCTACAACATAATCTAAAAAAAAATTTATCATTTTTAAATTTTATAACAATATCAGGGTGTCTAACGGTCAGGGAATTTCAGAAAATTTCAACAAAAATTAAAATTTTTTGCGAATTTAAAAATTTAAATTAAATTTATTTAATTTCTTTTTTTTAATCTAAAAAAAACTTGAATTGTTTTTATTACCATTTGTTACTACCATTAGAAATTAATTTATTGTTAAATATATCAGTAAGCATATTTTTGTCCAAAGAAAGCAGAAATAAGGTTATTAAAAAGTTAGGGAAAAATCAAAAAATGTCAGGGTGGAGTCAGGGAATTTTTTTTTCAATTCTTGTTAGACACCCTAAATATGTACAATTGTACACCCAAAGAAATATTTTATTGGCGTTTATTTGAAACAAATAAAAATATATTTGAGCTCTCAGAGCTTAATAACTTTTTATTTAACTCAAAATTTATTTAAAGCAAATATTTATTTGGCTCTGAGACAAATATCAGGATTGCCACGGGTCAGGGAAAACTATTGGAAAAATATCAAATTTCTAAAACTTTTATTAAAACTATATTTTTCAATTTCAAATTTTGCTTTGGAAAAATTATTGTCATTAATTTTTTATAATTGTAAACCTCTTGAAATATTTTCATTAAAGTTAAGGAAAAAAATTTTAATTCTAACTGAAAATCAGGGAAGAATAAAATTTTTTTTTATAGTAACCCTGAAATACATATATTTTCTTTGGGTGTTAAAAAATCAAATCTCATTGCAGATTTGTTGAATTTATTTAAATGATAATTTTTATTTTTTCAAAGTAATCGAAATAAAATTGTTCACACTGAAAAAAACATTTACAAATTTTATTTATAAATACATACACAACTATATTGAGTTGGACCAACTTATGATTTCACTAAAAAAGAAAAGGATTTAGAAAATTTTTGCTAAAAAGAAACAAATTATACAATAAAAAAAAAAAAAAAACTTTTTAAAAAAAAATCCTATCGAATGAAAAATTGTTTTTTGTAACAAGTAGAATTGGTTATAAGGTGACTCATTCCTCTGAAGAAAAAGCTTGTCGTGTGACTAAAATGAAAAAAGAAAAAATTGAAATTGGTCGTAAGTTGCAAACGACAGCAGTCAATAATAGTTTAGGAGATGAAGAGATTCGCGAAAGGAGACTACGCCTCAGAGGCTGGACTGAGTAAAAACTTGAAAAAAAAAACGGATGATGATGATGATGATGATAATGACGAGAGGAGGCTGTGGAAAAAGAAAAATTAAAGGAAGGAAGGAAAACTGCAATTAGAAGTAAGAATTAGTCGAGGACTTAGGCGGGGTTTTGTTGGGTGTGTTTCAGAGTGGCGGTGGAGATAGCACGGGGTGTTTCAGGGAGGCGAGGCGACCGTGGCTACGGACGCTCACGCTCCTGGAGAGACAAGTAAGCATATCCAATGTGTCTTGTTACAGAATTACTGTAGAGAGGGCCCGGGGTACACCTAGGGGTAGTGACCAGTGGCGCTATGGTGACTCCCGTGGTGGTTATGGGGACTCGAGGCGATCTGCGTAAGACACGCTATCCTTTTTTTTATTTTTATCAACAAACAAACAAAAAAAAAAAATGCGATTAATTATCCCCTCCTCCCCTGCAGCCATTCTTTTCGGGATGTGCGATTTTTTTTTTTTTTTTTTTTTAAATATGTGACGCTTCACGAGAAAAGGGACCTTACGTCCGAAAAGAATTTTAGGTTATGTTTGTGATTTTTAAACTGAAAATACTCATCTCTTTAAATATATATTTTATTTTTTTAAAAATTAATTTTTATTTTTAATTAAAAAAAGAAACTATCACTAAACATAACGTACAATTTTTTTTTATATATAAAGTCCCTTTTGTGGAATGTCGCATCTATTTTTTCTTCGATTTTACTTTTTTTTTTTTTTTTTTTTCTTTTTTTGAAATATAAAAAATAATTTTGTTTTCAAATTTTTTTCTTTTCTTGAATTTTTTTTTCCCCCGAATCTGATGGTTACGTAAAGTTATTTTGTGTTGTGAATTTTTATTTTATGTTCGCACATCACCGATTCAAGAGAGGAAATTATCGTTGAATTCTGAATACAAGAATTTCTTTTTTTTGTTTCGCAATTTTTAAGGTATTATTCAGAATATTTTTATATTATATATATAGGTAAAATATTGCTTACATATTGATATTGTTATTATAATTGTACTGTTATTATTTGCTTTTACGCTTTTTATTTTTTTTTTTTGTTTTATTATTGCAGAATTATTTTTTTTTTTTTGAAATTTTTTGAGGACCAGTGTTTTGCTTTTAGAAAACATGGATAATTTTTTTTTTTTTTTGCTTTTTTTGGCTAACTGCTGTATAACTTTTTTTTTTCTTTAAGGGAAGGGGCTAATGAAATTTACGTTTATAGGCGTTTGTAACTTTTTTTATCAACGTTTATCGATGAACAAATTTTTAGTTAATTTTATTACACTGAAAAAAATTTATTTGATTCAAATAATCGGTTACTTGACTGTTATCAAATAAATATTTATTTGTATCAAATAATTGTTATTTGAGATGGTATTTATTTTAAATAAAGAAATTATTGGTTCAAATACAATTTATTTAATTAAAATAAAAATTATTTGGTTCAAGTAAATATTTATTTGATAATTAGTCAAGTAATCGAGTTATTGAATCAAATAATTTTTTTTTTTCAATGTATTTTTTCCCATGAAAAGTGAAAAATATTTTTTATTTTTTTTATCATTGATCAATTAACGTTGCAAACTTCAACGACATAAAAATAATAGAAATTGTAAAAGAAGTTATTTTTACAGAATTTTCTAAAAAAAAAAAAAAATTAAATTAAAAAATTTTAAATTCTCAATAATGTATAAGAAAAAAATTAAAACCCCTAAAGAACGTAAATTTTGTTAAATTAAAAATTTCATTAATTGCTTTTTTAAAAGTCTGTTTTTCAAACAAAAAAAAAAAATTAATTTTCAAAAACAAAATTTTTTTGATATTTTTTACGATGCTGGATTCTACAACGTTCTGTAAAATGTGGTAAAGTCGGTTTATGATCAATGTTTAGAAATAAATTATTTTTTAAGACGATTATTTTTTGTTGATCAATAAAAATTGCAATATCTTTGAGACAAAAAATTCATAGAATTTTTTATAAAAAAAAAAAAATATTTTTTGAAAATCATTGATAATAAACGTTGTGAACATCAGTATCGTTTTTTTTTTCTTTTTAAAGAAAAAAATTTTGGTCCTCAAAGGGTTTTAAAATGTAAAAATTGTTTCTTATTGTAAATCATAATTTTTTTTCCCCCTGTAAGAAAATTAATTTTGAAAAATTTAATGGCAATAAGTGATTATCTACTTTCAAAGAAATTAGTAAATTGATATTTCTCATTTTAAAAATTGATAATTTTTTCTCGTTTATTTATTTAGGCGAATATTGTTTTTATTTTAATTTTTTTTGTACAGTGTAAAAATCAAAATTTCTTGTTTTCAAAATTTCCACGATAAATTTTTGAGATCGTATTTAAAAAAAAAAAAAAATGTGTTAGTACATTAAGAGAATTTTTTTGAATTATATTTCAATATTTACTTTTATTCATAAGTAATTACTTACTAATTTATATTTTTTTAATTTGACTTGTGAGAAATTCCTTTTTATTAATGGGTAAAAATTATTGAAAGAAAAGAAGAATTTTTATAAAAATGAATTTTTTTTCGCTCCCCCCATTTTAGAAGAAGTTTTTGTTTTGTAAATTTTTTTTTTTTTTTTTTTTTTTGAAAAATGTAAATGAAAAAAGAAAAGAAAAAAAAAACTGCTGCTAGTTGAGCGAGGTGGAGAGATATGTTGATAGGTGACTAATTGATATGTAATGTTATGTTTGTTACAGCCGAGACGAAATGCGACACGACAGGTACGCTATTGCTGCATTATGAGTAGATTTGATACGATTGGAACAGGTGATTGATTGTGTGCCTGAGCAATGAGTGCAGTACAGTAGTTATTTGCTGAAGGTTTTATCAAACAATCCGTTATTTCTGTTCACATGAGATCCCTTTTTGCAGAGATAGTGTGAACAGAAACACGAGGACTGCATCTAGCTACAAGCAATCATTGCCCAGGTACATACATCTATAATGTTACGCTCTAAAACTTTAAATTAAAAAAAGTATAATACATTTTTTTTTTCATATCTTCAATTTTATTCTTATTTTTTGTCTTTTTTTTTTTTTAATTTCTCTCTCTAAAAATATTTTCACAAAATATTCTTTTCTTTTTTTAACTGCAATTTTTTTTTCATTTTTATTAAAAATTAAAAAAAATTTAATTTAGTGTAAAAAAACATTTACATGGTATTTTAATGGACATTTTTATTTTTTTTAGATATGGACCGCCAACCCGGACCGAGTACCGCTTGACTGTGGAGAATCTATCGAGCCGTGTCAGCTGGCAGGTAAGAAATCGTCCTTTTTTTCCTTAAGACAAAATATATATTAACTGAATTGAGCTCGTCAAAAACGAAATTTTTTTTTCATATTTTCCGTATAATTTTTTTTTCCAAATTTATTAAGCTCAAACTAGTTTTTTTGATGACAGAAGATACATTTTTACAGTTATCATTATTTTTTTTTTTTTTCAAATCATTAATTTCATATTTGGGAATTTTTTTCTTTTATTAATTTCATTTTCTCGCAAAAAAAAAAAAAAAAATTTTCAATAACTCTTTTCGAATCTCTTGATATGTACATTTTGATCAAGTAAGTCTGGTGGCTAAAGCAAAAAAAGGGCTCATTCCGAAAAAGAGAGATGGAAATATAAAGAGAGAAAAAGAAAGAGAGAGAGAGAGAGATAGGAAGAAACAAACCAGAGGCACGAATTTTTTTTTCTTCAATGACGAGAGAAAGAGAGAAAAAAAGAGCGAGAGACTCCGAAGTCCGGGCCAAATTCCTAATCCAATCACTTGTGGGAAATAACCAGGACGCAATCGAAGGATTCAAAAGAAGAAGGAAGACACAAGGAAAACGAAAATAAAAAAAAAACGAGCTGCAAAAAATACCCCAAGCCTTACTTGATCAATTTACATTGTCAATCGTTACCTTTATCCGATTGGTTAAAATTGACAGAGATAGAAAAATAACTAGCTGATTTATATCGGCAAATTTGTTTTGTTTTTTTTTTTCAAATTTTTTGATTTTTTTTTTACGTTCCACAAAAAATTAGAATTGTGAAAGAAAGAGAAAAAAAACAATAAAAATTGATGTTCTTTCCGAAGAGTCATGTCCTCTTCGTCGTGGAGGAGCGACCGAGATAGGGCCACAATTGAGACGATGTTCGATGATAATGACAGAGAGAGAAAATAGTGACGATGCACGCGATGGGTCCCCGCCTTGATGGTCAAGTTGGGGGCACCAAGGTTGGTTTCTCTGATGTTTTCCGGTTGAGAGAGAACGAAAGAGATTGAGAGAGAGAGAGCGAGCCTCGAGGCACTGCCACCTCTATCTACCACCCACCTCTATCCAGTGATAAGCGCCAATACTCAGTGATAATCCAGAGAGAGACAGGTCGTTGGTTAACGTCGGGATTATTCAATGGATCTGCGATCTCCAGTCCCCTTTCTTTTTTCTTTTTCTTTTTTAAAATCCATTCCAATTATTCCCCTCATCCAGTGAAAATTCCTTTCTTTCTTTTTTTTTTTTTTTAAATTACCTTTTTAGCCAGTAGTTTTCCATAAATTTTTTTTTCTATATTTTAAAAAAAAAATACTACTGGAATATTTGTCTTGTATAACTTTGAAAGAATTTTGGTAAAATGTTCCTATACGTCTCGAGTGTGCCACTACCAGTCAGTACTACCACCATCTCACCGTCCTAAAGCTGTCTCTAAGTAATGTTCAGGCAGCGAATGGGTTGAGGGGGCCTCCTCCGACACGTGTGTGATGGTCCAAAACTCGAATCATCCGCGACTGTGCCACACTGATTCACAAGTTGGACCGACCCAACCACAAGCGCCGTTGTGTGTGTCTGGCCTTTCTCTCTGTCCGTAAGCAAGGTGGTGCCTGGGCCCAAGGTAAATGCGTCACCTTAACCGAGTGTAATCTTACAATTAGATTATTTATATTCACGTTCTCATAGTTCTTTAAAATTACTACTACTATAAAAATAAATACTTCTCTGCATACATGTATTTAATAATATATAAAAAAAAACATGTCTCATGTTACTGTGCACAATAGAGATTCAAGTTGTTAAAAGAAAAAAAAAAAAAAAAAAAATAGACGTCGAGCGGTAGGTAATTGGGAAAATATGCAGTTGAAATTTCTTCGAAAGGCTGGATTAGTTTTTTTTTTTCTTCAAATGCTTTTGCAAATTTTCTTTCTTTTTTTCGTCAGGATTTTTAAGGCTAGATGATAAATACCTCGGATTATATGATTTTTTTTCGAAAATACAACTATCTTCGACCTATTTTAATAAGATGCGACTTTTTTTTAAGGGGGCACTCACAGTTGTAATTTTCAAAAAATCGATTTTTTTTTCTTGCATTTTCTTAGAGTATATATGTAGTGAAAAATATGTTTACAAAATTTTAAGAACAGGCTAACGGCCGTGTGGGTCTTTATACCTTTATATTTGAATTGGGATTTTGGAAGCAGCTTCATCTGCGGAAGAATTATTATATGGTCCAGGAATTGATGATTCTATCTGATTTCAAAAAAAAAAAAAAAAAAAATTCCATCTTCATGTAAATGTGAGTTAAAACTTTAAACACGTTTTTCTCAAAAGTACATTTTTGAAGTCGGTGACCACTCTTATTTGAAAACTATTGAACCGATTGTCTTGAAATTTAACATATTTTTTTTTACGAAAATCGAACGTTAAACTTTGACAGGAGATAACTTTAAAATTATTTAATATTTTTAACTTTTTTTTTAAATTCAAGTTTAATATATGCAGGGTGTCTAACGGTCAGGGAAAAGTCAGGGAATTTCAGAAAATTTCATTCAAAGTCAGGGGAATTTCTGTAAATTTCTACAAAAATTAAAATTTTTGTTGAATTTAAAAATTTTTAAATCTAAAAATACTTGAATGGTTTTTATTACCATTTGTTACTACCATTAGAAATTAATTTATTGTTAAATATGTCAGTAATCATATTTTTGTCCAAAAAAGCAGAAATAAGGTTATTAAAAAGTCAGGGAAAAATCAAAAAATGTCAGGGAGGAGTCAGGGAAAAGTCAGGGAATTTTTTTCTCAATCTTTGTTAGACTCCCTGATATGTGACTTGGACAGTGAAATGGGGGCTTACGTAGAAAAAAAATTAATTTTTTATTGATTTTTTCGCACTTAAGCCCCCTTTTCAATGTCCAGGTCACATATGTACTTTTAAATAATAAATCGATATTTTGAAAAAATTTAATGGTGTACGAGAAAAAAATTCATAAAAAAAGGTCTATTTTTTGGCGCTACAACTGCGAGTGCTCCCTTAAAACAAAAAGTACGTCTTTTATTTTAGTATAATTAAGTATTTTCAATAATTTTAATGAAATTCTTGACAAATTCAATTATCTTAAACTATTTCTCCGATTTTTTTTTTCAAAAATACGACTTTTTTCGACTTATTTCAATAAAATGCGACTTTTTTTTACATTTTTTAAAAGTATTTGTAAACAAAATACGTTTTTTTAGTATACAATGCAGATCTTCTTTATTTCATTTATTTAACAAATTTTTAACAAAAATTCTTCACAAATTCAATTATCTTAAACTATTTTTCAATTAAAATTTTTATAAATTTTAATAATTGTTTATAATTTTTAAAAAATATTAGCAAATAAAATTAACAAAAATTTTTAATTTAAAATCACTTGAAACGACTAAAATTACTATTTTTGCGCCTTAATGTCAATTCGAGGCCTGGATAACAAAAAAAAAAAAAAAATTAATAAATTCTTAGTTTGGAATTATTAACGAAAATTATTATCAAATAAATATTTAATTGTATCAAATAATTATTATTTGAGTCGAATAAATGGTGAATTTAAATTTAGAAATTTTAGAAAATTATAAGTTTTAATTTAATAAATTATTTGTCACTTGAAAAATTACTTTCTAATTATTTGAAGCAATTATATGAGAGAAATATTTTGCGGGACAAATTAATTTAAAACGGAAATTTTAAACATTTTTTAGCAAATTAAAACTGTTCTTTTTTATGCGTGAAGAAATTTGCAGAAGCATTTAATTTTTTAGTTAGAAATGAAAAAAAAATTGGTAAAATAAAATATTTTAATTAATATAAATTTTTCTTAAATTGAAATTAAATTATTTATTTATTATATCTGCGGCGTTTCACCCTAAAAGAAATCTTACGTGGAAAAAAAATCGAATTTTCACTTTTTATTGTTAATTATCGATTTTTAGTTGATTTTCACTTTAGCATTAATAATAGAAAATTTATTTTTTTATCTCCACATAAGGTTTTTACTATCGTGGAAAGTTGTAATATTATTTATATATTCAAATTAATAATTGTAATTATTTTCTGTCAATATTTTTTTTATTGCATAATACAAATTTTTATAAAACAAAATAATCATAAATTACAATTAAAGAGATTAAAAAATTTGTCCAGCCATGAAAAAAAAATAGTCAAACGTTTAAAATCACATTATCTAAATTATATTGTGCTCGAAATTAGATGATTTGAATCTTTAATTGGAATTACATTTTTTTTTCTCATTATGGACAAAGGAAAATTAATTTAACAAAATTTTGAATGTTTTTTTCATGCAAGTAATTTTAACAAAAAAGAGCATTTAACTTTTTTCTCTATGCATGGCAATGTCGCAATTGTATAAATATTTTTAAGCCAGCAAACACAGGACGCAAAGCTTCTAACCAAAAATGAAACTTTTCATTGGACTACAACAATAACAACAACAACAACAAAAAGAAGAACAATTGAAAAATGAAGAATCACAGAGGGATGAAGTGACAATTGAGAGAAATATTGATAAAAATTTCAAGATGAAAAAACATCAATGGATGAAAATTTAATCCCACTTTTGTTGGCTGATTCTCAAATCATGAGTGGAAAAAAAATTGCTGCCATTGTTTTTGGATTATTGAGAGAATGATTTTTTTTTCCAAAAAAAACGTGCCTGGTTCCCACACGAGTATTTTTCATCCAACAATATATCTGTGGAATCGAAATTTTATCTGGGTCATCAAAGAGGAGAGAATTAATTTATATAGAGGAAGAAATTGAAATTGGACGAATTGCAAATATTCTTTCAACTTTTGGACCAAATTTCATTTTATTTCTAAAGGAAAAAAATTCAGAATATTATTATGGTTTCTTTCATTCTTTGGATTCAACATGGAGGAAAAGAAATTTTTTTTATTTATTCTGTCTTACTAAACCAATATTCATCTTCTTTTTTTCATTAATGATTTCTTAACAAATTGATTCTTTTTTTTTTTAATAATCATTTGTTCTTTTTCTATTGCTTGTAGTAACACAATTTTTAATGGTATGTTTGTTTATTTATCTAGACTGGATATTAATTTTAGATTTTCATCTCATTTTATTTATTTACAATTACAATATTGATTGATTGTGAGCCATTCTACAGAAATGATAAATGATTTTAAGATTTGTAGAATTTTTTTTTTTATTTGTGACACGCTCTGAAGAAAGGGACCTTAGAAGCAAAAAAAAAAATTATAGGTTATGTTTTTAAAATTTCGAAGTGAAAATAAGAGGATCAATTTTCGATACAAATTATTGATATTTAAGTCTTTATTAAATTCAAAATAAAAACTGATTTTTATTTTATATAAATAAAATAATTTTAATCAAGGTAAAATTATTATAAACATAACCTATAATTCGGTTCTTTCTAAGGTCCCTTTTCTTCAGAGCGCGTCACATTTTATAGTGTTTGTTTTGTATAATCAAAACTAAATACAATAATACAGAATTAAAAAATTTATTTCATAAAAACAGATATTTTAATTACTTAAAAGTTTGGTTTTTGAAATTTTTTTGTTATAAATTACAAAATTGTATGTAAAAAAAAATGTCTAGTTTTAACGATTTCTGTAGAATGGAGTGTTATTATAATGTACTAATCATATTAGCGAACATTGCACTGCATAAAAGAAAGAAATTATTTTACAAATTAATTATTCTAAATTCGGGCACATATTGTAGTAATAGGAAGAATGGAGAACTGTATAGACAGAGATAAAAATGTTTTTTAAAAAAAAAAAATTTAATGTTTAGAATTCAAACATTTTTTTTTCACAATACTTTTTAGATTTTATTCTTCTTTTTTTTATGTAATTAATAACATATAGTCGAAGTCTATGCAGTAATTTTAAAAAAAAAAAAAAAAAAATACACATCTTTCCAAGTAAATCTACAAGCAATCATCAAATGGAATTCCTGAAGGGATGTTAATTAATAGTGCACAGCGTTCCCTTTAACCATTCCAGTATCAGACTAAGTACACTACGTTATTAGAATTTAAAACAAAATTTATTTTTTCTTCACTCTCTTTGATAAGAGACTAATAGTTTTTATGCAATGTTTAGGACTTGAAGGATTACATGAGACAAGCTGGCGAAGTTACATACGCAGATGCACACAAGCAACGCAGAAATGAAGGGTAATTAACTAAATAATGTTATTAATTGATATTTTTTTGTTGTAATTATTACTTTTTGACCCCTTTACAATTTTTAATTACAGGAAGGTAATTATTTTGATAATTTTTAAAAATTCTCATTTTTTCTTTTCTTCAACATTTTATTTTCCTTAAATTTTCTATTTTCTCTTCATTTTGTAAAATAATTCTATAATATATTTTATTTCTTAATTTTTTCTTCAAAAAATTATGCTTATGATTTGTTTAAACAAATTTAAAAAAAAAACGTAAAATTATTAATAATGTTCAGTTTTTGGGTTATTAATATAATTTATTTTTAAATTCTAGTAATATTTTTGAAAAATCGATTTTTCTTTGCTTTTTTTATTTACTTTACTTTCTCTACTTTTATTTTTTTAACCACCTGTTATCTAGTTTTTTTTGTAATTTATATTTATTTCTAACTTTCGAATTATATAAAATATAATTAATTGATAAAATGTTTAATTTAAAATCCTACATTGTTTTTTTAAAAAAAATATTACAGAGTAGTAGAATTCGCTACATACTCAGACTTGAAGAATGCAATTGAAAAGCTAGATGACACGGAATTGAATGGTCGCCGAATTCGTTTAATTGAAGACAAGAGACGTGGACGTCGTTCAAGATCATCCAGTTCAAGGTCAAGATCGCGATCAAGGTCTCGATCTCGTCGTCGATCTCGTTCTCGCTCAAGGTAAATTGATTTTCTTTTCGCTCTTAAAACCCATTAAAAAACATTGAATTACAGGGTGTCTAACGACCTGGAAAAGTTCTTGAATTTTTCATTAGGTCCTGAAATTTTCATTTTTTTTCAACCGCATTTGGAAACACAAAATTCGTAAACGTTTTTATGTAAATATTCTTATGCAAAATTCAAACCTCGGATTGCACAATTTTTTCAACTCTTTTTCAATGTAATTGATACTATTTTCAACTTAATTTAATAAAATGTGACTTTTTCGACATTTTCTAAAACATTTTTTAAAGAAAATACGACTTTTTTTAGAATAAAATTCACAGCCATTCCAAAATTGAATTATTTAAAAGAATATTAACTAGAATTATTCGCAAAATTAATTATATTTAATAATTTTAATTAAATTCTTTAAAAATTCCATTATTTAAAATATTTTTCAATTTATAGTCCTTTTAAATTCAATTATTCAAAATACCTATGTAAAAAAAAATTCATTAATTAAAATTTATCAGCTTTAATTAAAAATTTCCTGAAATTCAATTATTTCTAAAAAAAAAAAAAATTTACTTGAACTCTCCAAAAATTAATTTACTTCTAAAAATGGTGACAGCAACTTTTTCAAATTTCAAATATTTCTAAAATTTTTACTAAATTCATTTTTTTGAATATTTTAATCAAGTTCTTCTAAAATTTAATTATTTAAAACATTTTTTAAACTTCTGAATTCGAATAATTTGCATAAATCATATTTCAAACATTTTTTCTTTTTTAAAATATAAATTATTTTTTAAAATTTGCTCTATACTGAATTGAATTCTTGAAAATTTGTTTAATTCTGAAATATTGTAAATAAAATTTCTTGAAAATATCCCCATGAAACATTTTTATTAAGGAATTAATAAAATTTATTTAATTTCTAATTACAATTGTTTGATAATAATAATAAAATATTTACTAACTAATTGTGTTTATTTAAAAATGAAAGAAGCGACTTTTTTTTGTGTTTTCTTGTAATGAAAATGGACTAAAACGACTTTTTTCTTCCTCTAAATTCGATCCGAAACTTGAAAATGCCAAAAATTAAATTTATTCATTACTAGTTTATTATAAAAAAAGACTTAAAGTAATTTAATATTCTACATTTAATCCTGGAAAAGTCAGGGAATTTTATTAAAAATTGTTTTAAAAAAACGTTGTTTCCAAAAATTCTAACCAAAATAAAACTTGAATTTATTTCATTTTTTTTACCTCTAATTTGAAAAAACTTCAATAACTAATTTTTCAAGTTAGATGCTGAACAAATTTGTTAGTTAATTACAAATGTTTTATTGTAAATTACATTGAATTTTTTATATAAATTAAAACTTTATTATAACAATTTGACATTCGGTCAGGGAATTTTGAGAAAGATGGTATAGAAATGTCAGGGAATTTTTAAATTTTGAAACCGTATCAACCCCTGTAAATTTTTGAAAAGATATTAAAAATTATTAATTTGACAAAGAATTTTAGATAAATATTTATAAAATACGTAAATTTTCGAATAATCCCTATTAAGATTTTTGTAATTAATTAAATTTCAGAAGATTTGAAATTTGAATTGCTGAAGATTTTTTTTTTTTACAATTTTTCAACAATAATTGAATTTTAGAAAATTTTTAATTAAAAATTTTTGCAAATAATTGTAAGTAATTTCACAGAATTTTTGTTAAAATTTTTTTAAATTAAATTTTCGAAGTTTAGCATTTATATTTTTTTGGTTGATGATTAAAGTTTAAAAGATTTTCAATTGAAAATTTGGAAAATATTTAAAAGTATCAAAAAAAATTTAAAGCTACAAATTTTTTGTAATAATTTATTTATAAAATTTAAAATTTCTTTATACAATGTTTGTTTAACATAATTTTCATTTGATCGAATTTTTTTTTTTTTTAATGGAATTCACATTTTGATAAAAAAGAACAAAATTCGAAAATGACAGGAAAAAACACAAAATATTGTCTAGAAATCAGGGAAAATTATAATGAAAATTTTATGGCAAACTTGAATAAACAATTTGAAAAAAAAAATTTTTTTTAGGAGCCGTCGTAGCTCTCGAAGCCGTAGCCGTCGAAGCAGCCGATCCAAATCTAGAGCTCATTCAAAATCGAAATCCAAGTCCAAATCTAAATCACCGGAACGCAGCCGCTCACGATCAAAGTCCAAGTAAGAATTTCCGTTTGTACATAAATGCGGTATAAAAAAAACATTTTTCGATCTGTTACTTTCACCTTTTTTTTTGAGTTTTTCAACAAAAAAATATTTTCATCTTTTGCATGCATTTTTGCACTTATTTGACAAATCTTTATAATTTTTGTAAAAATTAGAATTGTACATTTTTTATAAGTTTATTATTAATTTAGAAATTTTTTGTAAATTACTATTATTATTATTATTATTTTAACTAAAGTCAAATTACAAATATTTATAATTAATTATTTTAATAAAAAAAAAAAAAAATTAAACTCTAGTAGACAATTTTTAGAAAGGTAGATTTCTATAGTTGTAATTTTTGTGCTTTGCTCTTTTCGTCTTTTATATTCACTTTTCAAGCTGACTTTGTAGATGATATATTTTGATATTATTTTTATTTTGTATTGACATTGCTTTGGGCTGATTGCATCGATGTTGTGAAGTTTCATTTCAGAAAATTGAAAAAGGACATAAGAAGAGTCCTTTATATATGTGATTTTTATTTATAACAACAAAAATTTTTTTTTTCTGAACAAAAGGATATGATTTCCTCTTTTATATTAGAAAATAAATAAATTCTTCGAAAGGAACATTTTGTTTTTTCCTTTTGTAAGAATTTTTTTTTCTTCTTTATTGAAAATTTTTTTCATTTATTGTGAATAGTACGAGTTTTTGTTAGGTTTGTGACTTTTGAAACGCAAATCACTGATGAGAGATAGAAAACGACTCTGAACACGGCCTTTTAGATGTGATAATTATTTTTTGTGAAAATTTTTGAATTGCATTACCAAAGCAAAAGGCATCGTTTTTTTTTAAATCTAAATTTTACAATTATTTAAATTAACTATTTTTATATTGTCAAACTTATATTTTATTTCTTATTTAATTTTTGTCATTTTCATTTTCGAATTATTGAATCTCACACGAAATACACGAGGCACAAAAAAAAAAGTTGAAATTCATTGGAAATCAATGTTATCCTTTCTTTATTGGTAATATAATTTTACAGATCAAGAGACCGCTCAAAGTCGAAATCTAAGTCAAAGTCCAAATCCAGATCTCGTTCTAGGTCCAAGGCTGAGAGGTCAAAGTCCAGGTCGCAGTCGAAGTCCAAAGTGAAGTCACCGTCAAAGTGAGTTTTCAAAAGTCAAAATTTTAACCAAGCTTGAGCGCAAAAAAAAAAACAAAAAAAAAAACGAAAAAGAGATAATGAAAGACGAAAACAAAGTATAATTTTGAAAATATTGTCTTGGGAAAAGAATGATGTAAAAAAATGTTTTTTTTTTTTTTTGAATATTTTTTTAGGGAGAGATCAAGCCGGGAACGTTCCAGGGGTGACAGATCGAGATCACGATCCATGAGCAAGCACAGTAAGAGCCGTAGCCGTTCACATTCACCAATGAATGGAGACAAATCACCGGACTCAAAAATGAAGGACGATTAAATCATACAAGATGTGTGTGTGTGTGAAAGTCGTTATAATTCAGATTTAAGATCATTTTCTTTTATTTCCTAATTTTTTTTTTTTTTACATAATTGATTACATCCAAGAAGCCAATTTTGTCAACTTTTTATTTGGTTTATACAATTAGGGTTTTTTTCCCCCTTATTTTTACACCTTAATGTAGATTTTTCATATCACGTTTAATTGATTTTGATTTCTATATATACATATATATATATAAATATATACTTTATACGTAAATTCACCCTGCACCAAAATTTAAAAGCTTCTGACAATATAAGTTAATGTTGTAATCTAATTTTTAATTAGATTATTATTATTATTATTAATATTCTTAATTGAAACACTCGAGAGACCTGTATGAGTCATGCATTTAGATGAAAAGAAAGAATGAAAGATAGAAAAAAAAACTGCAAGGTTTTTTTTTTTCAAAGAAAACCTTAAATTGGACTCTACACAATTTTTTGATGTATCGACGTATGTCATAAGATTTCCCCTTACTGGCTTTTTGTATATATTCCAGATAATTACAATAATTTAAGGGAATATTAATATGTGATGTGTATTAAATTTAGCGGTAAGTCTTAACAATAAAGACAAGACCCTAAAAAACAAAAAATAATAAACTACAGAAGTGTTTCTTAAAAAAAAAAAAAAATGTCCAACAATATTCAAATTTTTTTTTTATTCTAAAAAAATGTTTGATTTCAAAAATAAAGAAAGCTTGAATAACTAAAAAAAAACAGTTTCTTCACTTTTGCCAATTTATATTTTATAACATTAGGTATCGTTATAACCGCGGCTAATATTGTACGAAAATCGCAATTTTTTTTGTTCTACGGTTAACAAAAATTTTAAACTCAGACCTCGGATTATCCGACTTTTTTTTTCTTTTTTTAATTTTTGAACAAAAAACGTCTTTTTTAGTATACAATGTAGATTTTCTTAATTTAAAACTATTTTTAAAATTAAACAAAAATTAAAAAATTATAAAATAAAATTACCGAAAATTTTAATTCAGAATCACTTGAAATTTAATTACATATTTTCAAAAATTTCAATTTAATACCTTCTGAAATTTCCTATCTGAAAGTTTTTGAAATTTAAAAATTTCAACTATAATTCTTACGAAATTCAATTATTTTTAATAATTTTTATAATATCTCTTTAAAAATTCAATTATCTAAAAACAGTTTTCAACAAAAAACTTTTACAGTTCAATTTTCGTCTGTAATTTCTAATAAATTCTTCAGCAACAGCAATTACAGAAAATTTAAATAAAAAATCACTTAAAGTTCAATTATTTTCAAAAATATACACTGAAAAAGGGTTTGGTATTTTTAAGCAACAAAATTTTTTTTGTTGAATCAAAAAAAATGTTGGTTGTCCCAATCAAACTTTAGTTAGGACAAAAAAAGTTCTTTTTTTTCTAATTTTGGTTGTGTCAAATAAATTTTTGATTCAGATAATTAAAATTTTGTTGATTCAACAAAAAAATTTTGGTTGTCAATACCAAACCCTTTTTTCAGTGTAAATTGTAAATTTTCGAAAATTCAATTATTTCTTAACATTTCAACTGTAACTCTTCCAAAATTCAATTATTTTTAATATTTCTTTAAAAATCCAATTATTTAAAAAAGTTTCAAATAAAAATTAAAATTGAATTGTCAAAAATGAAAAAAAAAATACAGCAATTTAAATTTGCAGAAAATTATCAGAATTTACTACTAATAACATTATAGTTACTTTATGGCCAAAATATAAAACTACAATCACAGCTTTGATGTCAAATTTTAACATTTCAAAATGAATATTTTACAAATTAAAAATAAGCGTATACAAGAAAAAATTTTTTGGTTTGATGGTCAAAAAAATTTCAGGCAATATATAATCAAGTTTTACAGATTTTTAAATAATAATTTTTGAAGAGTTAAAGTTGAAATTTTTAGAAATAATTGAATTTCAAAATATATTTTGTTAATTTTCAGATAATAATTAAATTTTACAAAATTGGAAATAATTTATCAAATAATTTTAGATAACATTTTTTAAATGTAATTGAATTTTCAAAGATTTATAATTTTGATTTTTGAAATTAATTGAACTTTAAGTGAATTTTAATTAAAAATTTTTGATGATGTCTGTTACTAAAAAATTTATTAGAAATTGCAGACAAAAATACAAAAATTTGAAAACGAAGAGAAGAATATTATAAAAAATTATTAAAAATAATTAAATTTCAGGAGAGTTATAATAATTGAAATGATTAAATTTCAAAAATTTTTTAGAAATTATTAAATTTTAAATTGAAATTTTTGAAAAAAATTGAATTTCTAAAATTTGTGTTAAATTTGTTTTAAATTAAAATTTTTGTTTAAAACTTTTATTATAAATTATAGTATTTAAAAAGGTTCAATCCAATAACAAAACCTCAACCTAAAAATTTATTTTTAACAAATAAAACTATAATTAAAATTGATTTTATCAAGTTTTGATTGATTCAGTTGTACAATTGTAAAAAAACAAAAAATTAATTACATCCAAAATTTTTTGTTAAATAATATTTATCTAACATTTTGTGTTGTTTGTTTAAAGTTAATAAATAATTTTAATTTTTATCCAATTTTTACAAATAGCTCTTTTTTGCTCTTTGAAAGTTTCCCTACAATTTTATTTGTTTTATTTTATTTAATAGTTATTGAACAAATAAAATTTTTATTTTTATATTTTTTAACCAAATTTTATATAACAAAAACTAATAAAAAAAAATTAATTAATTATTTATTTATTTAAATAATAAACGGACTTATAAAAAAGAATAATTATCTGACAACAACTTCTAGCTCAAAATATTTTTTTTTTTTTTATTTTAAAACTGAATCTCAAAATTTAGTAAAAATAAATTTAATTTTAGTTTCTTTTGGTGGGAAAACCAATTTTTTTTTAGTTTGAAGTTATGTTAAGGGGTTGAACAGCCTAAATTAGGTAAATTTTTGGAATAAATTTTTTTGTCAAAATTAATAATGTTTCTTTAATATTGTATTGTATAATTTAATTGCAATGTTATTTTTCTTAAAAACAAAAGGGATTTATTTATTTTTATTATAAATAATAAATACAATATTAATATTGTAATATTAATTCATAGAAGATAAAAATAATTTTAAAATTCAAATATTCTACTAAATCTAAATTAATTTGTAGAATATTTAATAATATTCAAATTTTGCATAAAACCATACTTAAATTTAAAAAAAAAATCAACTTTTTTTCAACGAATTTATCAAGTAACATTTTTTTAAAATAATAAATCTTTTTTTTTATACAGAAACTAAAAATCAGAACAAAATTTATATTATTATTTCTATATTTTCTTATCTTTAATTTTAAAAAAACCCAAAATATTTTAAAATGCTGTAGGGTAAAAAATAAAATTATAATACGAAAACTGGAATGAAGAATATTCGATAAAGGACGAAACAAGTGAAAAGACAATGTCGAATCCTCATTTCCTGTGTTATTTGATACTGCATTACAAATTAATTGTAGAAAATGAAAGAAATTTATGTGTAATTAATGTATATATACATATATGTGTCACACAAAATGCATGAGTCAGACTCCTTGACAACGCAATGACAACATTTGGGCAGTGGGCACATGGGGCACGGATAAGCGTATATTTAAGGGTGGAGGGGGGAGAGAATAACGTAGACGCCATTTTCTGATTGGTGCATTGAATAACCGGCGTCGGGAACCCAGAGAATCCAGCGGGGCCAAAAGGAAGGGACAAGAGAGAAACCGTTCAGATTACAAGCTGCGAATATAACGCTGCCTTACTGCATTCAACGTCAAATATATATTTCAGTATATTTTCTTCCTTACCCCTGAACGTATCGAGTGTTTTAGTTACACGGTCTTTGTGTGTGGAATATCCAGTTTCTCAGTTACAATTTTGACAGGTCAGTGTTTTATTTACTGAAAATTAAAATCCATTTGCCGGCTTTTGTCAGAATTTTCATTAGGATAGTTCTGAGATCCTTATTTCTGAACAAGGATCATGACGCGAGATTTCACAATATAGCATCCTTATTTTTTAAATTCAGGAATTTTTCACATTTTTTTTTTTTTTTTAATTGATTGCGATCTTTTAGAAAACTATTTTCTAGGATTAAATTTTAGTCAAATGCAAAGAAAAGTACTGTGTGTGTGTGTGTGATTTTTTTTAAATGCAACAATTTTGTGTTAGTTGAGAGATTATAAAATATATAAAACCGTTGAAAGGGTGCGGCCGATATTCAAATTTACACCTTCGCAAAAGCGTGAAAAATCAGTGATTTATCTTGGTTTGTACGCTTTGTTTTTTTTTTCTAAATGGATTTATTTATTAGTTTGTTTTGTTTTCTATGAATTTGAAACCATTGTTATAATAGTCTGACATTTACAGTGATCGCTTCGTATTCCTTTTCTATTTTATTTTATCATTATTCAAATTTGTTACTCTTTTTACCTGTTTTGATCAGTAATTTATTTTTTTTTTTTATGTATACCCTTTCAGATTTTTTTTTTTTTACATATTTAATTCGAGAGTAATTTTTCATTTATTTATAATAATAGCGACAATTTTTGTTTACGAAAAAATATATATTTTCATTTTGTTTTATTTTAGAAGGTTGAAAAAAATTTGTGATTAAAAAATTGACTAATTAGTGAAATATATTTTAATTTTTTTATCAAATTGAGAGAAAATTTGCAGAAAAAAAAGAAACAAAATTTTCGCATGCTTCTTTAACAAAACAAACTGATAAGAAAAAAAAGTATTTCAAAGATTATTATTTTTTGTCGGATGACTCAAAAATGCAGAAAATAATCTCATTGGGAGTGTTTAATTATAAAATTTAACATTGTTTCGCGAGATTTTTGAAAAAATTTATTAAACCTTAAAATTATTTTATTATTTAGAGCAAATCCAGCCCTCGGATTATACGACTTTTTCGACTATTTTCAACTTTTTTCGACTTATTTCAATGAAATGCGACTATTTCGATTTTTTTTTAAATTAAAAAAAAAAATATTTTTTTTAGTATAAAATGCAAATCTTCTTTATTTCAATTATTGGACAAATTTTTAACTAAAATTCTTCACTAAATTAATTGCTTTTTAATAATTTTAATGAAATTAATTACAAATTAAATTATTTCAAATTATTTCTCAATTAAAATTTTTATGAAATTAAACAATTGTTTATAATTTAAAAAAAATATCAAATAAAATTACCAAAAAATTTTAATTCAAAATCAACTAAAATTCAATTATTTTCCAAATTTTCAATTTAAAATCAAATAAAATTTAATTATTTTCCGAATTTTTAATTCAAAATCAACTAAAATTCAATTATTTTCCAAATTTTCAATTTAAAATCAAATAAAATTTAATTATTTTCCGAATTTTTAATTCAAAATCAACTAAAATTCAATTATATACTTAAAAATTTTAATTAAAAATTAATTATTATCAAAATTTTCAATCAAAAATCAACAAAAATTCAATTATTTTCAAAAATTTGAATTTAAAAGCTTCTAAAATTTAATTATTTCTAAAATTTTCCATAGAAAATTTTTTGAAATTTAATAATTTCAATTTTATAACTCTAAGGAAATTTAATTATTTTTAATTATTTTTGTAATATTCTTTGAAAATTCAACTATCTGAAACCATTTTTCAATTAAAAATGGTTTTCAATTTATTGCATTTTTGTCCGCAATTTCTAATAAATTTTTTAGTGAAATCATTAAAAAATTTTAATTAAAAATCACTTGAAATTCAATTAATTTCAAAAATCTGAATTGTAAATCTTTGAAAATTCAATTACATTTAAAATATGTTATCTAAAATTATTTGATAAATTATTATTTTTAGTTCTGTAAAATTTAATTATTGTCTGAAAATTAACAAAATATTTTGAAATTCAATTATTTCTAAAAATTTCAACTTTAACCCTTACAAAAGTATTATTATTTAAAAAAAAAAAATTTATTTAAAAATCTGTAAAATATTTTTGTTAAAATAAAAAAATAATCGCCTTTTTCGACTTTTTTTGGAATATAAATCGACTAAAACGACTTTTTTTGTGCCTGTAAGTCGATCCGAGGCCTGCAAATCTATTAAAATATAAAAATAAAATTAATATTCCTCCTACTATAATTAAATATAAAATTATTGAATGAAAAATATAAAAATAAATGAATAATAATAATAATAATAAATTTAAAATAAAAAAAATTAAAAATATCTTGATCTAAAAAAAATTCCTAATAATAAAATAACACATTATCCTTTTGTTTACATATTTATGAAACAAAAAAAAAAAGAAATGAAAATTATATTCTAAAAAGAAAGTTGTTTAATATGCACGTGTTTAACACTTGAGTCATTCATTGTTACAACAGATAAATTGAGATAAATTGTATATATGGAATATAAAAACAAAACAATGAAAGAAATTTCTTTTATTATATATATATAGATATATTATTAACATAAATTTTCCATCAAAATTAATTTAAAAAATTTTTATATTTGAAAGAGAGCGGAAGCAGTGACAAAAGAAACCGATAAAGTATTGTAGGGGCGTGGTTTTTTTTTTTTTTTTTTTTTTTTTTTTTTTTTTTTTTTTTTTTTTTTTTTTTTTTTGACAAGTATTATTTTAAAATGCATTTGCAATATGAAAAAAAAGTTTTATCTGACACATGAAAAGTACATATAAATAGCCTGCTTTGCGAAAATTAAAACACGAGTTTCAAAACTACAAATGAATTAAACAAATCACATAATATAAAAATTTGATATGTCAGAGAATTTTTTTTCTAACTTTTTTTTGTACAATAAACATTGAAATGCAGAACCATTTTTACAATAAATTATTTTTAAAATTTAATTTTTATAAATTTAGTAATTAATTAATATATATGTATATAAATAAATAATTAAATATTAATTTTTATATCTAAATAATTTTTTAGTTTTCCAAACAATTACACATTTATTTTCATTAAATTAAAATAAAATATATTTATTGAAAATTAATAATTAATAATTAAAAAATAATTAACCAATTATTCTCCCCAATAAATAAAAAATTTTGTCACTTAAATAACACAGCCACACAAAAAAAAAAAAGTACCCGGGCCGGGAAATGAGACCATCATTTTTTGATGTATTTTGATGCGCTGAACACGAATCTGAAGTCCGTTTAGCTCCATCACGTCAGGATTTTGACATAACCTCAAAAAACATAGCTGATTTTAAATGACAGGAGAAATTTTTTAAATAATGGCAGATTTGCTTGAATCTTGTTACTCGGGGGTTTTTGGGGTCGCTGATTACGAATTTAACGTCAGATTTAATAAATTCAAAATGGCGGATCCAATATGGCGGACGAATTTTTAAAAAGTAGTTGGATTTTTACGAAAATTGGTATCTAGGGGTTTTGGGAGTCGCTGATTACAAATTTATCGTCAGATTATTCAAATTCAAAATGGCGGATCCAATATGGCGGACGAGTTTTTAAAAAATAGTTGAATTTTTATGTAACTTGGCCGATACTGGGGTTCCGAGTCCCTGCATCGTAATACGTTTCCTACCTGTGTCTGCCATGACGGCATCAAAGCCATTATCCAGGGACTTAGCCGGATAGCGGACAAACTCCGTTGCCCACCGTCACCGCGTGGAGGTACCCTGGATGCAGACACATGTAGAAACATAAAGATATTTGACCACCGTACTATATCTGCCATTTTACATTTGAATAATCTGACGTTAAATTCGTAATCAGCGACTCCAAAAAACCCCATGATACCAATTTTTGTAAAAATCCAACTACTTTTTAAAAATTTGTCCGCCATATTGGATCCGCCATTTTGAATTTGAATAATCTGACGATAAATTTGTAATCAGCGACTCCCAAAACCCCTAGATACCAATTTTCGTAAAAATCCAACTACTTTTTAAAAATTCGTCCGCCATATTGGATCCGCCATATTGGATCCGCCATTTTGAATTTATTAAATCTGACGTTAAATTCGTAATCAGCGACCCCAAAAACCCCCGAGTAACAAGATTCAAGCAAATCTGCCATTATTTAAAAAATTTCTCCTGTCATTTAAAATCAGCTATGTTTTTTGAGGTTATGTCAAAATCCTGACGTGATGGAGCTAAACGGACTTCAGATTCGTGTTCAGCGCATCAAAATACATCAAGAAATGATGGTCTCATTTCCCGGCCCGGGTACTTTTTTTTTTTGTGTGGCTGTGTAATTTTAGTAACTTAATATTTGTAAATGTGTAATCTTCACGGTACGTTGAACTTGAAAATTATTCTTCAAAAAAAAAAAAAAAAAAAAAAAAAAAATTCTAATGTGCATGACTAATAGGAAAAAAATGTTTAAAAACTGTTGGTAATGCAATGTAAATTTTAATGTCTACTTAATTATTTCTATCTTCAAACTAAATTAGCCAATAAAATCACATAAAGACCAGAAACTAGTTGTAAAATGAAAATATTGCAAATATTTGCATTAATTGACACTTAATTAAATATGAAACAGAAAAATATAATTTGCCATAAAATTCAATATATTTTTTTAGCTACTCCATTTTACAGATAATATTTTTTTTAATGTAAATTTTGATTAAATTTGTCAAATTTATTACGCTTTAAAAAATGTTTTATTTTTTTATTATAAAAAATAAGTAAAAAAAATTCTTTTTTCCATAAAAATAATTTATTTTTAAAAAATAAGGAAATTAAAATTTTATTATAAAATAAAAAAGTCAATTAAAAAAAAAAAAAAACAATAAAAATAACGTAACATTCTTAATGGATTTCGAAAAATTATTGACATACATATCCGATATAATCTCTTATCCGAACATCTGCTTCTCTCTATTCAACGATTTCAGACAAATTTACTAACGATTTGTGAGGGGTGACTATATATCCTGACAGAAATGAAAAATTTCTATCTAATTGTGAAACGTTGCACACAAAAGACATTTTTTTGTGTTAACATTGAATGATAAAAAAAATATTCTAAGGTAAAAAATAAACAATTTAAATCTAAATTATTGAAAATTATTTTTAATAAAAATTTGTAAAGAATTCTTCAAATCGTGACAAATGTTCACTACTGAGAATTAGTTGGGGGAAAAAAAGAAAAAAAATATTTGTATTTTAATGGTGAATCGAATTTTATTATGCCAAATTTCTATTCAACTGAATTTTATAAAGTAGAATTAATTTTAAATTGATTTTTAATATTAAAATTAAATTAAACCAAACACCAATGGAATTTTTATTAAACCAATGTTTTTATTTAACAGAATTTATATTTGATTGGATTTTTTTTTATAGAAGACTCTTTAGTTTACTGAATTTTTTATTTAACTGATTTGTTTAAATTTCCAATTAATAGAATATCATTTTAACGGAATTTTAGTTGAATTAAATTTTCATATTTATTCGAAGTTCATATAAAAAAGAATTTCGATTGAACTGAATTTTTATAATTATACCTAATTTTCATTTAATAACAGAATTTATGATTAATAAAATTTCTAAAAAATCAAAATTTTCCCTTAATGAAATTTCCGTTAAATCTAAATACAGACTTAATACAATTTTTTTATTTAACTGAATTCTCATTTAACCGAATTTTCATTTAGCAGAACTTTTATGTAACCAAATTTCCATTGAACAGAATTTTTATTTTAACAAATTGTTACGAATTTTAGAATTAAGAAATAAAAAACTTAAAAATAAAAAGTATTATATGTAGAATTTTTTTAAAAATATTTCTTAAAAATTTTTATTTTTACAAAAAAGAATTTTTCTATCCATTTTACAAAGGTGTGTAAATAAATATAAATACAGAATCTCTCTGCTTATATTTAAATCAGAATTTCAATAAAAAAAAACTACTTCCGCAACTCGCCAATAAATATGTTTTCTTTTTCTCTCTCTTAAATTTTATCAGAAAATTGATAGCTATATTTTCGCATAGTGTCCCTGACGGTCAATAAATTAATATTAACAATCTGGAATCTTTTGAATGATCGTGAATCTTGTTGCGTTTATATATATATATATATATATATATATATATATATATATATATATATATATATATTATAAATGTATGTGTCCTCGCTTAGATAGGCAAAAGAGAACAAGTAGACATCAGTCATGATACGCATCAATTTGCCTTGGTAACTCGCATTTCCTTTGAAGAATTTTTTGATGCGCAATTACGATTTGAGATTTTTGCGTCGTTATATATTATTCTATATAAATAGTGGAATTCATTTATTATACAATTTCATTATTTTTTTTTTTTTTTACAAATAATTTTCATTTTAAAAATCGCGCCGAAATCTTTCTGTCGATTGTTTGTTCGCGGCCATTTACAATTTCGGACAAATGAAAATTCTATCAATTAGAAATTCTGTTAAATAATTTTTCGGTTAAGTCAAAATTCTGCAGAAAAATCGGTATTATGGAAAATGATATCAAATAATAATTCGAATAAATGAAAATTCTATGCAATAAAAATCTACTTAATAAAAATTCTGTAATATAGAAAATCGTTTTTGATAAAAATTCTGCAAAATACTTATTTGAACAAATTAAAATTCGGCTAAAAAACAGTTATGACAAAATGAAAATTCTAACTAGGTAGAATTAGAATTTCTTTATTTTGTCCCAAGAGAAGCATGAGAACAACAATCAAAAAATACAGAAAATAAGAAATAGAAAAACAATAACAATCATAAATAAAAAAATAATATCATTCGCAATATCATCTTTGAATATAGATTAACCGCAATAATAAGTATAAAATATGTATATAAATTTGAAAAAGGTCTCCTACTCTTCAAGCGCAAACAAATATTTATGCAATTTAATTTTAAAAGTCAGAGATGTCGCAGTAATTATAAAAGAGTTTTTATATTGTTCAGTTCTACAAGGAGGAGCCCTAAAAATATATAGGACACCTCAATGCTTGAGAAGTAATCTCATTCCTAAAAGTAAATTTTTCATAAAGATATAAAGGTCTTTTAGTATTTAAAATAACATGTGTTAAACATCCACTAAACCAGAGCAGACTTTTACGAACACTCAGCCATCCAAGTTTTCGACGATATGTCGTTACATGTGCATCCATGAGCCAAAAGTTCTGAACGTTCAAATGAACAAAATATTTTTTCAATCTATAAATTATTAAAAATTATAATGCGTCAATGTATAATATAAAACAGTAAATTAAACAAATATTAAATTAATAACTTCTTTTTAGATATTTAAAACAATATTTTGTAATAAAATTGGTACTTAAAGAAGTTGAAAAAAAAATTTCGTTTATTTGAACGTTCAAAACTTTTGGCTCATGTGCATCCATACTTAAGTTGAAAATAAATCGAATACATGAATTGAGGAGCTTTTTAAGTTTATAATTTAATTCCTCAGTTAAATCATTGTAGACAGAATAGCAGTAATCAAAATGAGGAAAGATTAATGACATTACAATCTTTATTTTTATTTCGATAGTAAGAGCATTTCTATTTATTTTAAATTGCGATAAAGTAGCATAAATGTTTTTACAAATTTTACCAACATGCTTGTCCCAAAAAAAGAGTTGGTCTATAGATAACACCTAAGTTCCTAACCGAATCAACAAAGAGAATATAGTAATATTATCAATCTCAATCGGGGGGTAATTACATTTATTAATATTATTTATGTATACCAAATAGATCTAACTATCAGAGAATAGGTCTTGTTAAGATTTATTTTAACCCGTTGCACAGTGGTCCAAAATAGCGAAAAATGGTAAAACGTAAATCTTCACGCGAGTTTTCAATGAAAATAAATCTATAATATATCATTCGACGCAGAATTACACCACGAACTCACAAAAGTGCGATCTTAGAAAAAGATACATATTTATACTCTGAACTGCGTTCGAAAAATACATTAAAAATGCAGTTTTTCAAATTTTATTTGTCTGAAAATTTATTCCAAAATATCCAAAAAGCATTACTCAGGGTATTTAATGATTTTAGGCGACAAATATGCTATTAAAATTTTGTCTGTGGTGTGAAAATGGAATCCTTCGATTTGACTATAATTTCTTTAAATTAAAATTAATTCCTCTATTTTTAATATCCGATACTTTATACTTGAGAGGAAAAATTTAACAACTGACAAAATTTCATTATTTTGATGAAAAGTTTTATTATTAAAAAATATAATTTTCTAAAAAAATTGAGTATATTTGCGTATTAAGTATATGCAGTTTGGGATAATGTTTTAATATGAATAATAATAGCATTATTACTATTACTAATAATAATAAAGATAATAGTAATAGCAATAACAAAAATAATAATGACCATGAATAACCTATACTGATAATGTTTCGTCTATTTTAATAAAAAGTGTAAATACTTTTGTTATTTCATTAAAAAATGTATATTATAATATTTGAACTAATGTTTATACTTTTTTTCAGTAACATATTTATCAATTGAAACCATTAAGTACCTTTAGTAATCCTTCCCGAAGATTTTAGAATATTTTAATATACATAAAATTAGAAAAACTGCGTTTCTAATATATTTTTCGAACGTAGTTCTGAGTGTAATGTATCTTTTTCTAAGATCGCACTCTTGTGAAATTTTCGTGTAATTCTGCATCGATTGATATATTATAGACCTATTTTCATTGAAAGCTCGCGTGAAGATTCAACTTTTACCATTTTTTGCTATTTTTTGGACCATTGTGCATTGTCTGTCACTGACGCATATATACGCAAAACTAAAACTGGACAAGAGATGAACCAAAAGTTTTGAACGTTCAAATGAACAAAATATTTTTTTCAATCTATAAATTATTAGAAATTATAATGTCAATGTAAAATAAAACAGTAAATTAAACAAATATTAAATTAATAACTTCTTTTTAGATATTTAAAACAATATTTTGTAATAAAATTGGTACTTAAAGAAGTTGAAAAAAAATTACGTTTATTTGAACGTTCAAAACTTTTGGCTCATGGATAAGAGTGCACTTGACGCATATATGCGCAACTTATAAAAAGTGATTAAAAAAATCTTGAATATTCCTCAAACTGGTAGCAAAAAGCTACTAAATGCTACATTTTTCCAAAAAAAAGGTAAAAAAAAATTGACAGAATTCAAGAATTTTAGTTGTTTTTAATGAATTTTGTTGATTTCAAAAAGCCCGCCAATTAATGAAATTTATTATTGAACGCGTGAACTGCACTTTATATGATTAGATGACAACTTCTCGCAGCTTGATTGATATAGTCATAAATGGCCAGCCATAACCTGTAATTAACGCTTTTATTCTTTTTGTCAATGCATAATTTATGAGTTACCGGATTGATACAAATATAATAATAATTGTTATAATTAATTATTATTATAATTTATTACTAATAGTGGATGATTAGTAATTACTAATAATTAAAGTTGATATGTAACAAAAAGTGAATCGAAATGTAACAATTGATAGTTTTTTAAAAAATAACAAAAAAATTTTTTTTAAAAAAAACTTCTTGTGAAACCTATTGGAGGTTGTTGGTCACAAAAAACTAAGAAGAATGGTGTATATAAATTTCTCCAAACACCCCTAAATTTTCATTTTAGAGTCAGAAAACCATTTTTACGTATGTTTATGCATAAAAACCTTTGTAACTTTCTTATTTCTGCACCGATTTCAAATTTTTTTTTCATTTTGAAGCTGAGAAACAGAGCTTTTTAGGCCGTATTCAATATTTTTGTTTAAATTAATATTTATAAGAGAAAAATTACAAAAATATCCAGAAGTTGTCATTTTTCTCGCAATTTTTCAACTTTAACTGATGTTTTCATCATTAATTTTAATTTAAACATTTTTTCTCTTCTAGCGCTATTAAAGCGTATTAAATTCTGTATCTAATGAGCCCTATTTGAATAGATTTTGTGTTACTTTTACTCCTCAAAATGATGATCGCGTTATTAAAAAACAAATTGTTATGAAAGATCTTCTATAAGTATTATTTAACAATTACGTTTTATTATATGCAAAATGTTATGAATAAGTGCGTTTTACTTTCTAATGTAAAATATCTAGAAAAAGCTATTATGTTTCCATGTTTCATGTTTATTTCAAAATTTAATAAAAATTTTGTGAATTCCTAATTCTAGTAATTTTTATTTTCAATTTTTTCGGCAACAAAATATACCTATTCACTTAAATTTCTTACTTAAAAAACTAATTTACTTCATTTTTAATATGGTACTTTTTGCTAATTTTTTCAATTTAGAGGACACTTTTTTTCTTCAAAATGCTACTTTTTCACACTTTTTTGATCTCCTACTAGACTTCGAAGCCTGGCAACCCTAAAAATCTTAGTATGTATACTAAGTTTCATGGAAATCCGTTAAAATTTTTTTCAACACTTTTGGCACAAACAGTGGAAATCTTGTCTCGACAGCCAAGGGGTTAAGAATATTTGTCTCAGCCCAATTTAATATAGACTGAACATCTTCAATTTATTAATGGCCAAATTATTTTTTAAGTCTTTCAGACTATAGAATGCATATAAATCTGCAAATCATCTACAAAATACATATTACAGTATTTGAGAACATTACTTAAGTCGTTTATGAATAACAAAAATAAATGTTAGAACATAATCTCATGCGTCCCGTATTAAATTATATCATGTGACAGGATATTCTTTTATTGAAACTTAACACTCAAATTTTGAATAAGGTCGACATTTAGGGTCCTTTCGTTATCGATTCGATCCTGGAGATCTGTGCGAAATGGAACGCATGCGTTTGACGGGACGCCGTAAAACTGCGTGCTTGTCGGGCACATAGAACTCTTGGATCGATCGTTAACGTCAATAGACGTATAAAATTATATTTGAAAATGTAACTTGTATGAGAGTGAGTGTTCATATTGTGTCGATTTAGGAAGATTTACTTGACAAATTATGGAAAATTAATCTATTAGACGTCAATTGTAAGTGGATTTTCTATTATATTGATTAAATCGACTGATTGAACTCGCTCATTTTATTCTTTTGGGTTCTCCCATTTTACCCACCCTGTAATTATATTTCTCTTGCTTTAGTTGAAGGTAAATAACGTAAAATCTAATTATTTTGTATTAAATATTTTTGTCGACCTTCAGTCGACTGGCGCCCGCGGTAATTTTTATTAAATTATTAATTCTTGACCCTTGGCGGCTTTGAACACGGCTGCGCCAAGTGAGTGTAGATCTTATTTATTTAATTTATATATATTTTATTGAAGTAAGAAATCTGCCTGTCGCAATCAATTTTGTGAAAAATTATACGATTTTGACACAAAAATTAACATTTTTCTCCTCATTGTGTGTATAGTTATAACCGGAACTCTGTTTCTATGTGCGACGAGAGAGAAAAATCTTCTCGGTTTTTGCCTTTTAGCCCTGACCATGAAACTGGGGGGTGGTGGTTGAATTTTTTTTTTTTTGTTTCCAAATCGAAGACACAGGCGCAGAGGTTGTTCAGGGTTCACGAGAGAAAAAGAGAGAGAGAGAGAGAGAGAGAGAGATAGGGAGAGACCACCCTTTTCTACTCTACCCTCGACCCCTGGAGCTGCAATGCCAATCGATGAAACCGTCTGCTGTTGCTGCAAGCCGACAGAGTCGAGCCGCCGCTGCCTCTCCCTTTTACTGTTACCGTCAGTTCACCATGTCCTAGAGTCCTTAATCCACATCCGCCCACTCATACTCAACTGAAAATAAATTCAATATTAGGGTTTGTGTTTTATCTACACCACCACCACTCATCATATATAAAAGGGCTTCCGTATAAATTTTTATCAGTCGTTAACCGTCCTCTCGACATTGATATATATATTTCATTATAAGAGGTGAGTCCCTTTCCTATTATATTTTTCTAAAAAAAAAGTGGTCCTCCAAATTTATTCCGTTTTTAGGAACACTTCAGACGTATATGACGTCATTGGTTTGATATTTATTCGTAAATGTTTCACGATTCTTTTGTATTTGATTTTTTTTTTTTTGTTATTTCAATTGAAAAAAAATCTAAACAGATTATTAATTATTATTATTAATGTTATTCATTATTTTTAATTATTTGTTGGGACGCATGAATATGTATTCTTCAAATTATAGATCTGTTGGAATTTTTGTTGTGCCAAATTAAAAATTATCCAATTTTTATTTAGCAGAATTTTATAAAGTGCATTTTATAAGTGAAATTTTCAAATTGAAAAATATTTATTGAACTAGAATCAAATTTTTATTTAGTATAGAATTTTATTAAAATTGATTTCACAATGAGCCGAATTTTCAACGGAAATAAAATTGTATTCTTGTGATTACAAATTTAGTATAATATGTAATATTAGCCTTCAAAAAATGAAAATTAATGCTAGAATATTGTAAAAAAAAAAATACATAAAGTGAGAGATAAGCATTTAAAGATGACTATATACTTTAATCGAGTCCAATAAATCTTTTGCTACTTTGAAAAAAAAAGATATCAATAAACAGAAATCAATTCCCATTCATGTGACTAATATGAATAAAATATATTTGAATTGCAAAATTTTTTTTTTTATGAATTTATATTTTTAAAATTCATTCAAGGTTCATAATTTCAGATAATAATATAAAGTCTTATATATTAATAATGAATCAATGACTGATATATATAATTTTAGATCAGTTATATACAGTTATAAAGAGGTTCTATTTAAATTGACATTAACATTGATGCATGAGCAAGTTTGTATATATGAAACTAATAATTACCAATTTAATGTTTGTGTATATATTAGAAATAAATTGCTACATAATGCAATTAGTGTTGCACATTTCTAATTTAATTAAATAGCTAAAAGGTAACAATAAAACCCACTCGAGAAGATTTATTCCTATCAATTATGATTCAGTATATAGAACCTTTATTTATGTATTTTTTTAAGAAATGGGAAATTAAATTTTTTTTTTTTTTTTTTTTTGTAACAAAATATCAAGCCCAAAGTCAAATAATATAGTCTTTAATAATTTTTTTGAAAGAGGTCAAAGATACATTTAATTAAATTGCAAAAAATAATTTGAAATATTGAAAATTAATTTCAATCAATTGATGAAATTGAATTATTTTCAAATTATTGACAATTTAATTTATTAATTACCCTATTGGAATAATTTTTCAATGAAAAATTAATAATTAAATTTTTAATAATGAAAATTTTTGAAATTCATTGATTTGTGAGTAAATGGATTATTTTGAATGAATCATTCAACTCCTATTTTAATAGTTTCGTCTGGAAAGTTGGACTCTATGAAGTTCTGTTTCAAAATGATAAAAAGCTTCAACGGAAACGGATCTCCATAGTGATGTGCGTGAGACGACTGACAATTGTGATTTTGTTGTGGTTGCCAATAATAATAGTTATCAATGAACAATTTAACTTCACTCTTGGAATTTTAATTTTTTTTTTTTTTTTTTTTTTTTAATAGTCTTGTCACTTTTTTTTCAAATGTTTTTTCTATCATTGTCATCGATTCACAAAATCAGTGATAAAGAAACAATTTTCTTTTTTTTTAAAATAAATTTCCCTTTATGTTTCTAAATAAATAAATTTGGTACATAATTAAAAATATTTTTTTTTCGTTTGAATTTATTTGATAACAAAAAAAAATCGCGTCAAATAATTTTTCTTTTCGGTTTTATCAAAGTGAGAATTTTTTTTTTACTTTCTATTTTTCTTAATTTTTTTTTTTATTTCTTTTCTAATGTGTTTTTTTAATCGAAGTTAGAATATTTTTTTATTACATTTTTTTTTTTAATTTCTAAGTTCAGAATTAAAGAAAAAAAAACAAAATATTAAAAAAAAAATTTTACCGTATATAATTTACTTTATTGAAAACTTTTACTACTTCCAATAAGTAAATTTTAAACTTTCCGGAATTTCTGACAATTTTTGCTCCGGAAATAGTAAAAAAAAAAAAAAAAAAAAAATACTATTTCCGGAATAAACTTATACGTCGTTGAAGTTTACAACGTTTATCATCAACGATTGAAAAAAATTTATATTTTTCACTCAAAAAAATAATAACTAATTTTTTACCTAGAAATTTTTTTTTCAAAAAATTGTTGATCTATAAATAATCAATGAATAAAATTATTGAAACCTCCGATAATAATAATAATAATAATAATAATAATAATAATAATAATAATAATAATTGAAAATAGTGAATAAAAAAATGAAAATAATAAATAAAAAATAATAATAAATAAATAAAAATAATTGTAACAATGTATAACAGGAATCGAGCATTGACACACATGAGGTTTATCGCAAAATTTATGTACACCAACAACAATATTATCTTCAAAAAGTAATTGCGTCTTGGTTGTTTAGCCTCTGTAACTAGGCTACTCTATACAACGCGCATAAACTGTATTATTCAGTCAGTTAACTCGTTTACCTTTCGATGTTTAACATTTTACAGAATAGATATTTTAAATCGAAATGCACTCTCTTTTACACACACACACACACACACAGTTCTTTGCTCATTCTACGAAAATGACTGCACGATGTGCTCCATTCGTCAATGTTCAATCTTTTGCCATCTTATCGTGAGAAACTTCAAAAGAGAAAGTTCATGTTTACTTGTCCTCTTTACATTTTGTGTCGTTTTTTTTTGTTTACACCAAAAATTAATAAAACTTATAACAAAAATAGGAAAAAAATTTTTTTTTTTTTTTGGTTTTTTTAAAATCTTAAAATTGTTATATTTATGGTTTTTTCTCTATATATATATTATTGTAGAATAAATGCAGCAATTGTTGTGATGCGATTTCAGACAACATTTGATTTTTTTTTCTCTGGAATTTAATAACAAAGAATTAAAATTATAATTAACAATAATTAAAATTTGTAAGATTCATAATAGTACAATTGAAAAAAATTATTTTGAATAAAAAATTTTTAGCAACGTTTAACAGTTTTTTAGAATGAAAAATTCTATATTTTTTTACCTGAAATATATTTCTTGTAGTTTTTATTAATCACTAAATTACAAAAAAAAAATTTGAATTTTGTTCAAATTGAACAAATGAATTTTTTATTGTTTATATTTTTTTTAAACAAAATACTTATTTAACAAAAACCAAAAAAAAAAACAGAATTTTAGAGTATTTTTTCAAAGAGAACAATTAGTAAAAATTTGGAAAAAATTATAATATATTTGTTACTTACTTATTTTGAAAAAAAAAATTACAAAAAATGTTATTTAATTAATATTTAATAATAATATTAATATTTGACAATAAATTTTGGCTAACAATAATTTTTTTTCTGAAAATTATACAACTATATGGATCTTTCAAAATTTAGTAAAATTAATTTTAATTATAAAATTTTATTTGCTAATTTTTTTTTTTTTTTTTTTTTATTTGATATGAAACCAATTTTTATTTTTGAAATTATGACCAAATTTATTTGGATAGAGTAAAAATCAGTGAATAAAGAGAGTGTCGTTAATTCACCGAGATTTTCTTACATAAATAAAAAAAAAATGGGGTACGTGAAATTCTTTACATAGCAGCAGAGAAAGAGCCATTATACATTTTTTCTTTGTATAAACTCTCTTAGTTTAAGTCTAGAGACTATTGAGACTTAATGGAATCCATCCAGACAGAAAAAAAATGGCAAAGAAGGGTGTCATGGGAATTCCCCTTGGTTTTTGTCGACAAGTTGGGGGAAGATATATGAGTATACATGACTCACGTCTGACATCATTTTTTTTTTTTTAGAGAGAGAGAATTTTTCCAACCCTTAAACATCATATCACGTGGAAACCCTCGCTCTCAATTCATTCACAAACAAATTTTAATAATATATTCACTAAAAACAAAAATTAAAAAAAAAAAAAAAATTTACATCTCTCTTTCATTCTTTGCAATAACTGCGTTAAAAATTAATTTTCCGAATGTTTTTTTATCATAATTTTTTTCTTCTTATATTTTTCCATAACAGAATTTTTTTTATTGCATTTATTTTTTTCTGATTTTTCTATTCAAGAATTATTTTATTTATTTTTATTCTTATTTCTTTATACCAGAATTATTTTTATTATTTTATTATTTTTTTTAATAAGCATTTTTTTTGATTGCTTAAAAAGTAATAAATACATTTTGTTTTCTTAGTTTTTTTTTTTATTTAAAACGATAAGATAATAATTTCTTATTGATTTTTATTTTTATTAAAAATTTATATCAAATAAATAAAAATAAAATGTCAATATTTTTTGATTATTCTGAGAAACTTGAATTGTGTATAGAAAATTGTTTAAATTCATTTTTTTTAATGTCCGTTTTTTTCTCTAAATAAATAAAGATAAAAAAATAATAATCATGGAAAATGGATGGAATTTATAAAAATTTCTGCAAATCATGGAAAAATCATAAAATAATTTTTAAGACTAAATTTTTTTTTGTAATTAAAAAATAATTTAAAAATTTTACACGTTAATTTTTTGAAAGCTATATTGAAATTTTGAAAAAATTGATGCTCTCAAACGATAAGATAAGATAAATAAATAATAAAGTTATAATTTTTAAAAATCAAATTTCAAAATTTCAAAAAATTAATTTGATTATTTCTAAAAATTATTTTTTAGAAATTTTAATTCTTCGAATTTTTCTAATCAAAATTTGATTTCATTAGACAAAATAGTCGATTTAAAAGAATTTTTATTTTAAAAAAAGAATATTAGACCAAAAAGAATATTGGAAAAAATTATTTTCCAGCAAAATTTTCAGTTGTTGAAAATTTACATTTTACAATATTATAAAAACGCTGGAATTTTATTTTACAGAATTTAGTATTCTTCCGAATAAATATTTAACAAGAAAAAATTTGGGCCAGAAAAATTTTTTATTCGAACAAATAAAAATTCTGTAAAATTTAAATTCTAAAAAAAAAAAAGAAAAATTCTTTCTAGTATTCTTTTTTTGTAAAATAAAAATTCTTTTAAATCAATTATTCTGTCTAATAAAAAATTCGAGCAAATAATAATTCATTAAAAATGTAATTTCTATTAAATCAAAGAAATTCAATTCATTTGAAGAAATGAAAATTTGACTAAAAGTAAATTCTAGATTAATAAAATTCTGCCAAATGAAATTTCTAATTTTATATTATTGTTTATTCATGCGTCTAGGAATTTTAATTGCCTACAATTTTTTTTTACACTGAAAAAAAAATTTCTTTGATTTAAATAATCGGTTACTTGAATATTATCAAATAAATATTTTATTTTTATCAATTAATATAATTAATTGAAATGGTATTTTTTTCAAATAGAGAAATTATTGGTCCAAATATAGTTTATTTAATTCAATTATTTTGTTTCAAAAAATTATTTGGTTCAAGTAAATATTTATTTGATAATAGTCATAAGTAATCGAGTATTTAAATCAAATAAATTTTTTTTTTCAGTGTACCCGTGTAATTTATATTGTTTTGCGTATAAACAAATTTAATTAATAAAAAAAAAACGAAAAAAAACTCTTTCGACCTTTGCCATTTTAAATCATTGTCGATACTTATATCTGTAAATTCCAAAGCTTTGAGACGCCACTTGGTGATGATACCTTGAATAACTTCACAAGTATGCATCAATGATAATGTCATTAAAAAAAAAAAAAAAAATTTTTTTTGCAACTATTATATGAAAAAATTAATTTCTAGAAAAAAATAAAAAAAAAAATTTTTTTAAGATGATTCGATATAGTCAGTTAGGTTCGTTAGTCGTCACGCTCGCACGAGACGTATATTCTTTGCCTTTTTTCATACATAATAATTTCCTAGACAGTCTATGTATATAAACTACTTGCGGTCTCTTTTCTTTTTTGTTCCCTATAGCCCTATGAAGTCTGTCTTTACACTATATAATGTGCAATATGCTACGATTACTTATACGTGTTGCATATCCACCTACCGGTTAATACACATCCGCCCGCCTCTTCATTTCACGAACCTCAATTAATTGCGATTACTCAAGTTAATTGGCAACTCGAGGTTCTGTTCCTTTCTATATATTATATATATAGTTACTTGTTCAAAATGCAGTAAAAAGTTGATCCTCGCGGAAAAAGAGATTCAATAAATTGGATTCTGTACTTTCTTATATGTATATCGAGTGAGAGCATTTTTCTTCTCCTTTTCATTTTGTTCAAGATTTCCATTTATCTGTAAAATTACAAGCATATTTTAATAATTATATTTCCACTAATATATTTTTTTTATTTTATACCAAAGAATACAAAAGAATTTGGGTATTCAATTTTATTGATAATCGTTAATTAATGTTATTTCTAGATTTTGTTGGACAATTTTTATTTATTTATATCAATTAATTAATTTTTTGCCGGAAAATCTAATAAAAACATAATTAATTTTTTATTTTATTAATTTCTACTTTATTAGTTTTTAATTCATTTAATTTTTATTAATAAATTTTGATTTTGTAATATTTTTATTCGTAAGAATAAATATTTTTTTTTTAAATTCTATTGCAATATTTATTTATTTTTACTTCCAAAAAAAAAAAAAAAAATCTATAAACTTTTAATATAATTTTTTTAAACTAAATTTTTTTTTCCATGAATATTCGAAAACTAATTAAGATTCTCTGACCGAAGCAAATTAGTTCGACGTGCAGAAAAGTTATACATTATAATTATAGTCAAAGAAAACTAATTGCTAGTAAAAATAATTGAAATATTAGTCAAAATTTATAAATTGTCGGTAGAAAATACATTTGTAATTTTAATTATTACCAGAAAGGATAAGAAAAAAAGAACTATATTAATAAGAACATTTAAAAAATTTAATATTTATAATTGAAATGCAATTACTAAAGGAAAAAAGTGCTAATAATTACCATTTCTTTTTAACTGAAATTAATAATTAAAATTTCACATTTTTAAAAAAAGAAACGGATTTTATTTTATTATTTGTAATATTTAATTGAAATTTCATTTACTAACAGAAAAAAAACAATAATTTGACATTTCTTTCTACCTTTTTTGAGAGAATAAGAAAATAACAATTGAAATTAAAATTTTTAAAATGAAAATTTGAACAATTTTATTTTTACCTTTTTGAATAATTAAAAATTGCGAGTGGACAATTAAAATTAAAAAAATTCTTACATTATCATCAAATTTTGCAAGTTTTCAAATATTGTACAATTTTCTAAAAAAAAAAACTATTTTGAACCGAAATTGGTTGTTAAATAATAAATTATTTAATATATTTAACAATTATAATTTATAATTTATTTATAATTATGTAGAGAATTTTTCAAAGAAATAAATGAGCTTTTGTTTAAAAAAATTACAATTGTTCACTAATTTTAAATAAAAATAAAATATTAAATAATATTATTTCACAATAAATATTGTCTCAAAATAATTTTTTTTTTTTTTTTTTCTAAAATTGTACAACTGGATTTTTAATTTGAGGTTATGTTAAAAAGTTGAACCGCCTTAAGAAAACAAAAGAATATCGTTTTCAATAACTGAAAAATTGTAATATTTTTTTATTTTCAGAAATTCTTAATTTTTATCCAATGAAAAATTTTTAATGATTCAAAGTGGAAAAAAATAAAATTATTCATATTTTCACTTGTAAAATATTTCATTAATTATAAATTACATTTTGATTGAAAGAAAATACAAAAATATGAATTTGGATATGAACAACGTTTATGATCAACAAAATTTGTTTTTTTTTCGAATTAAAAAATTCTATGAATTTTCCTCTTAAAGATATTTCTTGCAATCTTTATTATAATCTATAAATTATAAAAATCATTTTTTAGCTACAAAATTTTATAATTTTTCTGTTTTAAAAAATAAATTTTTTTTTCTAATCGTTATCATCATAAACGTTGTCTGGACTTCAGCAACATATGAATCTATTTTGAAAATATTGTATTGAATTATTTGCGAATTTTTTTTTTTTTCTCCATCTTTATAAACTATAAAATCAAAAAAATATTTTTCATTGTTATTTATAAGATAAAATATGATGATAGTCTAATATTCTCTTGTGACAAATATATTTTTCAATTGACGAGAAATAATGCACGCACATTGGTTTATCGCAATAAATGCGTTTCTTTATATAATGTGATGTAAGAAAATTGTTTGTATGATTTGAATCAATTTACATTGATCCTCGTCTAGGTCTTATTCAGAGTGAAGAAAAAAAAAAATTATAACTCACTTTCATATCTCTTCTTCAAAGCTCATTGGAAAATAAATGAAGCATCTCGTGGTCTCTTGAAAGTGGCATTTCAATAAATTTTCATTCCATGAATTTACTGTCTCTTGTATACAGAATATATTCTAGTCGAGGTTCACTTTAAATGCATTTATAAACGGCCTTATTTGCACCAACATCAGAAAACGGCATCGTCCTCATGTCTCGGCCTAGTTACCTTATTAACTTCGAGATCTATCGTCTTCGAAGAGGTTCCTTTCCATATTCACTGTGAGTCAGTCTTTATAAAAAAAAACTCGATTCGAAATCTTCAAAATTTTTTTTTATATTTTAATTTTTCTGGAAAAAAATCAATTTTTCATTATTTATTATTAATTATTTAAAAATTGTATTTTTTTACTCCCGTGATCAAAATAATAAGACGGTATCAAAACTAGACAAAAATTATCACAAAAAAAAAAAAATGTTATATCAAACAAAACAAATTGTTACGCTTTTACATTCGATATTTTAATTTTGGTATTTTAATTATTTGCGTAATTTTTTTCTAATTTTTTTTTTACATTGAAAACCATTTTTTTTGGTTCCTTATTTTGAACATTGGAAATTTTTTTTACTTTGTTGTTTTATAAATCACTTTTTTTTCTATTAGTTATTACTAGAACAATTTTTTTTTAATTTGTTAATAAATTTTTTGAAACTTTAAATTACATAGATTCTATTGATACTTTTTGAAAATTTTAGGTGATTTATTTGAGGAATTTTTGTGAAAATATTAGAAAAAAATATTCAGGCCTCGGATTATACGAATTTTTCGACTTTTTTTATTTCAAACATAAACGGATTTCAAATAAAGTTTATTTTAATAAAATGCGACTTTTTCGACTTTTTTTACATTTTTTTTTTTTTTTATAAAATTTTTAAAGCAAATACGTTTTTTTAGTATACAATGCATATATCTTCTTCAGATCTTCTTTATTTCAATTATTTAACAAATTTTTAACTAAAATTCTTCACAAATTCAATTATTTTAAATTATTTTTCAATTAAAATTTTTATAAATATTTAATAATTGTTTATAATTTTAAAAAAATTAGCAAATAAAATTAGCAAAAAATTTTTAATTCAAAATCACTTGAAATTTTAATTATTTGAAAAAATTTCAATTATATTTTTAATGATTTTTATAATATATTCTTCGAAAATTCAATTATCTAAAAGGATTTTTCAATTAAAAAGTTTTCAAATTATTGTATTTTTGTCTGCAATTTCTAATAAATTTTTTAGTGTAACAGAAAACATCAAAAATTTTTAATTAAAAATCACTTAAAGTTGAATTAATTTTAAAAATGTAAATTGTAAATCTTTGAAAATTTTGTTCTATTATAATTATTTAAAAATTGTATTCTTGGAAAAGAAAAATTTTTATTTTCGTGAAAGAAAATTTGAAATTCAATTTTTTTTTTTTTATAATTTAGTATTATTTTTTCAATTTTTTTTTATACTATTTAAAAATTTTATTTTTGCTAAAAAAAATTTCCATTATTTTTCCTGAATGAAAATAATTAAAAATTCACTGAAAAAAAAAATGAATAAGTCTCTTTTTAACAAGGAAATTATAACCAATTGAATTTAATTTGAATGTAAAAATATTTATGTGAAATTTCGAGAGTGTACTGGGAATTTTTTTTTTTTTTTTTTTTAATAAGCAATGAAATTAAATTTTGTAGGAGTATATTGTAATTCAGGAAAAAAAAGAATAATATAATTACATTAATTTGATGTTCAAAAAGCGTAAAATGTGATTTTTAAACCAAGATTCTTTGCAATGTCATACCGTTACATTCTTTTATGTATTGAATCAAGGAACGTATTCTTAAAGTACAAAAAAAAAATACATATCCTCAACCGGACCTTTAGGCTTCAAATGTATGCTGCTGCTTATTTGGCCTCTTTCAAAGTCTCTCCCTGGGTATAAGCGTCGTTCTCCTACCATAAAAGGAGCTTTGCCTGTCCATGTTGACCTACTAATCATATAATTTTTTTTTTTTTTTTTTCATTCGAAAATAAATGCTTGACATATCTTCATTCCACAATATTCATAAATCACTGTTATTTCTTCGATAAATGAAATTCAATTATTGTAAAATTTGTTTGTTTTATTCATTTTTTGTTTCAAGGAAAAAAAAATTAGAAAAAAAGAGAGACTTTTTTTTTATTAATAAATAATAAATTACTAAAATTGAATTTAAAAAAAAAAACTTTTTTTCTTAAAAATTATTTCGAAAATAAAAATTCGCATTTCTTGTCTCTTCGTTTTTTGCGCATCTTTCAACTTTTTAGTAATCCCCTTATGTAAAGAATTTGCCTCTTTGTATGCAAATGAGGATTCTATTTATAACCGCGATTAAAGTGCTTAGCATTCCAAAAATTTTGAAATATTAAGTCTGTAAATTCCTCTGATAAATTCAGGAGTGTGTAATTCAAATATTTAGATAAATAAATTATTTTTAATTGACAAAAAATATTTTTTAAAAAAAATATTTCTGACTCACCGCAAATGAATTTTTTTTTTTTTTTTGATAGCATGTGGTCACTGTGTGATGATTAAATTTAATTCGTGGAATCCATTTTTTTTAATATGTCTAACACCTGCTTTGATATAGTATTATTTTGAGAGTAATAGTCACCTGCTTCTTTATAAGGGTCAATGTAACCTTAAAAAAAATAAGAAAGAAAGATCAATTAATTGATACAATTTTTATTCAAACAAAAATTTTTTTTATTATAATGAGAATTTTAAAAAGAAAAATATAAAAAAAAATTCAAAAATTCTTCAAAGAAATAAATTTTATTTGCAAAATTAAATTTTCTATACAAAAAATTTTAAAAAATAAATTTTTTGAAATTTAATTCTTTAGAAAATCAAAATTAAATTACAATAAATTATTAGGTAAATTCCATTATTTTTTTTTAATTCAATTTTATTACAAAACTTTAGGTTATTACTAAAAAAGAAATTTTTTAAAAAAATTTTGTTGAATAAACAAAAAACAACTTTCCTTTGAAATAATAAATAGATTGAAAATAATTTTTTTTGATTTTTCATAGAAAATTTTTATATTTATTAGAAAAAATGTCTCCAATTTCGTAAAAAAGTCAATGAGAAAAAGAATTGAAAAATTTAAAAAGAGTCAAGTAAAAAGAAATTTTTTTCTATTTCTATTGTATATGAGAACTTTTTTTTTTCTCTAATGCTTTTATCACTTGTGATGTGTTTAACTGTTTCGTCGAAGAAAATTACTTCCTTCTTCCTAGTGTCTCTATATAACTGAACTCTTTTTACTATTTCTAACGGATTACATGAAGTCATGCTCATAAACCGAATAACATGATGCGACATAATGAATGAACTAATTACCAATTAATTATTGATGAAACGCTCATATATTTATAGTTTTCCCTAATTTATGAAGTTTATAATATTTTCTCTACACGTATTTTTTAGTATACAATGCAAATCTTTTTTATTTTAATTATTTACCAAATTTTTTCACTAAAATTCTTCTCTAAATTAATTATTATTTTCAAATAATTTTAATGAAATTCTTCATATAAATTCAATTATCTTAAACTATTTTTCAATTAAAAATTTTATAAAATTCAATAATTGTTTAAAATTATTTTTAAAAAAACCAGTAAATAAAATTACTAAAAATTTCAATTCCAAATCACTTGAAGTTCAATTATTTTCAACAATCGGAATTGTAAATCTTTGAAAATTCAATTAATTTTAAATATTGTTATCTAAAATAATTTGGTAAATTATTTTCAATTCTGAAAAATTTAATCCATTATTTATTATTATAATTAATTAATTATTATAATTTTAGGTATTATTTAATATTATATTTTTTAAAAATTCAAATTAAGAAACAAAAATTAATTTTGAAATTAAAAATTTTTAACGGATTAAATTAAGAAGTGTGCCTTTGAACTGATGATGATAATAATAATAATAATAATAATAATAATATTATGAGAAACAAATTGTCCTGGGAGCTCTCGCTATTGTTCCAATGAATAAAACAATAGAATTATTCCAGATACATATTTAAAAATAATACAAGAACAAGGGAGTAATTGTTAAAACATGGTTTGTTTTATTCAATATAATCACACGTCTCTTTGCTCTATTTAGAGAGAAAAAGAAAGAGAGAAAAATCTTTATGTCAATCTATGTCAAGTATAACTGGAAAAGGAAAAGTTTGAGTCACACTTTAAATGTACCATGTCTGATTATGGTTAAACATTAATTTTCAGTGGTAGAGTCAAGCAACTTAATCTTTTCTTTTTTTTATATTCTTTTCTTAAAAACAAAACGTGTATAATCTTTTATTGATTTTCAAACTATGAGAAAAAAAAGGAAAAGAATAGTAATTATTCATATTCAAAATTAGAAAAATATAAATGAATTTCAGTTAATAAATTAAATTATTTTTTTTATTTATTTTTATAATTGAACTTGACATTCATACTTCCTTGTTGTTATATATATATTATAGGGCATTCCACGGAAATTTTCATTCAAAAAATTTTTTTTGCCAGAAACATTTTTTTTTTTAAATCTATATGAAAAGTAAGAAAATACGTATTTTTTATTTTTGGCTTCGAAGTGACACACTTTTTTTCAACAAGGCTACTTTTTTACTACTAATTTTGGCCAAATGACACAAAATGCTACTTTTTAAAAAAAAATAATTTTAAAAATGAGAGAATTCAAGAATTTTAAATTTTAGCAAATTTTTTTTATTGCTAAAAGCTCGCCAATCTGATGATTTATTATTAGCCGCATGAACTACTGCTTTATATAATTATTTTTTACACGAATTTTCATTATTCAAAATTGGATTTAACATAATTTCTTTTTAAACGACCTTTTACTCAATAGAATTTTTAATTTATCAAATTTTTTTTGACAGAATTTTTATTTTACAAAATTTCTCTTTACCCAACTGTTTTTTTTTTAAATAATTCTAATTTAACCGAAATTCAGACAATAATTGACTTTTAGGGTATTTTGAATTGAAAAATGTTTTGAATAATTGAAATGCCAAGATCTTGATAGTTATTAGAAATAATTATTTCAAAAAAAAATTTGAATCTAAATTTTTAATAATAATTGAATTTTAAGAGAATTTGAATTAAAATTTTAATAAATTAGAATTGCTATGAAAATTATTAACAAAGTTTCAAACAATAATTAAATTTTACAGAATTTTGAATTAAAAAATTTTTTTATTTAATTGAATTTTTGAATAATTGGATAATATTGATTGAAATTGTTAATTTAGCAAAGAATTTTAGATACTAATTTTAGAAATAATTGAATTTTAGAAGAGTTTGAGTTAAGTTTTTTTTCCGATTCCAAGTTGTAGAATTTAAAAATTCGAATTACTTAAAATTCTACTGAATGAGAATTCTAATAAATTAAAAATAGGTTAAATTAGAATTTTTTTCAAGAAACAGTTGGGTAAAGAGAAATTTTTTAAAATAAAACTTATTTTTCATATATATATATAGATTTCGAAAAAAAATATTTTGGTCAAAAAAAATTTTTTAATGAAAATTTCCCGTGGAATGCTTTATAGATTTTTTTTTGTTATCGAATGTAAATAAAATAAAAAGAAAATGTAAAAGTCTTTGATTTAAAGAATTAAGAAAGTGAAAACCTGATATAAAATCCTAATATCTTGCTATACTATGAGAATAAAATTTCTGTTTTTAGATGAGTTGATCTGTTTCGAATTGCCGTAAACCATTTTCACTCTTGCATAATATTTCCTTTCGAAGAAGAGAATTTTTTTTTTATAATCCGTTTATATACTGTAAATCGATTATCGTTTTCAGCAGGAGTGAGTGACTTCATTCACGTGGAATGCTGCCTTTTGTTATTTCTCAAGCCTTCACATTAGTAATCATTTTTTTTTTCATGATCATCATCAAGGAAGTTCCTCTTGCTTCATTATATATATATATTATATATTGTAAAGTTGACACTTTTCTTGTTCTCTGGCCCAGATATATCAAATTACAATTCACGCAACTATTTTTCCGAGAGAGCTGCATTTTTCCCATGTCTGAAACATTTTTTTTTTTTTTCAATTTAATTATTAATTACAAAATGCAATTATAACGGTTTTTTTTAATAATATTATTTTAGAAAATAGGTAATTAATAAACAAATAAATAATAATTAATTTAATAATGAAATAAGAAATTAATTGTCAAATATAGGAATTAAATAAATAATTAATAATTTCTTAATTCTTGAAATAATAAATTAACAATTAAATAATAAACTAATTGTTTTTTTTTTTAATTTTTGACATTAAATTATTTAATAATAATAAAAAAAAATTTTTCATTTAATTATTATTAAAAATTAATAATAACAATAATAAAAAAAAAATAATAATAATATTTTAAAAAAATGAAATCTCTCTGTTTTAATGAAAAAAATGTTGCATTACGACTTCAATAAAAATTGTACGGTCATTGACTTTAAAAATTACAGGTGCAAGCAATAATAACTCATTACTCAGATCTTGGAATAAATAATGAATCATTGTTGGAAAAAAAGCAAGTGAATATACTTTGAATCGATTTTGTTGCATATTAGATATAACATTTATAGATCGGAATTCAAAGTTTATTCAACTAGAATATTTTAAAATATTTATTTATTTCTATATTTGGAATTATTAAAAATTTTCAAGTGCAAATATTTAAAAAAAAAAAATTCTTTAATTAAACAACTTTTTTTTCTCTGTGACATAAAAAAATTAAATTTTTAAAATATTTTTCCAAAATTGTTGATTCTATTTTTGTTTAAATTTTATAAATGAAATAAATGAAATATTAAAACTAAAAAAATGGTTTCTTTTTGTATATTAATATCGAAGAAATTATATTTTTTTTTAATTTTCAAGTAATTGCGATAAAGCACTTGTTGCTTCCTTCTCGTTTATGATTTAGTCTTTGAAATCGTTTGTTGAGAGTGTAAACGTGGCAGCACTTCAGTAGAAGTGTCCTTTCAAGAAAAGACATCGTGTGTACCTCTGAATATATTATAATAGAGAGAGAGCGAGTGCAACCCTTGCAGACTCTTATTGCCATAAGTGTCGAGTGCTTTTCTCCTGCACTATATAATAAAAAAAAATTTTTTTTTTACCGCAATCATTTTTTCCATTCTTTCGCTTTATTTCTTTATCAAAGTTGTAAAATTGCTTGCAATAAATGATAAACGTTACCTTGTTTTGTGTTAAGGCTTAAAAATAAGTCATACGTCAACAAATATAAATGAGAATATATTTTTACTTATAAAAAAAAAATAAATAAATAAATAAATGTACTTTTGTCAAAAGTTTCGTATTATTTTTTCAAATTATTTGAAATTTTTTTAAATAAAATAAAAAAAATTACCTACATTTATTTTACTATTTTTCTAAAATTATTATTTCCTTTTTCACTATTCTAAAATATTTTTTATTACAAAAATTTTACAATTAAATAATTTTAATTTTAACGATGGCGAAAAGAAAATTTTTGTTACAAATTTATTATTTAACGTTTTGTTTATTAATAATTTTTTACTATTTTAAAAATCGATTATGTAGTTTTGTTTTTTTTTTTTTATTATTCGCACAAAAAATGGTGTTATTATCAAATAAAAATTTAATTATGAATAAAAAATATCTTGAATCAAATTTATTACAAATTGCAATTTTGAAAGTAAAATTTTCTATACAGAAAAATAATTATTATTATTTGTTGTAGGTATTTATTTTTGAAAATTAGCTATTGTTAGTATTAATAGTTATTATTATTATTATTATTATTATTATTATTACTCGTTTGTAAATTTAAATAAATAAATTATTTTTATTATTATTATTTCTATTATTTATTTATTTAGGAAATATTACTTACTAAAGATATTTAAAAAAAAAAAATTAAAAATACTTTTTTGTAGGAAAATTATTAAATCAGTTAAAGCGATTAATTTTCAAGAAGAACAATGTTTGAGGTTTTTTTTAACAACTTAAGAAGTTCTGATGATCCTGCAACATCAGAACAGTGCCGTTAGTCGACCGAATTCGCATCGCCAAACTTCCTTGATCAATAAATTATTCTCTTTTCAAGTTTTTAATCTATTTTATTAAAAACAATTTTTTTAAACAATAATAATAATAATAGTAATAATAATAAATAATTCAATTAATATATAATTAAATAATATTAAATAGATATTGAAAATCTAATTTACGTTCAATTTTTTTTTTTTTTTTGCAGATCCTTCAACTACCGGCATCATGTCGAATCCTGTTAGTCCATCCTTGAAAAATCTACCCAAAGTAGCGGTTAATCTGAAGACTCAATTAGAAGGCTTCGATCACACATGTATGAAAAAAGCATCCACGACAGAAAAAAATGTTCTGCCTTCTGCAAAGGGTATGTATATATATATGGGGCATTCCACGTCAACGAGAGACCCCCCGCCCCCAGAATAGATTTAAATGAAAAAATTTCAAATACGGCTTAAAATTTAGGTAATTACATCTACTTTAAAATGCAAAGTGGCAAAATAAAAAATTCAAGATGGCGGATCCAATATGGTGAAAAAAGTAAAAAAAAATGCTTGAATTCACTTGAAATTTGTTACTCGGGGGTTTTTAGGGTCGCTAAACACAAATATGAAATCAGATTTTTAATATTAAAAATGGCGGATCCAATATGGTGGCCGATTTTTAAAAATTTTAACAAATTTCAATAAAACGTATCTTATGGTGCTTTGTAGGGTTGTAAAAAGTTCTAAAGGTTTTAAATTGAATTAGAAATTTAGGTAATTACTCCTACTTTAAAATGCTAAGTGTGAAAATAAAAAATTCAAGATGGCGGATCCAATATGGTGAAAGAAGTAACAAAAAAAAGCTATAATTCAATTGAAATTTGTCACTCAGGGGTTTTTAGGGTCGCTGAACACTAATCTGACATCAGATTTTAAATATTCAAAATGGCGGATCCAATATGGCGACCGATTTTTAAAAACCGAAACAAATTTAAATAAAAATTGGATTACGAGAGTTCGTAGGGTTGTAAGAAGTTCCAAAGGTTTTTTATTGAGATAGAAATTTAGGTAATTAGACATACTTTAAAATAAAAAATGGCCAAACACAGATTTCATAATGGTGAACCTAATATGACAGAAGAAGTAAAAAAAAATCTTCAATTCAATTGAAATTTGTCCCTCGGGACTAAGATAAATAGGCCTTACTTTTACTAGTTGGATTTTTACCTTTTCCTACTTTAACTAGTTGGATTTTTACCCTTTCTTACTTTAACTAGTTGGAACCTAAATTGATCTTGCCTTAATCGGTTGGACTCTTTATGTCTTACTTTCACTAGTTGGATTTTTATCCTTTCTTACTTTTACTAGTTGGAACCTAAATTGGTCTTGCCTTAATTGGTTGGACTCTATATGTCTCACTTTCACTAGTTGGATTTTACCCTTTCTTACTTTTACTAGTTGGAACCTATGTCTTACTTTTACTAGTTGGATTATTACCCATTTTGAATATTTAAAATCTGATGTCAGATTAGTGTTCAGCGACCCTAAAAACCCCTGAGTGACAAATTTCAATTGAATTATATCTTTTTTTGTTACTTCTTTCACCATATTGGATCCGCCATCTTGAATTTTTATTTTGACACTTAACATTTTAAAGTAGGAGTAATTACCTAAATTTCAAATTCAATTTAAAACCTTTAGAACTTTTTACAACCCTACAAAGCACCATAAGATACGTTTTATTGAAATTTGTTAAAATTTTTAAAAATCGGCCACCATATTGGATCCGCCATTTTTAATATTAAAAATCTGATTTCATATTTATGTTTAGCGACCCTAAAAACCCCCGAGTAACAAATTTCAAGTGAATTCAAGCATTTTTTTTTTACTTTTTTCACCATATTGGATCCGCCATCTTGAATTTTTTATTTTGCCACTTTGCATTTTAAAGTAGATGTAATTACCTAAATTTTAAGCCGTATTTGAACTTTTTTCATTTAAATCTATTCTGGGGGCGGGGGGTCTCTCGTTGACGTGGAATGCCCCATATATATATATATATATATCTGAAATTAATGTTTCATTTTATTAAATATGAAATAGACAAAAAATTTTTTTTTTTTTTTAATTCATTTTATTATTCTAATTTTGTTTATTAATTAATTTGTTATTTACTTTTTAAAATTTAGTAAATTTATTTATTATTATATTATTTTTATATAAATTTTATTTATAATTTATTTAATAATTTAGAAACAAATAAAATAATAATTAAATCGAATAATTAGAATTAATTTTTTTTTTAAATTTCAGATGTGGCCGTGGAGAAAAATCAACAAATCTTAATCGCTGGAATTGAAACGTTTGACCCCACTAAGTTGAAGCATACGACGACTCAAGAGAAAAATCCACTTCCCGATAAGGAAGGTAAATTAATAATTATCCTTTAAATTTATTTTACATAACATATTTTTCCTTTTTTTTTTTTTAGCAATCAATCCCTTCACAATTTGAGAATTAGTTTGTAAATTATATGTATTGTTTCGAAAAAACTGAAAGAAAAAAATAAATTAGAAAATTTAAACAATAAAATTAGAATAATTCAATTAGAATTAATTCGTAATTTAATGATTAAATAAAAAAATTTCGATGTGATAATTTTTAATATAAAAATTAATAATAATAATATTATTTTCTAGTAATCCAACAAGAAAAAGGAAAGCAGGAGCTCATCTCTGGAATTGAAAATTTCAATCCTGCAAAACTAAAGCATGCAGTGACCCAAGAAAAAAATGTCCTCCCAACCAAAGAAGGTTAGTTGAATCTTTTTTTTTCAAATAATTAATAAAATACAAAATAAATAAATAATAGCGAATTTACTAAGAATATTCCATAATTTTTATAAGAATTATCTTAATTTAAAAAAATAATTTTATATTAATAAAAATTAATTAATACATATTTGCAAAATTTTTTTAATAATTTATTCTCTTTTTTCTCTCTTTTTCAGCAATTGCTGCTGAAAAAGTTTCTGCATAAAGTGAAATTTGGTACTACAAAAACAACCATCAGAGGAGAGACTTGTGATTTCGCTACTTTTATATATCGTATTATATAATATTTTATATTAATTACCGACGATATAAAATAGGCGAGCATCCTAACGTTAATATTAATCTTATGAATTACAATTTAAAAACTAGCATCTTATGCTTTATTTCGCGCGAATCATAATTATATAATAATAATAATAATTGCAAGTCGAAGTCCTACAATTCGACGAATCCTAAGCAAAAAAAAAAAAAAAATGTGTCAATGAGATTTCTATAAGTTGGCATTAATTTTTTCCTTAATATGATAATAAGCGAGAAAAAAAGACAATTTTAGATTCGATATAGTTTATTTTTGCATCTTAAATATTGTAATTTGTCGCGAACATTATTTTGTTCATATTTACCTAAATGCTGATTAAGCAATGAAGAAAAAAAAAACCCGAAACGCAATATTATTGTGCAAGTGTGCATATTATTTTTCAATGAAACAATTTTTTATAACAAAAAAAAAAATATGAATAGCAATAACTTAACAAAGATGCAAAACTGTCAAAATGTTTGTTAAAAAAAACAACAGTATTTTATATATATATTGGGCTATTTGTATACTTTTTTAACATTCATACAATGAATTTTTCAAATACGATTAGGAGATACAATAAACAAACATTTTTACGCACTTCCCGTCTATTTTATTCTCAAACTATTATAAATTTTCAGGCTATTTTTTTTCTATTCCAAAAGCAACAAAATTATATAAATTTGTGTTTTTTAATTTAAATTAAATTTTCTAATTAAAAAAAAAAAATTTACATTAATCACAAAATAGTCATAACAAATTATAGTTTTTTCAATATACTTTTATAATTTTTTTAAAAGAATTTTTTTCGTCATTTCTTTTTAAAATAAAAATGTCAAAAAATTTCAAAATAACATTTTGTATTTAAAGATTATTTTTTAAAAAAAAAGTTTATTTTCTGTTTCTGCAGATGAAAAATTATTATTATTTTATATATTTTTTTAATAATAAAACTAATTTAGCATTAATTAAATAATTTAGTGCAAAATTAATCTCCAATTACGAAAATAATAGTTAATTTTGACACAAATTGCAAATATTAATAAATTGATAATAAAAAAAGAAAGAGTAAATAAATAAAATTAAACAATTATAATTAAAAAATAGTTCAACAGGTAAATTAATAATTAATTAAATTAATTTAATTTAATTATATATTTTTAAAAAATTTAATAATTAATAATATTAATAAATAAAATAAAGATTTTAGAGCATTTTTTTTCATAAACAGTTAATTTTTAAAATTATATTAAAATTATTAATAAAATATTAATTTAATTTATAATTAAAAATATATATATATAATTATTATAAAGTAAAAATGTTCAAATTTTATTTAGCAAATAAATAATAAAAAAAACAATTGTTAATTATTATTACAATAAATTCCATGAAAAATTTTATGAAATGTAAAATTAATTAAAATAATTAGAATAATTTAACAGAAATTATTTGTTTAAAAAATTTAATAAATTTCTTTGGAGAAATTAAATTTTTTTCCTTTTTCAAATTTATGAATGAACCTTTAAAATTTATTCTTCAATTATATTTAATGGACGAATTTTTTAAATAAAACTAATACTTTTTTATTATAATGAAAATGTAAAATTTTTGTCAAAAAAATTATTCTTTTGTATCTTAATTTTCACAATTTTTGTAAATCACATTTTTTCCAAATAGAAATTAAAGAAATATATATATATATATATATAAAGGTTTCATAATCTTCGTTATGTGAGCGAAAACATTTTATAAGCAAAGATTATTTTTCCTGTCAATTTGCCACAATTGTTTAAAATAAAAAAAATCGTCAATTTCAATTTGATTATTATAAACATTTGTGAAATATTATTTCAATTATTGGAAAATTAATTTTAATTACAAGAGGAACTAATTTATCATTATACGCACCTGAAATTTGAAGATTTGTTTTCTTTTCTCTGCTTTGTTTACATTTTGCGTCGATTAAACTGCGATAGGTCATACAGGACAAAGAATATACAAAGCACCATCACAATTTGAGAAATGAAAATTTTAGAATACTTATACATTACGTTTGAAAAATAAAAGAAATAAGATCTTTTATATTCTTTATACATCTTCTATAACAATCAAATAAAATATTGCAAGCTCAAGTGTTTAATGTGAAGTTAGCGATAATCAGATTTTTATCGATTTCGCCCCTTTAAGTCGATTTATTGTTGGCAAAATTCAGGGTAGAAAAAAAAACGGTTGTCTTCAATTTTCGTCTGCCATGTGCCATTATATGTTCATCACTCTTTGAAGACGCGTCACACCTGTGCAGTTCGCTATATTTTACTTTAGTTACAATAACTTCAGTCAAATAATGAAGTATCACTTTTAACTTTCAAGTCTTACATTATTTTGGAATTTAAAAGTCAGGTGAGTGAACATAAGTTTCTTTTTTCTTCTCACACACACACATATATATATATATGAAAGAAATGAATAAACACGTGCAACAATTTAATGATGCCGATTGTCGACCACGTGTGAATATATATTATTTTGTCGTCAATCAGGCAATATTATAAATTGTTTTATTGCACAGTTTTGCCATTTATATAAATACAATTGACCGATAAAATATAATTTAACTTATATTTTCATATTTTTGATACGGGAAACGGTCTTGGAGAAAATATATTTTAAAAAAAAGTAGTGTTTGAATCTTGCGGCGTTTCTATAAATGTAGCTTCAATTCTCAATTGCGTATTAGAACTTTCTTTTGTTACAAATGATTTTCATTGTTCTTTCATGTTATCGAATTGTTGATAATCAACAATTGTTTACAAATATATTGATTTAGTGAATTTTGTGTGAAAAAGTGAATTTGTCAAAAGAAGGATTGAATTCGAGTTGAAAATTATTAATTATTGCATTTGAGATGAGTCATCATGCTTTCAGAGACGCCAAAGAATTTTCTTTTTGAAGCGTAATTATTTTATTAATTAATTAAGTTCTTTTTTAATTTTTTTTTATTGAATTAATTTTTCTTTAATTGAATTAATTTTTTTTTTTTTTATAAAAATAAATTTATATGTTGAAGTGTATAAAAGAAAAAGTAAAAAAAGAAATGGAAGGCTCACCAAGAAAACTATCTAAACGTCCGGCTGAGCCGATAGATGATTGGTTAGAAAGCCAAGGATACTTTAGAAAACATGCACCAAAAGATCCAACATGTTTGTTCAGAGCAATTAGTGAACAAATTTATTCAACACAACATTTTCATATTCGTGTGAGACGCGAATGTATAAATTTTATGAAAAAGCATAAAGATTTATTTAAAAAGGTATTATTATTATTATTATTATTATTATTATAATTATTTAAAACTCATTTTTATATATATATATATACAGGTCTCGGATTATACAATTTTTCCGACTTTTTTTTTTTTACATTTTTTTTTTTAAATAAAATACATTTTTTTCAGTATACAATGCAGATCTTCAGTTTTTTTTTTATTTCAATTATTTATCAAATTTTTAACTACAATTCTTTTCTAAATTAATTATTTTCCTTAATTTTAATGAAAATTTTTACAAATTCAATTATCTTAAACTATTTTTCAATTAAAAAATTTATGAAATTCTATAATTGTTTAAAATTAAGAAAAAAAAATAATTACCAAATAATATTACCAAAAATTTTAATTCAAAATCACTTGAAATTCAATTATTTTCAAAATTTTGAATTGTAAATCTTTGAAAATTCAATTATTTTCAAAATTTTGAATTGTTAATCTTTAAAAATTCAATTACTTTTTAAAAATGTGAAAAATTATTTGCTAAATTATTTTCAATTCTTTAAAATTTAATTATTATCTAAAATTTAACAAAATCTTTTGAAATTCAATTATTTTTAATAATTTTAATATTTAATAAAAAATTCAATTATTTAAAAAAAGTTTTAAATAAAAACTAAAAATTATTTTCAATAATTTGAATGAAATTCTTTACAAATTCAATAATCTTAAATTATTTTCAATTCAATTATTTTTAAAAAAAAGTTTATCTAAAATTATTTGATAAATTAATTTGAATTGTATAAAATTTTACAAAATCTTTTGAAATTCAATTATAATTGAATATCAAAAGATTTTGGAAATATATATTTTCAAAAAATTTCAACTGTAACTCTTCCAAAATTCAATTATTATTTGTAATAATTTTAATATTTCTTTGAAAATTCAATTATTTTAAAAAATGTTAACTTAATTAATTTCTGAAATTTTTTTATTCAACCATTAAAACAAAAAATTTTGAAATTCAAATTATTTGCTTAAAAATCAGACTTTAAAAATTTTTTTTTAGAAATTTCTTCTACTTAATTAAAATTTTGATAATTTGTCTTAGTTCGGTTTTGAAATATTCGAAAAAATTTTTCTTGATAATATTATGGTAAAATTCTTCCATAATATTATCAAGAAAATTTAATTATAATTAATAATAATAATGAAATAATACAAAAATATAATAATTATTATGTTTATTATTATTATTATTATTATTATTATTATTATTATTATTATCTTTATCTTATTATATTTATTTTATTATATTTATTATTATTAATTTATTCTTATTAAGGAATGAAAAAGTAAATTAAATACAATAACATTAGATATTGAAAGTAAAATATTTATTAACTAATTAAATTTAATTAAATTAAAAAATCGTCTTTTTCGACTGCAATTTATTTCAAATTTGAAATCTGCAATTGAATTATTTAAAAAAAAAATTTAATTTTAAAATCTGTAAAACTTAATTATTTTTCCGAAATTTTTTTAACTATTAAAACTAAAATCTATGTCAAAATTTTATATTCGAATAAATTTCTTAATTAATTTCAAAAAAAAAAAAAAAATTTTAATGGAATTTAATGTCTAATAACATTAATTTTATTTAAAGTAATAATTATTTAATTAAAATAAAATCTACTTTTTTTGAAAACAATATTTTTGCACCTTAAAGTCGATCCGAGGCCTATTTATATTTATAAAAAAAAAAAAAAAAGAAAAATATAAACTCAAATTTCAAAAAAAAAATCCCTTTGCAGAAAATAAATGTTCCCTTTGACGGCTATATTGATCAAATGGCATGTTTCACCGAATGGGGTGGAATACATGAAATTGAAGCAATGTCAGAATTGTATCAAAGGGAAATTATTATTTTTGATGGTCAAACGATGACGAGAAAAATTGTCAACAATAATTATGGTTATAAAAATCATATTACACTTTGTTATACTGCACAAAAGCAGTACGAAAGTGTTTATACAAAAGAATATATAAAAACGGCTGGTTTCTGTCAGTGTATGTTTTAACAAAAAATTTTATGTATTTTTTTAAATTTTATAGGGTCAGTTGGGGTAAATGGGAACAAGAGGTTTTGGAGTTTAATTTACAGTTTTAAAATTAAGTTCAACGTTAATATTTTAACCTCAAATCACCTGCAAGAGGTTTTGAGTATTGCCAAGCTTTTATCTTGACGCAATTGGCAGCAAGATAAAAAAAAAGTTATCGCTCAATGCATAAAAACTTGAAAATCAAAGTCAAACTGTTTCAGTATTTTGTCGAGCATTTGAAAAAAAAACAGACTTAAAAATCATACCAAATTTTTTTCTTATTCCTTATGACTCCTATAACAGAAATTCACTTGAATTTTTGATTTTTATCAATTTGGTTAATAATGACAAGCTGTCCCCATTTACCCTGAGTTTTCAAATTTTTGGGGTAAATGGAGACAGCTTGTCATTATTAACCAAACTAACAAAAATAAAAAATTCAAGTGAATTTCTGTTATAGGAGTCATAAGGAATAAGAAAAAAATTTGGTATGATTTTTAAGTCTGTTTTTTTCAAATGCAATTCAAAATACTGAAATAAAAAAAAAAAAATAAAAAAATTTCAATTGGTTCAACTATTATATATCTACTACAAATTTTTTTCAAGTTTTTTCATCCCTTAATACAGTAATATACTTAAGGAAACTTTTTTCTTAAAACTTTCTTAGAAACTATACTGTCCCCATTTACTCTAAATTTTATGAAATTTTCTAAATTTAAGGGTAAATGGGTTCAGTCAGTTTCATGCGTTTAAAGCTTATCTAAATTTTTTTCTGCTACATAAAATTAATTCTGGGAATGTAAATAACAACTTAAAAAAAAATCCCGCAAATATTACCTTTTAAAGGAAGAAACTTACGTAATATGTGAAAAATAGCGATTTTGTCCCCATTTACCCCAACTGACCCTATTTTTTTTTTTTTTTTTTGGTTTTAAAAAATTTTTACTGAATGGTTTTTTTTTTTTTTTTTTTTTTTAATTTTTCATTTTATAGCACTGGTTTATAAAACCTTATACAAAGAAGTCTTCCAGATGCCAAATGTTGACGAAACTGTTTACAAAATGTTACACGATAGACCATTTCCGTTAAAATATGAAAAATTCTCTCCAAAGGGAATTGCAGAACATAGAGAGTAAGTTGCGCGTAATATTTGTCTAAATTACCTTTTTTTTTGGAGAGAAATTTAAGGCAATACACCTGTGCGACAGTCTCTAAATATATGTGAAAAAAAAGAAAAAATTCTTTCGGAAAATTGAATGAAACTGAAGTTATTAACGTTGAATCAACGAAAAAATAAAATTTAAACATTCTAATTCCAATCAATGAAATTTGATTATTTTCAACCCTCTGAAATTTGAAATAAAAAAAAAAAACAATATTTATCATTGTTTTGTCCCGGATTTTCCGAAAATTTCAAATAATTTTGAAATTTCCTCGCCTTGGAAGCAATTTTTCGCGTTTGATAATTATGTATTTCAATGCTAAAATCGTTTTAAAACACAGGAAAATTGCTTCCAAATCGGAAAAAGCAGTGATTTTGATTTTTTTGTCACGGATTTTCCGAAAATCCCGAAATTTCAAAAAAAATTTCTATTTCCCCGACTTGGAAGCAAATTTTCATTTTTTTAAAAGGCTTCTAGCATTGAAATAAATAATTATCAAAGAAGAAAAATTGCTTCTGAGGCGAGAAAATAGCAATTTACTTGAAATCCGTGACAAAAAAATCAAAATCACTGCTTTCCCCGACTTGGAAGCAATTTTCCTGTGATTTAAAACGATTCTAGCATTGAAATACATAATTATCAAACGCGAAAAATTGCTTCCGAGGCGAGGAAATATCAAAATTATTTGAAATTTTGAAATTTTCGGAAAATCCTGGACAAAAAATTCAAAATCACTGCTTTCCCCGACTTGGAAGCAATTTTTCTGTTTTTTAAAAGGCTTTTAGCATTGAAGTAAATAATTATCAAACGATAAAAATTTCTTCCGACGTGGGGAAATAATAATTTTCTTGAAATTTTGGGGTTTGCGAAAAATCCGTGACAAAACAATGATAAATATTGTTTTCCCCGCCTCGGAAGCAATTTTTCTGTTTTTTAAAATTCTTCTAGCATTGAAACAAATAATTATCAAACGAGAAAAGTTGCTTCCGAGGCAAGGAAATAGCAATTTACTTGAAATTTCGAGATTTTCGGAAAATCCGTGACAAAAAAATCAAAATCACTGCTTTCTCTGATTTGGAAGCAATTTTCCTGTGTTTTAAAACGATTTTAGCATTGAAATACATAATTATCAAACGCGAAAAATTGCTTCCGAGGCGAGGAAATATCAAAATTATTTGAAATTTTCGGAAAATCCGGGACAAAACAATGATAAATATTGTTTTTTTTATTTCAAATTTCAGAGGGTTGAAAATAATCAAATTTAATTGAGTGCAATTAGAATCTTTAAATTTTATTTTTTCGTTGAATCAACGTTGGTAACTTCAGTTTCATTCAATAGATTACGTTGAGAAATAAAAGAGGATTTTTTTTTTTTGAATTTGTTAAATAAAATTTCAATTTTCATTGTAGTAAAATACTATCGCGCCCGGTACTTCCTTAATTTTCCAAATTAATTTCTTTTAAATTTTAATAATTATAGAAAATTGGTCTTTTATTTAGAAATTCAGCAATTGTAATGCTTAATAAAGTAAATGATGGCTGTACGGAAAGTGAAGACATTTTTTGTCTTAAAGGCACTCCGTTCCCTTATCGAGTGGCCAAGGCTCTTGATGAAGATATTTTTCGTAATACAGACTTTGACATCTGGCACGAAATTCGTCGCGGTATGGCATTTTTTTTTTTTTTTTCATTCCAATTCTAACAATTTTTTTCCCCTATTTTTAATGATTTTATATTTTTATATTTAGTTTTATTTTAATATTTATTTAATATTTATTATTAAATATGTAATTTTGTTATTTGATTTATACTTTCTTTTTTGTTTTTTTTGTTTGTTTTTTTTTTTTTTTTAATATTGTACAGAAGTGCGAAACTCGGGATTTTCAAAGTACAATGGTACTGAATTTCAAGTAGGAGGGAAATGTTTGGTCGAAATAAATATGAAAGTGGATGATTTGACAAATAACAACGATTTAAATACCACTGACAAAAAAATTCATATTAATTGTGACGAAGCGTGTGGTAATACTGAAAAATTTTTAACTGGTCACATACAAGAAATGAGTAAAAATGAGGGACCAGTTGTTGTTTTTATTCTTGAACTCGGAGAAAAACGGACTGTTCCCTATTCGGCGCTCAAACCATTTAACATGAAAAGAACTAAAGCAAATATATTAACAATTCCAAAAAAAAATCCAGCCGTTGACCCAAGTCAGTTTTTCATTTTCTCCTTCAATTGTATTTTATTTTTTTTTTTTACTAAATTATTATTTTATTCTTTATTATTATTATTATTTTGTTCTTACTTTTTTATTTTATAATTATTATTATTATCTTTGTTGTTCAGGTGCTTTAAAGATAAAAAAGCCATTTAGTTCAACTAGAAGGAGTAAAGAAATTTCAACGTTTGAGCGAAATTCCAACAAGGGATCTTGCAACAAAAGAAACGTTGAAACTGGTACAATGAAGTGGACTGCAGAATCGAGGTGAATTTTTTTTTTTTTTTTTTTTAAGAAATTATAATAATATAATAAATTCTTCAATATATTATCTTAAGAATCTTTAGACTTTAATGATTAATTAAAAATTAAAAATTAATGAAAAAAAAGTAAAATTAATAAAGAATTGGGAATAAAAATAAAATATTTATAACAAATAAAAATATAATAATAGAGAAATAATAAAATATAAAAAAAATTTATATACTTTTTATTTGTATAAAAATATAATTATAATTTTAATAATATTATTGATTTGAAATAAAGATTTTTTACGTATAATTAATTTTTTTTTCTCAGTGAGAATAAAGCTGCTTTTGTAAAGTCCTGTGTGGAGAATTATAATCCACCAGTTGAGGATTTTACTGCTGATGTAAGTTGAGAATGTTTTTTTTTTTTTTTATTTAAAAAATGAAATCTTCAATTTGCGACTTTTTTTTCAAAATTGAAGTTTATTAAAAAAAATTTTTTTAACTGATTTTTATTTGTGTAGCTTGACGTTCCCGTGGAGAGGGAGAAAAACACCACAACCACCATTACAACCACCACAAACACCACTAGTCCTTCAATTGCAAATGAGGAGAATATGAAAAAGTTGTGTTTATCAAATCCTGTAATTGCAAACGGTTCAGAGAATAATTATCAATTTCAACCGCCACAACAGAATGTGACATTTTTCATTCCTCCGGCAGGTGAATATACGAAAATTTTGAATTGAAAGCTTAAATTTATCAAAAAATTTTCATTATTTTAAAAATTATTTAGAACAAAATTTCAATTCATCTAAATTAAAATTGATAAAAAAATTTTCATTTTAATTAAATTTTATTCGATTCAAATTTTTATTGATCATAAATTTCAATTAAATCTAAATATTAATTTCAAATTGATCAAATTTTTAATCAATTCTAATTTTTATTGGTTAAAATCCAATTAATTAATTAAAATTTTAATAAAAAATGCAAATTCAATCGATTGAAACTTAAATCTAACGAAATTTCCATCTATCTAATAATTAATCGTTTTTGAGTTTCAAATTATCTGAATTTTAATTTATTCAAATTTTAAATTTATTAAAAATTCAAATCATACGGATTTTGCTATTTGTTCAAATTTTAATTGACTTACGTTTAAAATTATCCAAATTTTAATGATTTTAAATTTTCTGAATTTTTAATTGATTTAAATTTTTAGTTGATTTAGATTTCAATTTATCCAAAATTAAATTTCAGGCAATTTTAAATTGAGAATTCTGGTAAATTTACAACTCGTGAATTTTTTTTACATTTTTTTTTTTTTTTTTAAATAATTATATATGAGACAATTTTTTATTATAAATTTTTTAAATAATTAAATATTTGAAAAACTATTAAAATTGTTAAAAATTATTGATTTGTCGAAGAATTTTAGAATTAATTTGAAATGAATTGATTTTTTTTTATTTATTTAGAGAATAACAATTTTCAACAAATTGTACCGCCCTGTGTAAACGATGTACTTCCGAATGTTGATTTTCTTTTGGATCAAGCGGATCATCCAATTAATATGTCAGCGGCAAAGAGCATTGATGTTAATGGCAGTGATTTGCCACTAAGTGGTAATGTTGAAATAATTTAAAAAGTAAGAAAAATTTATTAATTTAAAAGAAATAAGAATATTATTTTTTTTTCTTCACAGATCTTCAAACTTTAAGATTCTTTTACAATCTAGGAATTCAGGTACATTTGATATTCTAAATAATTAAAAATATAACTTCATTCATTTAATTCTTGTTTTCTTTTTATAATAACAATGTAAAATATTTTTTGTTCTATTTAAATATTTTATTTTTTTTTTTTGTTTTCAAAAACAGTATCTGAATGCGGCAAACTATTTATGCAGCGTCAATCATCCTCCACCTATTAATGGACAATTTAATAATTTTCCTATGGAAAATTCTCCTGAGCAGAAACCGAACAATATACCAGGTTAATTTTCTTTATAATTTAATAATAATATAATTATTTTTTTTTAATATAATAATTGTTTTTCATTGTTAATGAATTAATACCATCAATTTTTAAATTTCGTAAAAAATTTGTTGAATTTTGAAAAAAAAAATGGAAGAATTTTTAATTTGGAGAGAACATTGAATTTAAATAAAAAAAAAAATTACAATAATTTTTTTTTCCTCAAAAGGATCTCAAGAGGATGTTAATCAAGTGACTCACATGCAGCCAAAATATGGTTTTCGAGCAAAAAAAGAGAATGGAGAAAATGGATTTAAATCAACGTTTAATAATAATTATAAAACGTTGAAAAATTCAAACGTACGATTTAATGGAACGCAGGAACCTCTTGTACCAAATAACACACAAAGAAATCCAAAAGATTGCAATAAAAATGCACAATATTGCAATAACGAAAGAAGCCGCGAACATATTAATGAATCGAAGGACGTAACTCGCACTCCACGTAACGGTGTGGCACCACGCTTCAAAAAATGCATTGACGGTGAGTAATATATTAATTTTGAATTTTCATTTTAATTATTCTTTTTGTTAATCATTTCATTTTATAAGCATAACGAAATTTTTTATTCTATTAACCAGAATTCTAATTTTTGTTGAAAAATGTTTTAAACTATTTAGTCGTGTTGTGAAAATTTCAGGACGAAATCGTAATTTTGTTCAACCATCAAGGCGCAATCAACAACGAGAAGGTGAATTTCATCAAGGTAACAATCGATTCCCAGGATCAAAAATCGAGGGACAAGGAAAGCAATTTGAAAGAAACAGTGGTTCACCAGGAAATCGACAAAATCAATATCCCCATCAGGTACAATTGCCAATGAATAATCCACAATATCAATATGCACCACATCAACCTTCCATCTATCCACAACAAATGTGTAACGATGCCGAGACTTATTGTCAACAAAATACGGGACTTATTCCAATTCCCTATGTTCATTCAGTTGATAATGGCGATAATAATGCAAATTCATTTCCACCTGTAATTTACACTGGCGTTGATAATTATCAACAAACATACGTGCCATATTATCAGCCATACGCTTATCAACCACAAACTGTTTATCCTGGAATGGGACCGGGAAATTCACAAGAAAATTGGTATCAATATCCAGGTCATTCACATTATATTCCACCTTGCGTGCAATTTAATCAACCACCACCACCACAACCTGGCTCATCATCAAATGGCGCTATGTAAAATTTCATTTACATAATAAGATCAAAAAAAAAAAAAAAAAAAAAAGAATATCCTGAGGATAGTTAAATTATGTTACATAACGATTATTAGTTATTATTTTTATTATTAATATTATTATTATTTTTTGCTTTTTGATACTGTTAACGTATAAAAATCTTTTTTGATATTAATATTTTCATATATATTTTATAATAATATTTTTTCAAATAGAGTAATTTCTATTTATAAATGACGGATTTTGGATTAATATAAAACAGTTACTGTTACTTTTACAGGTTAACATTTTTCGTCTATAAAATAAATTTACTAAAATGAATTTTTTTTTTAAATTCTTTTCCTTTTTAACTCATCATTTTGATAAAATTATTTATTTGGAAACATATTTTTTTGAATAAAAATTGCAAACACTAAATTTTACCAAATTAGGAGTTTTTTTTGAAACATAATAGAGTAAGTGCGCCAATTACGGCGCGTTCATAAAAAATAACTATTATTACTACTATTATATTTAATATAAATGTTGCAAAATAATTTTTAAAAAATTATTTTAATCTTTTTTTGATACAATTACTATAATAAAGATGCATATTTAAACAATTATTAATTTAATTATTTGATATCAAATTTTTTCCCTCGCCGTAATTGAAACATTTTTAAGATTTCCATTGGCTCCAATTACGGTGGGCAAAGTATTTTCAAAATACACATAATTTTTATCACTGTAATTGACACACCAAAACTAATTCAAACGCGCCGTAATAGAAAATTACGATATTAATTTTAATTTCTCATATTTGTTTAAATAATCGTTTTTTATAAAGTTTAAAATTACTTTTAATATCTAAATAACATAAGCTTTTAGTTTAATAAGTTTTAAATTTACTTTCTACAATAGAAATGTCGAATTTTTTATTTCAAAGGTGTTTTGAGTCGAATCGCGTCGTAATTATAGTGCATTTACCCTAATAGAAAATCTGGAATTTTTATTTTGATTCATGAAATCATAGAAATTATGAAATTTTATGTTTGAATTGTGAAAAAATTTATTTACATTTAATTTCTTCATACAATGAAGTTGATGAAGTTTACAACGTTTATGATCAACGATTGAAAGAAAAATATTATTCACTCAAAAAATAATAACTAATTTTTTGCCTAGAAAATTTTTTTTCCAAAAATTATTGATCAAGAATAGTTGCAAAAAAATTTTTTAAAACAAATATAATAAAATTGAATATAAAAATATTTTTTCATCTCAAATCGTTGATCATAAACGTTATGAACTTCATCGACGAAATATAAACATGCTTATTTATTGTTTATTTAATCAAATTTGCATTTAATGAAATATTTTCATTTAATTCGATTTTTATCTTTTGAACGAATTTTTATTTGTCAACATTTTAATTTGTTTAAAATATTAATTTAAGGGTATGTGGGAGCCTCCCACGTGACCTAGTATGGGAAAATGTGTTTTGGTAGTATACATAATTTACTTTAAAATAAGAAAAAAAATTTTGTCTCAATTTTTGAGGGATTATAGATTTGGGTACAAGGAATTTGTTTTCCGAAAAATACATAATTTTGCGTTAAATTATTAAAAAATGAAGTTTAAAAAGTTTAAATAGTCTTTACATTTGTTATCGTAATTTTTTGACATTCTTTTGTTCTTTATACATTTTTTGTTTAACATTACATATTTGCATTTATCACAATTTTTTTTTATAAAATTAATTTTTGATAGAAAAGAAAAAAATTTGAAGATGTCAGAAAAAAAACCAAAATATTGTCTAGAAGTCAGGGAAAATTATAATGAAACTTTTGTGTCAACCCTGAGAATTTTAATTTGATCAAAATATTCATTTAACCGAATTTACTATTGATTTTTTTTTTTAAATAATTATTGATCGATTTTTTTAAATTAGTCTCTAAATTTGTTTTCGCAATTTTTTATAAAATTTTAAACTATTAAAAATGTCATTTTACTATTTAGTATAGAAAATCTACGAAATCCAAGTCTTCTTTTAAGATATTCAATTTTTTTTTTAAAACTGATCGAAATTTATGAGAAAATTGTAAAATATAAATTCAAGAAATCTTGAAATTTTTTTTTTTTTTTTTTAATGAAAAAAGTCTAAAATTTAATTCAAAAATTTTAATGAAATCCCTGATTTTTGTTTTTAGTAATATGTTTATATATTTTTTTTTTTATAAATTGTTTACAAAAAAACGTCTTTTTTATTGTAGTACAAATATCACGTGTGTCTCTCTTATAGAGAGAATAATTTTGATTGTGCGTACAATGAAATATAATTTATTTCATGATTAAATTTTCAAATAGTCTTGTAATAAAATATTTTTCCGCTCTTGAGATTCAAATTTTTGTTTCTTTTTTTTTTTTTTTTTGTAAACTTTGCGAAGATTAAAATTTTTGCATTAAAATTAATTTCGCCATTTTGTTCCTGGATTATGTAAAAAGTTCTCAGCATAAAAATATTGTTCCGATTGAGGTTGTAGGCTCGCTTTATATTCGAGAAGAGCCGTTCGATCTCCTTGAGAAACAAGAATCTTAAACAAAATTAAATATTAGAAATTGTAATAATTTTGATTTTCTTTTTATGTTTAATATGAAATCAAAATTAAAATTTCATTTTTATTTATTATAATTAAAAAATTTTTTTTGAGAACAATACTTACATCAATGACACTTTTGTAGCATTGAATGCTTTTGGCGATATCTAAACGTTTTTTAATATTATCTACATAACCGAGGAATTTTTCAAGAATAGGATTTGGTGCTTTACAGTCCTGTAATATCTTTAATATTTCTTCAATTGGCAGAGACGTTTGTAATTTTTTACCGCCAAGCCAACTCTATTAATAAGAATAATTAATTTAAAAAAATATATTTTTCAATAAAACTAAAAATTTATTTTTTAGATTGATTCTTTAATTATTGAATTTCTTTTATTTACGAAAATAATAATAATTTTATTATTTACCTTTGTATGAAGTAAACGATCAATATCATCCCAGGCTTCTTCGGTAGCTCGCGTTTTTAATGCAACTTTTTCATACTGACGAGGTGAAATTTGATGTTGTTTCAATAATGTTGTTGGTGAAATTAAATTCCCTTCAGACGAATCCCAATGATCGCGACAAGTATGCTCGAGACATTTTAATAATGGAGAATTCACCTCCAATTGTTTACTGAGCTGAGTGTCTTTTACATCTAGTTGCCATTCTTTTTTTGAAATAAAATTTTAATTAAAAAAAAATTCAATTTTTAATACTGTCAACTATTTAAATTTAAAAAAAAAAATCATCAAATTACAAGCTGAACACATTAATTATTTATTTATTTTTATTTTTAGTTATTATTTTACTTGAAACTTTAATTAAAATAAAATTAACATATATAAATAATTTTTTTTTATAATACAAATAGATAATTATAAAAATTTATTACCTAATAGTTTTATGTACAATTCAATAAACTTAGTTTCTGGACAATCTTGTAAATCCATAAAAAGTGTCTTGTGACAATTACGAAGTCTTTGTAACAGTCTCTCACTATTGCTTGTATTCTTTATAATGAGATGCAAATCTCTAATCTGAGAATATTAAATAATTATTGTATTTATTGTTATTGGTTACGAAATTAAAATATAATTAAATATTTGAAATAAACTTACAGCTGCGTCTACAGTTAGGCCTTGCATACTAAAAATAAATTTAAATTTAAATTAAACATTAAAAAAATTATCCAGGGCCAATAAATAAATTCACAATAAAAATAAATAAATAGATATTGAATTTATTCAAACTTCTTCAAATAAATATCATAAAAAAGAATATTAAATTTCTTTTCGGATTTTTTTTACTCTTTTCTTCAAATTAAAGAAATTAAATTAAATTATATTTAGCTATTATAATTATATTTATAAATCAAATAATTAAAGTAAATTATATATACTTACGTTAGAAGATCGGTAATCTCATTTCTTTGCAATCTCGTGGAAAGATAATGCAAATAAGCGTTCATCGCTTCTGGACGTTCCATTAATAATTTTTGAGCTAAAGACGTTTTTAATGTCTTCATAATAAACAATACTATCTGAAATTATTTATTATACATTAAATTAAAAATAAAATTAAAAAAAAATGATATTCTTTCAATTTTATTTATAAATTGATATAAAAAAAAAACAATTTAAATCTAAAATTTGTAATTTTCAAAAATGCAGTCTTAATTTAAATTTTGTAAATTTTAAAGTGATAAATAATTTGAAAATACCAACACCTAGAATTGCATTTCCATTGCCACTGGCAATTGCTGCATCAAGCAGAGAAGTTTTACTCGCTAGAGATTTATATGATTCCAAAGAAACAACTTGTCCTTGTAAAATTTTCTTTAGCGTTATTTCTTGATGAATTCCATTTACTTCATCATTTTGTTGTTGAGCTTTATCTGCCGTTAATACTGTAAAATTTAATATGAAAAAAAAAAAAAATTAAAATATTTTCACAATTTTCAATGTCAACAAAATTGCACAAATTTCAATATCATTCAAATACCGAAAAAAAAGATTTATTTTATTCAAATAATCCGTTACTTGACTATTATCAAATAAATATTGAGTCAATTAAATGGTATTTATTTCCAAATACAGAAATTATTGATTTAAATATAGTTTATTTAATTCAAATAAAAATTATTTGGTTCGAGTAAATATTTATTTGATAATAGTCAAATAACCGATTATTTGAATCAAATAAAATTTTTTTTCAGCAAACAATTTTTATTTATTTATTTATTTCAAACATAAACGGGTTTCAAATAAACCCTTTTGAATATTTAATATTAAAATTAATTATATTAATATAATATTAATATATAGGGTTACTACAATTTAATTACAATTTCCCCCTGACTTCCAGACAATATTTTGCAGTTTTCTCAGACATTTTTAAATTTTTCTTCTTTTTTATTAAAAGTGAATTTTATTTTTAAAAAATTGTGAAAAATGAACAATAAAATAAATATATAAAAATTATGTAAAACAAAAATATTGTATAAAAAACAATTCAAATTTAAAAAAAAAAAAAAATTCAATTAATTTTACAAAAGATTATAAATTTCTATCTATTAACATTCTTCGACAAATCAATAATTTTTAATAAATTTCAATAGTTTTTCAAAAATTTATTTTTTTTAAACAAATTTTTAATTAAAAATTCTCTAATATTTAATTATTGTCTGAAATTTGCATAAAAAAAAAATTCAGGAGTACGAGTTTACAATTTAAAATCGCCTGAAATTCAATTATTTCCAAAAAATAATTAACCTGTTAATTTTTGAAAAATTCAATTATTTTGATAAATTTTCAAAAATTTTGTACGCAATTTGTGTGCTAATAATTGTAAAAAAAAAAAAAAAAATGTGTCGATTTGTTATTGGAAATCAGAAATTTAGTAAAGCAATTGTACAAATTTTTTTTCATCACATTTTAAAAAATTCTTTGAATTTGAATTTTTCCCTCTTAATTTTAAATTTGAACCGCTTATCACTACAATTTTTATACTATTTTAAATAATAAATATTATTTTATAAAATTTGAATAATTGAAAGTTTTTTTTTTTTTTTTTTAAATTTATAGTCATATTATTACTCACAAATTGTTTAGTAAAAAATAACACATTCAAAACATATAATATTTATTTTTGTAAACGTACTATAATTTAGCGTTTTGTCCGAGATGACAGATAATAATGGTTTTAAATTCCATTGACGATCATCATTCTTCAAATAGTTTTCAGGTATTTGTATATTAGAAATTCCAGCTCTTAAAAGAGCAGTTCCTGATTTTGAAACTCCAAATAAATTGTCTCTCTAAAATAAAGTTTTTTTTTTTTTAACTACAAATCCGTGATATATTTTTTTTCATTTTAGTGATAAATTTAGAACAGTTAACGGTTAATTTGAATATTGGTTTCCGAAAGAAAAACACTTAAAAAAAGAGTGATAATAACAATAAATAATCAGTTAATTCAATTAATAAAAACTTTCTTACACGCTTAATAAATATGATTTAAAAATAATTTATTTTTCAATTATTATATGTGTATAAAAATTAAATATATATAAAAAATAGTAATGCGTAAATTACTGATTAGTTTTATATAGGATTAAAATAAAATTTCTTAATATTTTTGTTATATAATATATAAAACGTACATATTAGAATAAATAAATTTTGAACAAATGTTTATTATAAAGTAAACAATGAATTTTTACGTAAAACTTAATTTTTTAATTGTAAATATTTAGAAAAAAAATAATACAAGTAATTATTTAACTGAATTTGAGTTTTTATTTATATATAAAAAAAAAGAAACTAACCTCATTGCTTTCAAAACAAAAAGATCGTTTATCACTGCCATACCAATAATCGTCATCGTCTTTAGCTGAACTCATTTTTCTCACTTATTAAAAATAATGTTACACATAGTAATTATTTATTAAAATAAATTCTAGTATATTATTAAGCCTAAGTATAATTAAGTTTTAAAAACTGTTTTGACATTTTTATAACGTTGTGTCACAAAAGTATGTTGTCATTTAATTTTGTTTGTAATTCCAACTCACAGAGAGCGCTGCAGTTTCTTTGAAAATTATAGCGGCAAAATTTATTAAATAATATTTTATTTTAATTTTTTTTATATTTTTAAATTATAATTATTGATTTTTGTTTTATATTCGTTTATTTGAAAACTAATTTAAGCAATTTATTCGAATTAAAATTTTTGAAGACTATTTTAAACTGTTATAAAAATCATTAAAAATAATTGAAATTTTTACAAATAATTAAATTTCAAGTGATTTTGAATTAAAAATTTTTGGTAATTTTATTTGTTAATTTTTTTTTAAATTATAAACAATTATTAAATTTCATAAGAATTTTAATTGAAAAATATAATTAAAGATAATTGAATTTGTGAAGAATTTCATTAAAATTATTAAAAATAATTAATTTAGTTTTACTTTGGACCTCACATTGGATTCAAAAATGTAGATCCTTTTTTTGTGATTTTTTTTCCATACTTTTTGAACATCAGAATAAATTTAAACAAACCATGAGAAATTTTTGGCCCTTGTAATTTGAATAAAAATAAAAAATTTTTGTTCCGTGACACTAGCACGGAACAGAACAAAAATTACATTTCCGGACACAAAAGAAATAAAAGACAATATAGCTTTTTTTTTTATTATTTTATTTTCAGAAGAATTATAAAAGGCTTAAAATACATTATAAATCAAAATTAATAATATTATATCCTAAAGTTAAGCAGCAGTTTGAACACAAGTTTCAAGATAAAAAATAAATCTATACTTTTTTTGTTAAATATTTTTTCATTGGAAGCTAAGCTTCAATTTAAATTTCTTCGAACTAATACTATTCATATAGATAGATAGATAGATAGATAGATAGATAGATAGATAGGCGCCGAAAATCAAAATAATTAAAAAATAAATATTTTTTGAAAAATGTAGAAAGTAAATTCTATAGGAAAAATAAACATCAAAAGAGAAATGAAGAGAGTAAATAAAAGATTGAAGAGAGAAAAATTAATTAAACCACACTCACTTGTCTACAAGTAAATAATAAAAATTATTATTATTTTTTTAAATTAAAAATAAACCATTAGAATGTAAAAGAAAAATAAGTATAAAAATTGATTAAACAATTTTTCAGTTATTTGAAAATATGGAAGCAATTTGTTTCAATGTGGAAAATATGTCTTGCATAGTATAATAAATAGGTTATTCATGTATAATTTCTAAATTAATGAAAATTCAAGTAAACTAAGTTAAGTCCTGCAAAACAAAAAAAAAAAAAAAAAACAAACAAACAAAAAACTGTTGACACACACTGGAGACTTTTAATCTTTTCTTCTTAGTTTCCTAAAAGAAAAGTAAATTCGATTATTATTGCATTATATTTTTTTTTCAAATTTTAATAAAATTAATTTACATTATTTTATTTCATTTCTATAAAAGCGTTTTTAGTTATGTTTGTTATTCAACTTTCCTTAAAAATGTAATTTATTTATAGTAAACTGATTATTTAAAATTTAGAATTTATTATAATATTAAATTTTATGTTTAAAAATTTTTTTTTTAAATTTTACTCACTTTGTTAAACTAGGTTCTTGTAAATTTACTGGAGCTTTTTGACGTCTAGGTCTTGATGAAGCAAATTTACTGCTAGCATTACTACTTTCGGAATCACTATTTGTTTCTGCTTTTAACGCTTTCCTGTAAAATTAATTAATTTATGATTTTTTTATTTAATTATTTTAATTTTTTACTGAAGTAAATTTGAAAAAAAGTGAAAATAAAAAAAGCAAATTTATTGTTAATTATAATTATTTTACTATTAGAGATATTTACTAAAAACAGGCCTTGGATCAACTTGAACGCGCAAAAAAATCGTTTTCACATTCCAAAAAAAAAATCGATTTTTTTTATATTAATTAAATTTTATTAGTTAAAAAATATTTTACTTTAAATAACTAATGTTATTAGATATTAAATTAATTAATTTTGTATTAGTTTATAAGTCACCTACATGATTTCGTCATTCTGTGATTACATTCATTATATCTTCTTATAATATTAAGTGCTTTTGCACTAAAGGGCATTTTTAACTTTTTATTTGTAAGCCCGTACATTGTAATTAAATAAATAAATAAATAAATAAATAAATTTTATTAATTCTTAAATAAGAATATTGTCAAGAAAATTTAATTGAATAGGACAAATATAAAAAAAAAATTCTCAAAGTTTTTAGTTTTAATGGTCAAAAAAATTTCGGACAATAATTAAGTTTTACAGATTTTTAAATTAAAATTTTTTGTAATAATTGAATTGCAGATTTTAAATTAAATTTTCGGAGATTTAAAATTAAGATATTATAAAATAATTGAAATTCAAGTGATTTTTGATTAGAAAATACTTTCAGATAATTGAAATTTTTTAAGAATATATTATAAAAATTATTGAAAATAATTGAATTTCGTAAGAGTTATAGTTGAAATTATTAAATTTCAGAAAGTTTTAGATAGAAAATTTTATATTTTGAGTATAAATAATTGAATTTTAAGTGATTTTGAATTCAAATTTTTGGTAATTTTATTTACTGATGTACTTTAAATTTTTTAACAATTATTAAATTTCATAATATTTTTAATAGAAAAATAATTTAAGATAATTAAATTTGTGAATAATTTCATGAAAATTATTGATAATAATTAATTTAGATATGAATTTTAGTTAAATAATTAAAATAAAGATGAACTGAAGAAGATCTGCATTGTATATTAAAAGAAAACGTATTTTGTAAAAAAATTTAAAGAATGTAAAAAAAAAGTTGTATCTTATTAAATTAAGTCGAAAAAAATCGTTTTTTTTTGAAAAAAAAGTCAGAAAACTGCAATTAACAAAAATCATTAAATTTAAATTAAAAAATTATTATCTTTTAATTAATTTAATTAATAAAAGAATTAAATACATTTTTTTTTACTCACCTCATTGCCAATGATTCGTCTGAATTTTTTCTATTTTGTGATGGTAATTTTAGTAGAACAACTTTAGCAGCCTTAGGATCTTTATCATTCATATTTGATTTGTGTTTGATTTTTTTCTTTTTCGCCATACTTTGCATTGAATTATGTATTGATTCATCATTTTCCAATAGTGTATCAATTAATGTTGTTTGCTTCTTTCGTTTTCTTGGTACTTTAATTTTTTCCACAACGGGACTTAATAAATTTTCTTGCGATGATTCATCTTCAGATATTGGAACCGGAACATCTGAAAAACGTGGCATACTCATATTTGGCATATAATTAATTTGCTCTCTCATTACACCATTAATTGAAACAATATTAATGGTACTTGTTATTTCAGGCTCAACAACTGGCCTATTTACAATTGGACTTTCCATAACTGGCAATTGTAAATCATCAATATTAAATGATGGTTTTCTTGTTTGTTGTCGTATATTTAACATTATTGTTGGATCATCGAGATCATCAAAATCATTAACATTTTGACGATTGGAATGTCCACGATTTTTTGTTACAAATCTGGCAAAATTCATTGTCATTTCAATATCTGGCGAATTTTCCTGATTATTATTATTATTATTGTTATTATTAATTCGTGGCTCGGAATAATTGCCTTTTTTTGGAGTTTCATTGTTTGAAATATCAATATTATTTGGCAATTTTGTTGATGTACGAACAGGAGTGAATGTACCATTTTCTTTATGTGTTGCATTAATTTTTGATCTTTTATATTGTGTAACGTTACTTTGACTTTCAGAATCGGATGAATCGTTATCATCAATTGGCGCTGTTAAATCGTTAAACATCCAACTTGGTCCTTCTAGGGGATCATCATTTATTGAATTATTATTATTATTATTATTATTATTCTTACTACTGTTGCTGTTGGATAGTGATTTTTTCGAATTATTACTGAAATTATAACTTTCATTGTTTAAGTCAAGTGTTTTGTCGAGATTTGATTTTTCGAATGAACTTGATCCATTGAGAATTCGTGTTTTATCAACAATATCACTTCTTAATATTGTAACTTGTGGATTGAATTTACGACTCATTGGCCTTGAGGGTATATTCATACAAATGTCATCGTCAATATCAGAATCCGATAATTGAAAATCTACTTGTTTCTCCGTTCTTAATGAACAATTTTCACGATTTTGAGAATCAGTTGATGAATTTATACAACGTGTTTCATCCATTACTACTGAATGTTCTTCCAGCTGATACAAAAAAACAAAGCTGAATTAAAATTACGAGAAAATAATTAATTAATTACCGCTATTAATTAATAATATTAATTTTTTAAATACCGTTCGCACGTTGACTGTTTGTAAATTTTGAAGTAACTTGGAAACATCACTTAGGGCCACACGAGGACTTTTAATTAAAATACCTTCAACTCGATCATTTTGTTGATGATCAGTGCTTCGTCTTTTTATTCGACTTTCCGATAAACTGCCCGATTTACGCTTTGAAAATCTACCAGAGAAACGATCTGATATTCTGTGTCTGTTACTAAGTCTTCGTTCATCTAGATCTGAAAAATAATTTTTTATTAATTTTTTAATGTCTGCAAATTATTTGTTTTTCTCATTTATGAGTTTAGAGTTCTTATCTGAAATATTTTTTTTCACGATATAATATTGTTTTTTACTTACCATCTATCAATACAACTGGAATTCGATCCGATATTCTACGGACACGTCGATTTTCCTGAAATTATATTATTAATTTGTCAGCAAACAGAAGAAAAAAAAAATTGTAAATAAAAATAAACTTACAAAATTGAGTTGCCTACGTGATGAATCGGAAATTCTATTAGTAGGACTTCTAGATGAACCACTGGAAGGCGAGCCTGCATTTATATCAGGCGATGATGGTGATTCTTCAATAGTCGTTAAACTTAGGACATTTTGAAAATTTTGCATATTTACTCTTGATAAATTAATTGTTGGCTTTTGAATTGTATGTCCGCTAACCATTGGCTTTACAACACCTTTAGCAGGTGATTTTGTAGACATTCTTCTATTTGAATCTCGTCCTTTTATAAGGAAATTAAAAAAAAAATTAATAATAAAATAAAGAAAAATAAAATGAAAATTCAATATAAAAAATTAATTATTTAATTTAAAAATAAAACACTCACTTCCAGCAGAAGATGTAGATGAACGATAACTGTTTCCAGTGTTAGAAACAAATTCCTGACATGACGATATTGTGTTTGTTAAACAATTGCTCATATTGATTATCAATTGCAGCATGTCTTTTGCATTTTTCGAAACATTTTTAAATATATCCTATTTTTTAAAAGATTTCAGTTAATTACATTTTTTAAAACAAAAATTTGTGAAATATAATCTTAATTTTAGATGTATTTTAATAATATGATTTTTTTTTTAGAATTAATTGGAATTGAAGTATTAATACTTTAAAATTGTATGGTAAATTGAATTTTTGATAAATTAAAACTTAAATAAATAAAAATTTGGAAAAATGAAATTCGAATACTATCAAATCAAATTTAGATAATTTGATAAACTTAAATCAATTAAAATTAAACTCAAATTTTTGTTAAAAATTTGTAAACAAATATCTTCAGCAATTCAAATTTACAAACAATTCCAAATTTCAATTCTTCTGCAATTCAATTAATTCTAAAAATCTTCTTAGTAACTATTCGAAAATTTAATTATTGTCTCAATTTAAAATCGCCCAAAAATAAATTACTTCAGACCTCGGATTAACTTTAGGGCCCAAAAAAAGTCGAAAAAGTCGATTTTTTTTATTTCAACAAAATTGAATTGGTTAATGGATATTTTACTTTAAATAACTAACATTATTAATTAAATTCATATTATTAATTCTGTAATGAGAATAATTCTATAATGAATATTATCAAGAAAATTTATTTTCGAATATTTCAGAATCGAACTAATTGTAAGACAAATTTTCAAAATTTTATTTAATTAGGACAAATTTCTAAAAAAAAAAAATTCTTAAAGTTCCATTTTTATAATTTTCTGAAGTGTGATTTAAGCAATTTATTCGAATTAAAAATGTTGTCATAGTTTTTAATTTTTATGGTCAAAAAAAATTTTAGTCAATATTTAAACAAGTTTTACAGATTTTTAAATAATAATTTTGTAAGAGTTAAAGTTAAAATTTTTAAAAATATTTGAATTTCAAAAGATTTTGTTAATTTTCATACAATAATTGAATTTTACAGAACTAAAAATAATTTATCAAATAATTTTAGATAACATTTTTTAAAAGTAATTGAATTTTCAAAGATTTTTGAAATATTAATTGAACTTCAAGTGATTTTTTTAATTAAAATTTTTTGATGATTTCTGTTACTAAAAAATTTATTAGAAATTGCAGACAAAAATACAATAATTTGAAAACTTTTTAAGTGAAAAATGGTTTTAGATGGTTGAATTTTAGAACAATATTATAAAAATCACTAAAAAATAATTGAATTTCAGGAGAGTTATAATTGAAATTATTAAATTTCAAAAAATTTTAGATGGAAAATTTTAAAAATAATTAAATTTTAGAAGCTTTTAAATTGAAATTTTTGAAAATAATTAAATTTCAAAAGATTGTGTTAAATTTCAGACAATAATTATAATAAGTGAAATTTTTAGTGATTTCTGTTTATGAAGAATTTATTAGAAATAACAGAAAAAAATTGAATTCCAAAATTTTTCAATTGAAAAATGCTTTCAGATAATTGAATTTTCGAAGAATATTATAAAAATCATTAAAAATAATTGAAATTTTTGCAAATAATTAAATTTCATTTAATTTTGAATTAAAAATTTGTGGTAATTTTATTTGCTAATTTTTCTTTAAATTATAAATTATAAACAATTATTATTTTTCCTAAAAAATTTGAATTGAAAAATAGTTTAAGATAATTGAATTTGTCAAGAATTTAATTAAAATTATTATAAATAATTAATTTAGTGAAGAATTTTAGTTAAAAATTTGTTAAATAATTGAAATAAAGAAGATCTGAAGAAGATCTGCATTGTATACTGATAAAACGTATTTTGTTAAAAAAAAATTTTTTTTAAATGTTAAAAAAATTCGAAAAAGTCCCATTTTATTAAAATAAGTCGAAAAAGACGTATAATCTGAGGCCTGTTATTTCTAAAAATTTAATCTCTTTAATCTTCAAAAATCCAATTATTTTAGTGAATTTTGAAAAAATTTGCACATATTTTTTTGTGCTAATAATTGTAAAAATAAAATGTGTCGATTTTTTGCTGGAAATCAGAAATTTAGTAAGGTATGTGAATTTGAATGAAATTTAACGATGACAAATTTTTTTTTACATCACATTAAATTCTTTGGATTTGAATTTGAATTAAATAAATTTGTTCAATTTTCCAAATTTTTCTGAAATTTCTGTCAAAAAAAAAAAAAACTTTCCTTGACTTTTCTCACTTGTGGCTACTTTGTTAATCTAAGATATATTTAAACAATGATTTTTTTTAAGAATTAAAAAATTATTTACTCACATCTCGTCGTTTACAGGCGTATTCTAATTCGTGTACTTCAGCGATAAGAGCCACATTTTGTGAAAAAAGAGATTGACTTTCTTGTTTTTCTTGTGATAATGCTCTCGCTAAGGAATGATTGTTATTCTTCAATTTTTCATAAGCTGCGCAATTAAAAATAAAAATTTTAAAACATTTGAGAAACGACAAAATATGTAAAAAAAAAATAATAAAAAACAAGAAAACTTACATGGTGTGCGTGCTTTTGGAGGTCGATTTCTTGGACATTGCGTTCTTTTAATCACAACACCTGGTCTTTTAACTTTTCGATGTTTAGACACAGACGGCATTTTTACATAAAAGTTGTTAATACAATTCTAGAAATTTAAAAAGCAATACAAAATTGAAATCTTTTAACAAAATATAAAATTAATGCTTTCTTCTAAATCATAGATTGTTAGTATGTTGCATTTTTTTTATTTTAACCATAATTCACATATTTCAATTAACGATAAATAGAAATAATTGTAAGCAAATGGTAAAATATTGAAATATTCAAATGAAATAAAGTAACAGCCTTTATAAACTTACTTTTTATAAAAGTTTTCAACACGCCAATAACAGTGTAAGCATTTAGAAGATCATTTTGATTTTCTGTAGAATTTACCGTTTAATTGATTATTAAGATAAATGGAAAGTCTTGCATTTTACAACACTAAAAGTACTTAAGTATACACTATTATTATTGATTTAAAATACTTTTCTAAATTAGATTTAAATCGTTTTATAATTCAACCTCCTGGAAATTTGTCTTCTTTGCAGAAATCGTTTAATTTATAGAAACTAACGTTAGAGGCGCTGAATTCAATTTCCCCCACTTCAAAAGAACCTAACCTTTTACATCCAACCTGCCCTGACCTGAATAAACATGAACTAACTCAACCTGACGCGGTATAAGATAAAATAATATTTAAAAAAAAATTAAAGAATTAACAAAAATTTAATCAATTTTTATAAGCGCTTTATATTTCCTTAAGAACACTAGAAATATTTTTATTTATATAATTTTCACAAACAATCGTTACACTTGATTTAAAACGAAAAAATAATTCAAATATAATGTTGTTTACTTTTTAAACAAAATTCTCTTTTTTTTCCCCCTCTCGTATTTTTGGACACGATTTTCAAACCACGTCAGTCTGCAATGTCTGCAACTTTTATTGTTCAACCATAACCAAGAAATATCGAAATATACATGAAATTGTTTTATAATAAAAGTTTATTTTTGTGTATAAAATACGGTTTCATTTTTAAATAATAAAAATTGATAAAATATTGTTCTAAAGAACGTACATGTCACTTTTTCAGTTATTGAGTTTTTCTAAACAAATTAATTCAATTTACACGTCTTGATTTATATTTCGTCATTTATTTTTGGTGGTAGAACAAAAATAAATAAAATGAATTTAACAATGTGGATTTTAATTATTTGTTGCTCGTGGTTAACATTTGTTAATGGTCAGGGTGATAGAATTGCGCCTGGTGTCCCTCCACAACATTATCAACAGGTTAGTTATATACATTTATAGTTTTGTTAAATTTCATAAACATATGGTGATTAATGAACAATTTTTTTTTCAATATTTTATGTATTTTTTTGTTTTTTTTTATAATTATAATTATTTGAAAACATAAAAAATAGTCAAATTATTTTAATGTAGTTTTATTTTTGTTTATAAAATATATAATATCAAATTTTTTTTTTATTGATTATTGTAGGTGTTTTGTAAAAGAAAATTAATGTTCACAATTTTGTAATGTTTGTACTCGTGGAATTTTGATTGTTCTACTTTCAGTTTAATATTGTTCATTCTTTTTGTAATTCCGATTTCGTGTGTAAATAATTATAATAATTATCTTATATTATAAGATTATATTGTATTTTTCGTTCTTTTTTTACAAAATTTTTATACAAAATACGTCTTTTTTAGTATATAATGCAGACTTTTTTAAGATCTTTTTTATTTTAATTATTTAAAAAAATTTTTAACTAAAATTCATTTCTAAATTTATTATTTTTAATCATTTTCATGAATTTTTTCACAAATTTAATTATCGTAAATTATTTTTCAATGAAAAATGTTATGAAATTTAATAATTATTAAAAATTTTAATGTAAATCAGCAAATAAAATTACCAAAAATTTGAATTAAAAATCACTTGAAATTCAATTATTTTCAAAAATATGAATTTAAAACATTTTTAAATTTAATTATTTCTAAAAATTTCCGTCTAAATTTTTCTGAAATTTAATAATTTCAACTATAACTTCCGAAATTCAATTATTTCTAAATGATTTATATAATATTTTTTAAAAATTCAATTATCTGAAAGAATTTTTCAATTAATAACTTTTAAAGTTCCATTTTTTGTCTTTAATTTTTAATAAATTTTTTAGTAACAGAAATCACTAGAAAATTCAATTAAAAATCACTTAAAGTTAAATTATTTCCAAAAATTTGAATTGTAAATTTTGGAAAATTCAATTATTTATAAAAAAATATTATCTAAAGTTATTTTAGAAATTATTTTCAATTTCTGTAAAATTTAATTATTTTTTGAAATTTAATAAAATCTTTTGAAATTCAATTATTTCTAAAAATTTCAACGTAACTCTTCTAAAATTAAAATATTTTTAAAATTTATTTAAAAATTCAATATTATTTAGAAAAGTTTCAATTAAAAACGGTAAAATTGAATTGTCAGAAATCAAAGAAAATTGTTTAAATTTGCAGAAAAAATATTTTAAATTTAAATTTTAAATTTAACTACTTTTGTAATGTAAATCGACTAAAACAACATTTTTTGCGCCTTGAAGTCGATCCGAGGCCTGTTGATTTGTATAATTATTGATTGTTTTCAATTATATTTATATTTACAGTTATTTTGTAACTTGTTTATAAATTCAAAATGTAAAAAATATTAAACATATAAAAATGAGTACAAGAGAAAATTTTGATAAAATATAAATGTTTGATGTACGAAAGAATTTATTTTATTTCTGTGAGAATAAAAAAAAAAAATTTCCAGCAATATCAGCAAGTACCTCAACAAAATGTGCCGATGCAACATGGGCAACAACAATATAATGCTCCTGTACAACAGCAACAAATGCATCAACAACAAATGCCTGTACAACAACAAGTTCCAATGCATCAACAGGTACCTGTACAACATCATCAACAAGTACCGCAACATCATCAGCAACAGCAGCAACAACCTCATGGTCATGGACATGCTCATCATGGAGAACGTCAACAACTTCTCAACGCTGCCAATATTGCACAGGAAAAAGAGTACGCAGGAGTCTTTTTTTCCAAAATTAATAAATAATATATTTCTTTCATATTTAAAACTAGAATTTAATTTATATTTTAATTTTTTGTGTTTAAATAGCCATATTAAAGAACATATGGAAGTACCACTTGACACATCTAAAATGACTGAACAGGAATTACAATTCCATTACTTTAAAATGCACGATGCTGATAATAATAACAAATTAGATGGTTGTGAACTTATTAAATCTCTTATTCATTGGCATGGTAAGAAAGAATCTAAATTCTAAATAATAAAATGATATATCTATTTTCATTTATTACAGGACTAGGAATTTATTTTTTCTATTTTTTTAAAATGACACTTATTTTGATTTTTTTTTTTTAAATTCGAATAGCATTTTTTCATTTAAAATTAGAACGAAGTAGCAAAAAGCCTTTTCTAAATTTTGAATAATTTTTCAAAAATTATCATTGTGTTAGACTTTAAAAAAAAATATATTAAAAGTTCCAAATTTTCAAAATTATTCTAAATCAAAAATTTTTTCAAATATTTTACTCAATATTATTCTATGAATTATTCTATGAATAAAGAAAACTTATTGTAAATCCTTTGGTTATTGAAAATTACAATTATTTAATTGAAAAATTAAATGTAATATATCATTTCCTTTAATAGGTTAAGGAAAATTGTTTTAATTAAATAATTGACTTTTTTTCAAAAATACAACTTTTTTCGATATATATTTTAATAAAATGCGTCTTTTTCGACTTTCTTACATTTTTTTTACAAAATATTTAAACAAAATACTTTTTTTTTTTTAGTATACAATGCAGATCTTCTTCAGATCTTCTTTATTTCAATTATTTAACATATTTTTAACAAAAATTCTTCAATAAATTAATTATTTTTAATAATTTTAATGAAATTCTTCACAAATTCAATTATCAAACACAAATTCAATTTAAAAGTTTCTAAAATTTTTTGAAATTTAATAATTTCAATTATAACTCTCCTGAAATTAAATTATTTTTAAACAAAATACGTTTTATCAGTATACAATGTAGATCTTCTTCAGATCATCTTTATTTCAATTATTTAACAAATTTTTAATTAAAATTCTTCACTAAATTAATTATTTATAATAATTTTAATGAAATTCTTGACAAATTCAATTATCTTAAACTATTTTTCAATTCAAATTTTTTAGGAAAAAATAATAATTGTTTATAATTTATAATTTAAAGAAAAATTAGCAAATAAAATTACCACAAATTTTTAATTCAAAATTAAATGAAATTTAATTATTTGCAAAAATTTCAATTATTTTTAATGATTTTTATAATATTCTTCGAAAATTTAATTATCTGAAAGCATTTTTCAATTAAAAACTTATGGAATTCAATTTTTTTATGTGATTTCTAATAAATTCTTCATAAACAGAAATCACTAAAAATTTCACTTATTATAATTATTGTCTGAAATTTAACACAATCTTTTGAAATTTAATTATTTTCAAAAATTTCAATTTAAAAGCTTCTAAAATTTAATTATTTTTAAAATTTTCCATCTAAAATTTTTTGAAATTTAATAATTTCCATTATAACTCTCCTGAAATTCAATTATTTTTTAATGATTTTTATAATATTGTTCTAAAATTCAACCATCTAAAACCATTTTTCACTTAAAAAGTTTTCAAATTATTGTATTTTTGTCTGCAATTTCTAATAAATTTTTTAGTAACAAAAATCATCAAAAAATTTTAATTAAAAAAATCACTTGAAGTTCAATTAATATTTCAAAAATCTTTGAAAATTCAATTACTTTTAAAAAATCTTATCTAAAATTATTTGATAAATTATTTTTAGTTCTGTAAAATTCAATTATTGTCTGAAAATTAACAAAATCTTTTGAAATTCAAATATTTTTAAAAATTTCAACTTTAACTCTTACAAAATTATTATTTAAAAATCTGTAAAACTTGTTTAAGTATTGACTAAAATTTTTTTTGACCATAAAAATTAAAAACTATGACAACATTTTTAATTCGAATAAATTGCTTAAATCAGACTTCAGAAAATTATAAAAATGGAACTTTAAGAATTTTTTTTTTTTTTTAGAAATTTGTCCTACTTAAATAAAATTTTGAAAATTTGTCTTACAATTAGTTCGATTCTGAAATATTCGAAAATAAATTTTCTTGATAATACTCAGTATAGAATTATTCTAATTGCAGAATTAATAATATTAATTATTTAAAGTAAAATATCCATTAACCAATTCAATTTTGTTGAAATAAAAAAAAATCGACTTTTTCGACTTTTTTTGGGCCTTAAAGTTAATCCGAGGTCTGAAGTAATTTATTTTTGGGCGATTTTAAATTGAGACAATAATTAAATTTTCGAATAGTTACTAAGAAGATTTTTAGAATTAATTGAATATGCAGAAGAATTGAAATTTGGAATTGTTTGTAAATTTGAATTGCTGAAGATATTTGTTTACAAATTTTTAACAAAAATTTGAGTTTAATTTTAATTGATTTAAGTTTATCAAATCATCTAAATTTGATTTGATTTAAAGACTTCAGAAAATTATAAAAATGGAACTTGAAGAATTTTTTTTTAGAAATTTGTCGTACTTAAAATTTTGAAAATTTGTCTTACAATTAATTCGATTCTGAAATATTCGAAAATAAATTTTCTTGATAATATTCATTATAGAATTATTCTCATTACAGAATTAATAATATCAATTTAATTAATAATATTAGTTATTTAAAGTAAAATATCCATTAACCAATTTAATTGTGTTGAAATAAAAAAAATCGACTTTTTCGACTTTTTTTGGAATATAAATCGACTAAACCAACTTTTTTTGTGCCTGAAAGTCGATCTGGAGCCTGAAAATGGTAATATAAAGCAACATATGTAAATTAAAATTGAAATACAAAAATAAAAATATAGAATATAAAATTAACCAAGAAATGAATAAATTTCAATTATTTCATTTAAAAATTGAAAATTAATTTTTATTTATTTAATTATTTTCATCATAATTTAGAGAAATTTTTGATTACCTATTTGATTTTAAAATAATTTGAGTTTTATTATAAAATTTTCGAAGATATTTGTATTTATTTTGATTAAATATTTGAAGATAATTTTAAGTATTCGATTGAATAAGTTAAGAAAATTTTTGATATTTTCATAAAGAAATAATTAAAAAACATTTTTTTTTTTGAGTTACAATTTTCAAAACAATTTTGTTACTTCAAATTTTGAGAATTATTCTCAATTTTATTTAAATTTAATTTTGATTTAATTTAATTTTATTTTAATTACAAGTTATTTTTGTCTTCATTTTAAGCAATTTTATTGAAAAATATTTTTTTACTTTTAAAATTTACAATTTTGTTTTATTGATCATAAAATATATATATTTTTTTCACTTTATTAATATTTTTTTATTTCACTCATAGAGCATGGAGGTAAAGATCCAAATATGCCTGAGGAGGGAGCAAAAATTTTCAGTGACGATGAATTAGTACAATTAATTGAACCAATTTTACAATCGGATGACAGAAATCAAGATGGTTTCATTGATTATCCCGAATTTATTCGAGCTCAAGAGAAAAATGCCGCCAAATCAACTTGATGATTGAATTTTGCATAAAAGTGTGAAAAAAAAGAATATAATATAAGTTATTTTAATTCTAAGAAACAAATCGTGTTGACTCTTAATACCGCATACAGAAATTAAATATTATAACAAACAGGGATTTGCCACTAGATTTGAGAAAAAGTAATTTATTGCAATTTTAGGCAATTTGTACTTTATTAATGAAAACACTTTAAAAAATTAAAAAAAAAAACAAACAAACATTTTTGTACATTCTGAAGAATACTTTATAAGATTCAAGTTTTTTTTATTCTTTTTTTTGTTTAAAGTATGGGAATAAGGAATGAAATGGAATTTTGAATTTATTGTATTTTTAAGGGAACTGTATAAATGACATAAAAAATAAATTATATTTTAAGTTATAAACTTTAAGAGACTTTGAATGTTGCGCCGAAATGTTTTTCATTACTGCCTTGTATAATTGGTAAATTAAAACTGTTATTAAATTTAAAAAAAACATTAGTATATTTTTTTTCACTCATTTGAGAATTAAAAAAAAATATTCAACTATAATTAATTGAATACTTCATTAATTATTTAACATATAATTAATTGAATGAACTGAGAATTGAATTTAATTAATTACATTTCATTTATAATACTGTAGGTTTAAATTCCCCGCCTTTAAATGATTTTTAATCATTAGCCAATCATATTTCTTGTTACATTCCATTGAATCATTTAATTAATATTTAATAAATTTTTAACTAAAAAGTGTTATTTTTCAAATAAAAATTAAATTATACGATTAGTTAAAATTAATTGTTAAATTAAGAGACAGAAATAACAAATGTAAATAAAATTTCTAAAAAAAAATGGAATAAATTTTAAATTACCGCCAAAATGGTTTTCAACTATCCACCAATCATTGTTTATCAACATTCTTCTTGTTAATATAATTACTAATCAACAATTACCAAATAATTAATTAAATTCTCTGATTGCCGATTTTTGTGAATAATGTGAAAACGTTGTTAATTGAATATTGTTAAAAGTGAAAAAAATATAGAGACTATGAATTGCAGTTTATAAATAAAAATGAGAGACGCAAGATGGTTTGAGGGGGGTGGCGATGAACGCGCCATCTCATGAAAACAAAAATGGTGGCCAACAATATTCCCTATCCCTGCTCTTTAGCACGCCAAATGTCTGCGATCTCTTGCTTTCTGTATATTATGATTTTTTCATTGTGCAGTATATTCATTTTCAATGTGAAAAAGAAGATTTCTGATAATTCTGCCGCGCCCATATTATCAACATTATAAATTGGGCAGCGTCTAACCAAAACAGAAGAAGAAGGTGATTCAAAACTCCAATATTTTCCGTAAATATAACCATACTATAATGATTCGTCATGTCATTCTCCTTATGTAATGAAATTATCCACATTTTGAGAATTGTAAAATTTATAATTGAATGACGCGTTATTGCTTTATTTAGAAAATTTTCATTTCCAACATTTCATCACAATTCGTCTCTCTTCAAGAAACACATGTTTACATTTTATAAACATTAGAACAATATCTTTATAAACATTGTCTTGTTTTATTTATTTCATCATTATTTTTGCTCACGAGCATGTAAAAAGTTATTCTACATAAACTTGTGAATAGTGTTGTTTCATTATTATTAAATTTTTTGTCGAAAATTGTTATTGAATAGAGTAGTTGATATATATATCTATATATATCTATATAATGTATTAGTTTATTTGAACGATTTGGAGTAATATTATTATTATTTTTTCTTTTTTTTTTTATTTGAGTTTAATTTAATATGTTTATTATTTCTCTAATTTGTATTGTTTGAACAGTATAATGGTGAAGAAATTTTGATTTTTTTCCAAAGTTATTATTGATTATTTTATTTCTGAATTGTTTTTTTTTTTTTTTTAGAAAATATAAAATTTCGATTATGACTGATCGAAATCGAATAATGGGGATGGATCCTGAGATGGCAGCTCCATTGCATTTGCAACGATTAGAGCGAAGTGTTAATGTTCAGCCTTTTTTATCACAAATAAATGATCTTTTTCGAGATCGTGTCAGGTATATTAATTTGTAATTTTATTTATCACTCTTAAGTTTTTATAATCCAATATTGATCTTATCGATTTTTGATATTTTTATTCTAGCAATGAAGACAACGAATCGTCAGAATCTTCTGATGAATCTGGAACATATCTTGAAGATATCTTGACACAGAAAGAGGGTTCGTTTAACTTTTCTAAATTTTTATTTACACTATTTTTTTGTTTTCATAAAATTTGTTAAAAATTTATAATTTTTTTAAATTATAATAATTATAATATTTATATAGTTAAAGTTTAATTTTGATTATTAATAATTTCAGAGGAAAGAATTAATAAACTTCGTTTGTATAATATGAGTAATGTAGGAGACGAACGAAGATGGTTACAGGATGTTCTTCTGAGTGAAACATCCGATAGTTCATCAGAGGAATCAGATACAGATGGACCAATAACGGAAGATGATTTTCAAGATATGTTAAAATTTCACATTCTTAGGAAAAAGTATCAAGCTCGTTTCTATCAAAAGCAAGAGGTATGATTCGTCAAATAATTTTTTTTTACTTACAGAACTAGAAGAGTCAGGGTGTCTAACGGTCAGGGAAAAGTCAGGGAATTTCTTTAATTTTCTGGAATTTTTTTTATAAATAAATTAAAGTAACTATTAGTTTCAAAAAAAAATTTTTTTTACTTTTTTCCCAAAGCAAATACAAATTAAAAATTTGGCTTTCACATTCAATTATTAAGTATGTGATATATCTTATATTCATTAAGTAAATAATTACTACTATTTATTGAATCTAATAAATGATTTTTTAAACTTGGATAAAAAATTTTTTCAGTAAAATATTTGGTTTTTTAATATAAATAAAAATTATTTAATACAATTTTATTTTATCGGTTCAACTTCAAGTAAAGTAAATTATTCATTAATACGAATAATTTATTATTTAATGCTAATACCCACATTTAATTTATAAAAATTTGTACGACGTCGAATATTAAATTATCGAATTTCTATTTAGCAAACTTGTATAAAATGGATTTTATATTATGCAAAATTTTTCAATTTACATTTAACTAAAATTCGATTTAAAAGAATTTCTATTTAGCAGAACTCTTATAAAGCATTTTTTCTAATACTTTTTTTAAATTAATATAATTTCAATTTAACGAAATTTTGTGTCTATAAAAATTGACAAAAAAAAAAGAACTAGATAGAATTTTTCTTAAATGAGAATTCTGTTAAATAAGAATTAGTTGGAATTAAAATTTTCTTTAATAAAAACTTTGTTAATTAAGAATTTTTTTAAATAGAAATTCTGTTAATTGTGAATTTATTCAATGACAATTTTGTTAAGTAAATATTTTGATAAATCGTAATTTAATAAAATAACAATTTTGTTAAAAAAATTTTTCTTTATGCAATTTTTCTTGACATAAATTCCGTTAAATTGAAATTATATTAATTTGAAATTCGATGTACTAGAAAATCTGCTTTATATAATTTTACTAAATAAAAATTTGTTAATTTAAGATTTGACACCGTAAAAATTCTTTTAAATTAAATGTTGAGATTATTTATACGTCCTCAATTTATACGTACTTCAGCTTCGTTTATAATGATTATACAAGGCAAATAAGTAAACACAAAATAGCCACAAATCAGGAAAAAAAATATTTTTGTTAGGGAAATAGGAAATTTAAGAAATTTAAGAAAACAGAAAAAAAGTCAATTATATACTGCCAACATGCATAAAAAGTTTTAATAATTTTTGCCTCTAAAAGGAATCATATGTTATCAAATATTCTTCTTCTTTTCATTTTATCTTTTCTATATAAATGATTCAATTAGCCCATGTTTAAATTTATCAAAATTTTTTATTTATTTAAAAATTATTTTGGCCAAATTTCAATAAATCTGAATTTAAATTAGTTGCAGGATTTACTGATTAAAATTGTAATTCTAATTCTAATTCTAATCAATCACCAATTGAATCAATCTAAAATTCAATGTATCCAAATTTGAATCTGTTCAAATTTTAATTCATTCACATTTCAATTTTATTTAATTTTATTCGATTCAAATTCAGAATTACCAGAAGTCAGGGAATTTAAAAAAAAGTGCTGGAAAAATATAGTAAACTCTTTATATTTGCTATTATAAGGTACCTAAAATTTGCATGTGTTAAAAATAAACTGCAAATGAATCTTAATTTTAATTTAAATTTCAAGTAATTCAATTTTCAAATAATTCTAATTTATATTAGTCAAAACGGATTTATTAAATACAATTTTAATAACATGCAAATTCAATCTATAAAAGTTAAAATTAACGAAATTTTAATTTATCTAAAGATTAATCGATTTAAGTTTCAAATTATTTGAATTTCACTGGTGTTCATGATTTTTCATTAAATGAATTTTTACTTAATACAATTTTTAGGTACTTTTTATTTGACAGAATTTTTATTTTTCAAGAAATTCACTTTATCTCATTTGTTTTTCTTTTTTTTTTTTTAATTGTAATTTAGCAGAGTTCACATTCAATAGAATTGTATTATGATTCGAATTTTTAAATACCAAAATTTACAATTCACCGAATTTTCATTTGTTTGAATTTTTATTTCATAGAATTTTTTGAAACGATAAATTTTTGATGATAATGTAAATAATCGACAAAAAAATTTGAATGCGATTTTTAAAACTAACCAATTAAAAATTGTCAGTAAAATTGTGATTTGTTAATTTTAAAAATTACACTAACATCTTTCTGTCGATTGTTTTTTCGTCCAATTGTAATATTTTGGACAAACTAAAATTCGCCGTTTTAAGAATTCTATTAAATAAAAATATTGGTGCAAATAAAAATTCGTTGAATTTGCAATTCTGTTGACTGAGAATTATGTTAAATTAAAATTGGGCTCAATTAGAATTCTTTTAAATAAAAAGATTTGAAAAATTTGAAAATTTTAAGATTTTAATTAAAAACAACTGAGAAAATATCAAAAAGATATAAATTTGTTTAGAAAATTTCAACTTTAAAAAAAAAAAGAGAAAAATAATTAGGAAATAAATAAATTAAATTTTTGTGGCAAACAATTCCAGTTATTTTATGTAAGATAATATATGACAATAATTTTAATTATTTTCTTGATTTTTTGTAGATAATTTTAATTACTTAATTAAGTACATTTCCTGATATTTCCACTTATTTTATTAAATATTTAGAGAAACTAAAGAATTATATTTAATAAAATTGAAGAATTACAAAATAAAATTATTTTATTAAATGTTTAAGGATAATTTCAATAATATGATTGAATAAATGCAGATATTTTCAATTGATTTAATATTTGATGACAATTTTAATTATTTATTTAAAAATTTGAGGATAGTTTTTGATTAAAAATTTGAAGATAAAATTTAAATTATTTGTTTTAGTAATTAAAGATATTTTTAATTAGATACGTTTTGAAATATTTTAGGATACTTTCAATTAATTAATTAAATAATTGAGTATATTTTTCAAAATTATTTTCAAATTTGAAGATAATTTCAATTTTTTTTTTAAATTTATTATATAAAGAATTTAACGAATTATGATATTTTTTTTATTAATTTAACATTCTGAAAATTATTATAAATTCAAGTCTTGATAATTATTCTAACTTAAAAATTCTTTTGTATATTTTAATCAAGACGATTCTATAAATGAATAGTAATAATGATAATAAAATATTAATTAAATAATTAAATTTATTTAAATTAATTATTAATTAATTATTTATTTTAATCTATTTATTTATCTTTTTTATATATTAAAATTTTCGACATATAATGGATCCGAGACTTGCATTTTTATGTTTTTATCATTAAAACAATATTATAAATTTCTTTATAGAATATTCAGTATCAGTATTATGGTGCTGGATTATTATCAAGTTACGATAGATTTCCGGAACATCAAAAACTCATAGTTGGAAATAAAAAGAAAAAGGAGAGAAGACCTGATACTAAAGTTGTTAAGATTAAAAAGGAAAAGGGAGGAAGGCAAAAAGTTCCCGATGATAAGGTGCGAATAATAAATATTTTGATAAGCAATTTTTTTTTATATTTATATAATTTAAATGTAATAATTTATTTGTCTAATTTTTTTTTTATAGTACAATTATCCCGAGGATGATTGGGAACGAAGTGGAATAAAAGATGAAGAATTGGATGAGACTGATTTGGAAGCTGCTATGAAATTTCAGTCACGTGGTCGCGGTAGAAAAAAGCATAATAATAAAAGTCCCGAAGTAATGGCAATGAGAAGAAAAAAGATTTGGATAATGATGTCAAAAAAGGAACTTGGCAAAGTACAAAGAGCAAAAATTAATAATCATAAGGAGATGTTAATTAGTTGTAAAAAAGTAGCTCAACATTGTATGAAATATTGGAGACAAAAGGCAATGCAGGTAAGAAAAAGATTTTTTTTTCGTTATATATATATATTTTCAAATGCTTTATTATACAAATATTTTATTTATTTTGATTTATAAAATCAAAAATCAACGTTCAAAAATTGGAGCAAAAAAAAGTAAATAAAATAAAAAATTTATATTTTCTATTTTAGTCACAGAAAAACATGAAGGAAACAATTTGGCGGGCAAAGAGATTAACAAGAGAGATGCAATCTTATTGGAAACGATATGATCGTGTTGAACGTGAAACAAGAAGAAGATTAGAAAAAGAAGCTGAGGAGCAACGAAAAATGGATGTGGAAATGATTGAGGCAAAACGACAACAAAGAAAATTAAATTTTCTTATCACACAAACTGAACTTTATGCTCATTTTATGTCACGAAAAGTGGGTAAAGTTTACACTGAGGAGCAAATGAGAATTTTAAATCAACTCGATGAAGAAAAGAATCCCAGATTAATTGGAATCGATGATTATAATAGGTAGAATACAATTTAAAATTTTTATTCACTAATTTCAAAAATTAACATTTTTTTTCTTTTTTAATTTATTAAATGTTTTATTACAAAAATATGTAAGTTTTTTTTTTTTTTTTTGGTTTCACTTTTAGCGAAAGTATGAAACAAAAAGCTAAGAGAAATGCAACGGAAGCATTTGATAGTGAAAGAGCGAGAACAAGACAATTTGACACATCAATAGGTAATCAAGAATTACGATTAAGTGATACACCTGAAACGCAGGAACATCCTCAACCTGCGATTTTCAAAGGGAATCTTAAGGGTTATCAATTAAAAGGCATGAATTGGTTAGCAAATCTTTATGATCAGGTTTGTATTCTTTTAAAGTAATTGAAATGTTTAATTTTAATATCTAGTTTCAAAATTAGAAAAATAAAATTATTTTCCATTTTCTTTTCTTTTTTAAAAGGGTATCAGTGGAATTTTAGCTGATGAAATGGGTTTAGGAAAAACAGTGCAATCAATAGCATTCTTGTGTCATGTAGCTGAAAAATATTGTAAGTAATAAATTTTTTAATAAATAAAATTATTAATTATAATAAAAAAAATGTTGGCAAAAATTAAATAAGTCGAAATAAAATAATAATAAAAAGTGTATTAGAATAAATTTGATATATAAAATGTTAAATAAACAGGCCTTGGATTATTTTATACGATTTTTTCTGACTTTTTTCGACTGTATTTAAATAAGATGCGATTTTTTCCGATGCCTGAATAAATAAAATAAGATCCTTAAGATTTAAGAAAACAAAAAAAAAATTGTTCTTTGCAGCTGTTTGGGGACCGTTTTTAATTATTTCACCAGCGTCAACGCTGCACAATTGGCAACAAGAAATGGCAAGATTTGTCCCTGGATTTAAAGTTGTTCCCTATTGGGGAAATCCACAGGAGAGAAAAATTCTTCGTCAATTCTGGGATACCAAAGATTTACATACAAAAGAAGCTTCTTTTCATGTCGTGATAACAAGTTATCAACTTGTAATTACTGATTACAAATATTTCAACAGAATCAAATGGCAGTACATGATTCTTGATGAGGCTCAAGCCATTAAAAGTACAAGCAGGTTGGTTCATTTTTTTTTTTCTTAATTTTTAATTTCTTTTTTATTTTTTGTTAAATATTTAATTTTTTTGTTTTCTTTATTGTTTTTTTTTTGTTAATTATTATTTATTACCTTTTCTTTTATTTTTATTCATTAATACATAAAAGTATTAATTTCTGAAAATGTTCTTTAGTTTGTTGATTTGTATTAAAAATTATTAATTAACAAAAAAATATTTGCAATTTACAAAAGCATTAAAAAGTATAATTTAGATTTATAAGCAGCATAATATTCTAATATTCTTGTAAATATTGTATTTCAAAAATATTTTCTTTCTTTTTTAATAAAAAATTGTAAGCATAAATTTCCTGTTTCTATTAATAAATTATTAATTCTCTCTCTTTTTTTTGTTTTTCTTTAGTATGAGATGGAAACTGTTGCTGGGCTTCAGTTGTAGGAATCGACTTCTTCTGAGTGGAACACCTATTCAAAATAGTATGGCAGAACTTTGGGCTTTGCTTCATTTTATTATGCCAACATTATTCGATTCCCATGATGAATTCAATGAATGGTTTTCCAAAGATATTGAAAGTCACGCTGAAAATAAAACAGGAATCGATGAAAGTAAGTGATTTTTAAAGGTTAATTTACAAAAAAAAAAATTATTATAAGTAATGTTAATTTATATTATATAATAATAAGAATTAGGATTAGATTTAAAGTATTTAAGTATTAATTATGAAAATAGTTTATTTATTTATTAAAATCTTGTCTTTTATTTTCTATTATTTCTCACCGACAATTTTTTTTTTTACACTTTTTTCAATTGATTCTGAATAATCATTTGTATGGATTTTGAAATATTTCAATTTTTTCAAAAAATTTAATTTCTAAAAAATTAAAAATAATTTACGAAAACCTAGTGAACCAGGAATCCGGGAATTATTTTTCATGTAAAACATTTTTTTATATTGATAGAAAAAAAAATTATAATTTCAATTTATTGCTTACTGTAAAAGTATAGTTTAATATTGAATAGTATTACTATTACAAATAATTTGTATATAAAATGGTTTAAAAAAAAAAAAAATTGCCACCGGAACAATCTCGATCTTGTGATAGCATATAACTTTAAAATGTTTACCAGCGTTTGAGATCGCTTAGAAATAATAATAATTGTTGAGGGTCGCTAGAAGCCCTCGCCTCACTCTCCAGGGATCTGCACGACTGAGAGGATATTCCTGTCAGTCATATCAGCCACTTGAGGTCCGTTAACAAATTTGATATATTGTAATATTTTTCAGAGCATTTATCGCGATTGCACATGATCTTGAAACCCTTCATGCTGAGAAGAATAAAGAAAGACGTGGAGAATGAACTTTCTGACAAGATTGAAGTCATGGTCTATTGTCCTTTAACAACACGACAAAAACTTCTTTACTCCGGTAAAAATATCCATATTACAATTAAATTAATATATGTTAATTAATTCATTTATTTTGTAACTAATTTTCAAAATTTCTCAATTTGAAAACAATATTATGGTACATTTTTAATTTATTAAAATTAATTTTTTTACATTATTAATTAATCATTGTAAAAATTGATTGGGGTACACTTTTTTTAAAAAATTTTTTTTTCTAAAAGTTGAATTTCTAATCATTTTTTTTTTTAAATGAAGATTATTTTCTAAAAACTATATTTTCCAATAAAGTTGAATTTCTAATAATTTTTTTTTTTCTAATAAAGATAATTTTCTAAAAACATTTTTTTCTCATAAAGTTTAATTTAAAAAAATTTATGTCTAGGATTTTTTCATCTAAAACTTTTTGAAAAAATAATAATAAAATAATATATAATAATAATAATAATAATAATAATAATATAAAAATAATTTGAAGTTCAATTATTTTTAAAAATACGAATTGTAAATGTTGAAAAATTCAATTGAATTTCGAAAAGGGCTCAACTGTAAGAGCCGTGAGTCATTTTCACTATTCTTTATTATGGGAAAATGAAACTTACGGAAAACAAATTTAATTTATTAATTAATATAGTAAATAATGTCTACTTATTTGTATCTTCTGCTCATTAGAAAAAAATAACTGATTTTGTGAATTTAAAATTTCTTTTTAGCTCTAAAGAAAAAAATAAGAATAGAGGATCTACTTCATTACACGGTTGGTGGAGGAGATTCGATGCCAACTGATAAAAATTTCACATCCAATTTGATGAATTTAGTTATGCAATTTCGAAAGGTTAGATATTATTAAATACGCATATTTGAATATAAAAATTTATCAATTTATCAATTATTTATATAATTTTTGTTTTTCTTTTTTTTTTTTCTCTTTTAATACAGGTTTGCAATCATCCGGAACTTTTTGAAAGACGTGATGCACGATCACCATTGTTTATGAAAACAGAATCATATGAAATGCCAGTTCTTTTGTATATAAACGGAATTTTGAAGGAGTCGTTGCCATCTAAAAATCATTTGTTGTACAATAAATTTTTTATTTTCGCAACAGAATACATTCATAGATCTCTATTTTGCGAGGAGAATGAAAATTCGTGTTTTTCATTCTCTCGATTGATTGATATCTCACCAATGGATTTGAATAAAATGTTCATTATCGGCATTTTCTTCAGGTAAGTGGATCACTTATTTTCTATTTTTTTCTTTGTTTTAGAATTAAAATTAAATTAATTATTAAATTAAAATCATAATAATTAAATAAATAATTATATTTTGCTAAGTAATAATATTAATTTACATTTTAATTAAAGAATGAATATTAATTTAAAATCTATTATTAAGAGGAGGCAATAGTTTTATTTTGATCCCTTTAATTTTTAATTATAGCACAAAGTTTTATTTGAAAAATTAACATTTGAATAATGTTCATTAGGCTCTGTAGAGCAGCACTTTTGGAGAAAAAAATGAGATTAAAAAGACATTGGGAGGATTGGAGGATCGACGAAAGCGATTCGGAACCTTTAAATATAATTGGCATTTTAAAGCGAAAAATTGAAACAACAACACCAGTGACGAAAGATTTAATTTTTACAAGAAAAATTATTGCCGGTGAAGCTTTCTACACTAATACCACACATTCAATTCACTCAATGCCCGAAACTGTTTCTCATCGAATTTTAAGGAGCAGTAAAGCATCCAAGGATCCATTAAAGGTATATATTGTAATTAAAAAAATTTTATTCTTCATATTAACATTTTTTATACAGAAAAAAACTATTTGAAAAATAATTTACTATTATTTTCATTAATTTTTTTTTTCTAATAATTATTTTGTTGTTGATTGTATTTGTAAAATTTTATTTCGATATTCGATTCGAAAAGTTGGAAAACAAAAAATTGTTAATTAAAATTGTAATTTCAATAAAATATTAATTTACTTATATTTTAGTTGCAGAGGGCAATTGTCGCCGTGAAAACGGAACTAGGAGAAGAATCAAAATTGACTTTATTGCCGGAACATCCTCATACTCCTCGTGTTCCTATTTTGCGATATTGTCAACAAACTTATCTACCATCTTTCCTTTGTGACACTAATCCAAAAGTAAGAAATCATAATTTTTATTTTTCCTGTTTAATAATTCTTTTATTCATTTTAGAATTATTTCTTTATTTTATTCTTTATTTCATAATTAATTAATTATGTAAAAATCTTTTCAATCTCTTAACGTTTTTTTTTTTTCAATATATTTGTTTTTGAAAACTAGGTTCATGCTAGTCCGAGAAAACTTTATGTGAGTAATAGTAATGCGTCTTGTGCGTGGAGAAGACATGAGGAATGTGGTGGACTTCTTGGACAACGAATATTATGGATGGGATGTGAAAAAGCCTTCAATTTATCACCTTATGAAGAAAAACTTGCACCAAGAATGATATCTACGTCATCGACGTTTTCTTATCAACAAATTGGTGGTCTTGCCGTTTGTACACCTGTCAATGGATGGTCTAATATCATTGTTCCAGGTTCGTATTTTTATTTATTAATAAATAAATAAATTAATTAATTAATTAGTAGTAGTAGTAGTAGTAGTAGTAGTATTTATTTTCTCTTGTATACTATGTACATAGTTTTTACATCTTAAAATCCCTTACATTATTATAAATAATTTTAAATTTAAATTTAATAACAAATTTTTTACAAAAAAAATTAATAAATAAATTAATTTAATTAATTAATAAAATTAAATTAATTTTTTACATTATCAAAAATTAAATAAGCTTAAACTCTACATATCTTTATTTAATAAAGAATTATTATTATTTTTAAACCTTACACAGTTAAGTTCTGCATTATTGAATGCTGTATACATTTATTTAATAAATAAAAAATTAATTTTTTCAAATTCTACACAGTTAAATTGCTCAACTTTAAAACCTTACACGATTAAAATAATTTCTATTATTTAATTTTAAAATTACAATTTAAAAAAAAAATTAAATTTTTTTTCAAGATATTTATTTACAAAAATGTTAAATACATAATCGAGTTCATCAACCGTTTGTAAATTTAACTAAGTAATTGAAGTTTTGTAAAATTTGATTACAGATTTTTAAAATGATTTAATTTTTTTTTGCAGCAATAAATATTTTACACAATTTTCACTTGTGAAATTTTAATATTTGAAATATTTGAATACATGAAAAACTTTCTATAAAGTAACAAGTAACATTTAAAAAAAAATGTTTAAAAAGCAATATTTTTAATATCTAAATTGTTGAAATCAGTAAATTATCAAAGAAATTCATAAAAAAAATTGTTAAAAACCACAAAACTTGCAAAGAATTAAAAAAATTAAAAGATTTGAAATTTAAAAAGGTTTATGAATAATATAACTATTTAGATTTAATATAAATAATTCATTTCTAAAATGGTTGCAATTGAAAGTATTTGACATTAGTTTAAATAATTTGAAATTAAAAATTTGCAAAAGTAATTCAATTTTCAAAAAATTTATTTTGAATTATTTCTATTATTTTATTTTAAAAATGCAATTTTTGAAAATTATTTAATGTTTCAAGATATTTAATTACGAGGATGTTAAAAATAATTGAAATTTTGTAAAATTTGATTGCAAATTTTTAAAATGATTGAATTTTTTAAAGAAGTTAATGAAAATTTAGAAAAATATATACCTACATTATTTTCGAAAAATTTTAATGGAAAATTATGTAAATAATTGGATTAATATTATGTATTTAATAAAAATCAGGATTTTTTTTTATATCAAGTTGAAATTACATAATGATGGAAACAATTTATTTTTGTAAAAATTTATGAAATTATATTTTCTGTTTAAAAAAATTAATTGATAGAAAATGTAAAAGCTTTCTATTTTTTTTTTTTTGTAAATAAATATTTGTATTTATATTTGTATTTGTAAATATTGTTTTTTTAATTACAGATAAGCAAACATTGGTAACTGATGCTGGCAAACTTTCTGTACTTGACAGCCTTTTAAAAAGACTTAAAGAACAAGGTCATCGAGTTCTTATTTATTCTCAAATGACAAAAATGATTGACTTATTAGAGGTGAGTTTCTAATCTATTTTGTACATTAATTTAAATAATTTCCATTAAATTATTTGTCAATTATAAAAAAAATTTATAATCAGTACATTAAATACAGTAAAATAAATATAAATAATATATTTAAATAATCAATATTAGTAATAAATAAAATTAATATAAATAATAAAATAATAAAAATAAATCAAAATATTAGTAAGACAATAATAAATACAATTGAAGTTTAAATTAATTTTTAAAAATTTAATTAAATGTAGGTGTGAGTTCTTAAATTTTTCATTGTTCAACCTTTTTTTGTTGTTTAGGAATACATGTATCACAGAAAACACACATTTATGAGATTAGACGGTTCTTCGAAAATATCTGATCGTCGGGATATGGTGGCAGATTTTCAAAAAAGGTAAAATCAATTTATTGAATTTTTTTTTATTTCTATAAATATCATTGAACATAATTTAAATGAAATTTAAAATTCTTTTAATTTTTCTTTCTAAAATATATTTATACATAAATAGTTAAATAATATTCTTATTATTAGTATTTAAATTTTCATTTAAATATTCAAATTGGATTTTGATGTAAATATTTGAAAATTAGTTTTTTATTCAAATTTTTGTTAATTAATTATTCAATTGTTGATTTTAAATGTTAATTTCCATGAAATTAAAAGCTCAATAACTTTGCCAAGTCTTTAAAAAGGGAATTGTTATTGTGTAAATTCTCAAAGTGCATTAGAACCCTAATTCATTTACATACAAATACATAGTATAGTTTGCTCGCACGTTAAATCTGCACTTTTCATGTTACAGAGCGGACATATTTGTCTTTCTACTAAGTACGAGAGCTGGAGGCCTGGGAATTAACCTGACGGCCGCAGACACGGTTCGTATACATTATCAAATTCACTTTTTATTCTTTCATGAAATAAAAATACCCCGAGTCAAATGAAAAAATTGTAAAAAAAAACAACAACTTTAGATTTAAAATTTTGCAAAACCTATTTAATTTATTGTAAAAAAAAAAACAATTTCTTTATGGTAATTTATTAGTTTAATTTACTTAATTTTATTTACTGATTTTGTTTTTCTTATTTATCATGATATAAATTTTATTATTTAATTAAATATAAATTTATTATATTAGTGAATTAATTAGAAAATTAATTATTCAATTAGATTCAATCACAATTAGAATAATAATTAACAATTAATAATAATAATAATAATTTATCTTTGTTTCCGTTAATATAATCGAGGATCGAATAATTTTTGGCTTTTGAAAACAAGGAAATGCTATAAATTTTGTTTCCTGATATGAAATCTGGAATCGATCTAACAAATCTGATTTATTTAACGGCATTATATTCTCGGCTATATCTATTTCATCGAAATTAAACTGTCTAGAATATAATTTATTCTATTTTTATAAGCAAATTTTTAATTTTAATTTGACTATAATTTCTTATTATTTATTTATTATTAAATAGATATTCTTATTTAACTTTTTTAATAAAATTAATTAGAAGAACTTTATCACTATCGATACAAATAAGACATCAATTAATTGTAATTTATTTTTTAAATTATCAAAATTAAAACGAAAATTACTTTTCACATTTTAGAATTTTTATATTTTGGAAAAAATGAAATTTAATTTTTTTAATCTATGTGATAAATTGTTCCGAATTATGAAAAAAGTATTTTTAAAAAATGTCAATTGTAATTAATAATAGTAATAGGTAATTGTGGAAGAATATGAATTTTTAAAAATATCACAAATTTCAACTGCAAAAAGTCGCGATAATTTTTAACATAAAAATTTCCATGTCAGAAGTATCAGTACTTTGACATTCGACTTTAAAAACTTTTTATTAACTAATAAATTTTATTTCTTATTTATAATTTTCAATAATAATGGAAAATAAATTATAATCTCTAAATAACGTAAATTTTTGGTAGATTGAATCTTTACTGATCTCATTACTTTAATTAACGAATAAAATAAAAATTAAATTTGCCAGGTGATTTTCTACGACAGCGATTGGAATCCAACAGTAGATCAGCAAGCAATGGATCGAGCTCATAGATTGGGTCAAACCAAACAGGTCACTGTTTATCGATTAATTTGCAAAGGCACCATAGAAGAAAGAATTCTTCAAAGGGCTCGAGAAAAGAGTGAGGTACTTAAAAATTTTATAATTTATAAAACTTTAATTAAATATTAACTAGAAAATTAATAATAATAAATAATAATAATAAATAATAATAATTTGTATCTAATTAACAATTAATACCTAATTGATAATTGGTAATTAATAATTAGTAATTAATTATTTATTTATAATGAGTAATTATTAATTAATTTTTTAAATACCTAATTATAAAAAATTGTATCATTCATCACTATAATTAATTATTTATTATTTTTATTTTATATATTTTTTATATTATTTTTATTTTATTACTTTTTTATTATTAAATTTAGAAAAAAAATTTTTTTTTTAAATTAAATATTTCGACTAAATAAATAAATAAAATTTTTTTTTTAGATTCAACGAATGGTAATTAGTGGAGGTAATTTTAAGCCAGACACCTTGAAGCCGAAAGAAGTTGTTTCACTTCTACTCGACGATGAAGAAATTGAAGCTAAATGTAAGTAACTGTAAATAACCGATAAAGTGAAACAAACGAACTTTAAATTAGTTACTTCCAGTTTACTGGAAATGAAGAAGGGTATTTATAAGAAACGAATTTTTAATTCGTTACTGGTCACTTTTAATTTACTGAAAAAAAAGGAAAACTTTCATTAGTATCACAATTTAATTAAGTAATTAACTTAATTAACTTATTGAAGAGAAATTTTCATTTATTATTTTTAATAACACAGTTATTTTATATGATTATAATTCAGAAAAGTTGGAAAATAGCAAAATCTAATTTATTTTTATCTAATTTGGCATTTTTTTTCTATTATTAGTAAATTCAGAACTATATTTTCTTTTAAATAGCAAAGAAAATTCAATTTTAAATTATGTATTTAATTATGTGATACAAGGCCTCGGATCGACTTTAGGGCGCAAAAGAAGTCGTTTTAATAGATTTTTTATTTTAACTAAATTTAATTACTGAATAAATATTTTACATTAAATATCTAATGTTATTAGATATTAAATTCATTTTATTAAAATAAGAATAATTCTATAAGCATATTATCAAGAAAATTTATTTCGAATGTATTTCGGAATTGAAGTAAGACAAATTTTCAAAAATTTTAATTGAGTAGGACAAATTTCTAAAAAAAATTCTTAAAGTTCCATTTTTAAAATTTTTTGAAGTTTGAAATTTTTTTAAAAATAACTGAATTGCAGAAGATTTTAAATTTTAATATAAATTTTCTGCAAATTTAAAATGCTGTGGTTTTTTTTTTTTAAATTTTTGTCAACAATTCAATTTTAGAGTTTTTATTTGAAACTTTTTTGGAATAATTGAATTTTTAAATAATTATTATAATTATAATTATTTAAGTGATTTTTAATTGAAATTTTTGGTTATTTCTGTTGATGAAGAATTGATTAGAAATTACAAATAAAAATTTTGCCCGTATATTTTCAATAAATAAATAAATAAAAATTGAATTTCAAAAGCTTTCAATGTGATAAATACTTTCAGATAATTGAATTTTTAAATAATATTATAAAAATCATTAAAAATAATTGTATTTTGAAAGAGTTACAATTTTTAGAAATAAATGAATTTCAAAAGTTTTCTGAAAATTCAAAAAAAAAAAAATTAAATTTTACAGAATTGAAAATAATTTATCAAGTAATTTTAGGTAAAATTTTTTAAATATAATTAAATTATCGAAGATTTACAATTTGTATTTGTGAAAATAATTGAACTTCAAGTGATTTTTAATTGAAATTTTTGGTCATTTCTGTTGATGAAGAATTTATTAGAAATTATAGACAAAAATTGAATTTCAAAAGTTTTTAATTTGAAAAATTCTTTCAGATAATTGAATTTTTAAAGAATATTATAAAAATCAATAGAAATAATTGAATTTTGGAAGAGTTATAGTTAAAATTATTATATTTCAGAATATTTTAGATGGACAATATTACATTAGAAATAATTGACATTTACAAGATTTAAAATTGATTTTTTTTTTGAAAATAATTGAATTTCAAGTGATTTTGAATTGATATTTTTGGCAAATTTTATTTGTTGATTTTTTTTTTTTAATTTTAAACAATTATTAAATTTTATAAAATTTTTAATTGAAAAATAGTTTATGATAATTGTATTTTTTAAGAAATTTAATTAAAATTATTGAAAATAATTAATTTAGAAAATAATTATAGTTAAAAATTTGTTAAATAATTGAAATAAAAAAGATATGAAAAAAAATTTGTATTTTATACTATTTTTATTTTTTAAATGTAAAAAAAAGTCGAAAAATTATTAAAATAAATTGAAAAAAGTAGTATTTTCGAAAAAAAAGTCGTATAAATCCGAGGCCTGAATCTATTCATATATATAATTAATGTGAAATTATTTATCAAGATCAATCATTTAATATCAATTATGAAGATCAATCATTAAAAAACTCTTTTAATATCAATTATCGAGATCAATTTATCAGAATTAATTATCAATTGTCTCAATAAAGTCAAAGAAGGAGAATTTTCCTTTTTTTTTTTTCATTCATTTGAAATGCGCAAGTTATCGTGAAGTATTAATTTGTTGATTGGGAAAGTGTTCGATGAATGAAATCGGAGCGTTCTAGAACAATTACCAAATGTAACGATCAGAAGTCCAGTTCTCATTGAGTATGCTTAAGTGCATTGGGAGATAGGGTCGGTCGATGAGGACGATGGCATGCATACCACACGCAATTACATTATGCTCGTTAGGTTATGCTAATGTCCTAATAACGAAAAATAATAATAACAAGAAGAAGAAGCACAAGTAATGAAATGTGTTACCCTCGTGTATAAATATATATATATGTGTGTGTGTGTGTTTGTATATTGCAGACAGTCAACGAAGCGAGGAGAGAAAGCAGAACACGGAGGAGACTCGCCTTGAGTTAAGTCTACACCACAAGGAGAGGGACCGGAAGAGGAAGCAAACCGCGCTTCCGGTCAAGGTAAGCCCGCGCCCTTATACATATATATGTATATACAATTTGACGTTCGGTTCTTTTCTATTTCACTTCTTTACTCAATTAACAATTCTTTTCATTCAATTTATTTTTAAATTCTTTGATTTATTTCTTTGATTTTTTTTTAATACTTGGAAAATGGAAATTTGCATGACAAATTGTTACATAACTAAATTTATTCATGAATGAATTAAAAGTATTATTCATTGATAATAAGAATAAAAAGTTATTCATTTATAAAATAATTTCTTATGAATTTTAATTTTATTAAATTAACAATTAATAATGATAATTAATTTATTGAATTCTTCAAATTTTTCTATTGATATTCCTAAAATTTTCTATTTTTCTTTTAATTTATCTTCCAAATTTCTTTTACATTTTTCTATAATTCTTGTGTATTTCTTTCTTTCTCTATTTTTTTCAATTTTTCATTCGAATTCTTTTCTTTTTTTTGGGTGAAATTTAAAAATTCTCAAACTTTTTCAATTTCTTCGACATTTTATTTTCCTTTCATTTTTCTTAAATTCTCGTGGTTTTTTTTTTCTTTCTCAAGTTTTTTCTGTCAAATCTAATTTTTCAATTTCTCCCTCAAGTATATTTTAGAAATTTTTAAAACCATATGCCCTAATTGATAAGTAGCTGGAAGATTTAAGAAAAAGTAAATTAAACCAAAAAAAAGAACCGGAAAATAGTATACACCCTTGTGTTAATTCTTGAGTATTTTTTTTTTTTAATATAATTATTTATGTCGTAATTTATTAAGTTTCATGATAATAATAATTTAAATGATTAAAAATTAAATTAATTAATTGTATTAAAAATTTTATTTTCAACAGAATGAAGCGAAAAAGCCGTGTTTAGAAGAAAATGATATTTTTAACACAAATGAATTAACGCAACCTGTTCAGAAATTGGGATCGAATCCAAATAAAATACAACGTTGTCCACAACAAAATAATCATCAAAATCTTCAAATCTCTGATTTTACGAATGACATTGGAAATCCTGGGAGTCCTGAAAAATCTGAGGTTTGTATCTTCATTATTTACTGCATAATAATTACATTATAGAAAAAAAAAATAATAAATATTGATATTGGTTCTTTTTTTCATATAAAAAAGAAGCGACATTTATATCCACCTCATTTATTAAGAATTTCATTTTTATTCATCGATTGAATTCGTTTATAAATAATAAAAATAAAATCCCCTTTTTTGAAATTAAGTTCTTTGCTTGAAATTATATTTGTTTCTTACATATTAATGAAAAAAAAAAAAAAAAAAATGTATTATTTTTTTTTCAACTTGATATAGGATGAAACGAGTAATGAAGGCCTGGTGGTCGACGTGGATGGTCCAGTGTCGGCGGCTGACTTTAGAAATTCTCATTTACCATCTTCGCAATTTGGCGAAGTACCAAAAGTCGCTCGACTGGGTCATCATTTCACCTTTAGCTCAGGCTCTGGAATAAGGATGCGACCAAATGTTCGTGGCACAAGTAAACGTGGGAGACCACGAGGATCCCGTAGAGGTGGCCCCATAGGAGGCAAAGGCAGAGGGATGCTATTGCTCCATCCACCATCTATTAAGAATTCCGTTTCCACTGGTCACCTGTCGCCTTCATCCTCTCCCTCGCACTCTTCTACAATCGCCAACGATTTGAACCCGCAGTATGTTGGTGAGTATCCGCATCTGTTGTTTTTCTTTTTTTTCTTCTTCTTCTTCTTCTTCTTCTTCTATACACTCACCAAAAAAATAAACGGCCATTTAACGCCCTGCGTTCTGCGCAATCCAAACAAGATTTTATCTTTAGTGTTTTTTCCAAAAATATTTATTGACTCGTATCTTCTTTTTTTTTCTCTCTTTATTAGCTGCCCTTTAGTTTTTTTTTTTTTTTTTTTTTATTTTCTTCTGAGGGTACCCACTTGTTTAGTGATTTCTCATATTTACATTCATATCAATGAGAATAATCAAAATTCATTGCATGAATTTCCCATAAAAAAATACAATGATTAGAATTTTCATTTTAAAGAATTTTATTTGATATAATTATTTTTAGAGACGCGTGAATAAATTCTAAAATTTACATTTGACATAATTTCATTATCTAGAATTTTACATTTTACAGAATTTTTATTTCCTCTAATTATTATTAAACGGGAAATTCCATTTAACCAAATTTCTATGTATTACAGAATTTTTAATTACACGAATTTTCAATTTACAAATTTTTTATTTCATTGAATTTGACAAAAATATTATTTATTTGAATTTTTCATTAGACAGAATAGTAATTTATAAGAATTTTTAATTCTACAAAAAGAATATTAGAAAAAAGATATTAGAATGAATTATTTTCTAGCAAAATTTTTATTTGTTTGAATTTACATTTGGCAGAATTTTTAAAACGTCGAATTTACAAAAATTTCATTTGTACAAATAAATATCGGAAAGAAAAATTTGGTCACAAATTTAAAAATTAATTAATCATAATTTATAACTTCTGATTGATTAATTTTAAAATTTGCTTACAAATGTTTCTGGCAGTTATTTATTTGGACAAATAAAAAATTCGGCGTTTTAAAAATTAAAAAAATATAAATTCGAGCAAATGAAAATTTTGCTAGAAAATAATTTTTTTCTAATATATATTTTTTTAATATTCTTTTTGTAAAATAAAAATTCTTTTAAATGCGACTTTTATGTCTAATGAAAATTCAAGCATATAATAATTCTGTCCAATTTAAATTCGATGAAATAAAAATTATTCAAAATGAAAATTTGTTTAGATAACAATTTTTTATAATATAGAAATTTGGTTAAATGGAATCTCTGTTAAATAATAATTCCAAAAAGTAAAAATTCGGCTAAAAAGTAAATTCTAAGTAATGAAATTCTAATGAAAATTCTAATAAATTAATTTTAGAGTTTATTCGTTCGTTTTTTATTTTTAAGACGAATTTTCATTTTTCAAATGAGCATCTAATAGAATTTCTCTTTAAACAAATTTTTACTTAACAAAATTTTTAGGTACTGAATTTTTATTTTACAGAATTTTTGTTACCAAATTTTTATTTTAAAATTGGAAAAATTATAATTTTATAAAATATTAATTTAGCAGAATTCTCATTAAATATAATTTTAAGTGATTCGCAATTTTAAATGACAGAATTTCCAATTCTCTAAAACTTTAATTTGTCCGAATTTTTAGTTGCACAAATTGTTATTTGATAGAACTCTTAAAATACCGAATTTCCATTTTCCGAAATTGCAAATAGCTGACAAATAATTGACAGATAGATTTTGACGCTTTTAAAATAAGCCAATCACAATTTTTTTTAAAAATAATTTGTGAGTATGATAAATTTTAAAAATCGTGTCGAAATCTTTCTGTTGATTGTTTGTCGTCTATTTTAAATTTCAGATAAATGAAAATTGATAACTTAAAATTTTCTTGAATTAGAATTCTGTATAATTAATATTCGGTTAAATTATAATTTATAGAATTAGAATTTTTGAAATAAAAAAATTTGGTGAAAAGAAATTCTGTCAAATAAACATTCGGTACCTAAAAATTTTGTTAAGTTAAAAGTAAAAAAATATTTAAAAAGAAATTCAGTCAAATACTAATTCGAAAAATAAAAATTCGTCTAAAAAATAATTCTATTTAATAAAATTCTTTAAAATGATAATTAAAAAAAAATTATTTTCATGTTAAATTCATGCGCAGATTTTTTTTTTTTTTTTTTTGTTAAGTTTTTGTTACAGATGATTTATTCTTTAGTAATTAAAAATATTGAAATTAAAATATAAAAGTAAATGTAACAAAAATTAAATGCTCACACGTGTACACAAGTAAATTTAAAATACATAATTCCGAAGGGAGTTATAAAATCTTTTTGACATAACAGTTGTTGAATAACGATTGGAAGTCCCTAACGAATTGCGTCAAAAAAAAAAAAAAAAAAAAAAAAGAAAAGGGGACGGCGATAAAAGCGCGAATCGATGGCCTTAATCCTCGCTTGGGACTTTGCTTGACAATCCCCATTGGCACTTGGTCAAGTTCTCATGGGATTTGAAAAAATATATATATATATAGACTCTCTGCGGTGATCCCCAAAATTGTAGTATCGAAATTCCCTCGCGAGCACACATGTGTGCTCAACTGATGCGAACACTTTATACTGCAGTGTTTAACCCTTGGAGACAGAGAGTGGAAAAGAATCGCGAAGGGGATTTTTCACGACAAAACGCCCTGAAAAGCGTTTGTGACTCACTAATCTTTATTAAGGGAGCTTCACGACCCTTTTGTATACAGTAAACTTTTTATGCATTACCCTCACACCCACTGATGTTTTTTAATTCTGTTTGAAGTTTTAATAGCTCTAGGCGAATTGTATTTTGTTTTTTTTTTATTTCTTTTATTTTGTTCTTGTTATTTCAGCTTGTATTTAATTAATTTTTTATGTGTAATTCAATATGTTATATTTAATTCTCTTTATTTTTTATTATCTTTTTTTTTTATAATATGAAAAAGAAGAAAAATTATTTAACTTATTAAAATTTATTTTTCTAAAAAGTAATACAGTGGAACATCGATTATCCGAACTAACCTAGACAGGTCCGGGTTCGGATAATTGAATTATTCGGATAATAGAAATTTCAAATGTTTTTATATATAATTAAAGTAAAACAATGTCACAGTTAAACTATATATACTGAAAAAAAATTTTATTTGATTCTAATACTCAATTACTTGAGTATTATCAAATAAATATTTACTTGAACTAAATAATTTTTATTTGAATTAAATAAATTTGAATTTGAACCAATAATTTCTGTATTTGAATCAAATACCTCATTTAATTGATTCAATTTATAATTATTTGTTACAAATAAATATTTATTTGATAATAGTCAAGTAATCGAGTATTTTAATCAAATAATTTTTTTTCAGTGTATATTTAATTTAATATAATATTTTAAATAGACATAAATATTTATATTAAATTAAATATTGAGTTAAATAATAATTAAGATATAAATACATTAATAAAATAAAAAGACAAAGAAAGTTCGGATAAAATGTTTTACGGTTCGGATAATCGAGGTTTCACTGTATTACAAATGTTTGTTGTCGACAATGAATTATAATACAATATACAGTATAGAGTCTCGATTATCCGAGCTTCGGTTATCCGAGATTCCGTATTATCCGAGGCACCGAAGACGAGGTGCATGCTCGGATAATATGGAAAAACTCGGATAAAACGGATGGAACCGATATGCATTAACAATAATTATACCCAGAAGTTAATCAACGTTCATTAGATTTCAATTTTTATATACATTTGTGATTAATTTTCTTTGTAGCACATTAAATACATAAAAAAATTATTAAAATTTTTGAATTTTAAGTATTTATTCCGTTTTATCCGAGTTTTCGCTTATCCGAGGTGCCTCTTCCCCACATTACCTCGGATAATCGAGATTCTACTGTAAAGTCATAAGAAGTTAAGCAACAAATTATTTTATTTATTTATTTTTACAAGAAAGGTTGCTACATGTCATTTGGAGTTACTCTGTCTATTGTTTCTTAAACACTTGCATTTACTTTATGCACATCCGGTTTTAATTGCACCTTTCGTACCATTGATTTTAATAGTTCGACTTTTTCAATACAATTTTTATACTCATTTAAAATAAAAGCACTATTATCCGACCGTTTTTTTTTTTGAACGCAATTCTTTTAAAATAAAATTAAAACGATCTTTTCACAGTAAACTTGGTTGTATCTTTTTCTATTGCAACGTTTTTAAGTTATATCAAAAAGAGATCGTTTTGTGTATCATTTTTAGAAATGATACACGAAACGGTCTCATTTTTTGATGAAAAAAATTTAATCAATTTATATCAATCATGGCCGAATTGAATCGACTCAAAATTAAACGAATTTTTTTCAGATATTTTGGTAATAGTACAATTGCGGAGACCATTTCACTATTTAATTTGAAAATGAAAATAACAGAAAATCAAAGACAATGTGCAATTCGATAATTAGAAAGTGACAGCTTATAAACATAACCTAAAATGCATGAGAAAAAATTTGTCGATAAAATCAATATAGCCGAGCTTTTTAGAAGGTAGATGGCAGCACTCATCTATTTTTTTTCTTTAAATTTTTTCTGAATCGTTTTTATAAAAAGCAAAACTGCCATCTACCTTCTAAAAAGCTCGGCTATATTGATTTTATCGACAAATTTTTTCTCATGCATTTTAGGTTATGTTTGTAAGCTGTGACTTTTTAATTATCGAATTGCACATTGTCTTTGATTTTCTGTTATTTTCATTTTCAAATTAACCTTTAAACTGATACGTGCCGAAAAATGACACTAACTGATTTCACCGGTCTGTCAGACCGCTATTCCTTTTTTATGTTATTTTATTGATTTTAAATTTTGTAAAGTCAATTGTTGTATATATTCATTGTGTTTTATATTGATCCTTAGATGATAATATTTTTTATTTTTTATGATTAAAAAGTCAATTTCTATATTGTTTCGTTTTAATTTTTTTATTTTTACATAATTTAGAACGCTTTAAAAAAACGCTTTAAAAAAAAGTTATAAGCGATGAAAGTTTTAATAGCGGTCTGTCAGACCGCTAAATCAGTTTAAAGGTTAAATAGTGAAATGGTCTCCGCAATTGTATTATTACCAAAATATCTGAAAAAAATTCGTTTAATTTTGAATCGATTCAATTCGGCCATGATTGATATAAATTGATTAAATTTTTTTCATCAAAAAATGAGACCGTTTCGTGTATCATTTCTAAAAATGATACACAAAACGATCTCTTTTTGATATAACTTATGTGCCTCAAAACGTTGCAAAGATTTGATGCAATTTTTGGTCTTAATTTGATACTTTTAGGAAAACTGTGTTCGGTCACTACTTTCCATTTTTCGTAACTCAAATCAAAATCTTTTCAAACAAATCGAGTCTGTACTTTGAGGAAATTGATTGGAAACTAATCAATATAATCGAAGTTTCTATTCATTAGCCTGGTTGACAAACTCAATTCAAAACAAAACTCATACACGGAAAAAACAAACTAACTATTTTAGCACCAAACTGCTTTATCCTTTATTAGTATACAATTTCGTTTACCTATTAAAATATGAAATAATGCTTTTTTAGTTTAAAGTAAGTCCATACTAAATGAGTATAATGGTTATACTCTTATAGTAATAGTGACGTACTTTAAAAGTATAAAATTGATGCTCGCGAAGTACGACATATAGTCTACCTAAAATAGCAAGAGTTTCTTCCTTTTTGGTGGATAAATTCTTGCAACCTGCGTTTTGGCCTATATCGATATATCGATGGTTGGAAAGGGAGGGAGGCGTGGCCAAAACGCAGGTTGCAAGAATTTATCCACCAAAAAGGAAGAAGCTCTTGCTATTTTAGGTAGACTATATGTCGTACTTCGCGGGCATCAATTTTATGATTTTAAAGTACGTCACTATTACTATAAGAGTATAACCATTATACTCATTTAGTATGGACTTACTTTAAACTAAAAAAGCATTATTTCATATTTTAATAGGTAAACGAAATTGTATACTAATAAAAGATAAAGCAGTTTGATGCTAAAATAGTTTGTTTTTTCCGTGTATAAGAAATTATTTTTTTTTATAGAAAATTATTAAATGGTATGTTGTTTTGTATGACATCATAACCTAAAAATTACTCATTTTTGTAATATTATTTTTTAGAAAAATAAACTCCAATGAGGGAATCGGTACCGATTCTGAAACTTTAAAAGATGTATAATGTCTTTATATAGTCCCATAATTATGCCATTAAAATAAACTTCTTATTAAATTAATATTAACTGGGACATAAAAAAGACTGTCGAACGGGTCTCTAAAATTCTTAGGCATTTAATTATCGCCCTATAAAAACGGCACTGAACGTGAAAATGATCAACATTGATTTTAAAATACTTTTTTCTCGAAACGCGGACACTTTTTTCAAAAGCGGATAAAATACCAAGGATCCTTATCTTATAAATTTCTTAAATCCGAAACATTGTTCAAATCTATATAAAAACGCGACTGTAAAATGAAAAAAAATGAAAGTAATATAATGACAGCTGCGACATTGTGCTACTTGCATGCTTCTGCCACCTAACGGTTGCAGGACGTAATAAAAATATCTTTATATTACTTTCCTACTTTTCATTTTACAATCTCGTTTTTGTATAGATTTGTACAATCTTTCAGATTCAAGAAATTTATAAGATAAGGATCCTTGGTATTTTATCCGCTTTTGAAAAAAGTGTCCGCGTTTCGAGAAAAAAGTATTCTAAAATCAATGTTTATCATTTTCACGTTCAGTGCCGTTTTTATAGGGCGATAATTAAATGCCTAAGAATTTCAGAGACCGTTCGACACTCTTAATTAATTGACTTTATTAAAAGCAATAAATCACGTAATTCTGGCGTCGTCCAAATTTCAATGCGTATGTGCGCAGACGTCACCATGCGAATTATCATAACCTACGTTTTTGCTTAAGATATATTCATAGTCAATGATTTTATATCAACTTTGTGTCCAATTTCACTAATTCTAATTGAAATATAATTAATTACATATTAATTAAAGTCTGTTAAATTGGTCAGTTAATTTAATCGTTAATTAATTTTTAATTGCAATTGGTGAAATCGGCCTTTAATGTGGTTTCAAATTATAGAATTACATTCCGAATGTAAATTTAGATTCGGAGTATAATTTTACATAGGTTATGTTAATTTTTAAGATGTAGTAAAACACAGTAATTTTACACTTTTCTCGTAAGCATTTCAGAATTACAATGTCGCACGTGTAGAATTACATTCAGGTTGTAAACAAACTTTCTGAAATTATTTTACAGACTGGGACATTGTAATTCAAAGAGTAAAATTCATCGACCGAATGTAATTCTAAACTGATATTTTTTTATGTGTAATTAATAAGATTTACATTCTAAGGTTCAGTTTCACAAATTCCGCTTAAGTAGTTAAATTAGTTTAATTTAATCAGTTTTTTATGTCCCACAATCTTTGAAATGCTGATGGTTAAATTAATTTATTAACGACTGATTAATTTATCCTACAAATTTACACAAAAACAGTAGTTTTAATAATAATTAAACATTTTACGAAATTAATTTAAAATTCTCTTAACCTTTGTTTGGCACACTGGGGTACAAAATAGCCTACGCGTGTTCTATGTTAATTTAAAGTATCTAAATCTAAGAAAATCAGGTTTGTAGCATCATCTGGCATTAATTCGATGGTAGTACAACCTCATCAAGCTATGAGCATAATTTTTGGAGCATCAGTGTTTGTGCAACAGTGGACCGAAGTTGAGTGGTCTCGCCTGCACTATTAGCACACTGGGGTACAGGCGATCCCACTCAACTTCGGTCCATTGTCGCACAGACACAGGTACTTTGAAAATCATTCTCTGAGAAGGTTGTACTAAATTTGAATTAATGCCAAATTTTGTAATATTTAAAAATTAAATATAATCAAATTATTTTTTCGAAATAAAGATTCATTTTCGAATTTAAAAATCAGTTTTCATGCAAACGTATATTAGTAATGTTTTTATATATTCGTAACATCCGTCAAGTATATGATGAACTAATCGGAGTGTGAAAATTGATGGTGGGACGCATTTAAACTTAATCACTATTAAAGTTTTGATTAAAAAATAGTAATTAAGTTAATCAGCGATTTAATCCAAATTGGTGATACATACCGGCTCTAAATATTTTTAGAAAAATTTTGTACACTTTTAATATTAACTGTATCCCAATTATATATCAAAGTAATCGACTACGGGTTCTGATTAACAACTGAGTGTTTTATTTACAAAGTAGAACAATTTAAATTGTATTTTAATGGAGATTAAAGTTAAAGGTATAGGGGAACATTCTGATGAAGAGCATTTATTAAAAAAAATATATTATAAAGTATAATTTTGTATATTCATATTATAATATGTATTAAAAAATTGTATTACAATTTAAAGGGGCTGACATTTTAATGGTTTGTGCGAATCTTGGAAAATAAGCCTGAGACAATTTAGAGTGATATGCAGGGAGTAAATGTTAAAAGGGGTGAATGGGGGGGGGGGTGATTGGAGTGATGCAGAATGACGTGCAAATACATGGGTTGCATGTACGTTAATATACGCGCGTATATGTACCTGTTTACGTAGAAAGAAAGGAGACTCGCTTGTCGTCAATGCGAATGGATAATAGCAGGTGCAAAGCGAAGGTGGCAGCTGCGATCAATGCTCCTCGTAGGTTTTTGGAACTTGCTGTTCTCCTTCTTTTTCCGTATACCTCTTTTTCACACATCCTCGTCGTACACCTCTTTTCTTGACGGACGTAAATACTCCTTCTATGTAGTGTGATGTTTTCCTGTCTTGCTTTTTATTTCCTTTTTCTTATTACCTATATAATACATCTCTCATGCACGATATATATATATATATATATATATATATATATATATATATATATATATATATATATAATATATGTATATACATGTGTGTAACAGAGAGACAACTCGAGAAACTTGACGAATATCTGTCTCTTCAGCTGTCAGCTCACGCGGACTCCAAATACGTCTCTTTTTTTCTCTCATCACGAGAAATGAGAGACGAAAGTCATAAATATATGCTATAGAGAGAATTGAAGACAAAGAAGATAGAGAGAAATTGAGACTGTATAGTTTTTTTACTAATCGGATTTGTTGTGTTCATATTATTTGGAAAATGAAGTTTTTCTATTCACTTTTTACAAAATCGGCCAATATACCGCAAGAATCTTTGTCTTATAAACAAAAATCCGAAAGATTGTGTGAATTCGTGCTAAACTCTGCTGCCATCTAACGGCGACTAGACGTAATGAACGTCACTTTTTATACAAAATCGGCCAACATACCGAGGATCTTTGTCTTATAAATTTCCAAAATCTGAAAGGTTGTTTGAATTCGTGTTAAACGCGATTGCATGCTTCTGCCATCTGACGGCGACTGGACGTAATGAACATTCTACAGACTTCTATTACTTTCCTATTTTCCATTTTAGCAATCGGCTTTTTGCATGAATTCGCACAATCTTTCGGATTTTGTAAATTTATAGGATGTAAAATAAAAACTAAACAGAACTCACTTTTGATTCCAATATATCTGAATCAAAATTAAACAAAGTTGATTTCTGATTCAGGGATCAAAATAAAAACTAATTACATTAACTCTCTAAATCTGAATTAGTAGTTTTCTACTAATGAATGAGTGCGGATTCGTTTACCAATTGAATTAGTAACAGTTTTGACTCTTTTTTAGTTAAAAAAAACCTACTTATTGCTAGTAGAAAACTACTAATTCATAGAGTAAATCGTATTTTTTATTATTTTAAATTAGTAAGCCGATTTACTCCATGAATTGGTAGTTTTCTATTAGCAATTAGTAGTTTTCTTTTTACTAAAAAAGAGTCAAAACTGTTACTTATTCAATCGGTAAACGAATCCGCACTCTTTCATTAGTAGAAAACTATACTAATTCAGATTTAGAGACAACCGAAACAAGTGTTTTTGAATTTTGTTTTGATTCCTTGTTGGTTGTTATTCACACGTAGATTTCAGTCAATTGGAATTTGAATTCATCTTTTTCTCTACCTATCCTTATAAAGAAAGTGAAAATAAAAGAAATCAAGACAAAAAACTATATAAAGTTGACAGAGGATGCTTATATTCCAGTGGCATCGTATTTACCGCAGGGACACGTGCCGGTTGGTACCGTGCCGTACCGTATCGTGCCGGATCGCAACTCGACAATTCTTTCGATTCAATTCGTACCGGCTCATTTCCGAATGCAATTTTCATGCCGACGCGACGATGGAACGATGGAATCGCGCAAGGGTCCTGTGTTTCTGTCGAGGCCTTTGGAACCCTGCAGGGTTCTCTTTTGTATATACATATATATATACTTATACATATACATATATCTATACGAAACGCGAAAATGAGAGATAGAGAGTCAAAGTGGATGAGGGACGCTTTTACGGAGGGAAGAAGGTTTGCCGCTGCTCGCGAGATGCGGCAGGATAGGAGGACAAGACAGGACAGGACAGGATGGCAGCAGAAATAGCCGGACGGTCAGCATTCCGCGGATCTTTGCGTTCCTTTCCTTTGGCTCCGAGTTTTACTTCGAAACCTCGACCTGCGTATATATATATATATATATACTTTTGCTATCTTGCAGGGAGAATCTCGCCCACGCTCACTCCTCAGGAGCAGGCTGACGCGTAGTCCAAGTCTTCTTCTTCTTCTACTTTCTTGCCTCCACATCCTTGCCTTCAAGGAGAAGAGCTTTGCCCGCAGTAAGTACGTCTAGGGCAGAAGGTCATGTGCGTGCATTGAAGATGACTAGAGTTTTACTAATGCCACATAATGTACTTTCGGTCAAAATGCATTTTATGCAAACGAATTATGTTGTGGTGAATTCGTGCGAGGATTGCGAAGTTGCAGATCCGAGAAAGTTTCTTTTCTTTTTTTCGTTTCTGATATGACTCTCTGCGAATCTGGTTCGCAGGTCTCGTTTTCTGTTGATATATACATTTTCTTTATATTCTGTTTGTTGATTTCTATTTGCGGAGTTTGGAATTGTTATATATACCTCACAAATTCTAATTATACACGGAATTTGTCACTAATGGACAGATTGACCAAATTTTCATTTATCGGTTGGTTTCCATTGTCCCCACTCGCCATTTATCGTAATTCTCGTCAGCTACCGCACTCTGCTCTAGTGAAAATTTAGTGACTTTATTGTTAAAATTAAAAGTTACTAAATTTTTACTAGAGCAGGGTGCGGTAGTTGACGAGAATTATGACAAATGGCGATTGGGGACAATGGAAACTAACCTATTGCCGTTTCGTAACTTACCTAATTTTATGATCTGGGGAATTTTCAAAATTACTGATGCGATGTAAAGAAAGTATTGTATTGTAGAACCCAGAATTAGTCTAAGTTTTGAGGTTATGTTCAAGACAATAAATCAATTAACCATTAGATTTCTTATAAAATATATAATAATTTTAATTATCACAATATCTGAAAAGATAATAATTTAAAATCTACTGTATAATCCCAGATAGCAGAAACCTTGCGGGAAGCTTTCCGCGCAATATTGACAACCTTGCACGGCAAACTTGCCGCAAGCTTCAAATGTCTCACCTGGCCCAAGCTTGCATGGTAAGCTTACCGAAAGATTGCAGTGTAAGGTTACTGTAAGATTGCATAATAAGATTACCGCAAGATTGCTCAGTAAGCTTGTACGGTAAGCTTGTAGTAAGGTTGACAAATAACGTTGTTTTGAACCTAAAAATATTTTTTAAAGTTTCGTCTAATTTATATAATTTTACATTATATAAATTTTATTGTATAAATTAGACGAAACATTTAAAAAAAATTTGTTTAGGTTTAAAACAAGGTTATTTGGCAACCTTGTACCAGCCTTGCTACAAGCTTACTGAGCAATCTTGCGTTAATCTTATTGTGCAATCTTGCACTAAACTTACACTGCAATCTTTCGGTAAGCTTACCTTGCAAGCTTGAGCCAGGTGGGACATTTGAAGGTTGCAGTAAGCTTACGGCAAGTTTTCCATGTAAGGTTGGCAATATTGCGCGAAAAGCTTGCCTCAAGGTTGCTGTAAGCTTACGTGCTATCTATTATATTTTATTCAATTTTACTGAATTTGAAGGTAAATTGAAAAAAAAATTTGCCATTTTAAGTGAGATTATTAAATTGTGGAATTTTTGCAATTGATTGTAAATAAAATAAAAATTGCAGGAAAATATTTGTCAGGCATTTTATTTGCAACTATAGTAATTAAGCATTTGAATGTAACTTTATAATATGACTGGTATATATATATATATATATAGTGCTTTAAAGATCCTGGTAATAGTCAGATACCATCTCTGACATTGTTTGCATGATTTATATTTTACATTTACCATTGCACTTGTCTAGGTATCTGATAGAAATCTATACACATTATTTTTTTATTTTCAATATATCATTTCAAGGTTCTTGTATTACATTTTGTTCACATATATATTATAAATGTTTGTTGTGCAAATTAAATGAAATTTGCTTATTACGTTTGAGAATTAATAATATATTTATATGATAATCTCGTGGTTTTTTCTTTCATTTTGTTTATCAATAGTGAAAGATCAGATAAACTTTTAAATGTCATAATTAGATTAAAATAACATCATTTGTTTTATCTATTAATTACATACAGGTCTACAAAATATATAGGCCTAAATAATTAAAGCTTATAAAACGTAAACTTTAAGACCCATATGCGTATAAGATAAAAAAAATTTTTTAAATATGGGGGTAATGACCCCAGCAAACTACTTATTTGGGTGACTTGAAACTAATTTTTTTTTATCTTGCGCCACATGAGTCTTAAAGTGTTCGATCTAAGCTTTAATTTAAGCCTATACTTAAGTCTCTATCACGTTAGGTTAAGGAGAAAAAAAATACTGAAAACCCTCAAAAACACACGGAAAAAAATCAATGGTTGCCACAGCCATACCTTTGGTTGTCTCAACCATATTATATTGAAAAATACGTCCCAACCATACCTTCGGTTGCTCCAGCCATATTAAATAGCTAGCTTTAAATTGTTAGCACAACTAGAATATATAGCTGTGGGAACCATTATTTGGAAAACATACAAATGCTAATATGGATGTGACAACCATTTTTAATTGATGCTTCGATCATTATTTAGTGTACCATATTAATATTGTTGAAGCAACCATTTTATATGGTTACAATTTATGTTTATTTTATTTGTTTAATATTATCAATAAGGTTATTTTTGATTAATTTAAAACATTGAGTCCCATAAAAACGTATTTTTTTTTTTGAAATAATCGCCAAATACAAATTCGTTAACAAAATAAACAATCGTATCGCACCTTTTATTATAGTATTATAATTATAGTGTGTGCCTAAGTGTCGCAAACATTGAAGAATTTCCCCATTTACAAATTATGACTGGGAAAGGAGAATGTAAATTGTTGACTGTATAACAAAGCTATTTTAAGTTTGGGTTAAACATATTATGTTTGAATCAAACATATCGTTTTCTCAGTGTCCTATCCACTTTTGAATTGCACTGAGAAAACGATATGTTTGATTCAAACATAATATGTTTAACCCAAACTTAAAATAGCTTTGTTATACAGTCAAACATATTTATGTTTAAATTAAATATATTCTCTGGTTGATTCAATGTGAAAATATATTTAATTTAAACATAAATTATGGTTGATTTCAATTTATTCATAATAAATTTTCAGTTTAAGCCAAACAGAAAATATGTTTGAATCAAACATAATTATTCAAACAAATAATAATTTTAAGCCAAAGTAGAAAATATTTTCTATATATTAAAATTAAACATAAAAACTGTGTTGGGTTAAACAAAAACTTTTAAACTGATCTTTATATTTGAAACAAATAATTCTTTTTCTCAGTGGATAACAAAATTGTTAAAATCCAAACCAATATTGTTACCTCAACTAAAGCTATGGTTGATATATCCATATCATAGGTACAAATATTATATGGTTGCCACAACCATTCTTTTTTGTCAATGTATCCATACTGAAAGCTGCTTCAGCTATATGTATGGATGCCTCAACAATATTATGACCAACAATATTTTTATGGTTGGGACAACGATACCTTATCTTTCCGTGCACGGTTTTTGGAGAGTTACCCCCACTTTACTTAAAATCCTGACATTGGAAACCACTCTGATATCTCAAAAAAAAAAAAACCTTGTAGATCTGTGTTATAACACTGAAAAAAGCGTTTGGTTATATGGTACTTAAACCAAAATTTCTTGTTACCTCAACAAAATTTCAATTGCCTCAATCAAATTTTACTTCATACCATGGAGTAGTATAAGGAGATCGAACGACGTACATTGAAAGTGGACCAAATTTTGGTAACCGCTTAGGCCCTCTCCAGAATGGAGCTAAACGCAACGCAAACGCGACGCATCCACATTTGCTTAGCATTGAGATGCGTCGCGTTTGCGTTGCGTTTAGCTCCATTCTGGAGAGGGCCTTAGTGTCATAAAAATACGTAATGGAACACAAGCGCTCTCGTGGGAAGTATATGTAAACAGTGGGAAAAATTAGAAGTACGTTGAACATAACCCAAAAATACATTGCTCCTTATTTTTAAAACTTTTACAATGGCTGACTGTCTAGCTGAGTTTAACACAATCAGTGGCGCTAGTGTTCCATTACGTATTTTCATGACACTAATCGGTTACCAAAATTTGGTCTACTTTTAACGCAGATTTAACATATGGTCGTTCGGTCTCCTTATACTACTCCCATGCTTCATACAATCAAAATCAAAACATTTTTGGTTTAAATACCAACCGCAAATGTTTTGTTCACTGTAAACTTGATGGTATCATTTTGGAATGCAACATTTTGATTCGATATAAGGTATCAAATTGATCCAAATATATGGATCATTTTCAAAAAATGATCAAGAATATGGGATCATTTTTTGATACCTGAATTGGTATCAAAGTATAACTGTCATGGCTGGCATGCTCTTATTGACAAGTTTATTAATTAATTTATTCACTGCACTGAATATTCAGATATTAAAAATACTTTTATTATGAATTTTAAGGAAGTTCTCTCCCTCCAACGTCAGTCAAATCAATGCCCATTTAAGTTTTCATTTGTATCACGTAGTACTAGCTCAACGCTTGGCAACGTTGAATTATATTTCCCCCGTTCCGTTTCGTGTCGTCTGCTATTGTTTGATTTATTTTCGTTAAATAATAATAATAATAATTTATTATTTTAAAAATCTTAATTTTTTATAAGCAAATTCAAATTATTATTCATTATTATGAATCTTTGAAGAATATACTATTATATGTATATACTACTTATATTACTTTCAAATTTCGCGCTTTTTCTATACCTAACCTACAAGACGCAACGTTGCCAAGCGTTGTGCTAAGTAATTTCTGATTGTCAAAATACGGTGTTTTTTTAGACAAAATAATTAATTGTGAGTCTCCTAAGCCAGGTCTGATCAATTTTATTATAAGTAAGTGAACATTGGCTATTAAACTTTATGTATATAAAGTTCCAGTAATATCTTTTCGTCAGATTTTTCACAATTTGAGATTTCAGACCAAAAAATTCAATTTCCCATAAGAACCCGTGTTAAATGTGAAAACAGAAAATTATTTATATCTTTTGTCAAAATCCACCTAGACCTCTAAAAATTTAACTACATCTTCTTTAAACCATTATCTATCAGTTTATCAAGTTTGATAATTAACTCTTCGTCATTTCTGTTTGCGAGAGAACTTCCTTAAGAAAGAGAGAAGCGAAAACTTATAAATTGCGAGCAATTAAATAAAAAAAAATTTATTTCGAAATAAAATGAAATACACTAACCTTTATTTATGTTTATCACATAAGATTTAAGTTAAGTTCACAATCACAACACTTGAAAATTTTTAATTATTTTTATGGTTCAAATAATTATCAATAATTTATTTATTATAAATGAACAAAATTTAAGCAATGCACGCTTGATAAATATTTCTAATGCGTTGTCAATTAATGCAATTAATAATTTCCTATTACACAATATCATAATCGACATATATGACATTTGTAAACAAACAGGGTTGGGAAACAAGAGCTTAAAGTATATTCGTCCAAAGCGAATTTCCATCCTACCCAACTCTGCTTTGGACGAACATATTTTGGGCTCTTGTTTCTCAACCCTGTTTGTTTACAAATGTCATATATGTCGATTATGATATTGTGAAATAGGAAATTATTAATTGCATTAATTGACAACGCATTAGAAACATTTCTCAAGCGTGCATTACTTAAATTTTGTTCATTTATAATAAATAAATTATTGATAATTATTTGAATCACAAAAATAATTAAAAATTTTCAAGTGTTGTGATTGTGAACTTAACTTAAATCTTATGTGATAAACATAAATAAAGGTTAGTGTATTTCATTTTATTTCGAAATAAATTTTTTCTTATTTAATTGCTCGCAATTTATAAGTTTTCGCTTCTCTCTTTCTTAAAATTCATAATAAAAGTATTTTTAATATCTGAATATTCAGTGCAGTGAATAAATTAATTAATAAACTTGTCAATAAGAGCATGCCAGCCATGACAGTTATACTTTGATACCAATTCAGGTATCAAAAAATGATCCCATATTCTTGATCATTTTTTGAAAATGATCCAAATATTTGGATCAATATTTGATATACCTTATGTCGAATCAAACACTGAGAAAAATGTTTAGTATCATCTACCAAAGTTTGGTTCTCTCTACCAAATTTTTTATTTGATATATGTGCAACTAATCCGTTTGGTTCGGGCTACTAAATTTTTTCGTTGAATCATTTTGTTCGGTCTACCAAATTTTTTGTTTTGCACAACTAACTTATTGTTTTTAAGCAAACAAAAAATTTAGTTAAATGAAAATTTTTTTTTTGTTTTCTCAACCAACTTATTTTTTTGTTTCACCCTTTTCTCTTTATATAACCTACCTATGCCTACTTAAATTAATTTCTATCGCGGAAAAAACCTAACACTGCTGGGGCTCGAACCCTCAGACTACGCAACGCTAGTCGAGAACGCTGACCAATACTTTACGAATCCTACTAACAATTTGAGATTAAATCATTTTCACAATGTATAAAAGCTGGAAAAAAACTTTCGTTCTTGTAACAAGTTTTATTTATTTATTTTCACTACACAAACTTTTTTTTTTAAAAAATGTCTGAAAAACATAAAAACTTCAACACTGAAACTTCACGACGCGAACGACATATGGTTAATGTTGACATCCCGTGAATGGAAAGCGACGCCATATTTACGAGAAGAGCGCGTGCGCAATACAGCATGTCAGCTATTTAGTACTGGGAACCAAACTATTTAGTTCGTAAACATGAAAGCTTCAAATATATTTTTTGGTAGAGCCAACTAAACTTCCCGATTTATTGCCACTTTCTATTCTGTTGTGACAACCATATTTTAGTAACGCCAACTAAAAAACCTCAACTAAATTATTTTCTTATTATTACGAAATTATTTTTCTCAGTGAAACGTTGCATGAGTTGATCTTAATTCTTGTATCAATTTGTTACACACAAGAAAACTGTGTTGGCAAAACGAAACTTTTTTTTCAGTATAGAGAAAAGTTAATATTTAAAAAAAAAATTTTAAATTGACATGTAAAAATTTAAAAAAAGCGATTTTTATTAGATCAAAAGGTATTGAATATTATAGAGTCCATATAGAGTCTAAGGAAAGGTTTATATGTATGAAAATTCAGTACAGAAGTATAAAGATCATTAATGAAGATAAAAGTTGAACATTATAAAATAAATGCTAGAATGGATTCGAGATGTTTGCCACTTAAATTGGAATTTTGGCATCGAGGCTGTAAATCGTATAAAGAATGTTTCGAGTCTCGATTTAAGGCGATCTTCTCTTTTCAGTGTGTGTTTCAATTGATTTACAGTAGAGGGGAAATCTTTTAATCGTGTCGAGGCCAGTAGTTCGCAGGGGTACGAAATCGGATGGTCATCTTGGAGAGGAAATAAGTCGACGATGTGCCTTCGTCAGTGAAAGAGAGAGAGAGAGAGAGAGAGAAAGAGAGCCCTTTGGAATCCTTGGTTGGAGTTACCATCGCCGGCATCTGTCCGATCGTAGCCAGTCAGGCAGACAGACAGACAGACAAGGGCAAGGAAGGAATTTAATCGGGCGCAAAAGAGGAGAACGAAGAAGATCGGAAGGGAGTTTGAGTGACAGGGTCGGAGGTCAAGGGCCACACGCGGATCCTTCAGTGTCCCTTTCAATAATATTCATATTTTTTACTTATATATATATATATATATATGAAATCACTCGATTTTTCTCGATATATATATATATATTTTTTTTCTTTTGAAAAATATTGGAGAAAGAAATGCCCAGTTTTTCCCCTTTTGAAAATCAATTGAACTACTTCATCTTCTTCTTTAAGAATCGATTCTTATATTTTCCACATTTTTCATTCAATTTCTTCGTTTTCTTTCTTCACTTTTTTTTGTGTGACAAATATATTATAGACATTGTATATGAATATTCCCTGAATAGAATTTTCATTGAATATAATTTTTATTTTAAAAAAAAAAAATTTATTCAATCGATATTTTCATTTTGTATCAATAATTTTTATTTAACTGAAATAGGTACATGATCTATTTTACAGAAATTCTTTTAAATATTAAAAATTTAAAAATATTTTTAAAATAAGTTCAAAATATATATATATATATACATATTTTGAATGAAAATTATCGGGAATTTGATGAATGAAAATTTGTTTAATTATAAATTTCATTAAATACAATGTCGGGTTAAAAATTTATCGCTAATGAAAATTTATGTTTAAATAAATTTTGATTAGAAATTCGATCATATATTAGTTTTTTATTTTATAAAAAACATATATAGCATATAAATACTGAAAATTCGGATTAATGATTTTTATGGAATATTCATATCTCAATAAATAGAATTTGTTACATCAAGATATAGAAACCTTTTTTAAAATTCATATTATATATATACATGCATTTTTTTTTATCTTGAGATATTTTGGCTTAATTTAGCCACTGAAGCATGTTCGCGCAGGAAACATGTCAGACTCAGTCGTGATATAAAAAGAGATTTAGTCTATCTCGAGAAAGAATCTCAATGTGCACAATATATATATATATATATTTTTTTTAAACGTAATACGTATGCGGAATGTTTATTTAATCTAATGAACAAATTATCCTGAATGAGGGAGATAAATTGATCCGTATGGTGCGTTCTTTCTTATTCATTCTTTTTTTTTCAGGGAAAAAATAAAGAATTTCGTCCCACGTAAAGTGAATGAATATTACCGTCATAAGTTTACAAAATAAATGTAGGTGGGTGAATAAATTCATTCTCCAACTCTTCTCGAGGCTTAATCAGTGAAGTCATTACCGAAATTTAATTAGACGCCGCGCTCTCTCTCACTCTCACTCACTCTCACTGTTTTGTTTTTTATCGAAAAGAAGTGGAACCATATACGATGTAAAATTAAACTCTCGATACTGAAGTTGAAAGCAGTTAAGGCAGTCGTCGCCTTGTTGGAGTCATATCTGCGATCTCTTGGATTCGCAGGGAGGATTTGCGAGGAGCGGGCGTCCTTCGAGCGAAGATCCTCCTCCTCCTCCTCCTATCTTCTTCTCTTTTCTGTTGCTGCCGTTGCGTTGCTGCTGCTGCTGCTGCTGCCGAAACTCTTTCGGCTTTTTACATTCCAATGAGTCTTACAAATCTCTACAATACTTTGTAATTAATTTATACTTTCAAAACTAGCAGGGGAAATAATGTTTGAGATTTCTTTTTTTTTTAACCCTTTATTCTTTTCACAACGTGTGATTGTAATATTTATTTAAATTTGCTGATAAATTAAATTTTTTATTATGTATATTTTTCTTTAGGGACGCATGATTATGTTCTAAAAATCATTAATTAGAATTTTCATTTTATGGAATTTCATTTGTCATATAATTATATTTTTGAGACGAATTTTTATTTCTTCGAATTAGTATTTTGCAGAATTTTCATCAAAATCGATTTTCTAAATTGCAGAATTTTTATATAACCGAAAATTCACTTCACAGAATTTTTATTTGTTCAAATTTTTATTTAACATTTAACGTATTTTAAAGAATTTTTATTGGGTAGAATTTCATTGCATAGAATTTTCATTTTATTTTTTCAGATGAATTTTCATTTGTTCGAATTATTATTTGATACAATTTCCATATAACCAATTTTTCATACTAAATAGAATTTTTACTTAAGCGAAAAATCATTTAACAAAATTTTTAATTGATAGAATTTTTATTTCTCCGAAATTGCAAATGGCCGAACAAACATAATCGACAGAAAGATTTGGGCGCAATTTTTAAAATCAACCAATCACAATTTTATGGATAATTTTTGATTGGTTGATTTTAAAAATTGCGCCCAAATCTTTCTGTCGATTGTTTGTTCGGTCATTTGCAATTTCGGACAAATGAAAATTCTATCAATTAAAAATTCTGTTAAATGATTTTTTGATTAAGTAAAAATTCTATGTAGTATGAAAAATCGGTTATATGGAAATTGTATCAAATAATAATTCGAACAAATGAAAATTCATCTGAAAAAAAATTCTATGCAACGTAATTCTATACCCAATAAAAATTTATATGGCGGCAAAAATGGTATTTTCTCTAATTGAATTTTTTAAGAATATACTTTTTTTTTTTTATGAAATATTGATATATTCTGATACATAACCTTAAAAATTTCAAAACATAACCTAACATTTATTTGCTTCTTACCTTTCTTTGGAGCGCGATAAAAATATTTTATTTAATCAAATTTTCATTGATCAAAATTTTTATTTGAATTAATTTTCAATTGTTGCATAATTTTCAGTGAACCGAATTTCTATTTAATGAATAATTTGTGTTTAATATAATTTTAAAATAAATTTTTAATAAATCTCGTTCTTATTTAACTGAATTTTTATTTAAAAAATCTTTTATTTATCTGAATTTCTATTGAATTGAATTTTTAATCTAAACTATTTTTTATTTAGCTGAATGTTTAATTAATAAAAATTATCATTTTATCGATTTTTATAATTAAGAAAAACCAAAAAATCAAAATTTTGAAAATTTGTAATTCAAAAATTCCGGCCCTCATAAAATAAATACCAATTATTTGAAACTTATACAATTTAATTGACTCAAATAATAATTATTTGATACAGATAAATATTTATTTGATAATAATAATCAAGTAACCGATTATTTGAATGAAATAAATTTTTTTTTCATTGTATTTTTTTGATGAAAATGTTATTTAATTTTTTTTTTTTGCAGAAGAATTAAAAAAAAAAAAAAATTTTCGATTTACAGGTGGTGGACGAAATTCAAGTTCAACGGAAGGTGAGGGTTCAAGTGGACTTGCTCATTTAGGACCATTGGGCTCACAATTAGGACCAACGCCGAGTCGAAATAGTGGAACAATAAGACGTGGACCTGGTCGACCACGTTTACGACCCAATGGTCCTGGACATCAAGGACATCGTGGTCCAAGTCATTCGCATACGAAAAAAATTCAAAAACCACTACCAGTTCCAATACGATCTCATAATCATCATCAAAATCAGAATCATCATCATCATCTTGCCAATATTCAACCAAAACCGTCCATTTCTTCATCATCATCGTCACCAATAACAACGGCAGTGGCTGCCACCGCTGCATCGTCGTCCTCTTCATCGTCGTCGTCTTCGCAAAATTCCACAATGATTGGTGAATCTCGTCCCTTTGGCTTTTACACTCAACAAACGCCACCTCGAGGATCGTAGGGCTTGTTGTTCTAAAAATAATTTCCCACGATTGGAATCACCTCTAGTGTGAACTTTTGTGTCAAGGAGGATTTTTTTTTTTTTTTTTTTTTTTTGTATTTCACTGGAAACAAAAGCTAGACGGAAAACCGTGTTTTATATATAGTATATTATAAATAAGTCGAACGCTCTCGCGGATATTTAAGCAATTTATTTAGAGAAAGAATAAATTTTCAAAAAAAGCTTTTTTCAAAAAAAAAAGAAAATTCTTTTTTTGAAAATACTTTTAGCTTTAATAGATAAAAAGCAAATTGAAGAATTTTCAAATTTATTATTTGAATATTTTTTTATTATAGAAAAATATTTTTTTTTTTTTTTTTTTTTTTTTTAGTAATAGAATCGAGTGCGTGACGTTTGATAATGACACGAAATGAGAGGAATCAAGAAAAAGAGGGATCCTTGTACTATAGTACCTTCAAATGTAATTTGATCTGTTAGTGAAAAAAAAATTGTCTTTTTTTTTCTTCGCCATGCGACAAAAATCATTTTTCTGAATGAGATAATCGATTATATATATATATATGGAGCGAGTTGAGAACTGGTTCGCACGAGAACTTGTACGTTGAGAAATATTATTTTCTCTCAATATTTTTTTCGATTACTAAAAATAGAGTTATTTCGAGAGAAGAAAAAAGAAGAAAAAGCGATTAGATTGTTCTAATTTTTTTTTTTTTTTTTAACTTTGCACGTTGTACAAGATAATTACGCTAATTCAATTTAACAAGAGAGGATATTTATTGGTGATAAACCTTATAATAGATAATCTAGACCCCTCGCGCACATAGATACAAATTTTTAATTTACGTTAGTATTTTGAAATTAATCTCTAATGCAATACTTGTTCTCGAATAATAATAATAATAATAATAATAATTATAATAATCATCATAATTATAATTAAGTGTCCGATTTGTATAGGAATATCAATTTTATTTAAATTCAACTTCTCCGATGAAGCTTTATTTAATTTACACATTTCAATTGTATAATTTATTTCTTATAAATATTTTCTGTAAATAAATCGCTGTGAAGTCAAAACAAATATTGGTAATTTTTTTTTTTTAGAGATAAATAAAAATTATAGAATTTAATATAATAGGGAAATAAAAAAAAAATTAACGGAAAAAATTATTATAATAAAATTTTAATTAAAATTTTTGTTAAAAAGAAATTGGAATAAATGAAACAAGATTTGATTGTGGCAAATAGATAAGGATTTTGTTGAGTTAGTTTTTAGAATATTTTGCATCTTTGTTATATTTTTTTTATTTTATTTTTTTGCAAGAAATTTCTTGCATGGAGAATCAACCCTCGTACCATTCCTATTCCCCCCCCCCCTTTTGGTTGAATCGAATGGCACTCGACGAAAAGACTAAAAGAGAGCGAGATGACCCGACGTGCCGCGGCATACTAAAGACTTAAACGACTCTGCGAGAGAAGATGCTTCTTTCGAATGAAAAAAAGGATATATACACATTCGCACATCGTCCGCGTTCCATTGCGACGCCTCGTTTTATAGTATATATCCTTGATCCCGCGCTTATAATACATTAACGTTTAAAAGATTGCTTTTATATAGAAATTGTGTGCGCGTTTACCTTGTGTCCTCATAAAATGAGCTTCTTCTTTTTATAACAAAAGAGTTAACTCATTATTTTCTTTTTTTTTTTTTTTTTTTTTTTTTGTTTCAAAAATTTAATTTAAAAAATTAATCTTTTAATTTTATAGAAAAAAATTTTTTTTTTCTATTTTAATATTTTTTTAAATATATTTTTATAATTTAATTGAACACTTAGTTTTTTTTTAGATTTTATTTATTTTTTTACAATATTAAATTTTTTGAACAGATATCTTATATTTTCCAATTTTTTTTTTTTATTAATTATTATATTTATTTATATTATTATTAATAATATAAATAATATAATAATTATATTTATTTATAATTAATAATTAATTTATTAACACAATTGGTTAAAAAGAAGTGTAAATAAATTTAATAATTAATTTAATATAGGTACTTCTTTAATTAATTAAATTTTTTAAACAATTATTTAATATATTTTAATTATTTTTTTTAAAAAATTAATTATCATAATATTTATATTGAAGATGATTTAGAATTTTTGGAATTAGGAAAAAAAATAATTTTCTTTTTATTTCAATGACTCTATAATGCCAAAAATTCTAAATCATTTTCATTTTAAATAAAATTTGAAGAAAATCATGTAAAATGTTATTAAATTTAGTTATACTATATTATATTAATTATTTATTTATACTATTATTTATTAATAATTAATTTATTATATTTTTTTAATTAATGAAACATTTAAAACAATTATTAAATATTTTTTTTATATTAATTATTATTATTATTATTATTATTATTATTATTATTTATTAATAAATAATTTATTTTACTTTTTTAGTTAATTAAATTTTTGGAAAAACTTATTCAATATTTTTTTTTTTGTTATTATTATTTTTTTCATTCATTATGGTTACAAAAATATATTTTTAATTATATCTAATACAAGTTTATAAGTAAATTTCTTTTTAAGAAATTGACATTTATAATTATAATTTTTGCATTATTTATTGCATATGTGTTATTAATTAATAATTAATTATATTTATTTTATTTATATTTTTATTAACACAATTACGTGATTATGAGGGATATACATTTACGTAATAAAAATAAAGAATTAATGAAATAAAATATTATATATATAGTAATTAATTAATTATTGATAAAATATTAATTTGAAAAAATTCAATTAAAAATCCATTATTTGTTATAATTAAATTTATAATAAAGGAATGAATTCTTTATTAGGTAATTATTATTATTATTATTATTATTATTATTATTTTAATAATGATAATAATAAAATCTAATAATAATAATAGTTAATTGTTGGTTTTGTGACCTAATTTTGTTAATTCTATAAGACATAATAATAACTTATTAATTATTTAATATAGTAAAGTATTTAATTAGTTATTTATTTGTTATATAATTAATCAATAATAATTGCACTTACAAAGTGGTTTTTTTAATATTTTAAATCAAATTAATTTCCCGCCGTCAAGTGGATTGGTCATGTGAAGAAGACCAATCACAAAGCTGAGTTGGGCGGTAGCGAATATTGCGCGCGCGCGCACGCCATTCGCACATTTGTGCAGAGTGAGTCCTATGAAAAGTTTACTATTTATTTGTTAAAATTATTTGTTAATTGTGTGGTAATTTAGCAATTAGTACTATTGCCCAAGTTCAACAAGATTCAATTAATTGAAATTGTATGGAAACAAAGTGAATTATCCATTTTTTAGCCTTGTCGATGTCACTCATTAACTCTGGCCGGAAAAAGTGAGGTTAGTGTTACTCATTTTTTTGCAATTCAGGTAAGAAATTATTGAATTTTGTCATTATTTATAAAAAAAAAAAAACCAGGATTATAAGATGTTTAAAAATTACTATTGATTTATATAAAGTTTTTAATTCTGATAAAATGGTGATTTTGTGAAAAATGTACTTGGAGGGGGAAGATAGATTTTCCAGAAGTCAAACAAAGGATGTTTGCCACTTGTTTTTTTGTGGTTAAAACCATTTATTTCTTTATTTACTCTCAATTCGTTTTTTTTTTAGTTTATTTTTGATCAGCATATAACAATAATGTTTTATTTTATAATTAAATATTGACATATAATATATAATATATAGTATTTTATTTAATTTTCGTGATTGTCGTTAACGTTTCGTTTGAACTTTTTTTTTTTTTGCCATTTGTGATTGATATTTGATAAATTAACAACGAACCAATCAGGAAACCTTATTGACACATCAAAGAGAACATTTTCTTTTTTCGCATCGGTGAAGTGCACAACGTTTACGATTAATGCGATTCAGAATAAAAAAATATAATTCGTAAATATTTTCGACAAACTTTTTATTAATTTCGAATTAATTTGTTGATTTTTCCGTTGATTATAGTGAAATTATCTTTTCGAGAGAGACTATATCATTGTCGAGATTGTTTTTTTTTCTACAACTGTCGCGGGAGTAAAGTGAGAAAATATTCTTAATTAATAAGTTTAAAAAGATGTGTGAATTATAAAAAAGTTAATTTTAAATATTTCTTATTAAAATAGAACGTGCTATGTAATAATTTGCAGTATAATAAACGTTTATATATTGCGACAGAGAATGTTGGAGGTTATAGATATTCGGAAAATTTTATATCTTCATAACGTGCTTCATACCCTCCAGGTAAAGTACTTGTATTAACCTCTTTTCTATATAATTTTTTTCCAATTAAAATCGAGATAAAGATTGAAAAATGTAATATATAGTTGAATTTTCTTCTCAAATTATATATATTTTCAACATAACCTGTTTATTTTCTTAACACTGAAAATATTTTATTTATTGTTTACACATTTTTTTCATATATATATATATATATACTTGAAAATTTTGTATTTTTAAGAGAAACAACTTTTTCAATGATCAATGAAAAAAAAAGAAAAAAAATACTGTTGATAAAATATATAGAAAAATTGCATAAATGAAGGTTGTGCGAGTCTTTATAAATATTTAATAATTGGTATAATGATGTGGGTAGATGCGGTATTAATTCCCTTCTTGTCTTTCAATACTCTCACGATCACATAAATGTAGTATGTCTGGTTTTCTTATTTATAAATCAAATGATGTTCCTTTCAACAAAAGCATATGATGTATATTTACTTGAAAAGAATCAATCATAAATTGTAAACTTTCATGTATATATATATATATATATATATATATACGCAGTTTATGCAATGAAGTTATTAATAAGAAATAGTAAGATTTTTTTTTAAATTTCTCTCCAAGTTATTATTAATTAATAGCTAAACGAATATTATTTTTCACATTACTTAAATTACTATATTTAACATTTATACAATGTTTCTCTAATTACACTAATTAAAAATTATTAATTAATTTAGATTTATACGATAATTTATATGAATTAAATATATGTGTTAATTAAAGAATTTAATTTTTGACAGTTTTTATTTAATTATAATTTGTAAAAAAGAGAAATATTTAAATAACCGCATCTCTCTGAGGGTTTATATAAATTTTTACTATTTTTAATTATCTTTATCAATTGGTGATCTTTGTTCAGGATGTTTGAATAAATTGTTACCGGTTAGCAGGACTCATTGCAAATGGTAATAAAACCAGAAATATATATATATATATATACATATATATAGTTTCTGTTTCTTAACGCGATTTATCACACTTGAGTACATCCTGTGTATAGGAAAATCAACAAAAATTATAAAACTTTACATAAGCAATGTTAAATTACTCTATTAAAAATAATTGTTTCTCAATATAAGTAATATATTCTCTATATTGAAAATTTATTTCTTTCTATTTTACTTCCTTTTTTGATCATTTTTTTATTATTTTTTAAAATATCGAGTCATTTCAATTTAATGTGCCTCAAGTTCTCGAAAAATTCAAGTGAACAAAAAAATTTTTTTTTACTGCGATTTCAGGTGAGATTTTGACTTTTTCGGAGTAGGTTTAAACAATTGTAATGAAACTTTGGAATTTTGTTATATATAGTAAGACTAATCTTTAACGTAAATTTCAGCTTAAAATATTTGTTAGTTTACGAGATTTGCAATAATAACAAAAAATTTTAAACTGCTATATTTTCCGTTCTAATAATCGGATTGAGGTCTACTTTTTTTTAAAATGTCAAGGAAAATGAGAGGAATAAATCTCTTTCAGAACAATTTTTTATAATTTTACAACTAAAAAAATTTAAAAAATTAAATTAAATTAAAATTAAATTAAAATTTAAATTTATTTATTAAATTAATTAATTATATTTAATTTATTAAATTTAAATTTCTAAAATTTTGAGGCATGATAGATTCGGGTACAAGGAATCTCGCTGTTCTCCGAAAAATACATAATTTTGAGTAAAATTATTATAAAATGATGTTTAAAAAGTGGCATTTTTAAACGAAAATGAAAACAAAGATGGCGGCGCATACACAGACTTGAGTGTGTCATTCCTCCAGTAAACAGCGCCAATTCGAGCGAGTGGCCGCTGAATGAACTATAATATAATACAGCGAAACCTCTCATAAGACAATTTTAGTGGGGGGTTCTCTTAAAGCAGGTTTTTCGCAAGAGGAGAAATTGATGCGCAGTGACCGTTTGCGCATGGCGGTCTATTTCAAAATAATGTTGGAGTTTATTGAAAATTATGTTAGAAGAAATAAAGAGATGAATATAAAAAATAGTAGAAAAATTACAGAAAGTAATCATAAATTTCTTTCTTGCATTTTTTCCATAACCAAAATTAGCCTAATATTTATCCTATTGTGTTTTGATAGGTTTTGACAATTCATAATAGTGGTTGTTTTTTTATTTCTATTAAGTATTTTATTTATGTTTTATATTGCAGTTATTTTGTTTTTTTCGATTTAAAAATACATAGTATTTTAGAAGATATTTAATTGGGCTTAAAATTTTTGAAAAATATAAATTACCTCTTTAGAATTTATTTTATTACAGGTAAGAGATATGATAAGTAGTTTTTAAGTGTGCAAAGTATTATCTAACAAGGAAATATCAAACTTTAATATTTGGCTTTAATCTTTTAAATTATTACCATCTACCTCTAAAATAAAGTTATTTATTAGAAATTAAATTAATGAATTGTAATAGTTGTAATTCAAAAAAAAAAAAAAAATGAAACAGATAATCGATTCTAGAAGTATTTAAAAGAATTTATATAATGATGTAATTTGTATAATTATTATAAATGAAAAAGATAGGGTACAAATGTAACGAGAATTAAGTAATTTTTATTATTTGTCTCATAATATATTTAGAATTAAAATAAAGATCTGAGTTTCAACAATTTTCTTACATAATGTAATTTAAAATATTATAAAGCAACGTTTTAAATATATAATGAAAATAAATATTTTTAATGTAATTATTTATGAAGAACACATTTCATAACATTCGTATATTCTTTGACATTATAGCTTTGGAATTATATCACTATTGTTAGCATCAGAACTTTTGGAAACTTCTTCTTGAGATTTTTTCATAGTCAGATTCTCCCATTTCCGAAAGAGACGATAATCCGAAAGTGTATATTCATTTTTCTGTTTACACCAATTGTGTAAAATGTGAACTGTGGTGTTAATATCTTCAGAACTTGGAATACTGATACTGTTAGGCTCTATTGATTGGAAGATTTTTCTCTCATGTAACTTTTCCTTCGCAATGGTTTGAGGATTTTTTCCTGTGACAATTTCAATAATTTCGCAGTCGCTGAGTTGTTTCCATCCAGGCTCGTGCTGATCTTCAGATAACCATTCTTTTACCTCAGATCGATCAACTTTTTCAAGACCTATTCAACAATAAGAAAGTTATTGTAAATTTTAATTATAATAATCTTATAACAAAAACTTTGCTCTATAAACAAACATTTATGATACAAGTGTTGATGAATAAAGAGAGTGTAAAATATGTACGTGGGATTAGAGTGTCCGTAAAAAAGTCGACTTTCGAATTTTATTTGGACCACCCCCCAGTTCGTTTTCAATACATAGTGCCAGTAATCAATCGAAATTTCCCATTGAAAGTACACGGGGAAAATGCACTTTTTTTAAAAAAAAAAAAAATTCATAACTTTTTCAATTATTGAGCAAAAGATTTTTCAGGTCACAAATTCTTTTATTTTTAGCTACACTTTATGTTGGCATTTTTAAAAAAAATTAAATATTCAAAATTTTTAAAATGGTAGATGATCAAAAATAGGTCTTAAAAATGCATTGCAATGTAATCAGTGATTTATCACATAAATCCAGAATTTTGAAAAATTAAATTTTGCTATCCGATTCTTGACTAGAGACTCAAAAACCTCACGAATAAGAAGAATTGTTGTATTATTTTGAATAATTATATGATAAATCATTTATTACATTGCAGTGCATTTTCAAGACCTATTTTTGATCATCCACCATTTTGAAAACTTTGATTTAGAAAAAAAAAAACTAATTTAGAAATTAGTATTGCAAAAATATATTTCCATTTTATGAACATAAATGAATAAAAACGTAGGATATAATTTACCTTTAATTTTGTTGACCATTGCATGCATTTGGCTAATTGTTGTTGAATTGTCAGAATCATTACTATTCTTTTCCATTACTCTTGAAATTCCACGGAGCTTATTCCAAGCATTTTGTAAGTTCTCCTGAGTCAAGGATTGGAATGCCTTTGCAAGCATGCAACAGCAGTCTCTGAGGTTAAAAGATTTCATAAAGTCCTGAACAGCAATGTGGTCATTTTTTAATATTAACAATCTAAGTAGATCCTTTCGATAGAGAGTTTTTGCCTTTGCAAATACGCCTTGATCCATTGGCTGGATGAGTGACGTAACGTTGGGAGGTAAAAATTCAACTTTAAAATTTTCGTTTACATTATTTAGAATTTCTTTCGGTGGATGGCAGTTAGCATTATCGAGTAACAGCAATACTTTTCCATATTTTTGTGTTTGCACTTGCATGGCCTGTACTAACGGAATAAACTGATCTTTATACCAACTGAAAAAAATCTTTGCATTCATCCAAGCTGAGGCTTGATGTGTATACGTGACTGGTAAAGACGTAGTATAATTATTATTAAAGCAACGGGGTCTTTCAGATTTTCCAATAACTAGTAATGGTAGAGTGAAAGAACCATCTGCGTTTGAACAAAATAAAACGGTCACCCGGTCCTTTTTTAATTTCCAACCTGCATAAAAAAAATATTAAAATAAATTGTAACTATAAATATGTATTGGAGTCACTACAGAGAAAATTGCAAAAATTTTTTTGTCTATTAATAATTAATAAACATTTTGTGTTTTTTCTTAAAAGTTAGTGAATAATTTTAATTTTTATCCAATTTTTATTAAAAATAGCAACTCATTTTACTATATCTGAAAGATTCTCTATAATTCAGTTCGCGGTTTAATTTTGTTAATAAATGATTCATTAACAAAATATTAAATAAAAAAATTTTATTTATTTTATAACTTTTGAACAAATTTTTTTTTAACAAAATTCAAGAAATAAATTTGTAGAGAAACTTTTGGAGATTAAAATGAGCGATTGTTTATAAAAATTGGATACAAATTACAATAATTCCGTTGACTAACTTTCAAGTAAAAACACAAAATGTTACTTAATTATTAATAAACAACAAATTTTAAGTAAAAATAATTTTTTCGGAAAATTGTACAACTGGATCTTTCAAAATTGAGTGAAATACATTTTAAATATATTTTTAGTTTCCTTGTTAAAAACTACTTAGTTTGATGTTTAAAGATACATATATCCTTAATCTTTTTAGTTTAATAAATTAGGAATGAGTCGAGATTTCATGGAGATTTCACTTTAAATGAGTTTATAATTTCCATTTAAACTAAATTTAAAAAGTGTGAATTGTTTTGTAAGTTTTTAAAAATCATCACATTCAACTTTGCAGTTTTATAGGTTATAATTATTGCAATTCACGAATTTCAATATAATTACAAGTCAAAAAGATTAAAAACTACCAACATTTTTTTATATTAATTTATTAAAGTTAGAAAAACTGTGAAAATGTTAAATTAAAGTGTGTTTTACCTGGACAATCATAATCCTCGTTTGCTCCAGCTAGAGTTACTTCTGGCAGCCGTTTCCAATAAACTCCACTTTCGTCTGCATTAAAAATTAAACTCAAATCGCAGCCTTCCTCTTCAACTAAATTTTGAAAATAAAAGGCAAAACTTATGGCAGCATCAACATCCGCAGATAATTTTTCTCCTTTCATAGATAACTGTCTAATACCATATCTTTTTTTAAACGCATGCAGCCAGCCATTGCTAGCTTTAAAATTTTCCGAGCCGTTTAATTGTTCATTTAACACCAAAGCCTTTTCGCAAATCAGCGGTCCACTCACTGGTTCACCCGCAGCACGTTTCTCGTTAAACCACCTGATTAAAACTTTCTCCAAATCAGCATTATGCACTGGTTTTTTGACCTTCCTCTTTTGCAGGACTTTTGGACTTAAATTCTCAACATCTTTAAGGCTTTCTGAATTTTTCTTCAATCTACTAACAACCGATGGTGAAATATGGTATTGCTCAGCTATTTCTCTCAACTTATTTTTTGTACTTCCATTATTGAGGCTTTTTATAATATTAATCTTCTCCTGTAATGGAAGATGCACGTGAGTCTTCTGTTGCTTATTGCACATAATCAGTCTTTACACTTACAGAAATATTAAACTTTAAATATAAACTACATAACTGTGATCACAGATAGGGGTTTTTTTGCACATTTTTAGGCAGGTTATTTTCTGTTTACATTGTTAGCCATATGCTCCGCTTGACGCTACTGCGCATGACGCAATATATATCTAAAGTTTTAGGGAAGGGGAACACGATAGGGGAAATTTGTCTTATTAGAGGTTGTCTTATGAAAGGTTCGCCTGTACATTATTTTACTATTTATTGCTTTATTTTTATTATTTTTGCGTTAAGTTATGGTAAATGAGTAGAACAGCGAGATTTCTTGTACCAAACAAAATCATTTCTCCAAAATTTTAACCGCAAAAATCATTTTTTATTTCAGAGTAAGTTTCAAACCACAAAAAAACGTCCTTTGCCCACATACCCTTAAATTAAATAGTCTTTAAATATTAAAATTTTTTGAACAGTTTTTTAAAAATTGTAATTTATTTTTCACATTTAATTTTATTTATTCTTCGTTTTAAAATTTTAAAAAAAAGTTAGTTATTCAAACTTTATTACGGACTTATTGATTTTTTAAAAATCAACAATTTAAAAAAAACATGTATTGTTGGATAATTTTCATTTTTAATACAAAAGTTTTATTTTTGATAAGAAAACAATAAATATTTTCTGATGCTTGTATTATTAAATTAATCGTTTAAGTATTTATTAAAAAACAAACTATTTAAAAATAAACTTTTGAAAAATTTTAGGTATCTAAGTAAAAAAAATAAATAAAAAATAAATTTTGATTTAAATCCATAAAATCAAATTTAAATAAAAAATCATGGATTTTCTTGATTTCTTTATTTATAAAAAAAATTAAATAATTTGCTTTTGATTAATTGATTGGAGTGAAATTTGTTATAATTTTTAATAACTACAATTTTTTTTAAATGAGTTAATATTTTAGTATCAATTATGAAAATTTTTTTTTTATACACGGAGAAAAAAATCAAGCGAATGTAGTAGACCTTTTTTTTATATTAAAAAAAAAAATTTAAACAAAATACATTTTTTTAAGTATATAATGCAGATCTTTTTTATTTCAAATATTTAACAAATTTTTAACTGCTTTAAATTCTTCACTATACATTAATTATTTTTCATAATTTTAATGAAATTCTTCATAAATTCAATTATCTTAAACTATTTTTCAATTAAAATTTTTATGAAATTGAATAATTGTTTATAATTTTAAAAAAATTACCAAATAAAATTACCAAAAATTTTTTATTTAAAATCTCTTGAAATTCAATTATTCGTAAAAATTTTAATTATTTTTAATGATTTTTATAATAATCTTTGAAAATTCAATTATCTGAAAGCATTTTTCAATTAAAAACTTTTGGAATTCAATTATTTTCAAAAATTTCAATTTAAAAGCTTTTAAAATTTAATTATTTCTAAAATTTTCCATATAAAACTTTTGGAAATTTAATCATTTCAATTATAACTCTCCTGAAATTCAATTATTTTTATTGATTTTTATAATAATCTTCGAAAATTCAACTATCTGTAACGATTTTTCACTTAGAAAGTTTTCAAATTATTGTTTTTTTGTCTGCAATTTCTAATAAATTTTTTAGTAACAGAAATCATCAAAAAAAATTTATTTAAAAATCACTTGAAGTTAAATTAATTTCAAAAATCAAAATTGTAAATCTTTGAAAATTCAATTATTACTTTTAAAAAAATTTATCTAAAATTATTTAATTACATACTTATTTTTAGTTCTGTAAAATTTAATTATTGTAATATTTTAAAAAAAATTTTATTTAAAAATCTGTAAAACTTGATTAAGTATTGCCTGAAATTTTTTTGCTAAAAACTATGACAAAATTTTAAATTTAAATAAATTGCTTAAATCAGACTTGAAAAAATTATAAAAATGGAACTTTAATAATTTTTTTTTTAGAAATTTGCCTTACTTAAATAATTGTTAAATTTACTGTTTTATTTTACATTGACATTATTATTTTTAATAATTTATAGATTGAAAAAAATATTTTGTTCATTTGAACGTTCAAAACTTTTGGCTCATGAAAGTTTGTCTTACAATTAGTTTGATTCTGAAATATATTTGAAATAAATTTTCTTGATAATATTCATTATAGAATTATTCTAATTACAGAATTAATAAAATGAATTTAATATTTAAATAACATTAGTTATTTAAAGTAAAATATTGATTATTACCAATTAAATTTTGTTAAAATAAAAAAATCAACTTTTTCGACATTTTTAATTTATATAAGATAAAAAATAATTTTTATTTTTTATTATTACCAATTATTTTTATGCAATTTTGAAAATAAAGCCCTTTTTTCAGCATACAATCATGTGGTACATGATGATGATGATCTGCATAAAAAGTGATGATGCTCATTCAAAAGGAACACACGAAAATATTGGATGAAATGTTCAGTGGGCTATACCTGCAGCTGCTGATGAGTTACCTCACCATCTGCGTGATTGGATTTCAGTTAGTGGTAGTGGCGATGGTAAGTCTTTTATTTTCAATACTAGGTTATATATATATATATATATATATATATTAAAAAAAAGAAAGAAAAAAGAAAATACAGAGCTAGCACATCATTCCTATACATTTTAAAAATCGTTTACACGGTTTCGCCCCCTCGAAAAGCATTTCATCTGGAAAATTAGAGACAACAATATTCTCTCTAAAAAAAAGCGTATAAAGTTTCTGTTTTTCAAAATATATTCATAAAAGAAAAATATATTTACAAAAATATACTTTTACCTATGTAAAAAAATTTTAAAAACAAATTTCTTTTTAAAAAAATTTTTATTGAATTACAAAATATATTTTAATTAGCATAAAACTTATTTGCAAAAATTTTTTTTCTTTTCCAATGAAACTAATTTTAAAATAATTTTTTAACTTCGCAATAAGTAACAAAAGCAAATAACTTTTTAATACGGTAATTTGTTTTCTCATATTGGAAACCTTGTTTTGTATATTACGTTCATTTAAATTAAAGAAAAAGTTCCTTTCATGCTTAAAATTATAGTACGCGCGCACATACGATCCCGCATTCAGAACCAGCATGTTTTCATTTTTTATAAATTTCTTCGATGCAGAAGGTCTTCATTGAAGGTCGGTTCCGACAGATGATATGTATGCTAAAATTGAAACAAAAAACAGGATTCCTTATCTATAATTATAAAAACATAATTAGGAATTCATTATAGTACCCGGTAAAGAAAGTTCCAATATCATTGTTTTGCCACCATTGGCTATATTTTTGTTTTCAATTCGAGAATGGGAATTTTTTTTTTTTTCTTTCAAAACTGAAACAAATTTTCGATTTTATCTACTTGTGTATTCAATAAGAAAAAAAAATCATGCTGCAGGTGGTTATTGTGCGTAAAAATAGATTTGCTTTTAAATATTAATATTTTTTTTATTTCTTTAATTCAATTAAGATTCGTTTATTTTCATTAGAAATGAAAAATAATTATAATTTTTGAAGCGCTAATTATATTTTTCGATAATAATGAATTTACTTTTATTATTCATTTGCAGGGTGTTCAGCGGTCAGGGAATGTCAGGGAACTTTTCAAAAATTTGCCAAAAATGAATATTTTTATGAAATTTTAAAATTTTTCGGTTCAAGAAAAAGTTTACAATGGTGTAAAGTGGCCGCAAGTCAGGGAAAAACTGGAAATCAGATGTCCCTGAAGTTCTGAACGTTCAAATGAACGAAAAATTTGTTTACCACTGTTTTAACTTCAAATTTTATTATAAAATATTGGTTTCTGTATTCAAAAATACATGAATAATTTATTAAATTTTTAATGAATTTTTTATTTTTATTGATATAGTAATTTTTAAAAAATTTATAGACCAAAAAATTTATTTCACTCATTTGAACGTTCAGAATTTCAAGCACATAAAATCAGGGAAAAGTCAGGGAATTTTGATTAAAAGAAACCACAAATTAAAAAACTTTGATACATAAATGTCAACTCAGTTTTTTTTTTTTTTTATTTAGACATTTTTGTAATATAGGGTAAATGCACTAATTGCGGCGAGATTCGAGTCAAAACACCTTTGAAATAGAAAATTCGACATTTCTATTGTATAAACTCAATTTAAGACTTATTAAACTTAAAGCTTATGTTATTAAGATATTAAAAAAAAATTTTAACTCTATAAAAATCGATTATTTAAACAAATATGAGAAATTAAAACTAATACCGTAATTTTCTATTGCGGCGAGTTTGTATCAATTTCGGTGACCAAAATTACGTGTATTTTGAAGATACTTTGCCCGCCGAAATTGAAGCCAATGGAAATCTTAAAAATGTTTCAATTGCGGCGCGGAAAAAAATTTGATCTCAAATAATTAAATTAATAATTGTTTAAATGTGCATCTTTATAAGTATTTGTATCAAAAAAAGATTGAAATAATTTTTTTTAATCATTTGGCAACAGTTATATTAAATATAATAGTAATAATATTTATTTTTTATGAACGCGCCGTAATTGGTGCACTCGCCGTAATTAGTACACTTACCCTAGCTCATTATAAATGGTGCCGTCAAATTTTTCATTTTTCAAAGTATTTACTTTTTTTATAATAATAAAGTTTTAAATATAATAAAATTTTATTATTAAACAATTTTTAATTATCTTATCGTTTCCTTTATGAATAAAATTGTTACTTAAAAAGCATTATAAAAATTTTAATCAGCAATGCAGAATATTAAATAATTCAAAAGTTTTTTAGTCAGGAAAAAGACGGGGAATTTTGAAAATAAAATTTTGCGACCACCCTGTTACTTTAATTTTTGATACTTTTCATTTTTTTTAGTATTAAATATTTATTTAAAAAAAGTTGGAAAAAGGTTAGAAAAAAAGTCAGGGAATTTCAGGGAAAAGTCAGGGAATTTTTTTTGTACTTCTTGCTGGACACCCTGAATTTGATTATTTATATCTGGCATCACTTTTCAATTTTGGTATTTATTTTTAAGATTTGTCAACTTTTTTCCCTTTTTGTCATTAAAAATAAAAAATATTTTTTTTTTGTAAATATTTTAAATTTTGTTGATAAAATTCGAAATCAATTTTTGATTTTAACGCGTTTTTATTTAATAAAATTTTTGAAAAATTCCATATTTGGGAATAATAATATTCTTACTATTATTATTATTATTATTATTATTATAATGACCTCAATACCTATATATTATTATTATTATTTTATGTTTATTAAATTTTTAAAATTTGGTTCAAAATACAAATTTAAAATTTTAAAAAAAAATTATTCTTTACGGGACCAAAAAAATCAAATCATTTTTTCAAAAATTTTTGGGTCCACATAATACCTTGAGAAGTATTTCTCAAGGCTGAATTTGAACTGAAAAACTTAAAAAAAAATAATTTGACATTTTTGGTCCTGTGAAAATCAATTTTCGGCGCTGAGAGTCGACGCCAAAACTTCATGGAGGTTTAATTTTAAACAGTTGTGTGTGTGTGTGAAATTCAATACTGAAATTTTATACAAAATTTTTTTTTTTTTAAATCACAAGAAACTGCAATTTTGTAAATAAAAATATATAAATATATTTATATATACACAAAAATACATAAAAGTTTTGTAAAATTTAGGAAATCAATTTTTCCACATAATACGTTTTTTAAAATTAACTATTGAATCAATTTATTCGAATTAAGTTTACCGCGAGCTAATTAAAAAAAAAAAAAAAAATGACACCATATAGTTTAATTAGCGGATATTTTTAGAACAAAAATTTAAACCAGATTTTCGGGCACGTGCTCATTAAGTTGATTTTATGTGTCCTATTAGGTAGAAAATAAAATGATTTTCAAATATTAGACAGCAAAAATATGACAGTTTTATGAATTTCAACACATTCTTAATAAGTTCCAGATTGGTAGGGGGGATTTTTCTGATTCTTTAAAAAGGAAAGAGGTGGCATTTGTGAGTCTTGTTGACAGAGCAATTGGTTGTGAAAAAAAAAAAAAAAAAATTGGATCTTCAAATACGTTCAATATGGTGACCGAATTTTTATATTTCATAGGTCCACACATATTTTATGTGTAAAATTATACATCGGGACATTGTTTACCTAATTATGATTATATTTAATAATATTAATAGTTAATATATTGTATTAATTAATTAATATTAATATAATATATTAGAGTGGTCCTAATTTTTATCATTCCCGGCAAAAATTTTGTTCTAAATGGAAAAAAAGAGATACGTATTTTTTTATTTTCATTTTAATAAGTATTTAATGATATCTCAAAGCCCTTGAATTTTTACATATATTTTGTATAGGGAAAAAAAACAGATTATTCTTTCAGATATATTAATCTCTAAGATTGTATAAAAAATATTTTAAATAATTTATTCAACAAAATATTGTTATTATTATTCTCAATATATATACTTAGTGAGCTGCAGAAATTAAATAATTTTACAGTATTTTACGATTAGAAAAATTGCTAATCAGATCTAGCTATCGAATATAATAATTTTAATGAATATTTCAACAATGTAAATGTATTGTTATTTATGTGCCGCGTAATTTTAATCTTTAAATGTAAATTATTAAACAACTCTGAAAATTATATTTAAAAAAAAACATAGTTAAGTTTTCATTTATTTTGAAAACGTCAATTTGCAAAATTACGAAATATAATTGCTACAGCTCTCTAGATGCTGAGAATATTAATATCAAATAATAACAATATTTTGTTTAAAAAAATATTCAAAATATTTTTTTATACCTATAATAAAAAATAAATAAAATAAGTCATAATAATAATAATACATATTTAGTTAAGAATAAAAAATTTCAGTAGAGAAATCAAATAAAATAGTAAGCAATTTTAAGGAGGTTCAACCCATTAACATAACCTCAAACTAAAAAGTAGTTTTTAATAGAACTAAAAAATATATTTAAAATTTATTAAATCCAAATTCAACAAATCCAATTGTACAATTTTGGAAAAAAAAATATTTTGAGTTAAAATTTGTTGTTAAATAATAATTAATAAACATTTTGTATTTTTTCTTATAAGTTAGTGAACAATTGTAATTTTTATGCAATTCTTACAAACAATAGTTCATTTTTCTTTTTGAAAGATTTTCTACAATTTTGTTTTGTTGAATTTTATTAAAAATATTTTGTTTAAAAGTTAATAAATAAATAAAATTTTTATTTTTTATATTTTTGAAACAAACCATTATTTAACAAAAACACAAAATTAGAATTGTAAATAATCTTTTAAAGAGAAAAATGATCCATTGTTTATAAAAAATTGAATAAAAATTAGAATTGTTCACTAACTTTGAAGAAAAAATACAAAATGTTTATTAATTATTATTTAAGGCCATGTGAGATATATCCATGTGAGCCCCATGCAAAAAACATGGTATTCATATAGTTCCAAAGTTTTCTCTAAAATGGTAAAGAATTTTTGGTTGAAATTTGGAAAATATGATAGAGAATAACATTTAGAATTTTATCATTCCTCAAAATTTCAACCTGAAATTTCTTCTCATTTCCGAGAATACTTGGAACTACCAAAAAGTGTCTTTGTCTCACATGGCCTTAACAACAAATTTTAACTCAAAATAATTTTTTATCCAAAATTGGACAATTGGATCTGTCGAATTTGGGTGTAATAAATTTTAGTTCTGTTAAAAACTACTTTTTAGTTTGAGGTTATATGAGGCATTTCATATGAGAATACGGGGTCATGTCTCGGATTTTTCTCAAAATTCGGTAAATTATAGTGATAGTGGTGCTAAATAAGTGTACAAATTTTGAATTTGAAATTTTTAATATTTTTCGAGATATTTACAATAACAAATTTGAGCAATATTTTTGTTTTGCATTACTTATAACTTTTTTCCTATTAAAAATAGAGAAAAATGTTGTAAATGTTTTTTACGCGGAAGATCTTAAACTTTTAGAAAAAAATTATTTTTTTTAAAAAAAATATTAATTTTTAAAAAATTTGTTTAAAAAATAAAAATTGTTTATAACTTTTAACCTTGTTCTCCCTCATTTAAAAACGCGAAAAAAATCATGAATATTGTTTAAGTCATAATAAATTGATGGTTAAATTTTTGAGATGGCATTATTTTTTGTTTTCGAGATATTAATTAATTAACTAACAAAAGTTAATAAAAAATGAAATATTTTACGAATAAATAAAATTAGAGTAATTTTAAAAACACCATTAGAATGCTTATCAAAATCCACATCCAACCAGCCCTATATGAACTATTTCTAATAAACGGGTGTTAAATTAATAATTAATAATAAAAATTATTTAAATAATTAATAACATTTAAGGAAATGATGATAAACCGTCAATTCTTTTATTTTTTGAAGATTATCTAATTCTGTGTCAAAAAAAGAATATTAAGTATTACCAAGAATCAAAAATTAATTATAAAATGTTATTTAGAAAAAGACTGAAAAATACCATGCCGAGTAGCTAGGCAGCCCCCTCCGAAACCTAAATTTTCAATAATCATCTGTTAATAATTTAGATTTGTTAAAAATGTTATTTACACTGGTTTTATTTAATACAGAATTAGATGGTTTTTCAAATAAAAAAAGAATTGACGATTTATCTTCATTTCTTCAAATGTTATTAATTATTTAAATAATTTTTATTATTAATTATTAATTTAACACCCGTTTATCCAAAATAGATCATATAGGGCTCGTTGGATGGGGATTTTGATAAGCATTCTAATGGTGTTTTTAAAATTACTCTAATTTTATTTATTCGTAAAATATTTCATTTTTTATTAACTTTTGTTAGTTAATTAATTAATATCTCGAAAACAAAAAATAATACCATTTCAAAAATTTAACAATCAATTTATTATGACTTAAACAATATTCATGATTTTTTTCGCGTTTCTAAATTGAGGGAGAACATGTTTAAAAGTTATAAACAAATTTTATTTTTTAAACAAATTGTTTAAAAATTAATATTTTTTTTTAAAAAATAATTTTTTTCTAAAAGTTTACGATCTTCCGCGTAAAAAACATTTACAACATTTTTCTCTATTTTTAATAGAAAAAAAGTAAATGTACGAAAAATTGAAGGATTGAACGAACTTACCTTAAGTGAAGATCAATCCAAATTGTATGAGCTGTCTCGTCCGAATAGATCAATTTTCGTAGTCCCGCCGTACTGATCGTTCCACCACAGTAATTTTAAAACTCAAGAGTTTTTGGCGCCTTCGGTAGGTGTCGCCCTTGTCGTACTTCCCTTTTCCGTCATTATATTTTAAAGTTTAGCATAAATCGCACTGGGTATTTTATTTTGAATATTTTGGGTAGGGAGGGTTTGATCTATTCGGACGAGACAGCTCATACAATTTGGATTGATCTTCACTTAAGGTAAGTTCGTTCAATCCTTCAATTGTATTTCACTGTCTCGTCCTCAAGATCAATTTTCGTAGTTGTTTAAAGTTTGTATGCGAATTTATGCTATTTTTATATTGAATATATATTTATTAATCACTCATTGTAATTAAGATTACAAGAACACAGAAACGAGGTTTTTTTTTTTTTTTTTTTTTGAAAAGAAAAAATATTATGAACATATGTAAATGAAAAAGAGTATTATTTGAAATCGGTTTGAGATTATTTTTGTAAAATAGTCGATGCGAAAGTCGTTGAATCTGCTAATGGCCGGTTGTAAAACCTGGCGAACATTGAGGACGTTGCAGACCATCCAGCTGCACGACGAATTGTTTCTATATTTGTCCCTTTCCGGGCTGCCGCTGAAGTCGCTGCGTGGCGTGTACTATAGGCTGAAAATATTTTTGTGTTGACTCCGCTTTTTTCCAGTATTTCTTTTATCCATCTGCTCAGTGTCTGCGACGTGGCTGGATGGTGAGGCTTTTTATAAGTCAAGAACAAATTTCCAGTACTTGATGCACCTTTTCTTAGTGCTGTCGTTCTTTCTATGTAGTCGCGTAAAGTTGTTACTACACATAACTCAGGTTGTTCCGTAAAAGTTGGAACTTCTAAGCTCGGCTGAAACTTGCTGCGACTTGATGTTTTTATAGGATCCGTTATTTTAATTCTGACAGGTTCCGAATTTAAATTGATATTTTCTAGCCTTATTACGGTCAATGTTTGTATCCGCTGTGCTGTAGTGAGTGCTAATAACGTCACTAATTTCTTTGTTAACATCTCTAAGGTCAGGCCCTCATGAGGATACCAGGTGGTTAATTTATTTAATACAGGCTTTGGATCCCACGTTACATCATATTTGTATTTCTTAGGCTTTAGCACTGCTGCTCCTTTAAAAAACCGTGAAATGTGTTTGTTATTTCCTAAGTCGCCACCTGCAATAAGAGATAATGCCGCTCTATAAGTATTGATTGTGCTGAAGGAATTGACACTCTCCAGGGTTGTCGTGAAAAAATTCAGAGCATCCGAAATTGCGACGTCGTATGGATCATTGTTTCCTTCCTGACAATAATTCCACCATGATTTAAGGGGTTTGCTGTATTGGCGCAAAGTACCTGCACTGATGGAATTCAGCATCACCTCCGCGGCTTCTTCTGTGGCACCTCTCATTTTGAATGCTTCCCTGATAAACACGCTGCTACCAGGGAAAGATTGTGACACAGAGGGTGCGTTTTCCTGTGAGGAGAAGATAATAAAGTTAATTGTGGTTTAAAAAGAATTTTTTCTGAAACTATCAAAGACGTGAACAGCGGATACCACGGTTGTGTAGGCCACAAGGGCACTACAACAACACCTTCCGCTTCATCCGTCTGAATCTTTTTCAGTGTTTGTAAAATTACAGAAAAAGGAGGAAATGCGTAAAAATGATAATATTTCCAGTTCATAGTGAACGCGTCTATTTGCATTGAGTCGGGATCTCTATGCCATGAGACATAGTTTTCGCATTTGGCATTTGCCCTTGAGGCAAAGAGATCCACGTCGAAAGGTCCAAAAGTTTGGTTAATTTTACTAAATGCCCAGGGAGCTAATTCCCACTCCGTTTCTTTTGGTAAACTTCGCGATCCCTCGTCTGCTTCTTTATTTTCTTTAGACGGTAAGTATGTTGCATGTAACCATAAGCCACGCTCCTCACACCAATTCCAAATCTGACGCGCGATTTGTGATAGTCGTGGGTGTTGAATGCTTCCCATTCTATTAACGTAAGCAATGGACGTCGTATTGTCCATTCTGAGCAAGATTTCACAATTTTTGTCGTTTTTAACAAAGCATTTGAGACCCATGAATGCAGCCATGAGTTCTAATGAATTTATATGAAGGTTGCGTTCATCAGCATTCCATAACCCACAGGCTTTCTTACCTTCACAGAAAGCACCCCATCCTGTCAAGGATGCGTCTGTGAATACTTCTTTTCTGTAATTATTTTCCCTAATTGGGTTACATGATTTTTTTATGTTTTCAGCCCACCATTCTAAATCGGACTGAACCAGGTTTGATAGCGTGATCTTAGCTTTATAGTTATTATTTGATTTTTCTAGCGATAAGAATTTTTCTCTCTCTAATCTCTTAGTGTATAACCAGCCATATTTGATCGCCGGACAAGCTGCTACCAACATGCCAATGAACTGAGCTAATTCTTTTATGGTACATTTTTTATCTTTTAGAAATCTAAGGACAAACTGATAGATAGAGACACGTTTTTTATCGGGTAGCTCTACTCGAAATTTTTTACTGTCAAGTATGAAGCCTAGAAAAGTACACCGTTGTGAAGGAGTGAGTTGGCTTTTACTCTCACTTACCAAGAACCCTAGAGATTCCAAGAGTGATCGCGTAATTTGAATATTTTTCCTGCACTCCTCCTGTGACCTAGCTAAAATGAGAATATCATCAAGGTATATTACTGTTAAAATGCCTAATTTTCTTAGTTTTTCAATGACAGGCTTGAGCAGCTTGGTAAAGGTGAATGGCGCTGTACACAACCCAAACGGCAAACACTGAAATTCATAAATTTCATTATTAAAATTGAATCGAAGGAACTTGCGATGTTTTACAGCGACTGGCACCATTAAATATGCATCTATGAGATCGATTACACCCATAAAGTAGTTTTTACTGATAAGGCGAAGAACGGTTTTCATATCCTCAATTTTGAAATGTGAGGTTGATATGAATTTGTTCAATTTTTTAAGGTTCAGGATGAATCGATCCTCACCACTTGGCTTTTGCCTCAAAAAATATGACGACAAAAATTGATTTTTACAGGGTTTAGTGCAAACTACTGCCCCGATTTGCATGAGTTTAGTAATGGCTTTTTGTGTTCTAACTTCCTCCTCAGTTGTTAATGAAGGGGCCATTTGTACTGACATTTGACACGGGGAATCGCAAAAGGGTATTTTATACCCTGTGACGCAGTTCACTATGAAAGGATCATTGGTTATTTCCTTCCATTTTTCTGTGAAAAATTTTAAGCGACCTGCAGTTTTACTCACCTTTATTTTCTCCGACTGTCGTTGGACTGTCGATGATTTGTCCGATTCCATTGTTGTCCCCCCTTCCTCGAGGATGTCCGTTGATTGTACTTCTTGGAGGGGGGTTTCCAGTTTAAATGATTTTTTGATGAGGTGGATGGTTTATCCTTGTTTGTAAATCCTTTAAATGTATTGACCACAGCAGATCTAGTTATATCTTTTCCACTTTTCTCACATTCTTTCGCTGCCTTAAGTTTTTCTCCCAATGTTTCTCCGAACAGGAAAGTATCGACTCCTGTCTCGTCAGCGATTGTTTTTAATCGCATACTGAAGGAAGGAGTGATGAAGGACCTGCGAGTAATTGATGTATCGTGATGTGAGTCAGTAAGAATCTTGCCTATGTCACAGATGGTTTGAAAAACTTGAGAAATTTCATTCTTTTCGAGTTCTTTTGTAGCTTTTTTGGCCTCTAAAAATGTTGTCAGGACTTGTCCCACTGCGCTAATTGCTGCTCCCAGCTGAGTTTGAGCGCGCACTTGGTGTTGATCCTTTTTGATAGCAGATGTGCTCATAGCAGATTTAATTTCTGCATTTAAAATTGGAGCACCAATTGTGCGACAATTAGCTGGCGTATTATATTTTTTTATTAGAGTTTGTTTTGTCTCTTTAGGAAGTCCTGACTTCAATATTTTCGACCATGACTCAACTATCGAATCATGAAGAGGTGCACTTTGAGGAGTTTCCTCCGCAGCGCCATCTGTCAGCAACTTTAGAAACTCACTTTCGTTGTTTACCATTTGAGAATTGCTCGCTGCGCCATCTGTGGTCTGTTTATTTACTATGACTCTGCGTCCTTGAAGGGATATCAGACTCCTGGATCTAGAGCGGTTACGAGAATGACGCGACGTACCTCTCCGGTTACGCTCTTCGTCTTCATTTGCACCAAGGCGCGAACCAGACGCATCTCGCGGATAACGCTCTAGGCTCCGCCGTCTAGCGTGCTCGGACCTGGATGTGCGTCGCTCTCGATCGCGATCATGTTCCGCCCCGTCATTCGACGCTCCTCTCGGGATGCGCTCTATGCTCGGGCTGTTGGAACGTGGTGATCCTTGTTCAGATCTTGAATACTCACTGCGAGATTCCGATGTTGAACGTGACGAGCTTCTGCTGAGTGAACGCCGTTTGTGCTTTGCTTTTTTCAGGTCCTTTTTTAACTTTCTGAACTTCTTCTCCAATTTTTTAAGCGATGAACTTTTCTTTTTCTTTTTGTGTCGACGACGATCCTCTTCACTAGATGAGCTGCTATCCGATGATGATTTCATTATTATTATTATTTATTTTTTTTTTTTTTTTTTGGTTTCACTTGAAACGATGTGTCGTGGAACGCACAGAACAACGTAATGACGGAAAAGGGAAGTACGACAAGGGCGACACCTACCGAAGGCGCCAAAAACTCTTGAGTTTTAAAATTACTGTGGTGGAACGATCAGTACGGCGGGACTACGAAAATTGATCTTGAGGACGAGACAGTGAAATACAATTGTTTTTTTTTTCCCCTATAGAAAATATATGTAAAAATTAACGTGCTTTGAGATATCATTAAATATTTATTAAAATCAAAATGAAAAAATACGTATCTCTTTTTTTCCATTTAGAACAAAATTTTTGCCGGGAATAATAAAAATTAGAAAATTTAAAAAATTAGGACCACCCTAATACATATATATATATATATATATATATATATATATATATATATGTATGTATATATAAATATATAAATTGTTGAGATAAACCAGGAGTACAAAGTTGGTGACCAAGTCCTTGTGTATCGCACCTGCTTGCAAAACATTTTACTTCCTTGGGATGTCGCCCTATAGTTAGAACAGGTTTAAGGTTCATTCGGAGCTCCTAACGTGACAAATGTGTCTTCTCACCCGCCTTCCTCCCTTCCTTCCTCACTTCACCCCTCTCTCATCTCATTGCCTTTCTGAATTGGATGCAAAAGAAAAACATCTTCTTTAGTCTCTTTCCTTTTTTTTCTCTCGCTCTCTCTCTCTCTTTCTCTTTCTCTCTTTCTCTCCTCTTTCCTGCATATGCACGCCATAATTATTTACGGCAGTATAAAATAAAATAATAATGGAAGAGTAACATAAAATTTTTTTACGTGAAACATTTTATTAGATACTATTTTATAGTGAAGTGTGTAAGAGATTTTTTTTTAATTGAAAAATTCTTTGTATTTTGTATAAGCCTTAGTTGTTTGCTTTATTTGTCGTTTGAGGTATATGTATAGGAACACTTTTTCTACGATACAGGTAGTTTTATAGGGTTTTTTTTTTTTTTTTTTCAATTTATCGTGTTATAAGAGATTTTGCGCTTGGATTTTACAAATTTAGTATTTATTATAAAAAAAAATTTCTTATTTATTCAGGGTTGCCACAAGTCAGATAAATCAGTGAAATGTCAAAGAAATTTTTTTTTTGTCAGGGAATTTAAAAAAATGTGTTTGAAAAATGTTGTAAACCTAGATTTATTAAAATTAGATTAGATTTGTTATTTTTATGTTCATTTGTTAAAAATCAAAGTGTTCAACGACCCTTAAAAATATTTAATTCTCCTTGAATTTATTTTTTTTACCTTGAAATTATTTAAAAGAAGGCACTCGCCCCTAATTTTGACCCACTTACATTTAAATTATTAAACGAGGTTACATTTTTTTTCTTATGTATCATTTGGATCCTAAAACATAATATAAGGTGATGAAAAAAAGAAAATTTTAATTTTTGATCATTTTAGAATGTTTATTTTTTGAAAAAATTAATATTTTTGAAAATTTATGCGAGAAATTCTTAAGAATCATTAAAAAAGTTTGGAAAAAAAATTGGCGATGAAAAATATAGTCAAAATTATGAAAAAAGATAGGTAGTTTTTTTTTTTACAAATTTTTAACAATAATTAAGTTTTGGAGAATTTTTAATTAAAAAATTTTGCAAATAATTGAAATTTTGAAGAATCTGTGTTAATATTTTTTTTAATTAATTAAATTTTCGAAGTTTAGCAGTTAAATTTTATGTTAATGATTAAATTTAAAAAGATTTTCAATTGAAAATTTGAAAAAATATTTAAAAGTATATGAAGAAGTTTATTGAATTTTTTAAAAATGATAAATTTGTAAAGAGTTTTAGTTAACTTTTTTTCAATAAATAACATAATTATATATGGATTTTACGATTTTAACGTTTTTTTACGTATAACGTTTATTGATAAACAATTTTTAAAGAAATAATTTTTTAGACTGAAAATTTTTATAAATTTTTGACTGAAAAATATTTCTTGTATTATTTATTAATTAACAAATTAAAAAAAAAATATTTGTTTTAAATAAACTACTTTATAATAATTTTCGTGTTAAATAAAAATTAATTTCTAATCCTTGATCATAAACGTTGCGTACTTCACCGTCGTTATGGATTTTATGGAAATAATAATAATTAAATATTGAAAAAGTTGCAATTAAAATTTTTGACTTTTTTCTATTTTTTAAATATTTTAAATTAAAAATTTCAAAATTAATTCAATTATATCGAATAATTTATTCAAAATTATGAAATAATTAAATTTTTTTTTAAAAATAATAATAATTTTAATTATATATTTTAAATGGATTTACAAAAAGAAATTAACTCGATAAATAATAATAATTTTTTTTCACGTTAATTTTATATAAAAAATTAAAGTATATATTTTATTTATTTTCATTATCTCAACAAAACTCACTAATAAAAACAGTAAATTTCAATTTTTAAAATCTGTTATTAACTTTACATTCATTGTCACTTTAATTATTTGACAAAAAATTTTTTTTTTATCAATAATTAATTCTGTAAATGAAATTAAAAGTATCGTATACATTTTACATAGTTTTTTTAAAAAAAAAAAATTTTTTTTGTCTCAACAGAGAAAAATTCCAAGAATTGTAAAATCCCTTTCTTCGTTCACATATATATATATATATACACTTCGCTTTTATTAATTTTCTTTCCTTTGCTAAAAGCAAACGAAGTTCAATGACACTCGTACAAGCGAAAATCCTCTCGTGTATACTCTCTCCCTCTTTTTTTTCTTTCCCTCGCTATTCTTTTTTCCTTCTTTTCATTTTTTTTTTAAATTCTCTCCTCTTTTCCCTCGTGCCTTCGTTTTTTTCTCTTGAAAGACACGTGCGCGCATTGTAAAGAGAAACGGAATTATTACGATTCCCGTTGAAGAATCGGAAGGTGTAATTGTTGGCTGGATTTTTTTTTCGCGTGTTTAGTACAAGTGACTATCGTAGCGGAACTGTGCGCGCGGAACAACGCGAAACCATGTGGAAAATTTATTAGAGAAATTACATACCAAGAGGGCTAACGAAAAAAAGAAAAAAAAAAAAAGAAGAAATAGAGAATGAAATCGAAAAGATGAGGCGATAGAGGACAAAGGGAGAAACTAATTGACATGAATAAATATATAATTGTTTCGATAAATATAGAATAATTGAATTACCCGTATAGTATTGTGATCGAAGTAAATATTCTCCCTTTTTTTTGCACAGCTTCTGCAATTAGCACTCTTAATTAATTCCAGCAGACGTATACAGTCGTAATAAATTTTAGGCACACTTGTTTCACGAGATCTGGATACGTGCAGAAAAACGCGTTTATACTATATGTATATATACTGGGTGGGTAATTAATTAAGAGCCTTTTCTCTTTTTATTTCTTTTCAATGTGTCAATGTAAAATTCGACACAATAATTTTTGAAAAATATTTTTATATAGAAAAGAAAGCTAATTATTGATTTTTAATATGATTATGACGATAATTTTTTTCATCAATGATATTTAGGTATATATATATACATATATGAATATGTTAAATTAAAATTAAATTTTTTTTATTCGTCTTCATTTGGATTTTAAGAAGAGGGAATGGTGAAATTTCAACTCATCGAAATTAATGTTGTTACACGAAAAGAAAATAAATATCAAATTTTATAAAAGCATTTTCAAATTTTGTAAAATTATTTTCAAGTCGTGGAAAATATTGTAAAAAGCGAAATTTTCATATAAGAAATACTAATCTTTAATAAACTTTTATTTATTAGAAAATTATTATTTTATTTGGTAGAATGTATTTAATTCATTATTAAATGACACTAAATTTTATTATAACTATTATGGTAAATTTCATAAAAGTTTATTAAAGATTAGTATTTCTTATATTAAATTTCGCTTTTTACCATATTTTCCACGACTTGAAAATACTTTTACAAAATTTGATATTTATTTTCTTTTCGTGTAAGGGATGTCAATTTTTTTTTTCTGTCATTATTTGGGATCTAAAATTGTGAAAGAAGCCAATAAAAAAATTACCGATAAAAAATAATAAAAATTGTAGAAAAGATTGGATTTTTAAGGAATAATTGATAAAATTCAAAACCAAACATAATTGGTTTGGTTTATAGGGGTAACAATTTCTTTTTCTTTAAATTTTTTTAAAACATGAAATCATAAATTTTACTATGAAAAATGAAAAAAAAATTAATTTTTCACAAATTAACAATTTTTTTTTATTTTTTAAAAATTTTATTTTTTGAAAAAATGGGACGCATAAATATGTTCTAAAAATTATTAGTTAGAATTCTCATTTTATGGAATTTCATTTGTCATAATTATTTTTGAGCCGAATTTTTTATTTATTCGAATTAGTATTTTGCAGAATTTTCATCAAAACGATTTTCTATAATACAGAATTTTTATATAACCGAAAATTCACTTTACAGAATTTTTATTTCTTCGAATTTTTATTTGTCAGAATTTTTATTTGCTCGAATTTTCATTTAACATAATAGACATTTAAAAGAATTTTTATTGGGTAGAATTGCATTGCATAGAATTTTCATTTGTCCGAAATTGCAAATGGCCGAACAAACAATCGACAGAAAGATTTTGGCGCGATTTTTAAAATCAACCAATCACAATTTTCTGAGTAATTTTTGATTGGTTGATTTTAAAATCGCGCCGAAATCTCTCTGTCGATTATTTGTTCGGTCATTTACAATTTCGGACAAATGAAAATTCTATCAATTAGAAATTCTGTTAAATGATTTTTCGGTTCAGGAAAAATTCTGTAGTTATGAAAAATCGGTTATATGGAAATTGTATCAAATAATAATTCGAACAAATGAAAATTCTATGCAATGAAATTCTACCCAGGTTTCCGTGTAGAGTGGCAATTCTGATTATATATATATATATATATGAAATAAATTGAAAAGTAATCGTATGTAATTAAAAATTAATTAATTAAGTATAAATAAAATAATTAAGTGTAATAATAATAATTTTAGATAAAAAAAAATATATTTATCGTCATAGATGTAGAAAGCAGCAAGATAAAAAAAATATATTTCTATACTGACATTAATTAGCTTTCTTTGGGTGAAATTCCTATTATTTGAAATAATTAAAATGCATGGAATTTTCTTATTGGGTGTTAATTGAAACAATTTCAAACAACCAATGTACATTTTCGCTGTTACGTGATGCATTCTCTTCATGCAAGTTATATAATTTCACGTCGTATATAGCAGCGAGTGAGTCTTTTTAAAACTGAATGAAGACGAAAATAGCAAATCAACAGGTGAATCGCTTGTAAAAAAAAAAAGAAAAAAGAAACATATCCACCTTTATTATAAATGTCATTACATCTCTCTTGACAACGCGGTTTTATTACTTATATATTACATCATTATTATATTATACATATACATATAAACAATAATGATTGTAACTATTTTGAAATGTTTTTTTTTTCATAAATGCTAGAAAGTTTCGTTTATTTTTATTGTGAGTGAATTTTTTTTTTTGAAGGAGAATTTATCGAAATTAAAATCGCACAAGTTTTCAAAAAAATGTATTTTTTCAATTTAATAAATTTACACTAAAAATAATTTATTTAATTCAAATAATCATAGTTACTTGATTATCATTAAATAAATATTTATTTATCGACGTCTCCTAACGATAAAGTGTTTATTCAAATTTTAGTGCAATAAAGTGTTAACCCAGAAAATTGGGTTATATGGTGTCTATTGAAAATTTCGTGCAATATAGTGATAGTTCAAGTTGCGGGTAATAAAATATTTAATCGTTTATAAACATATTTTCTATAAAGGATCTTATATTATTCATTCAATTTTAGAAATTCATGTAATTATAATATTATTGAGTCATTCCATTATATTTCGAACAATGTCGTTGCCGACTAATTTTTAAAAATTATGATACTTTGCAGGGATGATCTGGAAGTTATAAAGATCACGAAATGAAAAGATTTTTACTAAAATTTTTATTATTTACTTTAAAATATGAATTTAAAGTGTACGAGGTGCTGAAAATTGACAGTTTTTCAGCCAGCAGAAAATATTCGAAAAAACCTATAATTTACCATAAAAGTGTGAAAATTATTATTGCAATTTATTAAGAATGACTAAATTTACTTTTATAAATTGATTTAAGCATTTAAAGATATGAAATAATAGGAAAAACATGATTTTCAATTTCATCTTAAAAATAACCTAATTTTGCTATTTTTATCGATTAATTATGAGAAAGGGTAAATATTAAATTAAAAAAAAACTTACCAAATATCAAGTCATTGCTATTAACTTTTAGATTTTCTTTGTACTTTTTAATTTTTCTCTTTATTTATATAAAAATTTTGAAAAAGAAAATTGCCACTTTGCTAATTTTTGCGATTTTTGAAACTGAATAACTTGTTTACAGTAAAACGGAAAAATCTGGGATTTTGGGAGTATTTAAATATACACTAAATAAACACACTCCAAAAGTCTTGCGTTGGTTTTTGAGCTATTTTGTAAGATAAAGCAGATCGAAATTTCATTACTTTTGAGGCTATATTGACAATAATTTGTTCTTAACTTGAAGTTGGCTCGCAAGTGTTGTCATTTAATATAAATAAATATGAATTTATTACAAGACTCGATACTTGCGAGCCAACTTCAAGTTAAGAACAAATTATTGTCAATATAGCCTCAAAAGTAATGAAATTTCGATCTGCTTTATCTTACAAAATAGCTCAAAAACCAACGCAAGACTTTTGGAGTGTGTTTATTTAGTGTATATTTAAATACTCCCAAAATCCCAGATTTTTCCGTTTTACTGTAAACAAGTTATTCAGTTTCAAAAATCGCAATAATTAGCAAAGTGGCAATTTTCTTTTTCAAAATTTTTATATAAATAAAGAGAAAAATTAAAAAGTACAAAGAAAATCTAAAAGTTAATAGCAATGACTTGATATTTGGTAAGTTTATTTTTAATTTAATATTTACCCTTTCTCATAATTAATCGATAAAAATAGCAAAATTAGGTTATTTTTAAGATGAAATTGAAAATCATGTTTTTCCTATTATTTCATATCTTTAAATGCTTAAATCAATTTATAAAAGTAAATTTAGTCATTCTTAATAAATTGCAATAATAATTTTCACACTTTTATAGTAAATTATAGGTTTTTTCGAATATTTTCTGCTGGCTGAAAAACTGTCAATTTTCAGCACCTCGTACACTTTAAATTCATATTTTAAAGTAAATAATAAAAATTTTAGTAAAAATCTTTTCATTTCGTGATCTTTATAACTTCAAGATCATCCCTGCAAAGTATCATAATTTTTAAAAATTAGTCGGCAACGACATTGTTCGAAATATAATGGAATGACTCTATTATGTTTTTTAAACAGTTTCAATAATAAAATAAAAATTTATTTGAATATAAGCTTTATATTGTATTGACAATTAAATAAACATTTCATTACCCGCAACTTGAACTATTACTATATTCCACAAACAATTGAATAAGAACTATATTGCACGAAATTTTCGATAGACACCATATAACTCAATTCTCTGAATGAACACTTTATATTACACTGAAATTTGAATAAACACTTTATCATTAGGAGACGTCGTTATATTAAATCAACGTCAATAAAATATTTTTCTGTGTGCAAATACAGAAATTATTGGTTCAAATTCAATTTATTTAATTCAAGTAAAAATTATTTAGTCCAAGTAAATATTTATTTGATAATAGTCAAGTAACCAATTATTTCAATCAAATAAAATTTTTTCTACAATGTTGCAAATTATTTTGAATAAACTATTATTATTATTGTTATTATTATTATTATTATTATTATTATTATTATTATTATTACCTATTATTATTTTTTTTTTGGTATTATAATATTGAAAGCCCTTTAGTAAAATATTATATACCGTGAAAATGTATATTACAAAAACGCAAATTAAAATTGAAAAATTAGAAAAAGAATACCTACATCTAGGCCACATTAATAATTATACTAAAATCCAGTAAATGATTACGCAAAGCGTTAATAAAACTATTCGATTGATGAAAAAGTATCTCGATATACTTTCACAATGTGCATTCGCTTCCCTATACATAATCTATTTAATACTGAATTCTTACTATAATAATTGCATTAAAAAAACATATATATAGGTATAGAATAGAGAGAAAAATTCCTATACGAGTTCTCTTATAGAAGTTGCGAGCTAGAAAGCAAATATTGAACAAAATAATCAGGACAGTAGATGATTTCATTGACGATTTTGTGTGAAAAAAAAGCATATCAGAGTAAACAGAAACCTTGACTTAAATAATTGGAATGTTGAAAGTGAAACTGAATCCAGTGTCTATATTTTATCCCATCACTCAATTTTACCTCACGTTTTTGGGATTTTGACATAATCTTAAAAAACATTAAACTGCGAATATACAAAAAATGAAAAATAATTTCACTTTGAGACTCAGACCAAGTTTATATTCCACGTGAGATTTACATATGGCATTTTAAATTCGGTAAATATAATTTTTTTTTCGATCTTTATAGAAAAAAAAGGTTTACATATATGGGGCATTCTTCATTGAAAATTTTTTTTCCCCGAAACATTTTTTTTCAAAATCTATATGAAAAATAAGGATATACGTATTTTTTTATTTGTTAAAAATGAAGGAAATTATGATTTTTTGATTAACGTCAACGAAGAAAGTGTGTTTTTTGAACATTTTTTAATCTATTGTACTAATAAATTAAAAATTATGCTATATATGAAATTTTTTCTCAAATTTTTCAAATATCTGCTCAAAAATAACGTACCTATAAGAGAAGTAACAAAAAAGTTGAAATTAAACTCAAAAAGTGAGTTTTCTCAAAAGAGACACTTTCGATTTTTAACTTTTTTTTTGCATTAAGTATTATAAAAATTGTACAAAATTGAATCTTTCAAAATTTGATAAAATTAATTTTATTTATAATTTTATTTGTTGTTAAAAACAAGGTTATGTTAATGGGATAAGAATCCTTTATTGACGGGGAAATTTTTTTTTTAATTTAACATAATAATACATATTAAATAATAATAATAATAATAATAATATTGGTAATAATAATTATAATAATAACAACATATAATTAAACAAAGTTTGGTTATATATAAATCCGAGGATAAATTAAAATATAAATTAGAAAAATTGAAATTTGTATAATATATTCTCTATACGCTTGAGAGAATTTTCAATGGGATTTTTCATTGATAGTTCGACGATGATAATTTTTGCACGATCATGAATATTACAAAAGTATATTGCTATACATATACATACATAGTAGCAAAAGCGGGTAATGCGTGTATAAAATGAGATTTATGGGAAAATGCGTATAAGCGACGTAAATTTTTTTTTTTTCATATACGGGACTCTGCTGTGATAGTTGTGCGCGACGTCTATATAAATTCTTTGTGCAGTATATTTGCAGACTTTTTTTCCATCATTATTCGCGTTCGCCGATTCTCCGTTAGGTATATATATATATATATATATATGTATATAAAATCGAATAAAGCACGCGTAATGTGACTCGAAGGCATACCTATATAGTTTGCGCGTTTCGGCTCTGAGCCAAGTCGTTATGAACGATAAGCACCGAACCAGCAACTGTGCGGTAGCCGTAGAGCGTGGAGAATGTAATTTCGAAAGAAGCGAAGGTAAAACCCGCATCAAATGGCATGGTTAGGGTGGATGCTTCCTCGAATCTACATGTAAGACATATAACGTAATATCGTAATACTTCTCATTGTTTCAAATTTTCCATTCAAATCAAAGACTTACGGATATAATATTTCGAATATTGCATCGCTTTAATGATTATGAGAGCAATAAAAATTCCCGCGGCAAGATGTATGAGTCAATATGTATATATATACGTATATCCATATATATATATATATATATATATATATATATATATTTTATTCAACGTCGTTGCGTATGGTTTATTTTGAAAAAAAATCTGATATAATTCATCTAAGAATGATTTTCGATATTCATACAATAAATTTTTGGCAATTATTTTGACAAAATTTTTCTATAGGTATAATATGTGGTTGTAATTTGTTGCTATTATGGTTGAAAAAAGTAATTTTTTAAAAAACAATAGACAAAAAGATAACGGCGTGATTAAACCAATCACAATTTTATTGATGCAATTTCGGACAAATGAGAATTCTGTCAATTAGAAATTTTTTAAAATAATTTTTCGGTTATAAAAATTTTGCAATTTTAAGGCCATGTGAGAAATACCCACGTGACCTCCATGCAAATAACATGGTATCCATAGTTTCAAAGTTTTCTCTAAAATGGTAAAGAATTTTTGGTTGAAATTTGGTAAATATATGATAGAGAATAACATTTAGAATTGCGCTGTTCTCGGTTTAAAGTACAATTTTCCGTTTAAGTATTAAAAATAAAAGTTTTGAAATTCCCATTTTTGAACGAAAGTTGAAGTCAACATGGTGAGGATACACGTGAATGTATCAATGGTCTAGGAAACAGCGCCAATTCGAGTTAGTGGCCGCTCAAAGAACTAACAAAAACCCTATTAACTCCACTATTAATTACTTTTTTAAATTATTTCGCATTCAATTACAGTAAATAAGTAGAACGGGGCAATTCCTTCAACCCTTTTTTATCATTCCTCAAAATTTCAACCCGAAATTTTTTCTCATTTTCGAGAATACTTGGAACTACCAAAAAATGTTTTTGTCTCATATGGCCTTAATGAAAATTCTGCAAAATAATAATTCGAACAAATAAAAATTTGGTTCAATGTCAATTAAGGAGGGTGGCGGGTCAACATAACCTCAAAAACCTGTCAAAACTAAAAAATTGTTTTTAACGCAAACAAAAATATAATAAATATTAATTTTTAAACAATTTTAGAAGATCTAGATTTACTACTTTCGAAAAAAATTATTTTTTTCCAAAATATTTTGTCAATAACTATTTTTTTAACATTTAGTTTTTTTTTCTTTTAAATCAGACAAAAATTGCAATTTTTAACCAATTTTTATAAACAAAAGCTCATTTTACTAAGTGAAACATTCTCTACAATTGTTACCTTTTTTATATTGAATAAGTATGTTCTTAGAAAGGTATAAACAATTAAAATTTTATTTATGAAATAACTTTTTAAGAACATACTTATTCAATATAAAAAAGGTAACAATTGTAGAGAATGTTTCACTTAGTAAAATGAGCTTTTGTTTATAAAAATTGGTTAAAAATTGCAATTTTTGTCTGATTAAAAAGAAAAATAAAACTAAATAATAAAAAAATAATTATTGACAAAATATTTTGGAAAAAAATAATTTTTTTCGCAAGGAGTATGTAAATCTAGATCTTCTAAAATTGTTTGAAATTAATATTTATTATATTTTTGTTTGCGTTAAAAACAATTTTTTAATTTTGACAGTTTTTTGAGATTATGATGACCCGCCACCCTTCTTAAATTTTTATGAAATTCTAAATTAAATGAGTAAATATTCTTCAAATTAGATCTGTTGGATTTTATGTAATGTCGAATTAAAAAATATCGAATTTTTATTTAGCAGAATTTTATAAAGTTTATTTTATAATAAGCCAAATTTTCATATCGAAGAATTTCTATATGTAACTGAATTTTGATTTTAGTATAGATAATTTTTATTTAATTGAACTTTCGTTCAAATATTGATAGCAGATTTTTGAATTTTTAAATAATATAATTTCCATTTAACAGAATTTATGTCTAGAAAAAATTTTCATTAAAATGAATTTTTATTTATCAGAATTGTTGCTTTATCCAAATCGTCGATATGAGAAAATTAGACTCATTAGAAAATACACTTTTTCAAATTTGGCTAAATAAAAATTCAATAATGTTTAAACAAAAATTCCAACAGATCTCAAAAATCTGAAAAGTCAATTATTATTTTTATTATTATTATTATTAACATCATCATTTAAATTATAATTTCAAATTATTGTCAATAAGAAATTTTGAAATTATTTTTCATACCTGCATTTCGAGCTGTATGTTTACATTGAAGAATAATGTTCAATTTAAGTCGAAGGTTATAATAATATTTATTGATAATTCCAAAAATAATTCAATTAGTTGCAATTCGTCTATTGACCTGTTTAGTTTGTTGTCATTTATTTGATATTATTATATTTAAAGTGAATATCTTCGGGAGTGCTCGAACTTTTTTTTAATTCGCTAACAATAAAATTTTAGTGTATTATTAAACTTTCTTTTGTCATTTTAAGAAATTTTTTGTTTCGGGAGTGTTCGAAATTCTTAAAATCGCGTTCGCTTAAATATTTAGAAAAAGTATTATGTTTATTATAATTAATTTTAAACGTGGTTTCAGGAGTGTTCGAAAATTTTTAAATCGCGTGACTTTCCAGCATCATCGATTGGAGTTGCTGAGGTTAGAGATATACCCATATTTATTATAAATACATATCATAATTTCATGCAATTATTTTCTACTGAAAAATTGAAAAAAAATTCATTCATTTTTTTTCCAAAAAGTTTTGTCTAAATGACATTTTAGGTAAATGTCGCAGTTTGTTTAAAAAAAGTTGAATTAAATAACATTAATTAAATAAAAAATGACAATTCGTTAAATAAAAATTTGATTCAAATGAAATTTGATAAAATGAAAATACTGTTAAATGACCATTTTAGTGTCATGCATTTCTGTCAAATAGAAATTCCGGCAAATAGTATTTAAGGAATTTTCATGCTGCCCTTATCTTCAGAGAAAATCTTCACTATAGCTTTTATAAGAATCGATAAATTCTTTGCATTCTTTTGAAAATTTCGAAATAAGTCGTTTAAACTCTCACGTTAGATCTTTGGTTTATTTAATACAAATTTCCTTTATTTTAAATTTGTTTTAGTTACATTTTTTCCTTGTATGTACATATAGGCAAATTGAGAAATTTTATTTAATGGTTCAGAAAATTATTCCACGCAAAGTAAACTTTCACTCTCAACCAAATTTTAATTAGTTTATTAACGAATTAATTGTTTCCTGTATACAAAAATTGCGGACTAAATTTGAATTTTGTTGAAAAATTTACGTCTGTGAAGTTTACAACGTTTATGATAAACGATTCAAAAAAAAAAAAATATTTTAGACTCAAAAAATAATAACTAATTTTTTGCCTACAAATTTTTTTTCAAATAATTGTTGATCAAGAAATGTTGCAAAAAATGTTGTATAGATCAAAAATAATAATAATTTGTATACGAAAATATATTTTCTTCTCAATCGTTGATAATAAACGTTGTGAACTTTATACCGACGTAAAAATTTTATTAGATATTTACTTGAACCAAATAAGTTTTATTTGAATGAAATTGTATTTGAAGAAAAATAATTTCTGTATTTGAATCAAATACCATTTAATTGACTCAAAAAAATAATTAAAAAAATATAATTTATTGGATAATAGTCAAGTAACTGATTTTATTTGAATCAAATACATTTTTTCTATATTTATTGTTAAAGACGGAAGTTAATTAACAAAAATAAAATAAATAATTTAAAGAGAAAATAATAAAGTTTAGAAATAATACTAATTTTTACTATTAACAATTCCGCTTATAGGTAAAGCGTAAATTGTTCTTCGCTAACAAAGTTAGAAAAAGGTAGTGGACTGTCCCCTAGCATATTATTATCAATTCAATAAACCCGGATATACGCTATTTTAGATAAAATGATCAAAAAGTGAGATATAATAAAGACATCAAAAAGGTGACTAAATAAATGAAAACGTAATTAGCACAACAAAAGAAATCCGTTTATTCATTCAACCCCCAAAAGTATACATTTAGTTCTCCATTTGATCTTTAATAAAATGATTACAATTTAAACAACTTTTACGTTAAACTACTTGATTGAAAATCAAGTCTCACAAGAATAATTTATTGCACGCAAAACAATTAGATCAAATAAAAGGAAATTTCCAATAATAAGAAAACAATTTGTGTGTATAAACGGTGTGTAATGATGTTTGTTTTTCGTTTATAGATTCTATATGTTTTAATTAATACATGTAGATTTGAAGCAACTCACCAGAATAATGATAAATAAAATGTTACGAAAAAGTATCAAATTACTTTTCCAACTCTTTAGAGTTTATCACTCGTACTTGATAGACGATTCTCAAATATGCGGAAGTCTTTTTACCTTCCTTTATTCTTCATATTTTCTTTCAATAAACTTGTCTTAAATATTGCCTTTAAACAATTATTTCAATATTTCAAAATCTGCCTTTTAAAAATTCAGAGTATTGAGTTCACCAAACCTAAATTTTCCAAACAGTTAATTTGAGATACAAATAATAGTGATATTAAACAAAACACTTTTAAATTTCAACGGTATCTTGCACTTTAGCATTTATGACTCTTTATACTTGTATAATTAATTTCCCTCTTTTACAAACATTTATAACTCAATAGATTTCTCTAATCGTGGAATATTCACTTGTATTTATAGGTAAACTCAACAATTTTAACCCTTACTGCGTGGAATAAACGATAAACTTAACCACTCTCAGTGGGAGTAAAACTTAATAATCATCCGTCCTTTTTGCGGGAAACACATCCGCTCTGCGGGAAAAACAAATTAAGACTTGTCGAAGAATAATTCGGTGGCAACGATCACACCCTGTTTGTATGTAATTTTAAGTAGTAGGAGGGTTCAACCACCTGAAATACCTTTGTAATTTTTATATGTTTCCTAATTTTTCAAACTAATGTGGCAACTTCTGTACATTGTAAGTTCCACAATTAGCAAAATCGATTTGAAATTTAGTTCATGTTATTTCGCAATATGAAGTTCAATAATCTCAATTCATTTGCGAAATAATAATTGATTTCAAAATTAAAAATAAATGAAAAATAAAATTATAAATAGTTATTAAATTAATTTGAAATAATAATTGAATATTTAACATTAGAAAATTTATGTGTGTGTGTTGATGTATAATTGACAACATTTTTGTAGTATTAATTAACAAATATTATTTTTATCAAATAATATTTAACAAAAAAAAATATTAAAAATTTACGGAATTCCGTCCGTAACATTTATTTTGTGTTTTTGAAATTCTTCTTTTGTTTCTTTTATAATCTACAGTAAATTGATAAATGAGTAATTAATGAGACATTTGAATAGTTTGAATATTTGAAATTGATATTAATAAATTATTACTAATAAAAATTTAATTTAAGGTTATGTGGGAACCTCCCACGTGACCTATTATGGGAAAATGTGTTGTGGTAGTATACGTTTCACTCTAAAATGAGAAAAGATTTTTGTCTAAAATTTTGAGGGATGATAGATTAGGGTACAAAGAATCTCGCTGTTCTCCGAAAAATACATAATTTTGAGTTAAATTATTTAAAAATGAAGATTAAAAAGTGGCATTTTTAAAGGAAAATGAAAACAAAGATGGCGGCGCATACACAGACTTGAGTGTGTCAGTGCTCCAGTAAACAGCGCCAATTCGAGCGAGTGGCCGCTGAATGAACTATGATATAATACATTATTTTACTATTTATTGCTTTATTTTTATTATTTTTGCGTTAAGTTATGGTAAATGAGTAGAACAGCGAGATTTCTTGTACCAAACAAAATCATTTCTCCAAAATTTTAACCGAAAATCATTTTTTATTTCAGAGTAAGTTTCAAACCACAAAAAAATGTTCTTTACCCACATAAATGAAAATATATTTAAATTTAAATTTTTGTTAATTTCTTTGGAAATACTTAACGAGAATTTATATTTTTTAATTTCAATAATACTGATTGTGAGACTTAATTATTATTATGTTATGAATACTCGAATAATCCTCAACTTTCTATATACATACGTTTAAATTAGCACTCATTCTATAAATATATATATGTGTATCAGAAAGCTTACAACATATGCGTGCTTCTACAACTCAGACATAAATTATACTTGTGAGTTCTAAAATATGCAACGAATGCACGTGTGCATAATATTTAGAGAATTCGTTATATACATATCTAAATTTTCTGAAAAACGATTTATTTTAAATTGCTTCGCTTTGGGTTCATTGATTTTTTTGTCTTCCATCATTAATTTCTAATTTTTTTATGATTTAACTCTATTTTAATATAATTGTCTTTAACTTTGTTATTTAAAAACTTAAATGCCAAAAGTTTAAAATAAAATAAAGCTTTTAAATAATTTCTAATTATTTATTTAAGAATGTTTAACTCATAGATATAACCTTAAACTAAACAGTTATTTTTAATAACAAAATGTAATATACTGTAACTTTAGCTCGTCGTAATTATATAATTTTACCAAGTATCATTAAAATCGAAGAACCATTTGCAGATATTTCTGACGTGGACTTCTGACCCGGGTACTTTTGAACATTCTTTCGATCACATCTAGATTTCTGTTTGTTGATTTAACTTTCTTACATAAACTCCACGGATGGCTGGAAAACATTTTAACCCTAAAGTTGCATCTTTTGGAAAATTTATTTTGAAATATAAAAATACCTGATTTTGATCGGAAATTAGTTTAGAGTTTCATGGAAAATTTCCAATAAGAAACATGTATTTTTTTTGCCCAATTTTAACTCAAATCATGTAAGGTTTTAAAAGTCGAACAGACTTAATAATTATAAAGTTCTCCTTTTAATATTTACCTTAATTCAACTTCAAGGTCATAAACATTTTTATCAACAAGATCTTTTCAAAAATATTATGCTGTTATCCCTACAGTAACTTAATCTAATAATTTAAATCTTAACACTCTTTTATATAATATTTATTTATTTATATATTTTTAAATAAAAAACCAGGTAATGTAATCATTAAAACCAATTTTTTTTAATTTTGCCAAAAAAAGACACAAAAAGTGTAATTCGAAAAAAGCGTTCGGGGGATTTTGCTTATATATTTATAAAGAATGGTCAGTGAAGTACCCTAAACAAGTTTCAATAGGAATTTTCCAAGGGATGCAACTTTAGGGTTAAAATGTTTTCATTCTAATAATAATTAAATATAAGTAAATAAAATTTGGTAACATAAAAATTCGAGTTTATTAATTTCGAAAACGTAGAAATTGTTAAAATTTTGTCAATGAAAAATTAAAATAATTTAAAACACATTTATAATCCCATTAGTATTAATTTCGTTGAATTTTTCTCGAGGTCTTTATTTTTTTTATAGGGCTTTTGATTCAATTGATGTTTAATTGAGTCTGTTGAATTTAATTGGCTAAAAACAGTTATAAATTACATTGTAGGATTCGCGTGAACAAAATGGAATTGAAGAGAGGGAGAGAGAGAGAGAGAAAGGATAATTTAGTGGAGAATTCACAGTAAATTCATCATTTGAGGGTTAGGAACGTTGTAATTACTTTTGTCAGGTTGAAGTATCAGAAACGATTTCCTTCTCTCTCGCAAAAGGTTTGTCGACTCTGCGCAAAAAAGATATATAGATCGTTCTGGTTCGCTAATTTCGTGTAGCGTCCGTTCGTACCGTTCGCACGCCGAAATAAAAGCTTTAATTTTCCCTCGTCGTTGGGTAATTGGTGGACGGCCAAGCGATTCTATGCGGCTGACTGATTTTCAAGAGGGAGGAGACACACGCGTCGCGCACCGTATTACTCCCTAATTGTAATTACCGTAATTCGGCCCGAATCACCGACCCCTCTTTCTCTCTCTGCCTCTCATCGTTAATCGTCCTCGCTTCACCTCGTTATTTGCTCTACATTTCGTCTTTTCGTATATGTTTGTTGATTTTTAACATCCATATATATATATATATATATGTTTCTTCAACTTTTAATTATACAAAAAAGGTATATTTCGAGTTTTTATTTCTTAATTACTTTTTATGAGCTTATTTCAAGTGCATTAGTACTAAACAATTTGTAACGAAAGTTTCATAATAAGAAAGAGATTCTAAGAATATTTCTATACATGTACTTTAAATCTTAATTACAGCGATAAGTATACCATTGATTCCAATATATACAATAACGCGGAAATTACCAACGTTGGTAATCAACCAACGAATTTTTCGTTTTCAGATTTGTTTAAAGGTCAAGAACCAATTTTTTATATTGAAATTTCTTTATTTTGGTCCCGAATACATTCGTAAACATTAAAAATCCTCAATTAAGGCGGAGAAATATTCAATCTTAGGAAAAAAAAATTCTTTTCGTCGATTCAACATTGGTAACTTCAGTGTCATTATATATACACGGAGAGAAAAATCAAGTTGAATCAAGATGAATATTATCAAGCCTCAAATGACTGTATAATGTTACGTCACGGCATGGAAATAAAGGTTAAAGGAAAAACTAAAAGTTCGTCACCAAAATTTCTAATTAATTTCGCAACATATAAATAATTTATTATAAAAAATAAAAAATAATTAAAGAAAAATGAAGAACTTAACCTCAAAATGTAGACAATTAAATTTATATCCTTTATTATATATTGTATTCTATTCTTCGAGCGGCTAAAAAATAGAATTTGTGGGATCTTGTTACTTACAAAGAGTTGAAACTCACCTTATTATTGTTATTAGAGGAAGAAATAATAAAATAGAAGGAGAGAGAAAATAGGTTAGGTTGAATTAAAATTGTTTGTTTATTTACCAAACTTACGCACACAATGAGATTTCTCGACGAAACACATTAATACACAAAATTCACATATAAGAACAATTAAGAATTTTATTGATAACTACAAAATCTATAAACCAGAAGGGTAAAATTATAAAATTAATAAGTTTAAAAAGAATACAAGTTGACAAGATAAAATTTCAATGAATATAAAAGTTAAAGTAAAACGGTATATTCACGAAACGGAGATTAGATCCTATCCTGAACCAAATATTAATTCCGAGGATTTATACGGTTATAGGAAATCACTGAGATTTGGACATGCTACAAATAGGAAGTATACAGTAATAAGAGAGCGCGTTTTCAGTCAAAATCTCCTTGAAAATCCTAAGGTCGAACCTCAAGGAATTATTGGTTCAGGAAGGGAACCAATTGCGAATTTCGCGAACAGGGACCGAAAAGAGACTGATTAAAAGAAGTTGGACGACGCTCCGGGTAACCGCGTCGTTCATTCCTACTCTCAAGAAAACTTGCAAAAAGTTAAAGGTGGAGGGAAAATTTTGGAAAAAGGAGAAAATTAAGTATTAAATTGAGTATTAAAAACCCTTAGGGTCCACGTGGACCAGGTACACACTGAGGTGAAGGTGAAATAAAACATTTGGCCAACAAATGTTTACGCTATGTGCGGAGTTGGGCCCCTTGCTCTTTTGTCTAATTGTAATTTTATTGCAAGGCTTAACTCGCACACTTTTAAGGAATTGTCATTTCTGAGAATGCAAGATCCTTTATTGCACTTGTTCATTTTAGATGTTTTATTTATTGAGATCTTAAAATTTAGGGATTAAGATCCTTATGTGTATCAATACTCTTTCTAGTTTAGGCGTTTTCTCTATTGAAACAGCTTTATGGTATTTTTTATTAAAAAAAGGATTTTGAGTGTTTCCTGAAAATGTGAACGGAAAAACCCAGGAACCAGATTGTCGAATTCTAAAGATGTGTAAAAATTACATAAAAGAATAATTAGGACATTCTGCATCCCTCATCCTAGGACAAATTTCAAAAAAAAAAAAGTGTGAGGTTTTGACATATCGGGACGTCACAATAATAACACTGTGCAATAGCATTTTTATTTCTTGGATCACATATGGTGATTCTTAAAGGTTTTTTGACGCTGCACACGAATTCGAACTCAGAATTGCTATATCATCGTACACGGAGAAAAATGGGATTGTTGTGCAAACAATTTTTGGATTGTTGTCAGTATATTTGTTGATATTACAATTCGAAATGTTAATATCACAATACGCATTGTTGTCAATACAAATGTATGTTGTTTTAACAACAATACGAATTTTTTGTTGTCAGTTTTGTTCAGTTTGTAATTCCGTACAGTTGCAGAAGCAAACTCTCTGTCGATTGCTTATGGAACAATCCGGATTTGTTTAGCTGACAGCTTTATTCTTTCATTTTGGTTACTATTGAACATAACCTCACCTTAAAAAATACAAAATGTATATTAAATATTATTTAACATTAAATTTCAACTCAAAATAATTTTTTGGTTTCAGGTCAAAGAATTTGATTCAGAACCTGTAAATGTTCCACAGATTTTAATCCAAATAAAACTATGGTAATATGACCTACTGAAATATGCTATCGATTATTTTAGAAGACGAAGGAACTAAACAAATTGTATTAGACAAATCAAATTAAGCTTTGTTAATAAAACAAATTGTATTGCTGATTTAACAATTTAGTTTTGTTATTTCAACTGTTCCATAACAATTTTCTTTGTTCATGAAACAATTCTGTTTGTTCACCGAACAATAATCCGAATAGTTTTAATAACAATCCCATTACAACAATTTTTTTTTGTCCCAAAAACAAATAGAACTGCTGGTTCTATATTGACAATCCGGAATTGTCGTATGGACATAATTTTTAGTAACCACAACAATTCTTTTTTCCTCCATGTAGATTTTCGAGAAATTGAAATTGAAAAAATACCCTTTTAGGGTATTTTTTAATTTTTTTATAACGGTAAAAATATTTTTGAAGTTTTCGTGATATGCATTTGAAAGCTCATATCTTTCTGAACAATCTGCAATTTAGAACTTTTAAAAATATTTATTTTTGTATGAGATATCCTTGTTTGATGTTTTCATTTGAAAAAATTGAATTATTTGTACCGTTATAAAAAATTAAAATGTACCCTAAAAAAGGCATTTTTTCTATTTTCAAGATGAAATTTCTCGAAAACCTAAAATTCTGAGTTCGGATTCGTGTTCAGCGTCAAAAAACCTATAAGAATTACAATAATATGCGTTCCCAGAAATAAAAAAAAAATGAAAATAATACATTTTTGTATTAATTTTTAAGACATTTTATGGTGTCTCAGTTTATTTTATAAAATCCTGTTAAATATAAATTCAATAATTTTTTAATTTTTAAGCAAATCCGGTTGAATTTTTATTTTTTCGTCCGCCATATTGGATCCGCCATTTTGAATTTTTAAAAACGGACATCAAATTCGTAATCAGCGACCCCAAAAACCCCCGAGTAACAAGTTTTAAGCAAATCCGGTTAAATTTTTATTTTTTCGTCCGCCATATTGGATCCGCCATTTTGGATTTTCCAAAACGGACATCAAATTCGTAATCAGCGACCCCAAAAACAGCGGGATACGAAGTTCTGTTGTAATAAAAAGTTGTTTGATATTCATGACTCAATGAATTATGTTATGAAAACTTTGAACGCGTTTTTCTCGAAAACTCATTTTTCAAACTGAACTGGTACAGAGCTTTTCTCGAAATCTACCGAACCGATTTTGAAATTCCAAAAATTTTTCGATTCTTTATTTAAAAAACTGGTGCCTAAACCTCTAAAAACTCATATTTCTACCCCCTGTGTTTTTATATGGAGGTAAATTGACTCAAAAACACGGCGTTTTTGCGAGTTTTTGAGAAAAATGTACATAAAAAATAAAAAAACCTTTAAAAAAAATTTTTTTTGAGGTTTAGGCACAAGAATAAATCCTTATGAAGAGATTCCCGTTTGGAACTTGAATTTATGTATTAAAGTTTGCCCGGAATCTAACGTACCAAAAAAAAAGGTATCTTTTGGAAGACGCCACCTACTGCTATGAAATTGAACTAAATACACTCAAACATATTTTTTAAATTTTCTCTACGCAATGTGCTACAATGTCCAAAAATAGTTTTTACAATTTCTTTAATACTGTTCTTACAATAAAAGTTTTAAAACCTTCCTTTTTTGTCAATTCTAAACCAGAAAGTCCCCTTAAATGACTTTTCGGTTAAGTAAAAATTCAGTAAAATAGAAAATTGGTTTAATGAAAATTCTGCAAAATAATATTTGAAGAAATAAAAATTTGGCTTTATGAAAATTATATCTGATGAAATTCTCTTAAATGAAAATTCTAATTAATGATTTTTAGAACTTATTAATACCACTCTAATATTGGACATATATTTTGTGTAATTTCATAGCGTTCTACAAATCCCGTGCAGAAATTTTGCCAGGGCCCAGATCGGGGCCGAATCAGGCTGCCCTATTAGGGAATGAAACGCCACGCCTGATGTGGCCCTGATTAGGAAATCCACATTTTCTGGTAGCTCTGATTTGGCCCCGATCAGATGTGGAGTTTCATTCCCTACTAGGGCCCTGATAGGGTAATTTCTACACGGGAAGTGCAGATAATTTATATTTCATAATATGTCTATAAAATTTTTAATCACGAAACAATTCAAAAATATAAGACGTTTATATTAGATTCCAGTTATATGGGTGATTTTCGTAGTCTCGTTATTGTGATTCTATTCTTGTTTTAGTCTACAGTTGCATGCCAAATATTGTCCTTTACCGTCTTGTAGGGAGTTGTGCGATTTTATGTGAACCATTCTAGCTGCAATTTTCTTTTTGTCTATTTTTGGATTGATCAGACAAACATATTATTATTAATAGTTTAATTTAAAAGATAATTTAGAAGGGCATATTTTTGGATCATTTAACTTTTCACAAGCATAAAGTATAATTAATTCAGTAAATTTTATATATAACTTTCTGGACTTGTGATACAGCCATTTACAAAATTTCTTACCGTTCTGTAAAATGTATAATGAATATTACAGTGAAAGAAAAAATTATTTGATTCAAATTCTCGGTTACTTGACTATTATCAAATTATCTACTTAATGTAAATAATTTTCTTTTGAATTAAATATAAATTGTATTTCAACCAATAATTGTTGTATTTGAAACAAATACCATTTAATTGACTCAAATAATAATTATAAATAAATATTTATTTGATAATAGTCGAGTAATCGATTATTCGAATTAAATAATTTTTTTTCAGTCTACAGGACAGACTTTAAGAGAGGTTTCTATTATAAATTGTAGAAATCAATTAACATGAAAAGTATAACTAATTTCAATTTATTCAATTTTATTCTAATTTTGTTTAAAATTTGAATAAATTTAAATTCGTATAATTTGAAAATTAAGTCAGTTAAAATTTGGACAATTTAAAATTCATATAATTTGAAACTTAAATCAATTAATTTTATTTTGAATGTTAATATTAAGTTTCGATCGATTGAATTTGCATTATTTGTTTAAAATTTCAATTAACAAATTTGTATTCACCAATAAAAATTAAAATTAATTTAAGATTGATTAAAGTTTGAATCGAATAAAATTTAAGAACAGCCCGTGTGGAAATTGAAAAATGGTCCTAACTTGGTCCTATCTAGTTTGCCGTTTTATTATCTAGGTCCTAACTTGGCAGTCTAACTTGGTCCTAAAATGGTTGGTGATGCGATTTTAGCCTGGTCCTAATTTGGGTGCCTATTTAGGACCAATATAAGGGTCCTTTTTAGGTCCTAGATAGGACCAGCTTTTTTAAAATTCACATAATTTTAATAGGATTAATTATTTGTTAATAAATTTTGATAACATAATTTTGTATATTATATTGAAATTAATATATTTGCTTACTTTTAGTACCTACATATATACAAAAACTTACTTATAAAATCTTTGTTTCTTTACGCATATATAATATATATATTACCATATATGTACATAAATAATGTATTAACAATCAAATATTCGTAGATTTTTTAAAAAAATAAACATTTAAATATAACTGGACTTTTACAAAGGTTAAGGTTGCACCCTATGATTTAAATAAATCAGTTTCTTCCACTATAGTTCTCTTCGATATAAAGTCTTTTTTTTTTTAAATTATAGAAAGTTTCTTTGAAAAAAATTATCTTTGTTTCAGAAAAATTTTAATTTTTTTAATCAAAGAAATTTTTTTTGATTTTATATTAGTATTGAAACTTCTTTGATTGAAATTTTTATTCTTTTAAATTTTTCAACTTATTTCAATCAAAGAAACTTTATGTAAATTTTAGAAAAACTTTTTGTTTAAAAGGAAATTTGTTTCGAATGATACAAAACAAATCAAAGCAACTGACTTTTTCAAATAAACGTCCGTTTCGTCTGCTAGGATTGAAAAAGTAGGGGCAAAAAAATTCAAATTAAATGTAACCCTTCTCATTTTGTTTAATATAAATTTAATTAATAATTAATTAAAATTTTTAAAAAACTATGGTATATTTTTATTTTTTTATTATTTTTATTATTGTATTTATATATTTTTTTTATTATTTTATTATTATTTTATTATTATTTTATTATTATTATTATATTATTATTATAATATTATTATTAATTATAATTAATAATGCCAAAATACTCCGATATTACTAAAATGGCTTGTAAAAGCAGGACCAAGTTAGGACCAAATTAGGAAATATTAACATTTTCTGCCAAGTTAGGACCAGCTTAGGGCCAATTATCATTTTAGGCATACCTTGGGGATTTCTACTCGGGAGCTTTAATTTTTGATGAATTGAATTTTGGATTGATTGAATTGATGGTTAGTTAGAAGTAGAATGGAATTTAAATTAAGATTAATTACAATTTTAATCAATAAATGCTTCAACTAATTTAACCCTTAACTGGCACAATTCCGTGTTCGAACTACAAAAAATAATTTGACAAAATAATGAAAATATATTAAAGGAACATGAAAATTAAATGTTCCAAAGATATGCCGATAAATGAATAATAAGATTAATAAATTCGTTTTTTTCTTACTTTGAACATGATATGGATTAGAGTTTAGAATCCCATTTAACTCGAAATTGGTGACTAATTTATTGTTCAAGTAAAGATTTGTTCCTTTGATGTAAGCATTATGATTTCCTTGATTTTTTAATAATTTTTTCGCTACAAATAGAGACTTAAGCAATTCTTTTTCCTTTTTCGACATATCGTTTGTAATTTTAAAGCCAAATTTTTTAAATGTTTTTGCTTTTTCAAAGAATGTTCTTTTCCATCTAAATGCGATAAGTTTGATACGAATGGGTCTGTGATTTCCTTGTTTAAATTTGCCAATTCTGTTGGCAGAGACTAAACAAACTTGAGGTATTGACATTTCAACCATGTTGACAATTTCTAAGACTTTTGTCATTGTATTATTCTCTTGTTCTTCAATATCGTGGACATTATACAAAATTAAATTATAAGCTTTTTGTGATTTATTGTGAAATTTTTTATTATTGTCTCGCCCGTTAATTGTTAAAAGTAAACTGTTGATTCTTTCGACTTGCACCATGATATTTTCGATGATTTTTGTCATAGATTTGATATTATCAAGAATTTCGGAAAATGTTGTTTCTGTCATTTTTTTTTTTTTAGATTTCTTCGTTTGTCATGCCTTTTTAATGATAAATAACACAAATATAAGGTAAATTTGATAATCACAAAACACTTGATATTGAAACTTATTTCGAGGGATAATTAATAATTTTTTTAAAACGTCTTCTTGTCTTATTTGAGAGTAACTTATAAACACATCTATCTGCGATGAAAGTCGAAATAAGACTCAAACGAATTGTATAAAATCGATTGAAATTATATGAAATTGTCAATTATGTTTTCCATTTCTGCAGAAATGGAAATGTGACCTGTTTTCACATGTCAAAAGCAGAATCTCCAGTTTTTGCATTTGTATATTAAACTTATATCATTTTCAAATTCAAGGTTAAATGATAATAATTATTAACAAACATAAAGGACTGTAAATGCCATGTATAAAGAATAATTTAATTTATATAAGTTCTAAATTTATCAAAATTAAATCGCGGCGTATGTGTCAGAAGCAGAATCTCATTTTATCTATAATTTTCTTATAGCAGTATTTTCGTTTGGAATAAGTTATCGAAAAAAGTTTTAAAAAATCGTTTATTATTCATTTTTATTAGAAATCTATGAATTTTGAGGGGAAATTTTTTTTTTTTTTGACGAACGTCCATTACATAAATTGCGTGCATCCGATAGTAAAAAAGCATGAAAAAAATAAATGGTTATATATATTTTTTTTTAATAAAATATCAAGAGTTTGAAGTTACATAAAAAATTCAGTGCATTTAGGCGTTAATAATTACGTTACGAATATTTAATTATCATTAAATTAGTTCTATTAATATTCTTACAAAAGTAGAAAAAACTTATTCGTTGTAAATATTGCTTTCTCATGGAGGAAGCATATTGTCTTTGGTCTATTTTACTCGATTTGACATTCATTTATCTATAATGCTTTAGAATTTAAACCATTCAAATGATTCTTTCTCAAAAGAACATTTAAAATACCCCCCCCCCCTGCACATGAAAAGAATATATTTCCGGTCGAGAGTTTTCATCCTCAAAATCGCCTCACAAGAAGAGTATTAAAAGTTATTTTCTGCATTTTAAATTCTATAATGGTTAAGAGTTTTTTTTTTAAATCGTTTTCAATGTGATTTAAAATAGAGAACCTGTGGAGTATTTCAGAAGAAGTGGAATAATTTTTATGAATGAAAGCAGCAGGTTGTATTCTTGAGATATAGTTTTGTAAATTTAGGTTTTAAGCGTGAAATGCATATATTGTTGAAGAAAACCAAGAACAGGAAATACAACAGGAAGATGAAACTTGAAGTACAATTTCCATTTCCGAAGTTGCTCTTCTGTTATATATTATAATGTTTCTTCTATATATAATGATATATTTTGTCAACCATATAGTTCTTTTTGGAGAAAGTAATTTTGAAATTCCCGCAGGTGAGAATAAATAAATAAGTGAATTGTCAGGTGTAACACAAAGAATAATGTTTTCCGTCAAGGTGTTGATCACAAAACCATAAAATTTTCAAGGAAACGAAGGACGCAGTCATTTTTATCAGAGTACACACTATATATAAAATAAATGAAAAGTTTGTCTTTAATTTGATTTCTTTTTTTTTTTTTTTTGTTTTTTGATTTGTTGAGAGGGTCTTTGATCCTTGGGACACGTGTGATGGACTGTCAAGAATTGTGTCCTTGAAACTGTTGCGGTTTGTGCTTTTAAAGGCCCCCCCCATATATACTTTACGTTTTCACGATGCAACTTAGACTCAAACTGCCACCGAGACGGTAGATATACGCGTAAGGAAGCGTAACGCTACGTAGAGCCGAGCCTCTGACTCGCGACTTCCGGTCAACGCAGGAAGCACGCTCGATGCTCGCCACCGCCAAGTTGGACGATCTAGACGACGCCGGCGGGGTCTCTCGTTGCCAACTTTAAGATTTTTTGAATAATCAGTGGACCCCTCAACTTGTGTTTTATAAAATAAAAGAAATATATAGGACGAAGGTCCCTTAGTTACATTAATCACGTTCCATATATACTATACCTTTTGTAATAGAATTTCAATTTATTAAATATGTGTTTAATCAACCCAAAAATAATGGTAAATTTTAATAATATAAATTAAGGGGTTAAAATCTACAAATTTACGAAGTTTCAAGAAACTTCATCGGACTCTAATTTCTCATGTATGCGGTGCGAGGTTCTTTGCGGGTATGTTTTTCTCTGTTCAAAATTAATTGTTAAAAAATATTTTTAATTGAAAGAATTGCACATATTCTGCTAAATGATGATCCTAGGAGATGCTATAAAAGTCCCACCCTTTGGGAGTTGAAGCGAAGGGAGGTAATGCTTTACGAGTTTTATTTTTATGCTTAGGGAGTTGGTTTTAAGGAGATAATTTAATTATTAACTCCCTTTTTGAGTTGATTTTTAACACGAAAATTTTAACTCCCAGTAACGTTAACTCCCTAATTTTTTTACAGTGTACACTGTAAAAAATTTAGAGAGTTAACGTCACTAGAAGTTGGGAGTTCGATTTTTCGATTTAAAAATCAACTCAAAAAGGGAGTTAACTAAGAGTTAGGGAGTTAAGGAGGGAGTTCAGTATCAACTCCCTTTTGAGTTAATTTATAATGGAGGATCATATTTTCCAACTCGTGTAAAAAGTTAAAGTTGAACTCTCTTTTCTTTATCTCCCCAATGGGTGGGACTTTTATAGCATCCCCTGAGAAGTTGACATTCAACTCCTTTTTTTTACAGTGTATGTGCAATTCTTTCAATTATGAATATTTTTTAATAATTAAAATTTTGACATGAAAGTGAACACTTTTAAATATAGAAATGTTTGAAAAACATTTGCTGAATTATTTTTTTAAAAATTTTTTTTTAAAAGAAACAAATTGTTACACTGAGAAAAATATGCTATTGAATCAACAGCATTTCTACTAAAGGCATAAAAATTATTGATTCTGAAACATATGCTACAGAATTTGTAAAATATTATATAGATTCTATAGCGAGTTCTATAGCATATGATTTTGAATCCATAATTTTTATGTCTTTGGCAGAAATGCTGTTGATTCAATAGCATATTTTTCTCAGTGTATTAGTATTAACAAAATTGACGCCTTAAATAAAATAACCATTTGATCGAATTTTTATAAATGTTCGAATGTTTTTCTTTACCAAATTTTCAAATGTTAGAATTATTAAAAATTCAAATGTTTATTTCATTGAATTTTCAAAAGTGAAAAATTTGAAACTATTTACTTATGAAACAATAAGTAGAAGAGAACAAGAAAAAAATAAGAACTAAAATAGTACCAATTTTAGGTATAAAAATAGAACCAAATGACAATTTAGTATACCTAAAGTTGGTATTAAACAAGGTAATAAATTAATATTTTTCGTTTTACAGTGATAGATGAATTTACTTTTTATGTTATTTTGATTAAATAAACTTTCGAACTTTTAATAATTTTAACATTTTATGATTTTGAAAATTAATAAAAATTTGGCGAACTAAAAAAAAAGAAAGCCAACACTACGCGGTATTCCCAAGCGGTCACCCATCCAAGTACTAACCGCGCTCAATTGTGCTTAACTTTGGTGATCGGACGAGAACCAGTGATTTGCGATTTTGTATACGTTTATTAATAGCCAAAATCAATATAAATACAGTATTTATAATAAACAATAAATTCTATTACATATTATTCTAGGACTTACTGGCTAATACATTGCACTCGAAGTCGCGTACATTATTTTATGCCCACGAATGCATATATGAGTTAGTTATTTTTCTTTTATTCATTATATTGTTAATTTCAAGAAGAAATTATATCATTTTAAGATTTTATATCGATCAGAAAAGGCTTGAAAACTGATCATTAGTACTTTTATTTATTTTATGAAAACGATACATTAGAATAACCTGAATAAATTATTATAAAAAAAAAAAAAAAACTAAATTTAACAATAACAAGGAATAAGGAGAGAGAAGTAGAAAAGAAAATTAATTAATCTAAGCTAACTTATGAACTATTGATATTTACAAGTGTTAATCGATGATGTTCATTACAATAATTAGTGATATTTTATTTATTAGGTTTTTTTTTTTTTTTTTTTTTTTTTTATGATATAGTTGTTAATAAAATAATAAACAGTAGTATTTAACAATATTTACATGGGTGAATCTCTCGAAAAGGACAAATGCTGAATTAAGAAAAAAAAAAAAAAAAAAGTTCAAAACCACTGTTATGACTATTGCTATGTGAAGAGAAGGACCTAAATAAGTCTCTAAAATACGTTGTTACGATCTTTATGAACATTATTGTTTAAAAAATAATTGTTTAATATTTTGTCACCGATACAATGATCGAATCCGTTTAAATCTTGTTACTCGAGGGTTTTTGGGGTCGCTAAACACGAATCCGGTGTTAGTTTTTCAAAATTCAAAATGACAGATCCAATATGGCGGACGACAATTTCAAAAATCAGTCCAATTTACTTGAAAATGGTTATTCGGGGGTTTTCGGGGTCGCTGATTACGAATTTAAGGTCCGTTTTTAAAAATTCAAAATGGCGGACGACAGATTTAAACATCCATCCAATTTACTTGAAAATAGTTACTCAGGGGTTTTTGGGGTCGCTGATTACGAATCTGGAATCAGTTTTAAAAAATTCAAAATGTCGGACAATTATCTTTTAAATCTATTTAATTGGCTTCAATATCGTTAATTAGGGGGTTTCAATAACGGTGAACACAAATCTGAAGGTAACCCAAGTAACCATTTTCAAGTAAATTGGATTGATTTTTGAAATTGTAGTCCGCCATATTGGATCCGCCATTTTGAATTTTGAAAAACGGACCTCAGATTCGTAATCAGCGACCCCAAAAACCTCCGAGTAACCATTTTCAGGTCAATCGGATCGATTTTTTAAATTGTTGTCCACCATATAGGTTCCGCCATTTTGAATTTTTGAAAACGGACTTCAAATTCGTAATCAGCAGACGAAAATCTTGAAGGAACGATTTCGTTTGATTTTTTTAACATTATTATTCGATAATATTACATGTTCTTTTTTTTGACATGGCCCCCTTTGACCCCCTGTAATTCCGAAAGGGGGCATATGCTCATCTTGAAATTTTGCAGGGATTATTGGGTCATCATATGTTACCATTTGGCATAAAGAAAGTTTCAAAATTCGAGGTACGAAAAAGGTGCATTTTTTTGCATGAGGCTTTATAATCGATGGATGTGACTAGCGATCACGGAGGGGAGTTTTCTTCCTTTAGGCGTAGCCAAAATTTATTGATTCTAATATAAAAATAATAAATTTTATAAAAAAAAGTAATAATAGTATTCGCCATATTTAAAAGAATATTCTAAAAATTATTAATAATATTTATTATTTATTTATCAAAAAACTAAATTTAAAGTGGACACGGAGGGGAGTTTTTTTGTGTCGACGAACATTGCGAAACTGAAAATCTTTCTGACACTTATTGTTTTCATTTCTTTCATGATGTTGTGTACTGACTAAAACAACATCGTCACTGTAAACACTTTTGAATTCTTCATTTCTCAATTATCATTTTTTTTTTTCATTTACTCATTATATTTGTAATTGGTCACGGAGGGGAGTTTACTTTGCGAACAAAACTTATTTAATTCTAGGAAAAAATATTTTACAAATATTCTGTTTTACACTTTATAAATCAATTATAAATAATGTAATTAGTAGATGTTACTAGACAAAAGATGTTTTCCTATTGCAGTATGAATGCAATAATTCTTCTTTAAATAAAACTTACTTCGCGAACGGTAACGGAGGGGAGTTTTTACACTATATAAACATGATTATATTCAATTATTTAAAATTGTCAATTTTTTTTTATAAAATCTTATTAAATTCTGTTGACTTCTATAATAAGGCCCGCAACATTTTCAATTATTATAATTATTTATTAAAAATAATGTCATGAACGTGTCATTTGTCCTTTTTGTGAGAATGACCCACATATATTATTGCTAACGCTTTTTATTATTATTATTTATTTATTATTTAAAATTGTGTTTAAAGTGATAATTATATATAATTTCGTAGTATTTATAATTCCATAGTTTTTCTTTTTAATTATTTTTATTAAATAGAAAAAATATTTATTTATTTATTCATCTAACCAAAAGTATTTTTTAGTGTTTTGTCTGTGTTTATCTTTTATTTCTTTATTTGTAATGAATGTAGTGAATCTCCATTCTTCATTGGGTATACTTGTGTCTAAGTGTTTGTCGTACAGAAACGATTTCTTCCTAGCATTTCTTTTATAATGGTATATAACAGGGGCACCATGGGTGTCCTGTATATATCCATTTTTGTCCAGGTAAGGAAACGCTTCTGGAGGGACAAAATTAGTTTTTATTACATTTTCAAAGTAGTTATCCTTTGGGTAGTAAATTGAGTAAATTAAGCTATTGTTAGTTACCTTGCGTGTACTTGCAAAGTAATTTCTTGTGATTTTAATTATTTGTGTATCAATTTTATTTATATTCGCTAGGTTGTAAATAATTTTACTTGATATGTATTTCTGATAGTTTGATTCGGCTGATCTATATTTTCCTAGACATACTCTTAGGCATTTTCTCTCGAATACTCTAATTTTTTCCATAATGGATGCACTCAGATTATACCAAATGGGACACGCATATGTTAGTATGGGTCTAATGAATAACATGTAGCACATGAGTTTTATTTTATAATGTAAGTGTTTATTATACATTAATCTTCTTAATTTGTTAAATACCTTTTTTGCATTTTCAAGTTGTATGTTAATGTGTTTAATAAAGTAGAGTGTTTGGCATATGTTAAGTCCTAAGTATTTTACTATTGTCTTATTTGGTACCGGTTCACTGTCATCTTTTCTTTCTTTTATTTGGAAATTCTTCCAGTGTTTTCTAACATTTCTATTACTTTCTGAGAGAGGAGTTCTGAAAAAAATGGTTTCGCACTTGGAGACGTTCACTTTTAATTTCCATGTGTAGAGATAATATTGCACATTTTCAAATAGATCTTGTAATGTTTTTTGAATTTCTGACGCTTTTTTACCTATAACATAAATAATCATGTCATCTGCAAATGCGATACCTTTTTTATTTTCATCTATGTTTATGTCATACATTTTTAGTATTTCATAAACATAGATGTTAAATAATATCGGGGATAGAACTGTTCCTTGTTGGAGGCCATTTTTAACTGCGAACTCTTTGTTCAGTATTATATTACCGTCTGTTATTACGAATTTTTTGTCTGTTATCATGTTTTTTAATAATTTAATTAAGTGTTTTGGAAATGAATTCTTTAATAATTTAAATATTAATCCTTCAGTCCAAACAGTGTCAAAGGCTTTTTCGAGATCAATTAAACAAGCTCCCACATATTTTTTATTATTGAGAGCTTGCGTAACATCTGACATTAATTTATTTATGGCGTGGATTGTAGAGTGTTTATGTCTAAATCCATATTGTTGTTCTGGAATAAGGTTTTTTTCTGTGCAAATTTGTGTTAGTGAGACTTTTACTACTTTTTCAAATATTTTACTAATATTTGGGAGAAGACTAATTGGTCTAAAATCACCTGGTTGTGAACTATTTTTTCCTTTTTTTGGTATAGGAATAATTTTAGCTTTTTTCCAATTTTTGGGAAAATGACTGTTATTAAGTATATTGTTAAAAATAATGCAGTAATCCTCTATTATTTTGTGTGGAAGATTTTTTAATACAATGTTGGGAATTTCATCAATACCGGTTGACTTTTTATTATTTAAGTATCGAAAAATTTTTTTTAATTTATAACCTGAAGTGAAATAGTTTGGAATTATTTCGTCCAATAAGTGAGTATCATTTGCGTGTAAGTTGTTACTGAAGTTTACTATTGTGTTATTGTTTATTCTATCATTTTCAATTTCTTTTTCTAGTGTTACAATTTTATCACGAATTATTTTGTTAAGTTCTTTTCTTCCGTAATTTGAAAATTTTGTGTGTGTTTTTTTAAAGTGTGTTCCGATTATTTTGAGTTTATCTTCGTTGTTGGAAATTAAAAAATTATTATTGTTGTCAATAGGTAAGTTTTGTGTAGGTACGTTTGACTCTTGTAAAAGGGGTTCATTTTGATTGTTAATTTGAAGTTGTGGTATGGAAATTTTACCTTTTGTTCTAAATATTTTATTTACTTGAGGAAACATATTTTTTGGATCAGTAGCAGGAATATTTTTTATTTTTTCTCTCCAATAATTGTTAATAGAGTTAATGTATTCTTGCTTAAGTAGGGCTTTTAATGCTATTAATTTGTTTTTTAGGAAATTTAGTTCTCTGCTATTGTGTGTTTGAAATTTTTTATAGATTTTGTTTATTTGTGTTATTATTTTACTTTTTGCTTTGGAAATTTTTTTAATAAGAAGTGTTTGATAAATTTCCATGGAATTTTTTATTTTAATTTTTGGCAATGAGGAGCTCATAGCCAGTATTATACATTCGTTCATGTCATTTAAATATTTATCAATTTCGTCGTTCGTTAGGTTTCTATTGTTCGATATTATAATGTCATAGTTTTGGTCTAAATTATTTTTAAATTTTTCCCAGTTAGCCTTTCTGTAATTAAATTTATGCTTATGTTCTGCTTTTTCTAGAATAAAATCAGTTTGCGTATCGTAAGTTACATTTAGGAGAATTGCATTGTGATCGCTATCATATTGCAATGTTTTGAGTCTGTCAGTATTGTTGTATTTTTTCACGTTGAGTCTGGAGTCTAGAATAGCTAAATCTAGATATGAATTTCCTCTGGGAAATGAGGGTAGAGTTGAGGTGTATAATTTAATTTTATAATTCATTTCGTTGTCGTCTATCCATTTTCGTAAAAATGTTCCTCTAGTGTTAGAATTTTCGTTTGCCCAACTAGTGTGTTTAGCATTTAAATCACCTGTTATTATAAAGAAATTATCAGGCTCGTCTAAGTTGAGAGTTTGAAATAATTTGTTAATTTCTTGATTAAAATTTAATCTGTTACCATATGCAGCGTAAGCAGATATTATGAAAAGTCTTTGATTGTTAGGTAAATTGATTTTTATGATAACAGTTTCAAGGTTCTGGAACTGTTCTATCTCCGATAGAATTATTTGTTTAAATTTATATTCTTTCTTAATAAGTATTGCTACTCCTCCACCTAACGTCGCGTTTGGTCTGTCTTTTCTGATGACTGTATAGTCTTGAAAGTCTATTTTATGGATTGGGTTTAATTTAGTTTCACTAAGTGTCATTATATCTGGGTTGTTTGTTTTTAAGAAATTTAATAGGTTATTTCGTCTTTGGTTTGTTATAATGGAGTTAACATTTATGGAAATTATTTTTAAGTTTTTCACGCTGATAGTGTTAGTTGAATTTAAATTTGCGTAATTATTCATTATGATTTGAATCAGTTAATAGTGAATATAAGTTATTAATTCTTTCGCTATTTTGATGAACTAATTGTGTAACTTTAAGTATTTGTGTGGTTAATTTGTCTAGGCTTTCTTGTAGGTTTTGTGAGTTGTTTAATGTTTGTTGTTTATTATTAATTGGCTGATTTATTTGTTGAGAGTTGTTTTGTAAAGTGTTTTTTTGTAAGATGTTTGAATAGGAAGTTTCTGTTGTAAAATTATTGTACATGCGTTCTTTTGCAATTCTATTCTTTTTTATTGCTTCTAATTTTTCTTGTAATCTATGCTTTAATTCTATTCGTTTTTCGCATCCTCTATAAGAGGCTGGATGGCCGTATTTTTTACATGTTACGCAGTATACTTGTTCTCTTTCTTTTACATTCGTTGGTTCCGGAAGCATACAATTCCCGGGAGCATGATTTTCGCAACATTTAACACATCTATAGTCTAACTGACAATTCGAAGCTACGTGTCCCAATCTTTGACATTTTTTGCATTGTATGCTGTCATACTTTTTTAGTTTTTCCCACCTGATTACTTGATAATTGAGATATTTAATTTTGTGTAATAAGTTCATTTGACTATTTGGAGTCAATTGTACTAGATAAAAAGGTAAGATTTTATTTTCTTTTTGTGATTTCGGGGTTGTAAATCGAGAAACTTTTAAAAATTGAATATTTTCAGTATTATATGTTTTTAGATTTAAAAGAATTTCCGCGGGATCGGTATTTGAATCTAAGCCTTTTAAGAGAAATGATTTTACTTTTTCTTCTTTTAATGTGTATGTAAAAAATTTTGAACTTGTAGCTTCGAGTTGTGTTTTTACATTTTTAAAGTCTACAGCATTTTCTGTATATAAAGAATGCTTATCTTTATTGATTTTTTTAATGTAAAAATTTTCAATTCGCAATTGTTCTTTCACTATGCTTACCGTTGCTGTTTGGTTCTGGCCATAAATTATGATTGGTGGCGGCTTGCCTGTTGTACCTTTACTGCTGGTCGGGTTGGTCGTTTTATTGGGTGTTGTTTGTTGCTGTGCTTTAAGCTGTTTACTGCTCTCTGGGTCCGTGGGATTAGAAGACGTTGATGGCGAATTCTTTTTTCCATTTTCTAGATTTTTTGGGCTTTTATGGTCTTGGGAAAACCCCGCTGCTTGGTTTGTTGATTTTACTTTTCCTGGTTGAACATCTGTTTCCATTTCATTAATGGTGTTCTTATTTTGTAGTTTTTCCAGATTTTCAATCCTTGCAGATTGTTGATGAATGGTTTGTAATAATTCTTCTATCTTTTTTTGTTGATATATATTATTGTTAATTATTTCTTCGTAGTTTTCTATTGAAATTTCCATGTTTTTCATGTTGTTTTCTTCGCTTGAAGGTGTCAGTGTTTTTTGTGGGATTGGTGACTTATTGTCTTGACTTGTATTTGGTTTATCGTAAGGTTTTGTGACCTCAGTTTTCTTTAAGGAGCTTTTTTGCACTTTTAGTTGCGATTTCGGTCCTTTTTTTCTGTTAAAGGTGATTTTACACTTTTCACCATGTCTGTATTTAATGGAATAAATGATAATCCAGACACATTTAATAATTTTTGGGGCGATTGGCCCCGATTTTCACTATCAAGACGAGAACCAGTGAATTCACAGTGAAATGAGCGTTGGCTGAAAATATGATTTTCAAAAATCAGTAAAATGATTTACTGTCATTTATGTAAATCAAAAATTTTTTATAAAGAGTTAAACGACAATACTCAGTTGCAAATTTCAGTTTTATTTAAATTTTCAAAAAAAATATTAAATATTATTTTCAATAAATTTATATTTAATAACATTTTTTTTTAAATTTGAACAGCGGAAATTTATGTATATTTTAATATATAAACATAAACCTGCATATTTTAACTTATTGCATCCGTAAAATAAATTTTCATCTATTCTGTAATTAAAAAATTAATTAGTAACGTAATAAGTTTTCATATATATATTTTCAAAGATTGGTTTTAGCCAAATTCTTTAAGAAAAATGTTTCTTATTTAATTTTAAAGAATTTGTTTTCAAGATACACCACTGATGACGTTCTTTTCTAACCTATGACCCTAATTTTGAGGTTATGTCAATATTTTTTTTCTATGACTTTGACCAAATTTTGAGGTTATGTACGCCTCCACGCCTATGAGCTTTAACGTAAATTTGAGGCTATGTTCTCTTTTGATCCATGACCTTTGAAATGTTAATGCGGAGGGTCATCTCTTGACCTTTTATTACTAATTTTGAGGTTATATCCATCTCAACTCCGTCAAAAACTATGGTTTTTGACATATGTCCTTGATTTTTGAGGTTATGTTTGTTTTAATCTATGTTTCTGTCATTTGACCTTGAGTATTGATGTTATGTCAATTTTTAACCTATATGTTTTTGACATGGTTATTACACAATCCTAGAGACAGCAATGAGTCATTCCACGACAAGAGGTCGCTGGGTTTGTGGCAGAAAATCATTCACGAGACAAATTCTGAACGGTACACAAGTTTGAATGCTTCGCGAGTTGAATGGTAGGCGAGTACAGAGTGAGTTCCCGCGTAGCGTTCAAATTCTCGTCTAGCATTAATTTTTGAATCAGCGGCGGAGATATATCTTTTTGTATAATATATAGTAATGATGTCTATATTTTTTTATACAATTGGTTTGACGCACATTTAAAACTCCACTAAAGTTTTATATTTATGAGGTTCACAAGGTGTATATAATATATATATATATTATATAAAGGTATATAAAGTATATTTGGGATGGAGGATAAAAAATTTTTCGAATTGCAATGATGTAGACCTGCCACGACGTCGTCAGACGACTTAATGACTCGATTTATAAATTTACGACTCTCTTCCTCTTTCTCATCAAATACGATCATGCTCCATACGATTTCTTGGGTTTCTTCCTCTGACCACCCTGTTTTCGGACAACGACTTTATATAGTAAGCGATTTTATCATCGCTTCCTCTTGCTTTTCCTCCTTCCTCACTGAGTGATGGGTAACCGGTCGTTTTTAAAACTTTCAAAGTTAATATATATATACATAAAGTATTTGTATGTGTATATCTGTTTTTAATTCGAGATGTGTGTGCGTTTACTTTTGACAGGCTATGTTTTGATAAATTGGTAATTACTTGATTATTGATTAAAATCTTGCTATCATATTTTTGAACATCATTCATTCATCATAAATATATCGTGCCTGTAACAAAAAGTAAAAGAAATGATCTAAATTTACATTAATTAAATTATGTCCAATCGATTGTTGGGATATTTAAAGGAAGCAGGATACATATTCGCTTTCAATTATGAAATTAAGTCATTTCAACTATTTTTTATGCTTTGAATTTTAAAGAAATGTTTGATTCAAAGATGGTTTCTTTGATTCCCACGTGCGAATTTAGGTTGGCCGCCAGAGTTTGATGGTTGGCCCAAGGTTGGCCTAACTTTGGCATGCAAAGTTTGGTCCGCCAAAGTTGGGCCAACTTTGGTGATTACATGAACCCATGGTTGGGCCAACTTTGCATGCCAACTTTGGGCTGCAAAGTTTAGCCAACCATCGGGCCAACCTTAACCCAGAGTTGGGCCAACCGTTGGCAAAACTCCAGCAAACATAGTTTAAAAGACCTAAAAGCTTTGGTTGGCCAAACTCTGGGCCATGGTTGGCCCGAAGGTTGGCAAAACTCCGAAAAATGTAGTTTAAAAAACCTATAAGTTTTGGTTGGCAAAACTCTGGGCCATGGTTGGCCCACTGGTTGGCAAAACTCCGGGGAACGTAGTTTAAAAGACCTATAAGTTTTGGTTGGCAAAACTCTGGGCCATGGTTGGCCCACTGGTTGGCAAAACCCCGGGAAATGTAGTTTAAAAGACCTATAAGTTTTGGTTGGCAAAACTCTGGACCATGGTTGGCCCACTGGCTGGCAAAACCTCGGGAAATGTAGTTTAAAAGACTTAAAAGCTTTGGTTGGTCAAACTCTGGGCCATGGTTGGCCCGAAGGTTGGCAAAACTCCGAAAAACGTAGTTTAAAAGACTTAAAAGCTTTGGTTGGTCAGACTCTGGGCCATGGTTGGCCCGAAGGTTGGCAAAACTCCAAAAAACGTAGTTTAAAAGACTTAAAAGCTTTGGTTGGCCAAACTCTGGGCCATGGTTGGTCCGAAGGTTGGCAAAACTCTGGGAAAAATAGTTTGAAAGACTTTTAAGATCTGGTTGGCCAAACTCTGGAACATGGTTGGTCCGACGGATGAAAAAACTACATGACAAATAGTTGGAAATATATATATATATATATATATATATTAAACATATTCAGTAATAAAATAAAAGTTGTTTCTAATTCCAGTATTTTATTATTTTGTGGCTTCTATCACCCGTTTAAGACTCTTAATGAATTATTAAGAAAGTAAAAATATTTTTACTGGGTCGCAACTTATGAAATCATTTTTCATTTATTTTCACATGCGAGCGTATAGTCTAGTGGTTAGCGTATTAGTCTGCGGTGCGTTAGGTCAGGGTTCGATCCCAGCGAGCGTCAAATATTTTCTAAAATGTATGTCGACAATTGCGTTTAATAATAATAGTTTAAGGTTTATGTAATGTTCTTCACAATAATAATGTGTTAATTGTGTAATTAATAATTAATTCACGTTTGTAATTAATTTTCAGCTTTTTTTTTTAAGTTGGGCCAACTTTGGGATCAGTTGTTGGGCCAACCTTTGAAAGTGATGGTTGGCACATCTTAAGTATTTTAAGTTGGACCAACGTTGGCATTAGTTGTTGGGCCAATCTTTGAAAATTACGGTTGGCACAACATACGCATTTCAAGTTGGACCAACGTTGGCGTCAGTTGTCGGGCCAACCTATGTCGCCAATGGTTGGCGGACCGTTATCATTTCATAGTTGGCCGAACCTTTGGCATGCGAAGGAGGGCCAACCATAGGTATAGTTGGCCCAACTTTGGGCCGACCAAAAATTCGCACCTGGGTTCAAATCAATTTTTCTTTGAGTCAAAGAAAAGAAATTTGGGGTTTTAAGAATTCTGTCAAATATAACAATTCATGCAAATAAAAATTCGGACAAATAGAAATTCGGTGAATTAGAAATTATTCTAGAATTTAAAAATTTGAATCACTTAAAATTCTACTGAATGAGAATTCGCTCTCTAATTTTAAATCAGTGAGATTTCAGTAACGAAATAGTTGGACTTAAGCAACTAAATTACTTCAGTAATATTATCACGGAAATTCAGTCATATTTCATTGAAAATCAGTAGAATTATTACTGATTTAAATTGTCAAATCTGCATTATCATTAGTCGGTAAAACAGATTTGACTGTTTCAATCTACTAATTTCCAGTGAAATATGACTGAATTTCAGTGAAAATTCGATTCAGTTTCTAAATTCCAACTGTTTTATTAGTGAAATTTCATTGATTAAATTAGAATTTTTTAAGACTATGTAGAAAATAAAAACTAGGAAACGTCTATTTTTAAAGAAATTTGAAAAGTTATATGGACCGGCGAATACACAAACTTCCCGTGAGTGCATATCAATATGGTTTAGGAAGTGGCGCCGAAATATTCGTGGCCACCGCACAAAATAGATAACTAGGAATTTTTGTTTGCCACAAGTAAAATTTCATTGGATGCAAATAAAAGTTTTTTACAACAAAAAACTTTATTTGTAAAAAATAAATATTTATTTAGATTGAGATAAATTTTTTTTTCTCTACGTGTATTAAGTAGAATAATACATAATAATCACCCTATATATATTATAATATCATTTTTGTATATAATATGTATATTTATAATTTCAAAGAATTTTAAATTTGTTTAAGTGATTTGTAAATAAATAATTTTTATACCTGCATCTCGAGCTGTATGTTTACATTGGAAGTTCAAAGGGTGCTCTGTATCCGAAGGTCATAAACATTGTTGATCAAAAATCCCAAATATAATATTCAATCAGTTGCAATTCGTGAATTGACCTGTTTTGACGCGTCCGGTCAATGTGAGCACAGAAAATTAAAAGGCATTAAAATAAGCTGCAACACTTATTATTTTAATCCAATTTTGCTTATTTTAATCCATTTTGGTATTAAAATAAGTAAAATTGAATTAAAATAATAAGCGTTGCTTTTTTATCGTTATATTTATTTTTATTATTTTATTTTTTGGCATTTTAGTAAAATTTTTGTTTCGGGAGTGTTGGAAATTCTTAAAATCGTGATCGCTTAAATCTTTTTAATAAAGTATTTTTTCTTAATTAATGTAAACGTGGTTTTGACAGTGTTCGCAATGTTTTCCGGTATATCTCAAAAATTCTCATCGGTTATACAAACGAAGGTTAGACTTATATTTTTTATAAACAATAATTACATATTATTAATTATATTTAAAATTCTAATACTATAAAATAATTATTATACTATATTATTTGTAAATACCTATAAAAATAATATATACATCCAGAGGAATATTTTATTTGCATTTATTTGAAACAAATAAAATTTATTGAAATCAATAAAAAATATATATGTTTCAAATATAGCACAAATAAAATTTTTATCAACAAATTGAAAATAATATTCAGACTATAGTGGATTTTGAGGAATATAGTCATTAGAGTGTTTGTAAAAAAGTCGACTTTCGAATTTTATTTGGACCCAGTTCGGTTCCAATATATAAAAAAAAATTTCTACCAAATCTGGGACCAATTGATTATAATATTAACCCGTGCCAGTAATCAATCGAAATTTCCCATTAAAAATACATGGGAAAAATGAACCTTTTTAAAAAAAAATCACAACTTTTTTAATTATTAAGCTAAAAAATTTTGAGGTCACAAATTCTTTCATTTTTACCTACACTTTAATTTGGTATATTATTTAAAAAAATTAAATATTCAAAAATCTCAAAATGTCCGGATGATTAAATTTAGCGTCTTACAAAAGGATTGCAATAATGTAATCAATCGTTTATCACATATATATTCAAATTAATTTAACAAATCTTTATACTTGGGGGTTTTTGAGTTTCTATTCAAGAATCGGATTTCAAAATTTAATTTTTCAAAATTTTGGATTCAATATGGCCAACGAGAAATTTTGCCATTCTACAATTTTTATGGGGACACATGAATATATATATATTCTAAAAATCATTAGTTAGAATTTTCATTTTATCGAATTTCATTTGTCATAATTATTTTTGAGCCGAATGTTTATTTATTCGAATTATTTTGCGCAAAAAAAATAATAATAATAGGCTTTTTAAAGAATTTTTATTGGGTAGAATTTCATTGCATATAGAATTTTCCTTCAGATGAATTTTCATTTGTTGGAATTATTATTTGATATAATTTCCATAAAACCGATTTTTCTGCAGAATTTTTACTTAACCGAAAAATCACAATTTCTAATTGATAGAATTTTCATTTGTCCGAAAATGCAAATGACCGAACAAACAACCGACAGAAAGAATTCGGCGCGATTTTTAAAATCAAACTATTAAAATTTTATGAATAATTTTTAATTGGTTGTTTTTAAAAATCGCGTCGAAATCTTTCTGTCGATTGTTTGTTCGGTCACTTGCAATTATGGACAAATGAAAATTCTATCAATTAGAAATTCTGTTAAATGATTTTTCGGTTAAGGCCATGTGGGCAAAGGACGTTTTTTTTGTGGATTTCAACTTTCTCTGAAATAAATAATGATTTCGGTTTAAAATATTCAAGACTTGATAAAGTAGGGTGCAAAGCATCATAGGGCTGTTCTTCACTTAAAGTAAAAATAATAAAAATAAAGCAATAAATAGTAAAATAATGTATAAAATATCATAGTTGATTCAGCGATCACTAGCTCGAATTGGCGCTGTTTACTTGAGCACTGACACACTTAAGCAACGTCTGTGTATGCGCCGCCATCTTTGTTGTCATTTTCGTTTAAAATTTAACTTTTTAGACTTAGTTTTTAAAAGAATTTAACGGAAAATTAAGTTTTTTCAGGAGAACAGCGCGGTGCATTGTACCCAAATCTATATCAACCCTCAAAATTTTAGCTTAAAATCTGTTTTCATTTTAGAGAAAAGTTGGAATATTGCAAAACACATTTTCCTATATACTAGGTCACGTGGGTTTCTTCCACATGCCGTTAAGTAAAAATTCTGTAGTATGAAAATATCGATTATATGGAAATTATATCAAATAATAATTCGAATAAATGAAAATTCAGCTGAAAGAAAATTCTATCACGGAGAGAAATTTATGCTACTGGGTAACATAATGATGTTAAGGGCAACCATATTTAGTGCTAAATATATACAGACAGCGATATATATTGTAGTATTTACAATCAGATTATTATAGAAATTTGATTGTACAATTTACAATCTTTGATTTTAAAAATTTTATACGATCAGAGATAGCTATCAGTACTATCAAAGATATACACTATTAATATAATGATTTTAACAAAACTAAAATGTAAATTGTGAGATTTAAATTTTTTAATTAATACGCTTTTTTAGGAAATGGCAAATCATTTAAATAATATTAAAATTAATAAAAAATTAAAAAGTTAAAAAAAAATTAAAATTAATTAAAAAGAGTATGTCTATTTTTTCACTCCGTTTATAAAAAGGACTTGCTTAAACATAAATATATTTATCAAACGGTATATTTTTTTCACAGAGTCAATTGAATTTGTATTATTTTACTAATTTTTAAGTTTAAAAAAAGTAAGAAAAAATATGATAAAGTTTTTTTTCCAAAAAAAAATTTCAATAAACACATGTACATTTATACAAACGAAAAAAAAACTTACTTGATTTTTGTAATCTTGAAATTTTTTAAAAAATTTTAAGCGAGGTCCTGGTTTTGGTACAATGAGTGATATTGTATCATTGTCCAGTAAGTAAAACGATTCTTCATCAATTTCACCGTCTAAACAACGCAAAATTGTTTTGAAGTTATAAACACGTTCACACTTCAGTCTTCGCTAATTCAATCAAAATAATAAACCTACCTCCAAAAGATGGAATCAAAGATTCCATATTCCACGACATTAATAAATTTTTAACAAACTCGTCCATTTTTTTATTCACAACTTTTTTCACTATATATAAACACGTGCGTGAAAACACAAGGACTGCAATTGAATAGGCGAAGTATACACCACAATCAGCGCATGCGCTCACATTTAATTTTTACAATATTTGATAGTAGTGACTACAATCCAAAAGCTAACATATTTTACGTCTTTGGGTAACATCTTGGATAGTAAAATGTTGATAGTAGATTCTCGTCAGTAACACAATGATGGTACCTTGTACAATCTTTCTTTTTACTATCAAATTCATACTATCCATTTCTCTCAGTGATGCAATGAAATTCTACACAATAAAAATTCATTAAAATTCCTATTGTGTTACATGAAAAATCGAGCAAATAAAAATTCTAACAAATAAAAATTCGGCTCAAAAATAATTACGGACAAATGAAATTCGATAAAATAAAAATTCTAACTAATGATTTTTAGAACATATTCATGCGTCTTGAAAAATTGTGGAAAAGCAAAATTTCTCGTCTGCCATATATTGAATCTAAAATTTTGAAAAATTAAATTTAACAGTAATCGGATTATTCATCCAATATGTATCATCTATGAATTAAATCGAGTTCAAAAAAATGTAAAATTTGTTTTAATACATCAAAAACAGTGATTTAAAAAAATTTCTGTTATAAAATCATTTTTAACGACGTTCAATTCTCTTGATATATATATATATATATATATATATATATATATATATATATATATATATAATAAATATATAGGAAATGTTTTATGTATGAGAAAAAAGAGAGAGATTTTTCTTTCGCTTTTTTATACTGAACTTCCACCTTATTTAACATTGAAAACGAATCGTTGAATGTGATAAATTTTTAATATGATATAAAGAGGAAAAGTATAAGTTTATAAATACAATAGAAGGAAGTAAATCTCAGGCGCGTTAAGGCGTCACAGACCATTGTCAAAAATTTGTGAATTGAAAAAATGAATAAGATATGGAATTGTTGAATCTTCTTTTTAAAGAGTCGTGCGACAGAAACATCTTGATTGTGGGAGATGAAAAGAAGATTGACATAAGTGCTGCTCGATGAAGTACATTTATATATATATATATATAGATGTATTCGTGTCCATGTGTACTTAAAGAGGTATAGTGTGTGGATGGAGATTGTGAAAAATCATGAAATAGGTATATAAAAGATGAGAGGAGGAAAATTGTTAAGATCGAAGAAGTCGAAGAAAAAGATGAAGAAGACGATGATGATGAAGAAGAAAAAGTAGGGGAACCGGCGCGTGGCTATAAGGATCGAATATCGCCAGATGTTACGACGAAACAAGCAGCTGTCTCTCCTGCCCTCCACTGCTTTTCCTCTCGCCTTTTCGGGAACCCGGCAGGTACTTCAACATCATGATGAAACTATACATCTCACCTGATGGAGAATCACAATGCATCAATAAACATACGGAATTTTTTTTTCAAAAATATATTTTTCAAATTGAAAATTTTTTTTTAAAAATATTTAATTTTTTCGATAATTTAAATAACACCTGACTGCTTGAGATTTGCTTCCATTCTATCTTAAGTAAGCATTATTATTATTTCCTATACTCTCTGAAGAGTTGGTAAAATTTTTAACTGATTTGAATTAGTTACTCACTTTTTTGCTTTTGAATTCTTTAAATTTTATTGATTGGTTAGTAAACAAAAAAAATTTTTTTTTTTAACTACTTGTTAAATTTTACTTATTTCAAAGCAAAATGTGAGTCATTAATTTAAATTAGTTAAAAAAATTTACTACTCTCTAAATCTGAATTAGTAAAAATGTTTACTAACTTAAATTAGTGCATTGCTTTTGTATGATATGCAAGAAAAGTTACTAAGTATGCTTGTCTTTGGATGTTGACAAAAAAAATTTCAAAATCCCACCCCTCACTTTTAAAATTGTTCGAAATTAATTTTTTTTTTTTTTTTTTTTGTTAGCGTGAAAAACTATTTTACTCTGAAATATTACAAACATATAAATATACAAAAGCAATACGTACCAAAGAGATAATTGACAACTCTGAAATATAGAAACAAAAGCAATACGCACCAAAAACGTTAACCAAAATTTATTATCATCTAAAACATTTTTTGGAAAAAAATTTGTGTTAAGTTAAAATTTTTTCTGTTTAAACAAAAAATAATTATTTTAAATTAAACTATTTTTTAACATTTTTGACTTTTTCCTTCCAGTTTAGACAAAGATTACAATTTTTATCTAATATTTATTTGAATAATTCTTACTTTTTAACAAAAATTGAATTAATAGTTTTCATTTGCATTAATTTTTATTTATTTATTTTTATTTTATTTTTATATTTGATTTATTTATTCTTTTTCCAGAGATTGTTAGAAAAAAATTTAAATTCAATAAAATTAAAATGTGTCTCGTAAAATAATTATCATAAAAAATAATATTTTTTTTTTTACAAAAAATTTTTATATATTCTTAATCTATAAAAATGTTATGTAAAAATATATAACGAATATTGAAAGTTAATTGTTTTGTATAATACACTTTTCTTTTTTTTTTCTTTGATTCTCATCAAGAAATAAAAATTATACAAGTGAATGAATATATATATTATATATTTACAATTGCGAGAAGAAAATTATTATGATTATTATAGACATGTGCAGCGCATGGTGTTCATTGTTCCTTTCGTCTTTGAATAAATTCAATATAAATACGGCACTGCCTGTGTATAATACGTATATTATACGTATGCAGTTCAGCTTCTTTAATGATTCGTATGTTGCGCACTCGATTCTTTCGTATAAGAAAAGGGAATGCCAAAAAAAAAGCTTTATTCACTTTGGATGGGAGCACTGACACATTTTTAACTAATTTACATATTTTATATATATATATATCTTTTTCTTTTCATTAAATTTGAAATAATTTTTTTAAAATTATTTTTAGTAGGGAAAAAAAAATTCCTAACACCCATCAGAAAAAAGATTCAAAAAAAAAATCAATTTCTTTGACTCTGTATCAATTTTAAAATTTCTTTGATTTAATGCATAAATTTCTTTGAATCAAAGAAATTTTCTTTTGAAACTGAAAATCTTTTTTTGTTTCAAAGAAAATTTTATATTTTGAATGATAGAAAAAAAATCAAAGAACTTGGTTTTTTTTAAATCAAAGAAATCTTTTTTCTGGGTGAATATGTTAAATAATTAATTATTAAAATTTGATCAAAGAAAAATCTTTAAATTTAGATAAATAATGTATCGCACTAAAAAAAAATTTGTTTGATTCAAGTTATTCAATAATTCCAAATTGCATCAATTAAGAATTTTTTTTTTTTTTATTCTCACAGAAGAAACATCTGAAGGAACAAAATTTAGACTTTTCGAAAATGACGTAGACAAAAAAGAATTTCAAAAATCACTCGTATAGATTTTTTTTTTTGACGTTAAATCTAAGCTTTTAAACACCAGGTGGAAAGTTTTAGTTTTAATGAAATCATTTTAAGAATGACTTGCATAAGTATATATAATATTCTTTTGAAAGTTGAATATACAAAAATTGAATTTTTTTTTCTTTTCAAAGGAACGTGCGTCTTTTCATTTTTATGCGTTAGAATTAAAAAAAAAAACAAAAAAATAAAGAACTTAATAAACTACAAAAAAAAAAATTCTTAAGCACGATAGAATTGGACATAAATTTGAATTGTTCGCCGTTATGAGCTGAATCACTAATTTCAGACAAAAGCTTTTCAAGGGAAAAATATCTAGTAAATCCGGTTGACCCTATATATACATCCAAGAATGTATATATTATATGGTTCTTTTCTTTTCTAGTGCTAATCATATGCAAATGTCTGAATTCTGTGGCAGACTATTTAATTTTTAATAGGCTATATAGTTAATTCTAAAAGAGGGTTAAATCATATATATATATATAGGGTACCAAGAATAAATTTTCGTTTTGCATTTTACTACAATGAAATGTCAAAAAGAAATTTTTTTGTATAAATCAGTTGAGGGGAATTTTTATAATTAAAATTTTGACTTAAAATTTATTTTTCAAATTTTTATATAAATGTGTAGTCAAAAACTAAAATTGAGGCTGCTTTCATCGTGTGGATAAATTTAATCTTCCGAGAGATTAAAGACAGTAGATATATTCTGCAATATGGCGGTTAAATATTTAGAAAATTGGTGATTTTTTAAGAAATTTTCTTACACTGAAAAAATTTGCTTCACATTAATGACTATTAACCATAGCAACTTAAATAGCACGCCAAAATTCCGTCATTTTGAATTTTGAAAATCTGACTTCAGATTCGTATAATCAGTATAGTCTGCCAAACATCCAAATAACAAATTTCATGAAAATATACCAATCTTTAAAAAAATTTTGAATTTTGAAAATCTAACTTCAGATTCATCATCAGCAGTCCTTAAAACTAAATAAAAAAAATTTCATAAAATTCCATGAATCTTTGAAATTTTTTAAAAATCCCCAATTTTCTTTGTAAATCATCGACCTCAAAAACCCCTAGATACCAAGTTTCATATAAATCCATCGATTTAAAAAAAAAAATTTATACCATCAAAAATTTGTCACGTTTTTTGAGGTTAGGAAGTAATCCAGACCCTCAGGAGCAAAATGGTCTTGAAATTAGTGTGAATTCAGCGGCCTTAAATACATGGGGGTAGGGACTCCGACACTTTTTTTTATTTTGTGGGGCTGTGTTATCTTCAAAATTAAAGTGGTTGGAAACTAGAACAACCACTGTAGTAACAAGAAAAGAAATTAAAAATTAAAAAAAAAAAAATAGAAGATAAATTTTGTTTCTAGGGAACTATAAAATTATTAAAATGTAAATAATAAATTCGGGTCCTTGAAATTGTTTGACAATTTACACTCGATTACGAATCTCATCAAGGTGGACCCTCGCCACCTTTTCTCTAGCGCTTCCAAGAATTTGCAGAAGCCAGGTGCATTCACATCTTATCCAAAGTTTGTTCGGCGTCCCATGTCAGCAAACTCTCCGGGTAGATATACAATATATACATATATAGGAAGCTCCCAAGCGCCTTGAGCTTTATCGAAAATTTGCAAAGTATATATGGCTCGTGCCAAAGGAAACTGAGGCGCAGCTGCTATATATATATATATATATATACAAAACTCGAATAGTCACAGTCTCGAGCCTCATTCGTCCCTTTTGCCTTCTTCTTTCCTTATTTCGCCCATATGTATAACCTATACTAGAAAATTCCCGAAGTCTAGGATTAGGACCCTTACACATACACACAAAGTATTCGACCTATCCCTATGCAGATTGCAACAAGACCGGTCAAGTAGGCACGCGACCTTAGAAAATTATTCATAGTTGAAGATCCCCTGCAAATGCAGCTGGCCAACTATATAGGATAATGATTGACATTTTCATGATGTGTCATTGACGTTATACTTTCTTTTTTTCAATTTTACTTTTATGGTTTTTTGACACACCTTTCTCGGATCTATATATTCGTTTGTTCAAAGCGCACCTTACCCTTTACACTTTGCTATTGTATTGCACCTTATAGGACTATAACCATATATATACTATTTTCGATGTATCGCGAGAGTTACAACTCTATTATGTATATATATATATATATATATATATTTGTACTTTGATGTCCACGCGAACTTTTTATAAAAGAATGAAAATATGTATACAAAAAAGACTGTATTTTTCACATGCATTGTTTGTTTATTTGCAGATGGCCTGATGAAATATTTTAAAATATATACATATATATTTACGAGGAGTGTACTTGTGAGCTTCAATGAAAACACCAGTTGGAAGAATCTGTGAGTTTTTTCTTTTATTTATTTTTCTGTATGATTTTATTATTTTCTTTAAATTTTAGTGTAATATATATTTTTTTTTGCGTCGAAATATATGTTTTTGAAAATTTTGAACATTTAAATATTCGAGTTTATCATTTTGTTGAAGAAACAATTTTTCCTCGAATTTTTCATAATACACGCAAAAAAAAAGTAGAACTTTTACCCCAAATTTGGTATAAAAATTTAACTAAAACGAATGTTATGCTAGTTAATGGCGTCACCGTCTATGTGAATTAGCATTGGAAAAAAATTACCCGCAACAAAATTTAACCAATGTTTTTCCATGAATCGGCATATTATACTTTTGAATCAATAATTTTTATGCCTTTGGTAGAAATGCTGTTCACTCAATAGCATATTTCAATCAACAATTTTGAAAAACATACACTGAGAAAAAAGGTTTGAGCTGACAACCAAATATTTCATTCAATATATATGTGCAACTAAAATTTTTTGGTTGACACAACTAAACTTTAGTTGACAACAACCAAAGTTTGTTTCAGATGACTAAATAAGAAAATGAAAAAGAATTTGGTAGTCTCAACCAAACTTTGGTTGATGTCAACTAAAGTTTAGTTGTGTCAACCAAAAAATTTTAGTTGCACATATACATATTAAATGAAATATTTGGTTGTCAGCTTAAACCTTTTTTCTCAGTGTATAATTCGACAGAGAGTTTTAGTTTTGCGTATTCAAAAAGTTAACTTAAAAATCTTGAAATACATATCGCTGTACCAAGTTTAAATTCACTCAAAAAGGTACAATTAATTTTTTAACACTAAAAGTTTTAAATTAAATCAACTTTGATTTTGGAATTTGCATTTCCATTATTCATATACGACTTTTGAGGTAAACTATAGGAAATCTTTATATTTAATTAAACAAGAATTATATTCGGTATAAAATTTAGATTCAGCGCTCGCGGTTCAGTATAAATTTTGCCTTTAAAGAAATTCAGTTAAATGTGATGATTTCCTCAGTATATATGAAAGATGGATTCAACATAAATTTTGTTCTTAAAAGATTTGTTAAAACTAAAAATTCTATTAAATGCAAGTAATTATTTTATTTTTAAAAATTCGGTTAAATAAGTATTCTTCGATATGCAAAATTTTGCTTTAAATTATTTAAAAAATAAGTTTAAAAAAAGTCGTATTTTTAAACGAAAATATGAGAACAAACATTGGGGCAAATACAAAGACGTCGCGCTAGTGTTGCGTGTTGTCCAGGAAGTAGCGCCAATGCGAGCTAGTGGCAGGTGAATGAACTTGGAAAAAGTACATTAGTTTAGTATTTATGTACTGCTTTATTTTTTGTCATTTTTACGTTCAATTAAAAAAAAAAAAAAAAAAATTAGTAGAAAAGCGATGTTTATTGTAATCCATCTTTATCATTAATAAAAAATTTTTAATACCAAATTTTATTCCCCCACATTGCCTTAAATAAAAAATTCTTGAGCATAAAAATATTGAAAACAGTATGAATTCGACTTTGAAAAATATTCGATTAAATAGAAATTCTAATACGGTCACTTAAGAATTTTTTGGAAAGAAAATTCGGTTCAATATATTATAAATTCTGCGACGCATAAATAATCGCATAAAAGCTATAATTTTTTAAAATTATGATTTAACAGAATTTTATTCTGAAGAATATTATTTTTGTAGAATAGTAATTTAAAAGAATTTTAATTTTCCAGAAAAAAGAAAATGATACATATATTTTAATTTTACAGAATATTGAGACGCATAAATATGTTTGAATTTTTATTTGCTCGAATTTTCATTTAACATAATAGGCATTTTAAAGAATTTTTATTGAATATAATTTCATTGCATATAGAATTTTCTTTCAGATGAATTTTCATTTGTTGAAATTATTATTTTGATATAATTTCCATATAACCGATTTTTCATACTATAGAATTTTTACTTAACCGAAAAATCATTTAACAGAATTTCTAATAGAAAGAATTTTCATTTGTCCGAAATTACAAATGGCCGAACAAACAATTGACAGAAAGATTTCGGCGCGATTTTTAAAATCAAGCAATTACAATTTTGTGGATAATTTTTGATTGTTGGTTGATTTTAAAAATCGCGACGAAATCATTCTGTCTATTGTTTGTTCGGCCATTTGCAAATTCGGACAAACGAAAATTCTATCAATTAAAGAAATTCTGTTAAATATAATTTTTAGGTTACTTAAAAATTAATTTCGCAGAATGGTAATTTAAAAGAATTTTATATTTATGCCGAAAGTCGATTAGAATGAATATTATAATTTAACAGAATATTCTTTTTGTTCGGAAATTAATTTTACAGAAAATGCAAATATTCGAAAGTCAATTTGACATTATTATTTTAGCTCGATTTTTAAATTTGATTGACCAATCAGAAAATATCAGGAAAAAAATTATGATTGAACAATTTTAAACTTAGTCCTAGAGTCATTCCATTATATTTCGAACAATGTCGTTGCCGACTAATTTTTAAAAATTATGATACTTTGCAGGGATGATCTTGAAGTTATAAAGATCACGAAATGAAAAGATTTTTACTAAAATTTTTATTATTTACTTTAAAATATGAATTTAAAGTGTACGAGGTGCTGAAAATTGACAGTTTTTCAGCCAGCAGAAAATATTCGAAAAAACCTATAATTTACCATAAAAGTGTGAAAATTATTATTGCAATTTATTAAGAATGACTAAATTTACTTTTATAAATTGATTTAAGCATTTAAAGATATATGAAATAATAGGAAAAACATGATTTTCAATTTCATCTTAAAAATAACCTAATTTTGCTATTTTTATCGATTAATTATGAGAAAGGGTAAATATTAAATTAAAAATAAACTTACCAAATATCAAGTCATTGCTATTAACTTTTAGATTTTCTTTGTACTTTTTAATTTTTCTCTTTATTTATATAAAAATTTTGAAAATGAAAATTGCCACTTTGCTAATTTTTGCGATTTTTGAACACTTTAAATTCATATTTTAAAGTAAATAATAAAAATTTTAGTAAAAATCTTTTCATTTCGTGATCTTTATAACTTCAAGATCATCCCTGCAAAGTATCATAATTTTTAAAAATTAGTCGGCAACGACATTGTTCGAAATATAATGGAATGACTCCGTAAAATAGTTTTGTCATAAAAAATATTGGTTCGAATAAATTTAAAAATTTAGTTAAATGAATGTTTGAATTTAAAAAAAACTGAATTTCTTGTATTCCCAGAACGAACTGCAATGCACTTGCTTTAATAATATTCTGTAATTCGAGAAATTTTCCAATTGTATACTGCAATCTCCCCTTTTTATTTTTCAAAGGAAAAAAAAAAAAATTGAGGAATTAGCCGCATTATTTATTACGATTTGAATCGTAACAAGTGCATTTTTGAAAAGCTGTTTCTTCATCAAAGAATCTTGTTAATCGAAACAGATCCCCATTCTGATAAATCTCGGACCCTCTGAAGTTGATGTGTATAGGGCGTTTTATTCGATACGCACATTTCTGTATAAATAGGTTACACAGTCCATTGGGAAATATTAAATAGAACGTTATTACACTCGAGACGATGGTGATAATCGTTGTTGTTGGAATAAAATGAAGCCGAGAGAGAGCCCATTAAGATTTGTCCGAGATTTTCGAAAACGCAAGCAGGCTAAATAATAAAATGAAGAGGACGCCCGTAGGGAGCAGTCGAGGATGGAAAGGAAGTGGCGAAGGGGAAGAAGCGAATATCCTTCCTGTTTCCCCCTTCCCCCGCGCTCTCCTTCTCTTTCTCTCTCGGTAGCAGCTGCTCGGATTTGAGCACGTGCTACAACCACTGCGCGTTACGATGCTTGCGTATAGTCTCCATATTATAAATATAAATGGTAGGTGAGACACCGAATAGGTTGGTAGGTAGGTAGGTAGGTAGGTGCCTTATATACATAGTCACGTATATACTATGTAAGCACGCGTTTACAAATGCTTAAGTGGTGTGCACCCTCCTTATAGAATATTCATATACATATGCGGAATCTTGATATTCTAGATCTCTGCATTTTTTCCATAAAAATATATGTAGAGATTGCGCAGTGTTGAGACTTTTTCTTCTCTCTCTCTCTCTCTTTTTTCGACTTCTTTTGGAGGGCTATTCAATTCAGGAAAGAATGGTACAGACAACGTAACCCAAAGAGAAACCTGTACCATGTGCTTTTACATTATGCCAATAACTCTCCTCTTTATATGATGAATTGTGTTTTTCCCTATTGGTCACGGTAGGAAGATTTTCAAAATCATTGGGGACTACGACAACCATTATATATATTGGTTTCTCGCTTGAAAATAAAAATTATAGGTTTCTGGAATTCCTCGACACACCGGGTCAATATATGTATATGTATATGGGGCGACCACTTGAAACTCTGTGGCATTTTTATTTATGAGTTTGTCGCACACCTTTTGGATTTTTTCCAGAAAGTTTCTGATATATAATTTTGAGATTTTTGTTTTTCTTTTTTTTAGGGATCAATTTTGAAATTTTGTATTTTGTTTTTGAAACGCAGTCTCTAAATGCAGTTCACTATAATTTAAATTAGTGAAAATTTCTACTAATTTTTAGCCACTTTTCATGAAAACTTTAGGGAAAAAATACATATATAATTAGAGTAAAACAAACAGAGTAGTCGATCATTTTGATAGGGATGCATCAATTACTGCTGATGCCCTTATAAGTACTGCGATTTTTATAAAATTATTAAAACTTATTGAGACCATAAAATTGTTTCAAAATGACTTTAAAAATTATTATAAATGATATTTGATTTTATATCCACTAAATTTTTTAACGGATCCAAAACCATAAAAATCACTCTGTATATATGAGACTTTTCACGTTAACACGGACAGAGCTCTAGCGCTTAAAAGATTTCTACATTCGTGTACTTTAAGATGCCGTTGGACTTTTTCCAAAAAATGTTATTTTCAATGCCAATAGAGATGTCAAAATTTTTGAAAATTTCAAAATACTTTTACGAATTAAAAGATAAAACGAGGTAATTAATTCTGAAACTCATTCTTTAACAGTTTTTAGAATCACTGATTATCAATCTAAAGCTTATTTTCAAAAATTAAAAATGGAGGATCTAATCCCAAGTGAAACGATTCTACGGAAACTATTCCACGGAAATTCCGTATGGAAATTCCACACGGAATTCCGTAAAAATTATATACGGAATTCTGCAAAAATTTCCGCAAAATTTTTGAAAGAAGTTCTTTTGTAATTTTGCGAATTTTTTTATAAGAATTACACACATAATCTCTATACAGAATTGCACAAAATTTTTGTTAGAATTTCACAAATGTATACACTGAAAAAAATTTTGCCGAAATCCTCAACTACCTTTAGTTAACTGACTTGAAAGTAGTAAAAGTAACTACTTTTTTGGTTATTTTAACTATGTGCGTGTAGTCAATTTAACTATTTTTTATGGAGTTAAGAATTAGTAGTTAATTGTACTTAACAAAAGTAGTTAAATCAACTTCAAAAATTAGAACAATTACAAAATCTCCTTGACCCAACTAAATTCTTAGTTCTTTTAACTACTTTTTAATAGTCCATACAACTTTTTAAATTCAGTTAAGGACCTATTGAACTATGCAGGGTAGTTAAAAAGTAGTCAAATCTACTAGTTTTTTTATTGAGTGTATTTTTTACTGATTTTTTTTTGTAATTTTAAAATAACTGCTGGTGGATACACTGAAAAAAATTAGTCGAGAAATTCAACTACCGTTAGTTAGTTGACTTAGTAAATTTCTTTTGAAAAACGTTTTATTGACCTCTCAAATAAGTACGACTAGATATTAATTAATCTATCATAAATTCTATATTATATCCACCAGGAACATCATCGTCGACTAGTTTTCGTTATAGTAGCAGCAGTTATTTTAAAATCACAAAAAAATCAGCAAAAAATAAAGTTGTGGAATTTTAATATGTGCAATTCTGTATGGAATTCTTCCAAAAAAATTCGCAAAATTACGAAAGGAATACTTTCAAAATTTTGCGGAATTCCGTATGGAATTTCCGTGGAGTGATTTCCGTAGAATCGTTTCACCTGGGAATATAGAGGACAAAAGTTAAAAAAAAAAGTAGAAAGAATTGTTTTTTTGAGGGAACATATAATTCGACACTTTTTGAGGTCGCTGATAACGAATCTGAATTTATTTTTTAGAAATTCTAAACGGCCGATCTAAAATGGCGAACGAAAATTATTAAAATTCATCCGATTCATTTAAAATTTTTTATGTAGGGGTTTTTGGAGTCGCCGACAATGAATCTGATATTAGTTTTCAGAAATTCAAAATAGCTGATCCAATATGGTGGAAGCCGATAAATTTGAAAAATGTTCTTCCGCTATATTGGATCAGCTATTTTAAATTTCTGAAAACTGGCCTCAAATTGGTTGTCAGCGAATCCAAAAACTCCAGAGTAACAAGTTTTAACCGAATCGGATGAAGATTACAAAATTTTGTCCACCATATATGTGACGCGATCTGAAGAAAGGGACCTTAGAAGCAAATGAATTATAGGTTATGTTTACGACAGATTTACTTGAACTAAAAGTTTATTTTTGTTTTTGTAAAACTAAAATCAGCTTTTATTGAATATTTTTGATGTAATGAAGACCTAAATATCATTATAGTTTGCATTTCGATTTCAACGTCTTTGTATATTTTCACTTTAAAATTTCAAAACATAACCTATATAATTTTTTGCATCTAAGATCCCTTTCTTTCAATCGCGTCACACATTGAATCCGCCATTTTAAAATTTTGAAAACTGACATCAGATTTATTGGCAGAGACCCCAAAAACCCCCAAATAAGAAATTTTAATCGAATTGAATGGGTTTTAAAAATTTTCGTCCTCCATTTTGGATCCGCCATTTTGAATTTCTAAAAAATAACTTCAGATTTTTCTACTTTTTTGAAATTTTGTCCGACATATTGTATCCGACATTTTGAAAAAAAAAAAAAAAAAAAACTTTAGATTCATAATCAGTGACCCTAAAAACTGTTAAAGAATGAGTTTCAAAATTAAAAACCTCGTTTTAGCTTTTAATTCGTAAAAGTGTTTTGAAATTTTTTAAATTTTGACATCTCTATTGGCATTGCGAATAAAATTTTTTGCAAAACGTCCAGCGGCATCTTAAAGTAGACGAATGTGCGGAAATCTTTTAAACGCTAGAACGTTTAAAACCATCAAATCAATTTTTGTTTAAGACTCTGTCCGTGTTGACGTGGAATGTCTCATATATAAATGTACGTAGTATAAAAAAAAACCGAAGGTATTTTTAAAAAAAATTCAAAATTTTGAAAATTTTAAAAAATTTCAAAAATATTATTCTAAAAATTGTCTAAAATTTTTGGTATCGAAGTTTTGAAAAGTTTTACTTAAAAACACACAATTTTTTTTTAAAAAAAAAAAAGAATTTTTAAAATTGATGCATTTTTAAGAAAGTTACGACCATTCAAAAATAAAAAAATCATTAAAATTCTGAAATTTGGAAAAATTTATATCTCCTAAACAGCTTGATAAAAAATTTTATTTTTCATAGAGTACTAAAATAAAAAATTGTTAGGCAAATCGAGATAGATACAAAATGTAATTTTGTAAAAAATCTCGTAAAAAAGTAATTTTGTTATTTTTTCAAAAATAGTTTATTGTCCTTGTATTCTTAAACGAAAATTTTTCCCGTGAATAAATATCCCTTTTACGTAATAATTGCCAGGAAAAAATGAATCTCAAAAAAAAAAAACCCATTATAGTTTTTCGAAAAGACAAACTGAGCATTGTAATGATTTTTCCTCGAATTTATCATCAGGAAGGACTAGTAAATTTTTTTTTATCTCACCCCGTATATATATATATAATAAAAGGGACACTGCTTGATCCCGCTGTTTTTGTACTGTGCACATGCACTACAACAATAACCTGCCCGTACACATTGTGAAATCTTCCACACATATACACGTATATATATTATATATATAGAAATAAATGTTTAGGAACGTACCTGCAATACGCATAAAAAGCAGGCCCGGTGACTATATATATATATATATACATTGTGTGAAGAGCTAAAGAATGGTGCCATTCACACTTTTTCGGGGTCGACCTTTGTTGGACAATTGTACCATGATTTTCAGATCCCCCATTGTAATGCACAAAAATGCA